>NC_141686.1:43612446-44349946 GCF_964263255.1 Lissotriton vulgaris | reverse complement strand
ACTATTACACGTCCAATTTAAAAAGTGGGAAGTATACTAATAATAATTAATGACTTGAGGACTGGTCCACAATGTTATGTAGATTGTCATGACTATAACAGTAGAAGAAGACATGCAATACAAATACAATACTGGACATACGACCAATCGGTTCAACCAAGAGCCATAATATAGATATGTAAAAGTATACAGTGGAAAAACAATTGTCAAGAAGAATCATAATATAAGTATAAATGTATAGAGTGGGAACAGACAAGAAAATGGGAAATTAACAAGAAGGACAAGGAAATCTAAGGAAATAGATAAAGACAGAACATAATATACATTGACAGGTTAAAAATGTAAAATTTGTAAAGAATCAAGGGGAAAAGCATAAATATTTATAAGACCCGTGATTCTAAATTTAAAGACAACGGAGATCAGATGAAGGAATAGTAATAGGATGTGAAGAAAATATTGGGTTGTTATGAATGTGTAAATTTGAGAGAGGTGATGAAATATTTAAGAAAAAAATATATATAAGGTAAAAATATATTGACACAACATCTGGACCACAAAGAACCCAATAATATGAGAAGGCCTCTTACCTTATTCCAAATTCAAAATACCAGGTGTAACCAAATCGACTCCAAGGTCCATTAGTGTGCGACGTCACATATAGTGGTCATCCAATACAGATTGTCCAAATATATCTAGTGGAAGAACAACAAGGTAGCCATGCATAGGTCATCAAGGAAGAACAAAAATGAGTAAGCAAAGTCTCCAATGGTGACAGTAAGTACTGTACATGGAACACTGGGTCAGTGGTGCCCAATTACCATGATTTTTGTTAAGAAAGTATAGGGCTCGTCCACCGCAACGCTTTTCGATAACTTCTTCTTTTGCCTGGTATTCACTTATTGCACCGCATTACGATCAGTTTATCTTTTGCCTGGTATTCACTTTCTCATAGATCTCAAGATGGCCGCCTTCTTGGTCATGGTCTAGTCTGCTTTCTATGTTTTAAGTCGCACGTATGTGGCGCCATTACACCACTTGGCAATCATTTATATTTCTTTGGGCTACAATGGCGCGGCTGTTCATGGCACGCTGCTGCAGGTTACTACGCCGGATAGGACTTGCGCATTATTCTAAGGAAAGGTCTCGCTAAGACATGTTGCCCCCACTTGACATGTTCTTATATCGCCATATAATACCTTTTGCTAACAATAAGGCGACAGCTGATGCGACAACGCCACTGCCAGTTGTCATGACGATTGATTGGGACCCATGTTTTATGATATAGTCAAACGCCTGCAGTAATATTATGTCTGCTTTCTCAGCCCGATATATTTTCATGCTTAGAATATAATTATGCTTTGAGGTGCACTTTGCTGGTTTTTGGGTGGTTTTATTACTGGATAAAGCCATTATATGTAGAACCAGAAGCGCCTATTAATAGTTTATTGATTATCCGATATGTGTTGCTAATTTTATACTACCTCCCTGACAGTTTGGGGTATGGGTTGCCTATTGATCCTTCTTAGAAGCATTTTACTAAGGGTCAGTGTGTACCACCTGGTAATGGTGAAGCCCCTCTTTTTTCGATGGTGAGGGCCACTCGATGATGGAGATATCAAGGTTTTTTGATCTACCTTAGCTAAAGAAAAACTTATCTTGGTGTAGATGAGGTAACATGCTTGCCTATTTCTCTTTATGTACAACAAAAACTTTTTTGACTTTGTCCCAGCTATTTTGCATATTTTTTCATTTATTGACAGCTGGTGATCTCTAATCTGAGGAGCACCTCGCACCCTGGGGCATCAGATATAGGATGCCCTTTGCTTTCCTCTGAGGTGAGAACATTTGTGGATATCATTATGACTATTGTGTATTTCTCATCTATTATTTACAGAGATATTTACCGTTTTCTGTTGACAGGCCTCTTCTCCAACCCGGAGTAAATCTGCGTGCCTTGGGGCCTTATTATTTTGGGAGTTCTATTAATTTATTCCAGGTGCGTTTACCTGATTTGGCAACGTCATCGCCTCTATTTGAGGCTACTTTTAGCAATGCTACTCTTAGCACTATCTCTCTATATTACTTTTCTGTTTATTTACAGAAATATATGGAGTTTGTGTTTTCTTACAGATATTTATGTGTTCCGTACTCTGAGGACTTCAGTCTACATTGAAACCTCAAGCTGTGGCAATCTAATTGGTTTATCATAAAGGTGAGATGGCCTGTTTTTTGCAAATATTATTGCATTTATCGGATACTACTCTAGAGTGATGGTACAGTGTATTTATTATTATATGTCTACTCTTTACACTTGTTCACCCTTTTCTGACTTGCAGACATTGTTATATTGTATTTTCTAAATATGACTCCCTCGGAATAAAGAGAACAACGGTATCGAATTCTGTACTACATCCTAATTAATATATCTATTTGAGACGATTTTGCTTGAGGTAAGATATTCTACCTCTGTTTTTTTGTTTTCTTTTCCATGAGTACAAATAGCTTTAGCTAAATTTCACAACTTCGTTATCTCTAACCCTCTTTTTTGCTTTTTATTTCATTATACTTTCTTGACAAAAATCTTGGCATTTGGCCCTATTGACCCAGTGTTCTATGTACAGTGCACACTGTCACTATTGGAGGATTTGCTTACTCATATTAATGCTTTTTGATGATTTATGCATGGCTACCTTGTTGTTCTTCCATTAGATATATTTGGACAGTTTGTATTGGACGACCACGATATGTGACGTCGCACATTAATGGAACTTGGAGTCAATTTGGTTACACCTGGTATTTTGAATTTGGAGTAAGGTGAGAGGCCTTCTCATATTATTGGGTTCTTTGTGGTCCAGATGTTGTGTCTATATATTTTTGCCTTATATATTTTTTTCTTATTAGATATTTCATCACCTCTCTCAAATTTACATTACATACCAACCCAATATTTTCTTCGCCTCCTATTACTATTCCTTCATCTGATATCCATTGTCATTAAATTTAGGATCACAGGTCTTATAAATCTTCATGCTTTTTTCCGTGATTCTTTACAAATGTAACATTTTTAACCTGTCAACGTATATTCTGTTCTGTCTTTATCTATTTCCTTCGTTTTCCTTGTCCTTCTTGTTAATTTCCCATTTTTTTGTCTGTTCCCACTCTATACATTTATACTTTTATTATGATTCTTCTTGTCAATTCCCTTTTTGTGTTGTTTTTCCACTGTATATATCAATCAACGTAAGAGTGTCAATAGTTATAGGAACCAAAAGCTAAAGGTAAAAATTCAGGAGAATTGCAGAATTGCTAACACCAGAGGAGGTTGTTAGTATAGCAGACCAGACAAAACATGAACAAACAGTACTGAATGCTTGGGGTTTGCCACCTGTCACTGGTTATTTTCCCTGTGGGGGGGTGTAGTGTGTGCCACCTCACAATAACAACAAAAGTTTTACATCTGGAAGAGGGAAAAGAATGGCATTTGAGAGGTCACACTAATTGTAATTCAAGTAATGTCATCTACTTGATTACTTGTCCCTGCGGTCTCAGATACGTAGGAATGACCACCAGGAGAATCAAAACGCGCATTGGGGAACATCGCAGTAATGTGAGATGTGGTAGGAACACTACGAAACTCACCACCCATTTCCTTGAATATGGCCACTGTCCCAATGATGTCAAGTGGGTAGTAATAGAACAAATAAATTCCAACAATGAAGGAACACTCTTTGAGAAGGAACAAAGGTGGATATATCGCCTTTCGACACACACACATGGCCTCAATGATGATATCCCGTGGGGTTCGGTCATGCGGAGATAGAGATGTGCATCTCCTGATAGTTTGTCCTTCTCCGACATTTTTCCTTTTTCCTTTTGTGTCTCTTCTTCTCTTATTTCAGAAAATGAGATATTGCCCCTGAATTGGTTTAGGTCACTTAGTTGGAATTTTACTTTTCAGAGGATTAAATCCATATAGCAGTGACTACATGGCCGTCTGAATTATAAACTTTATGGCTTAGTCAATATTTTTTCACAATAATGACCCTCCATGACCTTCCTTCTGTACAATTGTTTAACCTCTTTAAAGGGGTTTCGGTTGATAACTTTTGATAATTTGCACTTCAGAGTGCTAGGTTTATATAACCAAGCCTATATAAACTTTGCCTTTTTCTATGTAACACAACCCGTGAATACAACGACTCTCCGGATTTGACACTAATGTTTAGACTATCATGCGTGTAAATAATCAGGCGCCTTTAAGAAACTGACGTCGTGACATCAGTCACGTGACCACCAGCGACGTCGCTCGCTTTTTTCACTTCCTATTTTTAGTTCACCGCAGCAGCGTCCCGCTTGCAGACTCGGGCGGCGGATGTGGTTGCTGCAGGTTTACTAGCGGGGAGCCGTCTAGAAAGATGTAAGTTATTTGGGGTTACGTTGTAAACTATGATTTAAGAGTTTCGGGGCTAGGAAGGGCACAATAGATTATCCGACTGTTACTTGATTTACAGATAAATCTGGGTGTGAAGATTTCCCCCTGCCGCCAGCCCCTGGTGATTACCACACCAATGATTATGTGTGAGTTTTTTTGTCTCATTTCCTCTCTGAGAACGCGTATGGCTAATGATGCACTCCATTTCTTCAAAGGTGTTCCTTCTCTTTTAATCTCAAGTTTGTAAATCATGTGGGTTCCAATCTCGACAAGCACTATTCGCATAGAGGTGTATTTAGTTTTTATTTTTGAACATTAACGTGTACAGAATCAGTTAACACGTAAATCCTAGGCTGACAATAATGGACACTGTATAATAATACGTGGGCACTTAGACAGTATTATATATATATATTTTTGTATTGCACTTGCCTGATAAAACATATAAGAGCAAATTATGATACCATACAATGTTTATGCACATGCACAGAGTTGATCAAAATCAAAAGACGTTTTGGATACTTTCCATAAGAGCTCATAATTTAGACATTTTTGTTTGTATGTTTACATTACAGATTTTTCAAGTCTCCCAGAATGAGGAGAGACATTGGGAAGAAATCTCCATAAAGAACTTTGACAAATCAGGTCGTATTAGTTCTCTTTTTTGACTCCATAGTTTCGGATACTTTTAGGGGGTGTCCACAATGGAGTAGGAATGACTTTCTGGTCCTGACGAATGCTGAGCTGACTGTAGGCTCTTTAGCAGAAACATGTTGACCATTTCCTAATATTAACAATTTTTGTTGCACTATTATTAGGACTTTTTGGTTCAAATTAACACGACCACTCATTAGTCCATTTTTTCACTGGTTTTAACAGAGTTAGAGCTACCCTCTCATTAAAATGAGTTGTTTGAGGAGTAGTCCATACTCTTTTTAAGTCACCTCTTCTCATTTTCTTTGCAACTATCTGGGACCCAATGAAGACAACTGGCTACCAGCTTTCAGCTGGGGCCTGAGGGTCCTTTTAGTTCACTCTGAGCACGTGCATTCTATTTTCCCCACTATACTAACAACCTCCTCTGGTGTTAGCAATTCTGCAATTCTCCTGAATTTTTACCTTTAGCATCTGGTTCCTATAACTATTGACACTCTTACGTTGATTGATATATGCATCTATAAAGGGTATGAGAGTGTTCTTTTGACCCTTTCTCTCCTGTTGTTTGAATTGATTCAGCAGTGTGCAGCTGCGAGAGCCTATTATAAAACATTTTTTATAAAAACTAAATACTCTTTTGAAAGTGCATCGTCTTACACCTTTACCATGGAGGCATCAGGCCTATCGTACTCCAGAGAGGAGGCTGATGCCATACTAAGTGACACCTCATTGTTCGCTGACCCTCTAGTAGCTCAAGCTATATCACAAACTTCTGATTGGGAAAAGTTAGGTGAGCAGAAGAATAGCCGGATCAAGGCTATCCTACACGGGACAATGATGAAAGAATATCTTAACAATAAAATGGCCCCTAAGGGTCTATTAGTTACTAATGCCCCACGAATATTCTTAGAGGATAGTGTGTTCAGGAAAGAATGGGCGCAGATCGCCTGGCATTGCACACACGACTGGGCTATCCTAATCATAAAAACGGCAATGCGATTATCAGAAGCCCTATTAATAGATATACAGGCTACAGAAACCCATATTAAAACAACAATCACAGGTTTCAAAAAGAAACTTGAGGAGTTCAATAAAGAACTCAATGAATATAAGGAAAATCTCGCACAATCAAAAGTAGTCAAGTTCCAAAAAGATTTAAAAAGGTGGTCGTATGACAAAACCTACCCCTATGCCAGCCAAGATTATACACCACCTGACCGTACCAATGAAGATCCTGATACTTCTGTTGACTCAGATTCTAGCAATTCAAGCACTGGGAGCAGAGGGAACAGACAACGTGGCAGAGAGAGAGGCAAACAGAATCACAACCAGTACAATCCACATTGGTTTCCTTATCCACATCAAGGACAGGGTGCTTATCAACCGAACCCCTTTAACCAACCTCCATTTCCACCACATTTTGGCTGGAACCCACATTTTGTCCCCCCACCTCAACACTTCCAGCAAAACATGTATCCGCAGCCTTTTTTAGGTTTTGGCCGGAGAGGCAGGGGGGAGAGGAGGGCAGGGAATCAGGTACACTGGGGTCCAACAGAATCCGTAGGGGACAACACACGGAGCAAAACCCAGGAGCAGAGAGCGGGACCGAGCAATCAAAAAGTCTAATAACAAACTTGTCAAAAATGGTCCTGACCCCGGATGAGACTGCTGTCTTAGAAAAGGGTCTTGGGTTTATACCCACCCCTCGCCTGGATCGTTTTAAACTAAAATGTGAACTGTGTGAGTTTTTTAGGAAACTCAGGTTAAAATCTTTTTTCGAGCAACAAGACCCCATAACCCAAGCTCCACCTAGTGACACTACCTTCAAAAAGAAATCAAATTTCACTCCTCCCACGCACCTAGTACCTGTTGACATTATAGCTTTTGAGCAGGATGTGTCCCTTGAAGTTGAGGCTCTGACAGAACCCACCCCCTTTAAGAACCTAAAAGCAGGAGAGTATAAAGCCATTCAATCTCTGCAGGGGAACACAGAAATTGTGATTAAGAGTGCTGACAAAGGGGGTGGCATAGTCATCCAGGATGCCACTGCCTATGATGAAGAATGCAAACGTCTACTGGGTGATACCACCAGTTATACCGTCCTTTAACAGGACCCCTCCCCCTTCCTTAAAGATGAAATTCTGGAACTAGTTACGACTGCGGAAAGGGACGGCTACATCAGTAAACAGGAAGCCGATTTCTTGACTAACTCTGAGGAGAAAATCCCTTATTTTTACACACTTCCCAAAACCCATAAAAACCGGGTTCCACCTCCGGGAAGACCAATAGTGTCAGGGATTGGTTCCCAGTTGAAGCCACTCTCTAAATATTGTGACTTTTTCTTTAAGCCATTAGTCCAATCCACCAGCACCTATATCAAGGACACCAAAAGTCTTCTTTCAATGCTACTCAATGTACAACTACCAGATGAGCCATGCTATTTGGTTTCCCTAGACATTGAAAGTTTATATACATGCATCCCACAGGATGCTACTCTAAAAGTTCTGGCTGATATCCTTGAACAGACCACTTGGTCATATACCACTTCTAAGTCTTTTGTTATAGATTGCGCCACTCTGGCTCTCAAACGCAATTTTTTTCAATATAAAGATACCATTTATTTGCAGAAGACTGGTACTTCAATGGGCAGTACTTTTGCCCCCAGTATTGCGGGGTTGTATGTTTACAACTTTGAGAAGACGCATATCCTGACCACTTCCAACCCTTACGCTCTCAATGTTATCCTGTGGCAGAGGTACATTGATGATGTGCTTTTAATTTGGAAAGGATCTGAGGAGAGTCTCCTATCCTTCTTTGATTGGGTGAATACTTGCGACCCCCATCTAAGATTCACTCATCAAAATGACCCCAATTCCATTGTCTTCCTGGATGTTACCCTTACGAGAACTGGTGATCATTTAACGAGTAAAACTTACTACAAACCCACCAGTAGAAATAACCTCCTTCATTTCTCCAGTTTTCACCTGTGTTCCCTGCGGGAAAACCTCCCCTTCGGCCAATATCTACGAGTACGTAGAAATTGTAGTATTCTCATGGATTTTAACACTCAAGCAGAAGACCTAACTACTAAACTATCACAGAGGGGCTACCCTAGGAGAATACTACAAAAAAGCAGAAAGAGAGCGAGAAACAACAATAGGGAGGCTCTTCTGGAAGATAACACCTGAGAGATTGAGATTGAAGTGCCACTGACCTGTGTGACGACTTATAGCAATATCTCCAATGCTGTGAGTCGTTGCATTGGGAAGCATTGGCAAATTTTGACGAGTAATGGTCGGAACTGGCAAAAAACGTTATTCTCTTATAAACGAGAAAGGAGTCTGCGTGATGCCCTCGTACACACCCGCCCTAGAACAGACCAGACAAAACATGAACAAACAGTACTGAATGCTTGGGGTTTGCCACCTGTCACTGGTCATTTTCCCTGTGGGGGGTGTAGTGTGTGCCACCTCACGATAACAACAAAAGTTTTACATCTGGAAGAGGGAAAAGAATGGCATTTGAGAGGTCACACCAATTGTAATTCAAGTAATGTCATCTACTTGATTACTTGTCCCTGCGGTCTCAGATACGTAGGAATGACCACCAGGAGAATCAAAACGCGCATTGGGGAACATCGCAGTAATGTGAGATGTGGTAGGAACACTACGAAACTCACCAGCCATTTCCTTGAATATGGCCACTGTCCCAATGATGTCAAGTGGGTAGTAATAGAACAAATAAATTCCAACAATGAAGGAACACTCTTTGAGAAGGAACAAAGGTGGATATATCGCCTTTCGACACACACACATGGCCTCAATGATGATATCCCGTGGGGTTCGGTCATGCGGAGATAGAGATGTGCATCTCCTGATAGTTTGTCCTTCTCCGACATTTTTCCTTTTTCCTTTTGTGTCTCTTCTTCTCTTATTTCAGAAAATGAGATATTGCCCCTGAATTGGTTTAGGTCACTTAGTTGGAATTTTACTTTTCAGAGGATTAAATCCATATAGCAGTGACTACATGGCCATCTGAATTATAAACTTTATGGCTTAGTCAATATTTTTTCACAATAATGACCCTCCATGACCTTCCTTCTGTACAATTGTTTAACCTCTTTAAAGGGGTTTCGGTTGATAACTTTTGATAATTTGCACTTCAGAGTGCTAGGTTTATATAACCAAGCCTATATAAACATTGCCTTTTTCTATGTAACACAACCCGTGAATACAACGACTCTCCGGGTTTGACACTAATGTTTAGACTATCATGCGTGTAAATAATCAGGCGCCTTTAAGAAACTGACGTCGTGACGTCAGTCACGAGACCGCCAGCGGCGTCGCTCGCTTTTTTCACTTCCTATTTTTTGTTCACCGCAGCAGCGTCCCGCTTGCAGACTCGGGCGGCGGATGTGGTTGCTGCAGGTTTACTAGCGGGGAGCCGTAAGTTATTTGGGGTTACGTTGTAAACTATGATTACAGAGTTTCGGGGCTAGGAAGGGCACAATAGATTATCCGACTGTTACTTGATTTACAGATAAATCTGGGCGTGAAGATTTCCCCCTGCCGCCAGCCCCTGGTGATTACCACACCAATGATTATGTGTGAGTTTTTTTGTCTCATTTCCTCTCTGAGAACGCGTATGGCTAATGATGCACTCCATTTCTGCAAAGGTGTTCCTTCTCTTTTAATCTCAAGTTTGTAAATCATGTGGGTTCCAATCTCGACGAGCACTATTCGCATAGAGGTTTATTTAGTTTTTATTTTTGAACATTAACGTGTACAGAATCAGTTAACACGTTAATCCTAGGCTGACAATAATGGACACTGTATAATAATACGTGGGCACTTAGACAGTCTTATATATATATTTTTGTATTGCACTTGCCTGATAAAACATATAAGAGCAAATTATGATACCATACAATGTTTATGCACATGCACAGAGTTGATCAAAATCGAAAGACGTTTTGGGTACTTTCCATAAGAGCTCATAATTTAGACATTTTTGTTTGTATGTTTACATTACAGATTTTTCAAGTCTCCCAGAATGAGGAGAGACATTGGGAAGAAATCTCCATAAAGAACTTTGACAAATCAGGTCGTATTAGTTCTCTTTTTTGACTCCATAGTTTCGGATACTTTTAGGGGGTGTCCACAATGGAGTAGGAATGACTTTCTGGTCCTGACGAATGCTGAGCTGACTGTAGGCTCTTTAGCAGAAACATGTTGACCATTTCCTAATATTAACAATTTTTGTTGCACTATTATTAGGACTTTTTGGTTCAAATTAACACAACCACTCATTAGTCCATTTTTTCACTGGTTTTAACAGAGTTAGAGCTACCCTCTCATTAAAATGAGTTGTTTGAGGAGTAGTCCATACTCTTTTTAAGTCACCTCTTCTCATTTTCTTTGCAACTATATGGGACCCAATGAAGAGAACTGGCTACCAGCTTTCAGCGCTGGGGCCTGAGGGTCCTTTTAGTTCACTCTGAGCACGTGCATTCTATTTTCCCCACTATACTAACAACCTCCTCTGGTGTTAGCAATTCTGCAATTCTCCTGAATTTTTACCTTTAGCATCTGGTTCCTATAACTATTGACACTCTTACGTTGATTGATATATGCATCTATAAGGGGTATGAGAGTGTTCTTTTGACCCTTTCTCTCCTGTTGTTTGAATTGTTTTTCCACTGTACACTTTTATATATCTGTATTATGGCTCTTGGTTGAACCGATTGGTCATATGTCCAGTATTTAGTATTGTATTTGTATTGTATGTCTTGTTGATAATTTATTAATGTTTCATTACTGTTATGTGATTGTTTTTGAAGTTTATTGCGAGATCTGTTTTCCTTTTTTGTTGTTGGGTCATTTCAAACGTATTGTCTTGCTTTTGTTCTTAAGCAAAAACATCTGTTTTCTTTTTGCTTTAAGAGTATTGTATATTTATATGTTGTATATTTATATTTATGTCAAATATGTTATGATTATTTCAGCCCTGACGAAGTTCCTGTGGCATCAGGGAACGAAACGTGTTGGCTGTGTGCCGGTTTTAAAATGCAAACTACACTAATAAAAAGAAGATTTTTTTGGATAACGTAAATCTCCTGACTGACTTCAATCTGAGTGCACCTTCCTTTCTTGTGGACTATGCTTAGACATTGTTTTGAAATGTCACACGAATGTTTGAAGAAATTTCAACCTTTCTCCAACTTTTTTGACTGAAAGACTAGTCAAATAATTTTTCTGGATCTGGCTCTGTGTCATAACCCATGGAAGGTAGCATTGGAACCACCCAAGTACCGCCCATGGCTCATCCCCTTGATGCAAAGTAGCACATGCCACTGTTTGTGCTACTTTAAGGGCATCCTTCCAACACAAAAAAGAAAGTTTTGCCCTAGTAAGTGAATACTTTATGAAGATTTTGCACACTTTTGCTTCACTTTGTGTGACTTTGTTAAAAGGCAAACTTTGATAAGTCTGCACCAAGGTGTTTTGCATGTACAAAAGTGGATGGCAGCAAAGAGGCAGGTGCTATTAATACATTGGACAATGCAGATTAAGGCAGCTGGTACTTTTACTGATGAAATATTTCCAAGTGTGCTCGGTGCAGGTAAAAACATATTACTTGTGCTTTTCAAATCTAACTGGATAATAATAAACATTGAGAGACTGTAGTGACAGAAAGTAGATGCTTTTGGTAACTCTGGAAAGGGAGAGAATTTCGCTCTATCTGTGGAAAGCGAGTCAAAGGAAATAAATGGCCAAGACCTACATTCATATATTTTTAGAATGATTGAGTGTACGCATAAAATATACAGTTATGTCCTCCAGAGGCGTAGGTGATTCTTGCCTGTCAACCTCTGTGAGCAAGACATGAGGTGCTCAAACAGAGTACAGCTGCTGATCTGAATACGAATTAGGTTGGAGTTAGAAGGAATACATCACTATAGATTTGTGCTAGATAATGTCAGAGCATATGCCTAGTGCATACTGACCTACAAGTTGTCTTTGGTATACACCGTACATTTCTACAACAGATGAAAGGCACTAGTTTACATTATTGCATTTCAGTGATACCAATGGAAGTAAAAAATGCATCTTTATCATGTTTCACCTATTATGGCCAACTTCCCATCTCTATTCATGTGATGCTCAATGACTTTCTTCAAACTTTAAAAAAATCAATGTGTATATAGGATGAGTATATAGCACATAATAATAATATGTCTGTCGGAATGAGGTATAGAATTATAAATGGGTAACATTGAATTACGGGGATATTTTTCACCACAGGGCTCAGAGTGACAGTGAAACAGACAACGAGTTGTCTATGATGTCACTCAGAACCCTGAGGCGAAAACCATTCACATAATTCACTTTTTACGCATCTATCATTTTATGTTTATCCCCCAAAATCATCTGCCCCTGATTTCAACTGCTACTCAGTGACAGAGGTGTAATGGGAGAGCCATATATAACATCGCCTCTGCCATGTATTCCTGTCCAAAGGCTAAAAAACATACCTGCCACCCTTAATGAGCCCCCACACCTTCCTTGCCTTCCTTCCCCCTCTTGCAGCGGTGCTTTCTGCTTTCAAAGAAAGAGTAATACTACTTAGAGTAATTTTATGATCTATTATGTTCTTTTCATTGTTTGCTTTATTCACTCAATTGGGTCTTATTGATATGTATTGATTTTCGGTATTGTCTTTTATGTCTTCATTTTGAAATCTCAATAACATTATTCTGAACTAAACAAAGCAGATAAGCTGCATTGCGCTGACAGGCTGCCAGCGAGTCCTGTCAGCTTGCCTGGAAGACCTTTATGACATCACAAGTCAAACAGTGGGTAACCAGTCTAGTTATCAGTGATTGTTAAGTCATAGCAGGTGGTTATGGCATTTAGAAACTGAAATTGGCAATAGAGCCTTACTATGGGTGCCATACATAATATACATAATTATAGATGGGTAACAGTGAATTACTGGTATGTCTTTCACCAAGAGATTCTCAGTTTAGGAAGGTGGATACCAGACTATGGTTACCCCAGATTTTTTGCCTAGTGTTTAGCTGGTTTTCGACTTAGTTGGCCTGGGATCCTGCTAATCAGGACCCCAGGCTATCTGATCTCTCTTTAAAATGGACTCCATGTATCCTAGGTACATCTCCAATTGGATGCTGGGTCACCTTATGGGATGTATGACGTTACAACGCATACTTTTACAACGCCTACCTTTACATCGCAAGTTTTACAACGCATACCATTACAACGCATAATGCTTTTGGGCGCTGGATAGTGAATAGTTTAATTTACTATTCCAACTCCAGTCCCCGTGGATGGTAGGGAAGGTGTTGGATAGTACATTAAACCTATTCCCTATCCTAGAGCGCCCCCCCAGGGCTATGCGTTATAATGCTTTGCGTTGTAAAAGTTGCGTTGTAATGGTAGTTCGTTGTAAAAGTTTCGTTGTAAAGGCTGTATACCCACCTTATGGGCCCATGTACAGTGCACTATAGGTACCCAGGACATAGGTGTATCCAAGGCCTACCAGGGGCTGCAGCATGTATTATGCCACCCCTGGCTGACCACCCAAATTGACACAACTGGCTGATAACTCAGCTGGGGCAAGGTGGTGTAATCACCCTTTGCTTTAGATATAGTATACCTATATCTAACCTTATATCTAGACACATATACACCTATAAGTCACTCCTATGGCAGGCCTTAACAATCCTGGAGACCCCCCCCTTCCCTGGTCCCAACCATAGGAGGGACCTAGCAGGTAATCCAGCCCCTAAGTTTGGTATATAGGTAGGAGCTGAGTCCCAAGACTTTAGACTATCCTGACTGAAACTTTGAAACCAAACTCTGGACCTTCGGGTAGAACAAGAAACCCATTCCAAAATGGTAGGCCTTCCTGAAAAGGTTAGTGGGGCTGTGATGGCCACAGCCCCAGCCCAAGCAGAATTCCTTCCTAAAGAGGTTGGAAGGGCTGTGATGGTCACAGCCCAAGCTCAGGCAGACTTCCCTGAAAAGGTTGGCAGGGCTGTGATGATCACAGCCCACACGCAAACAGATTTTAGTGTTGTGAAGCCTGAAACTATGGATCACTCCACTCAGACAGAGAGCATTGGGGAGGAAGAAAAGTCTCCCTCCCACCAGACATTAGGTGAGAGTCAGCCTCCTCAGAGAACTGACCCTACCTCTTGTGAAGGAACTGCCCCAGAGGTAGTCAGGCCTAGCCTGGCAGAGCCCCTGATGTCAGTGGACCCTTCCAAGGTGGGACCCGGTCTGGAGCAGGTAACATGCCCCTCTCTACCCTGCCTCAGTCAGCCCAGGGCTGTAGAGGTCAGGGAGGCCAGTGGTGGACCCCAAAGGGCCCCCTGTCCACAAGAACCACCCCATCAGCAGATTAGGGGCACCAAAGCTAGCAGCCCTAGCAAGGTGAAAAAGTCAAAAACTCCTGAGGGATCTCCCTTACACTTAGTTAGGAGCCTCCCCCAGGTGGATTCTGTTGGGCACAGCTAAACCTGGGACCCAAAGGCCCCAAACCTGACCTGTCCCTCCAGTAAGCCAGCAAAAGGGACCCAGCCTCCAGCTTTAGGTAGCCAGAGGTTGACCCTGAGAGCACAGTGCAACTCAGTCCTGAGAAGAAAGGCATACATGGTGGAAAATGATTGGAGGAAGCTGAGCCCTAAATTAGAGGAGTCTCACTTCAGTCCTCCATCTCAACACCAGCCTTTTACTGTGCCAAAACACACCACAGGTAGAGATTCCCTATGGTGGAGACCCTATGATACCCTTAGGGTAAGGGATTGCTTAGTGGACCATGAGACAGGGGGTAACCATGCTAGTGCAGGTACTTCCTTATATGGCCACTTAGGCAATATAGGCTTACCTGGTCAAGGATAGCCTTATCTCCTTTCGTTTGGGGGGGGGGGGGGGGGTTGTGTAGGAAGGTGGATACCTGACTATGGTTGCCCCAGATTTTTTTGCCTAGTGTTTAGCTGGTTGTCAACTTAGTTGGCCTGGTATCCTGCTAATCAGGGCCCCAGGCTATCTGCTCTCTCTTTAAAATGGACTCCATGTACCCTAGGTACATCTCCAATTGGATAATGGGTCACCTTAAGAGCCCCTGTACAGTGCACTATAGGTACCCAGGGCATAGGTGCATCCAAGGCCTACCAGGGGCTGTAGCATGTGTTATGCCACCCATGGCTGCCCACCCAAATTGACAAAACTGGCTGATCACTCAGCTGGGGCAAGGTGGTGTAATCACCCTTTGCTTTAGATATAGTATACCTAAATCTAACCTTATATCTAGACACATATACACCTGTAAGTCACTCCTATGGCAGGCCTTAACAATCCTGGAGGCAGAGTGCTTGGTTTTATGTGAGATGGTGCTCTAGCATGAGCTGAGCCTGTCTGCAGCTTTCGGAACCATGTCCTTATAGCTGTTCTAGGATATTGCCATACCATATACTCTTAGGTGCATTTTGAACCTTGCGGTTAAATGCTAACTCTGGTTTGGCTTTATCAAAACATGTCGAGTAAGGTGTCATACGATTTGGAATAGTACCCCCTCGCCAGTCCTGGCAACGGGGGTAGCATTTCACTCTTCTAGAGGGAGAAGACATGTTGTTCCTACTATTCCTGGTTAAAGTTAACCAGAGCCCCGGCATCACAAACACAAGTCTGACCTCCTGCTGCTGGGAGTCCTTCCAGCGAGAGAGGCTTGGACAATAGGTTTCCTGCCTTGGGAGGTGCTAGCACCACCCCAGACAGGGTTTTGTGTATTGGGACAGGGAGGGCTGAAAGGAATGAGACACTGCCTGGGGCCCACAAGGTGTCCCATGCCTGGGCCAGTTCAAACCGGTGCTGGGGCACTCCAGCTCCAGCTCTGGCGCGAAACTGGACAAAGGGAATGGGGTGTAACCCCCCTTACCTGGTCCCACCCATAGGAGGGACCTAGCAGATAATCCAGCCCCTAAGTTTGGTATATAGGTAGGAGCTGAGTCCCAAGAATTTAGACTATCCTGACTGAAACTTTGAAACGAAATTCTGGACCTTCGTCACTCTACTTTGGAAGAAGACAACTGACAAATGAATCTCCCTTGTGGTCAAGGAGTGACCACCCTGCACAAGCAGGCACCATATAGCGATCAACGACTTGCTTTGCCGCCGCCTCCCGCCGGAGCCCAAGCCCAGAGCCTGACAAGAACCGGATTCCCAGACATTCAACGCCCGATCCACAGTCCCTGCAAAGCTGAGACCCGTGGAGGCGACGAGAGACGTGGGACCGGCCATCTTGAAAAGTCTGCGACCTGCTAACTGTGCAGCCCGAGGCCTCCTCGAAGCTGTGCATTGGGGATTGAGAAGCCCCAGCCCCGAGCAGCATCTGCCCCCAAGATCAGCCCTGCACACTCTACGAGTTCTGCGTGGGGCCCTTTTGCATTTTCCTGCTCGACACGTCTGCCGAGTCACTTGCCCGTTGGCTAGTTGCCATCTTGGTGACGATCTTTTGAAACTACACCACTGGTCTGGTTGCTCAAGACTGGCCCTTGCTTCTCTCAAAAGAAGCAGCCCCTCAGACCTTGCTGGTTCGAGTAAGAAGCCTATATCGATTCCTGCGTGGGTTGCCTTTGCCAAGGCTTGTTGGCCCCAATCTTGAAGCCGACACCGCCGACAGCGAGAGCCTTTGTGGGACAGTCCATGCCTGCCTCCTGGTCATCGTCGACGCCTCCTGGTCCACGTGGCTGCAGAGACAAGCTTCTCATCAGCACCTGATTGCAACGCGGCATCACCTGGTTCCATCCTGGTTCCATCCTGGTCACTGGCTAGTGACCCAGACTCTGTCCCCTCTGCTTTCAGGTCCTCTACATCTTTGATCCACCCGGACTCTTCTCTTCTGGCCGCCTACAGCATCTTTTCTCCAAGGCTCCCTAGATCTCCACGACGAAATCCGACACACTTTGGGACCTATGCACCCGCTTCCTGTGGGTTCGGTAACGCGAGTACTACGGTGCTCCTGTAGAGGTTTACACTCCTAGTGTCCTAGTTTCAAGTGGTTAAGTTCTATTCCAGTCGGAAGACTCCTAAACCTTTAATTTTATAACTTTTACGCACCCATTGACTTCTATGTGTGAACGCGTGTGCCTTTAGACACTGCACATGCATCCCGCGGGCCTTCTGCTCCCTAATCCATTGTTAGTCCAGTACAGCCCCAGTGATTCCCAAGGCCCTAGGCCTTACCATTGTTCGTGACGTGGTACTTATACCACTTTTTTAATATATGGTTTAGCGGGCCACCCGGCCCTATCCATAATTGTGGAACTTTTGTGTATTCTATTAAGTTACTTGTTTTGCGCTTGTGCTTCTGTGCTCATAAAGAGTTCAGGGGTTTGTTTAGAAATAAATACATATATATTTTGAATATATATCCTGTGTGGTGTCCTTTCATTTGGTATTAAAGGGATTGCATATGGTAAAACAGCTGGCTTCACATGCCCTCTTGAGTTTAGCCTAAGACTGCTTTGTCCATGCTACCCCTAGGATAGCTGGTCTATAAGGTTGACTTTACAACCATCACCATAAGGGTTGTTTGGACTGGTGAAAGGTGCTCACCAGAATAGTGAACATCATATACCAGGCCAACTTCTCACACTCAGTGACATGAAATAAACAATGAGAGCAAAGCTCAAGTTGTCAATGATGTCACTAAGAACCCCAAGGTGAAAAACATCCCTGAAATTCGTTCTTTACCCTTCTTTAATTTTATATTTTGCTTGTCCCTCCCAAATCATTTGGCCCTGCTTTCAACTGCTACACAGGGGCAAAGTTGTAGTAGCGAGCCATACATAACAAGGCCTCCTTTCCCTGTCCCAAATTTAAAAAAAAACAAATATCTGACCTTCTGTCACCCACCCACACACATCTCTGTGCCTTCCTTACCTCTCTTTCAGAAGCTGTGTTCCCTGGATTCCAATGCTGCTCTAACAGGCTCTTACACAGCCCAGCCAGAGCAGCCTGGAATTTCTTCATGACAGCAACAGTGAGTTACAAAATCTGTAACCCAGTGTCGCTACTTCACAGAAGTGGATTATCAGCTGTAGAATAAGATCCTCCATACATAACAATCAGAATTTGCAAGGAAGAGGGATGGGGATGACCAAGCGAGACAATAAGAAATGTCAGTACTTACAGGGTTCCAGTGGTGAAACATTGGAAGGTGCTCAGAGCCATGCCTGGGTCTGATTGTGAGGGGGAACAAACAGAGAGTAGCTCAGTATGCATAGGTGGTGGTTCTTCAAAGTCACTTTGAAGAAGGCAGTGGATTTCTCAGCTCAAACGAAGTGAGTTATTCCCCTTATAAAGGGTTGGGAGGATAACAGGCCTGAATCTAAAAGCTGTTCAGTTCAATTGGTGAAGCTATATTCGGCTTAAGAGAGGAGGGGTTGATTTAGGATTTAGAGTGAGATGGTCTGAGAGAGACTGGGTGGTCTTTGCCGGGTATGCCTAGTTGTTGGAAGGGGATGAGCATGGAGTGCATCAAGCAGAGCACAGTGGTAATGGAAAAATGTATATCTCCCTTTGGAACAAATAGTCAGGGCTTAGTCTACCAATCTATTGAAATGAGAGGGAGGAGTCTATTCTACCAATGTTGGGAAGGAAAAAGCAGGCAGGGAGAAAGTGGACAATTAGAAATGTATAGCTTTGGTTTTGGGAAAACAGAGCATAAAGCTGTGATGGTCAGTTAACCTGTATGCCGATAGAGGCATGAAAGAGAGATGGGGAATTAAAAATTAGGTGTCAACAGCTAAATTGTAATGAGAAAATCCAAATGAGAACATGGTGTCTCCTCCAACCGCCTTCAACGACGAGAAGAGGAGTTGAACCACACATCTGTTGTTTCAGAGATGTCCAGGGACATAATATCAGATAGTAGTGTAGCAAGATCTATGATTTGATTTGAGATTGGTATAGCGAGGCAAATATCCTGGGGTGTCTAGGCGCTGCCTTTGATAAAAACTGAGCGGAGGGAAGCAAAAGAAGGATTTATGCTATAAACAGACACGTTTTTAGGCCTTTTCTAAAATTGAGAAGATTGGATTCTCTCTTCAGAGAGTTAGGCAGGGAGTTCCATAGGCTGACAGTTGTAGCCGCAAAACTCTTTCCTCCCATCAAACCTTGTTGACTCTAGGGACAATTGAATTTCCCAGTTCGGAAGATCTAAGGGCTCTGGTTGGAAAGTATGGCTTTAGAAATTTCTTCAAGTGTATGGGCCCCATATTGTTGAGGGATTTAAACGCAATACATAGTGATTTAAATGTAATACTCCTAGCCTCAGGTAGCCAGTGGAGTTCGGCCAGAGCAGTGGACACTGAGTCAAATTTAGGAATGCCCAGAAACATTCAAAACTGCTGCATTCTGGGCCATTTGAAGTTTGTTTTAATGCTGCGCCTCGAAGCACTAGAGAAAAGGGAATTACAATAGTCCAGTCTTGAGGAAATCAGCACTGACACCACCGTCTTCCTTAGTTCTTAGGTATTTCTTCAGTATTTTCCCAATAAAAAACCAAGCAGAAATGACCGAATTATTTTGTGCTTCGAAAGGCAACATGGTGTCAAAAATGACACAGAGGTTTTTAGCCTTATGCAGTGGGTTAGGTAATGGGCCAAGTTGAATCAGTCACCATTTATCTGTCCAAAATGATGGATTATTCCCTAGCAACAGGACTTTGGACTTTGACAAATTCAATTCCAAACAGTTTTCTGTCATCCATTTTGCTATGTGGCTCATACAGTCATGAGCTCATACTCAGACAGTCTGACTGGCGGAGCTGCTCACCGAGACGATGATCTGAGTGTCGTCCACGTAAGACACAATGGCGAAGCCATAACTTCTTACTAGGTAAGCAAGAGGAGTAATGTAAAGGTTAAATAATGTTGCACTCAGTGAAGAGCCCTAGGGAACCCGCAAGGTAGTGTAAACAGAGGGGATACCATGTTGATATGATGTGAAAACAATACCCAGAAGGATAAACATTGAGACTAAAAGGTTGTGACGGACAACTGTGATGAAGGCTGACATATTGGTCACAACTGTCTTTGAATTTGAGAAAAAGGATAGAAGAAAACAAAACAAATAGATTGCTGGACAGATGTGGGATATCCAAGGAGGGGATTACTACCTCTATCGTCTAGCAGAGGGGTGAGTGCAATGTGTACCAATAGGTTTACCTGAAAGCCCTGAAAATAAGGGAATCAACAGTAGTCAAGCTTTTTGTGACACTATAGCCCAGCACTTTTGCAGTAGGTAGGTCAAATTTATAATATATGCACTTTTAGACTTGACATCTTTTGTCGTTTTTTCCACTGAGTTTTTGCTTTCTGACCTCCCGGTTTCGACTCTGTTTTTGCTGGTGTAGTGTTTCTGCGCACTTTTCTCACTGCTGATCAGTGGTAAAGTGCAAGCGCTCATGTGGTAAATTGTGTTATGGATTGGTGTTTCCATGATTTTGATATTTGATTTACTTGTTAGTACCTAGTAAAGTGCACTGAGTGTGCCAGGGCCTGTGAATTAAATGATACTAGTGGGCTGCAGGACTGATTGTGCCACCCACGTGAGTAGTCCTGAAAAGGTAACTCAGACCTGCCATTGCGGAGTCTGCTCGCAGTTTGTAACTGCCATGTCGACTTGGCCAGTGCACACACTTGCCAGTCCCTCACCTTCCCTTTTCTTACATGTA
The DNA here is from genome assembly GCF_964263255.1 of Lissotriton vulgaris. NCBI lineage: Eukaryota > Metazoa > Chordata > Amphibia > Caudata > Salamandridae > Lissotriton > Lissotriton vulgaris. The sequence continues at coordinate 44,329,095 of NC_141686.1, read as the reverse complement.
AGCCACCGCTAAGGTAGGCGCAAGGTACCCCTGTCGGCTTGGTGCAGTGTATGTGAAAGCTAGGACATGCCCTGGTGTGTGTGGCACGTCCTGATAGCGAATTACGGCCAATTTTGTTTTTCACTATTGCAAGGCTGCCTGTTCCCCATAGGACAGAAGGGGAAGTTTGATTATAACATCTTATAAACACAACTGACCCGGGGAATTAGGTAGGAAAATACAGTTTAGTATGCCTGACCTCAGAATCTAAAGATGCATCTTTTAGTGAAGATGATTTTTACATTCTGTGTTTGAAATTACCACTTTTAGAAAAGTAGGTATTTTCTTGCTCAGTCATTCTGTGTGCCTCTGCTGGAATGTGGATTGCCTGTCTGGGTTTTGGATGACAGAAGGCTGGGGAGCAGGAGTGGCTCCAGATAGCCTTGGTGGGTCAGGAAAGGACTGACAGGCCTGGGCTGCAATTGGGGAAGGGGGAGGAGATTTCTTTTGCACCTAAAAGGGCCTGGTCTGCCTCTGACCATGCCGGCTCCACCTCCTGCCAGGAAGTCACACCAGAGAAGGCAGAACTGGTTCTGGCTGGGCCCAGACACATTCTGCCTAAGGATTTGGGGATATAAATATTGGGGCCCAGACCCCTGAACTTTGGAACTCTTTTGGATCAAGAAGACTGCCAAGAAGAAGAGCTGGAGAAGCTGTGAGGAGGAACTACCACTTTGCTGTGTGCTTTGCTGTATTGGCCAGCAGTGGCTGCTTCTGTCTTGGGCAGTGAAAGGACTGGACTGAACTTTTTGCAATCTACTTTTGTGAGTTTCTCCAAGGGCTTGAGGTAGAGCTTGCCCCCCCCTGTTCAAGAAGTCTCAGAAACAGCAAAGACTTCACACTCTTCTGCCCTCTGCACTAGGGACTGTGTGTTTTGGGCTGCAAAAGAGGAAAAAAGCAACCTGACGTCGTCTACGACGCCGCTGCCGACTCCGTGTCCTGAAGGCACAGCAGAGGGCACCACCTGCTGATGCCGCCACTGAGCCGCTGCTCACACTGCGACCTGTGGGCACCGCACTCCGCACCACCTCACTTCACGATAACGTCTTGGCCACCCCGATGACCCCGCTCTATGCCAAAATCAACACTGCTGCTTGCACCGTGGTTCGAGGGCAACGCTTGTAAAGTTAAACGATGCACCTCCCTCATCCCGTACCACAGCCTTGGCCTGTCAGCGACATTGACTCCAGACGACAGCGCTCCAGCAACGATGATGCCGCTGCTTGCACAGCGACCTGCCAGCACCGCGACGAGCACCGCAATCACTTCGCACCACCACCCTGGTCCCACTGATGATGCCATCTGACGCAGCCACTGAGCTGCTGCTCGCACCGCGACCTGAGGGTGCCGTACTGCCACTGCACTTCGCCCCGCAGCACCCGACGCCTGCCAACGCCAGCGCTCCTGACTTCAACAGAGAGGAGTTCCATCTGCAACGCGTGTGACTAAGAGGGCCCCTACGACTCCTGCACCGACCTCCGGAACCGACGCCTGTGGATGCCGTGCTTTTTGAAGCTCAACAAGAGGTCGCCAACACCCTGCATTTCTAAAAGGTACTGTTTGCGGGTCTTCCCGACACCGTAGCTGGCCCGCGACGCTGCGGTCAGCCAGAACAGTTTGGATTTGTTTGTTCACGACGCCGTGATAGCCCCGGAGGGAGCTATCAACCTCAAGGAACTGTTTTTCAAGGTTATTTTGATAACTGAAGATTTCTAAATACTGTATTGTGGATTTGTGTCGTTCTTGGTCTTGTCTTAAGTATATAAAAATATTGGATAGTTTTCTAAACTGTGTGGGGTAATTTTGTAGTGCTTACACTGTATCACTGTTGGTTATGTGCAAATGCTTTACACACTGCCTCTAAGATAAGCCTGACTGCTCATGTCAAGCTACCAAGGGGGTGAGCAGGTGTTATTTTAGGAGGGTAACTCCCTTATCCTGACTAGAGTGGTGGTTTCTGCCTGGCTTTGGCACATGCCCTAGCCCACCAAAAATCCAATTTCTAACATCCACTCAAAAAATCTGGATCTCCCTATGATCCTTGTCCATTGTTTGTGCTAAAAAAAACTCCAGAGCCTATAACAATAACTTTGACTAGTATTTTTAACTCTATGTTTAGAACAGGACTCTTCCCTACCTTCTGGAAGAAGGCCTCAATTCTCCCCTTCTAAAGAAACCAAATCTGGATCCAGCTAGCTAACGTTCTGTCTCCAGGCTACTGTTTCCAGCAAAAATTATTGAGAAAATTATGAACACCCAACTTGCTCAGTTTACTCAAGAGAACCATCTGCTAGATTCAACACAGTTTGGGTTTAGACCTGAACATAGTACTGAGACTGCCCTGATTACGGCCACTGATGACCTAAAGGCCATCTTAAACAAGGGAGGCACTGCAGCTCTGATACTTTTAGACCTATCTATGGCCTTCGATACAGTGGACCATACCATCTAGGTCCAACATCTGGAGACACTGAGCATAAAAAATACAGCACTGGAACTTTTCACCTCCCTTGTGGTATCCAACACTTTTTAATAGATATGTCACAGAACTGGCCTCTCTAATTCAATCATTTGGTTTCTCTCTTACCTCCTACACAGACAACACACAAATTGTGTTGTCTGCCTTCAACAATGTAAACTACACAATCTCTCAGCTACGCAATTGCATGAGACAAATTGGTATCTGGATGGGCAATCACTATCTGTAATTAAACTCAGATAAAACTGAGGTGATTCTCTTTGGGAATAGCCCTCAATTTTGGACCCCTCCATCAGCTGGCCCTCAGACATGGGCCCTCTCCTGCTGCCAAAAACAAAAGCCGAAAGCATTGGGGTGATAATCGATGACAGATTGAACCTCAGTAAACAAGTCAACATTGTCATCTCCACTTTCAACACCCTGAGAATAATTAAAAAGATTCTCCCGTTTATTCCCACTAACACCAAGAAAACAGTAATCTCATTGTTAGTACTATCTAAGGCAGATTACTGTAATACAGTGATACTCAAAGTACGGCCCGGAGGCAGCCTGCGGTCCTACTGATCTTCATATGCAGTCCCCTGCTGTACAACAGTACTGGGCTGCTAACAGAACTAACATGCATTAAGGCTGACAAGTGTTTATTTACACTATCTGAAATCAAAGAAAAGAAGCAAATAAAGTATCCTGTACCATTTAACTTTAGGAACACATACATTTTTATGGCATCTTTCAACAAACGTGAAAGTGTATTTCATTAGCATGCATTTTACCATAATGCATCAGATTAAATCAGTGCTTGAGATGTATTTTACAAAAATTAGAGTTTTCAAATTGAGCATGGAAACAGTCATGCCTCCTCCTAACAATGCCAATACTGAACTGAGGCAAGTCAGTATCTCAAGGCACCCTCTTGGTGGTCTGGGTTGCTATTATAGATGGAAAACATTATATTTTTATAAATCAAACACAAGAGAAAGTTTTATACACCACATATCCTGCCCACGTGTCTTTCAAGGGGCTCTTAAATGTCAAAATGAAGAAAAGGAGAGAATTAAAATAATACAATTGCCTAGCATCACACAACTTGGTCAAGTCATGATTAATCCCATGTTTAATTGTTTGACATTGTGCAGTTATATTTAATTATAATTCAATAATTAAGTTACTTCCTTTCTACACTTGACTCTCCCAAGGTAGTGAAAGCAAGCGGAGAATGGCTAACCCAAGGTGTGGCAGAGGGATTTACAGAGCATAACAAAAATCCCCACTGCACTGTGCTGCCATCAGTGTGGCCCTCAGGCACACCACAAACTTTACTTCGTGGCCCCTGGGAAATTGTTTGTGTGTACCCATGCAGTAACGGATTGTATATCAACCTACAAGAACAATACCTGAAAAAATTGCAAGTCTTCCAAAACACCAGTGCCAGTTTATTCCTACGCCTTCCCAAACATCATTTGGTCTCCCAAGCAATCAAGGACCACCATTGGCTGACGGTTAGGAACCTTATCAAATTCAAAACTCTATGCATTGCATATAAGGCCTTGCACAACACTGGCCCAGAATTTCTAAGACAGACTTTCTCCTGGCATGAATCAAGCAGAAACCTCAAATCAAAGGGAACAACAAAAAGTTACTTAAAAGACACTAGAACCGGGGTATAAGGCAAGAATGACTGCACTTTATCCAATTTTTTATGGTCCAGTTATTTGTTGTGGGTGCCAGGAACCTGAAGTCATATACCCCTAGACTCCCAAGGGCGATGCCCAAAACGCTTATGCAATACAACACAATGTTTCAGCACCCCACATAATACACAGTGACAGTGGTAGTCAAACAATCATCAAAGAATCAATTCAGGGGGAGGAGCCTAGCCTGCAGCCGCGATGGCCGCCTAGACTCTCGGCTCCGCCGACCTTCGCGTTTTACTTCATTATCCTGTCCTTCATCCTGCATTTCAACCCAGTGAGTGAATGGGGGAAACGATACTGAACACAATGGTGTGTTCCCCGTCTCATTCCGACTGGTAGCGTCGGCGAGGCGTCCTTGCTTCTTTCCCGGCTCTTCGTGGGATCGACACCGAGTCTTTGTTTGTGGGGACGGCCGGACGCGGCCACAACACCAGCGGCCACAGCAGAGGAGGCGGAGTCGATCGGGCGGCGGGACACTGTCGCGCTGTGCTTCTCGCTGCAGCGCTCCATCCCGCTCAGCGATTTCGTGTGCCTGGATACATTGTGCCCGGGGAGAATACGTGGTATCCTTCCCGGCTTGGAAGTGGCCCGGACGGCTTCTTTGTTGCCCCTGTCTTGTGACGGTCGCCATCTTCTGCATCGCGCATTGAGTACCCGGCATTGGAGTCCTCAGATCGCGAATGGGGGTCCGGATGCTCGCTGGAATCAAATCAGCCGGTGCTGCAATGCGATCGGCTGCCCCTACGTCTCTGGCCCAGCGGTGCTTAGCAGATCATCGGAGTGGTTCGTGGTCGGTGAGTGAAAATGGCGACCTGTTTCCAGAACTGCTAAACGTCCGTGAGCCTTGGGTGACGGACACTGCTGCATCCTCCTTCCCAGAGGCACCGCTGGGGATCCGTGATGTTTTGAGCGCTTTGGAGGCTGTAAGAACTGCTTTTTGCGACAATGCCCGAGATCTGGGAAGCAGGCTCGACGTTATTTCTCCTGGTGGCCGTGATTGCCCCCAAATGCTGCACACTACGCCACACTCTACATCAGACCACAGTACACTGCCTGCCCAGGCACATATGGAGGCGTTGGCTGATTGCGCTCCTGATTCAGCTGGGGTGCTGACCGCGGTGGCCCATAAGATGTCTGGTGTTTGTGGTTTCATACAATGGTTGGTGCATCGTCATTGGACGCCATGTTTGCCGTCTTCTTTGTGTTCTGGTGGCGTGACTCTTCACCCCTTCCAGGAGCTGGAGTCCTACCTCTGGCCTGCTGCTCCCGATGGATTGTTGCTTTGTCTTGATCCTCTTTATACCACTCTCGGTCAAGCAGCAATGGTTTTCGTGGACTTTGGTGGAAGACCTTCCACTCTGTGCTGGCCATCTTGGGCGCCTCCATCATCCGTGGTGCCGGCTGGACTGTTGGACTCCATTGACCAACTTGATCGCAGGGGACAAGGTTAAGGGCGTTTCTTGGATTGCTACTGCTTGTATTGCTGGGACTAAGTGGGATAAGCGGGACATTGCTTGAATTGACTGATGGTGTCTTATCGGTTGCGGAGTCCGGGGGTGGGCGGCCGAGATTATATTTTTGATGGTCCTCCTCCTCCACTGTTTTTTATGTTCTCTTTTTTCCTTTCCTTTTTCTCTTCTCTGAGTCTATATTTCGGGACTCGGTTTTTGGGCGACAGGCACACTGCTAAGGGGGGGGGGGGGGTAGGCCGTAGCCTCTGCATGCGTGCTGGGTGGGGGGTTTGGGGGTGGGTCTTTTGTTTCGTCTTAGTTCTATGGGCCTTATTTTTCTTCTTTCTTCCTTGACTCTTCTTACTCTTTCCTTTTTCCTTTGGGTCAGTTTGGTGGTTAGGTGTAGCGCTGCTTATTGTTTCGGCTGTTGGTCTCTCCACTAACGTTAGTCAAGATGTTCCACGATCATGGGGCGGGTACTGACCAGTATGTATTGTACTGTTTGTTATTATCCTCGAGTTCTTCTGATGATCCTCTAGTTATTGCTTAGTTTGTTGCTAATCCGCTGGGATCATTGCCCGCCATGTGTTATCGATGAAGTGACTGCGTCTGATCCTTCTTACCTATAACTTTTAAAATTAACCTCATTTATCCTATGCTCAGTGGTCCCCCCTTTTTACAGTATGTGATGTTTCGGATAATTGCTGCTCCTTATCTCAGGGACTGCTGAGCTGTATTGATTTTGCGTATTGTGCTACCACTTGATTTCGCGGCCGGCCTGAATGGTTGTGGGCCCGTACCTGTAAGCTTTTGTTGCACAATAAAGGTTTCCAAAAATTTAAAAAAAAAAAAAAAAAAAGAATCAATTCAGTAGGACTTAAAGTTTTCTTTCTTGTTTTTATTCAAAATCTTCATGCAAAACGTAGCCAACGCGTTTCGTCCGAAGGACTTCTTCAGGGCGAAAGATATTGAGGACGTTTGTCAGTAGTTTTTTTCTCTCTCGAGAATTTTTTGTTCAGAGCTTCAAATATGCGTGGCATTAGTAGCCTTGTTCCAAAAGAAAATAGTCAATTCCTCCTATTGGGTAAACATCATGGTAGATAGGCCATCAAAATGGTGTCATTATTCACAACCGATTCAAACGGCGACCGTGACCGAGGGAGAATGAACACGCCGTGAATATTGAAATCAAGTTAACTACGGACACCATTTGAATCCACGCATATTTCAAGCTCTGAACAAAAAAGTCTCAAGAGACAAAAAAACTACTGACAAACGTCCTCAATATCTTTCGCCCTGAAGAAGTGCTTCGGACGAAACGCGTTGGCTACGTTTTGCATGAAGATTTTGAATAAAAACAAGAAAGAAAACTTTACGTCCTACTGAATTGATTCTTTGATGTTTGACTACCACTGTCACTGTGTATTATGTGGGGTGCTGAACCATTGTGTTGTATAACAAAAAGTTACTGCCTGTAGATTTAAGAAAGCAAAATGGGGAGGAAGCAGCTTCTCTGGAGCGACTAAATACTGGAACCTCTTTGCTAGCAAATATCAGGTCTAATTCTTCTCAGCTAGTATTCAGAAAACTCCTGAAACCCTGGCTCTTCAATAACTTTCACACTTAAAACCTCTCTTATTTTTTCTGCTGAATCAGTGCCAAGACACCCCAGGGTAAACAAGCGCTTAAAAATATTATAATATCACATAACATTAGGCAAGAAAGATGATTAAGTATGACTGATGAAAGGATTTTCACAGTGGAGGGAGTAGTGTCCTGGAGTGGGCACTAGAACCCTGGGATGGACAAGGGGGCAGGAAGGTCACTGGACACCACATCCGGTCAGGGTGTGGGGAATGTGCAGAGCCAAGGAAGTGGGCAGAGGGAGAAGACGTGTATCGGTACACCGCAGAGAATAAATATTGCATGCACCCTACCTGTGTGTCGGAGTTATTGAAGGGCGTGCGACACAACAGAGGGGACGTGTGATCTCAGTGGATTTTGAAGTGAAAAGGGTAGGGTGAAAGTGAGGAGGAGAGGGATGTTGGAGGGAGGCTGACAGAATGGAATATTACAGGGGATCGCTGATAAGCTGCAGAACTTGGCAATATTTTTGGAGAATACAGAAAGGTCTTTGACCCAGTCCTGCTTTGACCACAAGTTTAAAGTGAGTGCGGGATAGGGTACGAGGTCCAGAAAGGTCATAGTCTGCTGTCACAGATGAGTGTGAGAGAATGGCTAGAGAAAGTTAAAACATAAGAAAATGTGAATATCATTTCGATAATTCACAAAGTGAACACGATGAACTAAGTACTTTACTCAAAAAGAGCATTTACATTCTATGAAACGTCATTTTATTACCTGAAGTATGAACCATATCACCTTGAATTTAAAATGTCTGAACACAGCACGAAAAATGATAGCCCAGTCATTTCTCTACTGAATGTGACAGTGTGATGAGTTCCGATAAGTCGAATCTTGCAAGGACGGTCACTTGCTCTGGATGACAGTCAAAGATTGCCAATACAGCAGGAGCAAAGGGCAATCATTTGTTGATATTATTCCATGAAAAGCCTAATAATCAAAACACACACCTCCCTTTTAACCACAAAGCGCAGTAATGCATCAGTGAGACCTTGAATGATGAATGCACCCATTATTGAACAGATCATCAATACACTCCTTCAGGCATTGGCTGTCTCTTCAGGTAATGAGCATATTCACTCTTGAGTGATCTATACCCCTGGGAACTTAATCAATAGGACAATCACAGGCTTTATGAGGTGGGTGTTTATCTGCCCTTTAAAGTCAAAACAGCTATCATGCATAGAGCACACAACCGCGCATCACTCGGTTTACGAATAATGGAGGGTCAGGACTGCATTTAAGATTGAGTCTGGTTCACGGTTATTTTTGTATTAATAATATTGTCATAGTTATTATTACTACTATTATTGTTGTTGTTGTTGTTATAGTTATTTATCATTATCATAATCATTCATATTGTTATCATTATTATTATTATTATTATGCATGCCTCTTAAATCCACTAATTCAGTGCTATGACATAGCAATAGTGGGTAACAGAACGTGTAACTCACTGCTTTATAAAGATGCTCTCGTTGGGCTGTCCGAGGGCCTGTCGGAGCAGCTCTGGGGCGCTAGCAGCGCGCCTCCTGGAGGAGAGGGAATGGAAGCTCAGAGAGTGGTGGGGTGGGCGGTAGGAGGTCAGGTAGTTTTTTTTAACATTTGGGACAGGGAGAAGAGGCCACCTTATGAATGGCTCCCTCTTTACTCCTCTGCTCATGTGGAGCAGTTGAAAGTAAGGGCAGATGATTTTGGGGGCCAGGCATAACTTAGAATTATAAAAGGGAAAAAGTGATTTACAGTGATGTTTTTAACCTCATGGTTGTGAATGACACCATAGACAGCTTGAGCTTCACTTTAGTCGTCTATTTGACGTCACTCAGAACCCCTCTGTGAAAACGTCCCCATAATTCACTGTTACAAATCAAATCCATAATTCTATATATTATTATTATTAGTAGTAGTAGTAGTAGTAGTAGTATTAGCATTTTTAGTAGTAGTAGCAGCAGCTATGGCAGTAACAGTATCATCATTGATATTATATTTGAATAATAATACAATTTGCAGTACTAATAATGGTAATCCTATTGCTGCTATTAGTGTTACCGCCATGACCATTAACACTAAACCTAATGGTAGAAGTAATAACAACAACAATTGTGAGCAGATGAAGCCTGAGTAGGATCCAGCTGGGTTATCAAACCAGAATGGTCATCAAAACAGAGCATAGTTGGACACATAGGGCCGGTTTACAATGTCGGGCAGGCCGCAACCACCCAACATCTGACATTGAAGTCTGTCTGCCGCATTCTGATGCGGTGGGTGGAGACATCGGGTGGAGGGACCATCTGCGGCACTTGGGCTCAAGGAGCTCATCGGTGCATTGGAAGTCATCCATTACCCCCTAATGACAGTGGAGCCAGGCTCAGCTCCGCCGTCAGGAAGATGATGATAATTTCCGACAGCCCTTTCATGTAGGCCTTTCCGACAAGGAAAGGTTGCCAGAAAGTGTTTTTGGTGGCCCTTAGCAGGGCCCCCTTGCCCTCCACTTATGGGCCTTGGTGGGCAGCTATGGTCCCCTTTAAACATCCCTGCCCCATGTGGCAGGCACCAAGAGGTGCCTGCCACACGGGTTAGGGATGTTTAAAAAACATCCATTTTGCAATAGAAGCTTGTACTACAGGCCTTTTCCGCCCACTTCACAAGCTTCCATTGTAGAATGGATGTATCCGACCGCCCTATTGGCGGTCACATCCTAATACAGAGGTCGGAACTGCCCACCGATGGTCGGGTGGTTCCAGACCGATACGGTCGCCTAAGATCATTATCAGTTTGAACTATGTATCATGACTGAGGGCACTTTGAAAGGACTGCCATGTGTGTCAGTGAGAGCGTGTTCTTTGGGAATGTATGAACATGTGTACGTATCAATGGGATATAAGTGTACGGTGGACAGAATCTGTGTGGTATGTACTTGTAGCACAGGGCACATCTTTTACAATATGTCGCACCGTTACATGGATGACACAAACATACAATTGCATGTCCTTTTGAATTGGTGGAATTTAAAAGTGCAAAGAAATATTCAACCCAACACATCATATCATGGAACATTTTTCCGCGCTTTAGAATTTTCACATGTAAAAGAGAGCTGTATCTTGCATAAATACTTATGGCACAGGGAAAAGTGCCCGCTGGAAGTAAGGGACCTGCAGCTGGAAATTAAACACTTTGAAACAGGAGTAAAATGGAAGGAAGTGTTAGCTTAGGAAGTTAGGTAACTCTGCATTTCCATTCTCATCCATTTTAAAGCATTCAGGGGCATAATTTTGCGCACACATCAAAATGTGAGTTGACAAGGAAATATTTTAATGACAGATATACCTAAGTACTTCAGTTGTTTGCCTCTGTGACTCCGCCCGAGCCTGGCCCATGATTCTGACTGAGCACCGCCCATTGTCAGGCCCTGCTATCTGCAGACTGATGATCCTGGTGTCAAATTAACACAGCTTTAACTTAACATTTATATGAACAAATGACCTTGTGCCAATCTAATAACTGATCCGGAGGCTGTATGCTACTCTGAAGGGGTCTGGGAGCTACTGGCAGCTCCCAGTCAACTGTTTGGAGACCCCTGAACTAGGCTGTTTGAATTGTGGGTAAATGCACATAGCAAACATCATTTTCATTTCGTTTGTACAGAAAACATATAAATGTAAAGTTGTAAAGACAATATAATGTGTTTTCAAATTTACATGATGTGAGATTTCTACATTTCACACGTAATTTAAACATATAAATAGATTTATCTCTATATACACACCAAATGGAATCTAGAGCTTCAAACGCATAACACATACTAATATTGTTGCTTTTTTAACATTGTAATGTGCTTACAAATCCCCAACATCATTGACCTATGGAAACGACAAAATATATGACACCACATCAATCACTAATCTTCACTTAGGAACTTAAAGCTACATTGTAGCCTACGTTAATGGAAAAAAAAAACAGTTAGATGAATTCAGGTATACATTTCAAACATGTACCTGTTCTTCCGGTGAGCCATAGAGCTGACCATAAAGGGACAGGACCTATATCATAACATAACATGTGTATTTGTAAAGTGCACGTTCACCCAGAGGTCTCTTGGCGCTGAATAACAGATGTTCATTGGCACCCAACTCAATGGTACTCATTTTATCGACCTCAGACGGATGAAAGGCTGAGTAGACCCACCAGGATTTGAACCTGTGACCAAGGTTGAACACAGGCCCTTGCAATGGACGCATTAGTGTACTGAGCCAACAGACCCGGACCAGACCTCCTTTGCCAGCAACTCCAGCTCCTCTGAAAAGAAGGCAGTAGTCCTCTGACCTGCTCGACCTGGCATCGTTGCTCCAAGAGGTCACAAACAGCAGCAAAAGTGGAGGCGATCCTGATGGCTGCAGTGTAAGGAGTAGAAACAACTAGGTCTGGCTCTAATCAGTAAGGCTGAGCCTGATAAACAGAACAACAAATGAGAAATGCCAATACTGATGCTATAATTCATATAGCAATTTGTCAACCAAATAAAGATTATTATTCAAAACTGGGAGATGCTATTTAATAGCTGTTTTGTTCTACAAAACATATTGAAAGGTACAATAACTTTGACCTTAGTGTATACTGTCAATAAAGGTTTTTGTGACTAGAATGAAAAAGGACACAGAACAAGGTAAAATATCAACCATAAAGTCATAGATCAAACATATCACAGTCATACCACAAGCATTCATACATTCATGCTGGAGTACTTCACACAGACTGGGGAATTGATACACCAGTGGGGGAAGTAATGAGTCTGCTGTACACTGGAAGGAGATTCAAATCAAAACAATACACTCCTTAGAATTAAACTAAATCAGATTTTTCAAAGTTTTTACAAGAGTGGGTGTAAAATTGTCAGGACTAGTGTAACACAGTTCAACACTAGGACAACCAGAAGCAGACCAAAGGGAAGGGGGCCTACGCGTTTCGAATCCCTAGTAGTCGGGGGGGGGGGGGATTCTCCTCAGGGCCAGGCTACTCTGAAAGAGAAAAAGAAGACCTATGTATGCAGGTTTCAGACAACAGAACACTAGAGAGCACTACAACACCTAAAGCCACTCAGCTTACCAGTGGGAGTATGTCCAGATAAACGGAAAGCGCCTTGAGACCCTTCCGGGTGAGTAGTGCGCTATACAAGTGTTATGATTGATTGATTGATTAAATACCTCTGCAAATGTCACAACTTGGATGTGATAGGACTGGCTTGTCGATAAGTATAATCTGGCATAATATTGTTTGAATAATTTTAAGGTGATTCATCTGAAATTGAATAACATATCTTGGTTCTACTCCTAACCTAGCGTGGTTGTTGGCACGAATCAAACAATGCCAGGGAAGTCTGAACATGGAGGAAAGTAAAGTGGGCTTTCCGGCTCCCAAAGGCTAGATTTTGCTGTATGGACAAGACTGGTGGAGCCCTTCTCAACTCACCCGATTAGGTATGCCAAATAACCATAGCCCTCCTGCATGCTCTACAACATAGCCCTGCAACAGAACACCTCTTATATTGCAGAGGATTGAGACAATGAACAGTCACCAGGAGAGGATCCTGAAATGCCAAATGAAGATGATAGTGATGAGTAGGGAGGAGTTGACTTATGTCAGGATCTCATTGACAACTTCTTCACATGAGTCTAAGTATCTCTTTACATATTATCACAATAACTGTTAAACCAACTATTGTTGAAATGAGGAAAAAAGGATGCACTGGACATTTTTTAGGAAGAACAGGTTCAGGGAAATCCAGGCCGCAGGTCTTTGTTGATCAAAGTTTTGACACATTGACTTTTGTGTTCACTTTCATTGTTTATCTATGATTGTGTTATTGAAAATGTGTCCTCAAAAAGATGACTTTGTAATGCGTCTATTTTATGTTTCATTACTCATGTTTTTGTTTTAGTCTGTTTCAGTTATATTCACCATGTTATCTTCAGTTGGGCATTTCAAAGTTGTGACATGCAGTTAAATGGGGCTGTTTCAAAGTACAAGGGGACCATGAGTTGTTCTTGTAGAAGACATACACAGAATTTGTCTGTACATATCTTGTACAGAGACAACTGGCACAGTAATTGAACGGAAGTTTTAAAGATTGCATTTGACTTGTTTCCTGTTGAAAGGTGGCACTGAACCAGTATGTGCTGCTTGATTTTCTCTAACCACACGTGGTAGTCAGTCAAAAGCAGATGGATCCCCTTCACATTGGCCAAATCCACATTTTGTGCTTAGTGTATGAATATGGTGATGTGTCTCATTATGTAGAAAGAACTTCTTGTAGCACACCACTCAAAGTTGGTTGTGACAGTCCCCCAGATATTGTAACAGTGTATTTGACGATCCTGTGGCCGCAAAATTGAGTACTGCCAGGATTTAGGACTATTGTTGTTATTGTTGAGCAATTCATAATATGAGGCAGAAGATCTAGCTTCAGATAATGACATATCCAATAATATTTTGCCTATTGAATCTGATTCTTCCATGGTGGCAAAATGTGGAATTGAAAATGCAAAAATGCCACTTAGTATTTGTGCTCTGTATGGCAAATAAAGTAAAAGTAGATGTAAACCAACAAACAAATTTAGAAAATGTCAGTCATGGTGCATAAAACCACAATTGTTGAGCCAAAATTGTTTGAAGTACAATGTCCAAAACACAACTGGCCTTAGAAAGGCAAATATTACCAGAAAATATTCCATAGAGTAACTGGTAGTCACAAACTGGAGAAAACTAGGTTCGGGGGCTCTTGGTGGTGGGGGTCCTGCCATCCTATCCTGGTGGTATAATAGAGGGTGGTCCAAGTATTAGTACATCCAAACGTGTAAAAGAAACATATATTATTATACAAAATACTCAAAAGAAAATATACTTGCAACAGTGTTTTTAATCACACTGAACACACTGGGGGTGAAGAAAGGGAAGAGTGCAAGTGACTTCAATGAAGTCACTTGCACTCTTCCCTTGCTTCACCCCCAGTCGGGCACCTGAACATTTTTGTAAAAATGATTTTCTGATTATAATGTGTGTTCAGTGTGATTAAAAACACTGAACACAAGTTATTGAAATGTAAGAAGAAAGGACATTTCAGTCTGCCGCTCTGTTCAAAGGATTAATTACATTTCTCAAGAGGAAGAAGAAATTATACATAGTCTGAGTGTAAAACATTTCCTTCATGTATTACTGCTATCAATGGTAAACCAGTTCAATTTATGGTAGATTCATGTTCGTGGTATACCATTATTGGAAAGAAATTATTTAATGAAAATTGGGGTACAAGGGGTACAAGTCAACTTTGTCTTCCTGTTATTCAACCTGGTGGGTATTCAGGTAATAGAATTGGCCTTGAAGGGTATTTTTTAGCAGATCTTGAATTTGAAGGTAGAATGATTAATGGCAAAGTGTATGTTGCATCTAAAGGTGTATCTATTCTTGGTTGGCCACATCAACAAGAACTTGGGATAAAACTTGACCCTAATGCCAACCCACCTGTAAGTATTGTGTGTACCAACAATGAATTGTTCAGATGTACAGATGATTTAAATCGGGTTCTTTCACAAAATGGTTTAAACAGTGACGCTTTTGTCATAAGCATTAAAGATAAATATCCTAATGTTTTTGAGGATACTGTAGGGAAATATATTGGTTTCAAACATAAAATCATTCTTAATGAAGGTGCAACTCCTGTAAGACATAAAGTCAGAAATGTCCCATTGACATTTAGGCCTAAACTTAAAGAAATGTTGAATGGTTTAGTGTCAAAACAGATAATTGAACCTATTGAATCATCCCTGTGGGTTTCTCCCATTGTTTTATCACTTAAGAGCACCGGAGATCTCCTCTTGTGTGTGGATCTCCGCAGTCTAAACAGCGAAATATGGATAGATAAACATCCTCTACCTAATATTCATGAAATAATTTCCACCTTGTCTAATGCCACTGTATTTTCCACAATTGAACTTGCAAGTGCGTATCACCAGGTGGAATTGCATGAGGACTGTAAATAATGTACTGCTTTTGTTACTCCGGAAGGGAGGCATTAACCTAGCACAAAGAGCAGCGCCCTACCTGACAGCGCTTGAACGAGAAAGCGCACGGAGAGTAACATTTTGCGGACCAGCCAACCAAGGACACCAAACTCCCGCCACCAGTCGCGCCGCCGCCTCGGGACTGCAAATCCCGTCAGGCACAGCGGCGGCGCGTTCCCCGACGCGGCAAAAGCGCCGGGAGGGGCACTACAAATCTGAAAGCCCTCGGTGGAGCGGGGGGGAGGCACTAACCTAGCACAAAGAGCAGCGCCCTACCTGACAGCGCTTGAACGAGAAAGCGCACGGAGAGTAACATTTTGCGGACCAGCCAACCAAGGACACCAAACTCCCGCCACCAGTCGCGCCGCCGCCTCGGGACTGCAAATCCCGTCAGGCACAGCGGCGGCGCGTTCCCCGACGCGGCAAAAGCGCCGGGAGGGGCACTACAAATCTGAAAGCCCTCAGCGTCGCGGGACGCCCGGGGCGAAGCCTGGGCAAAGGGCGGGCCCTCTGTGGCCCTCTAGGGGCCTGAAGTGGCCGGGACGGGCCACCTCCCTAAGTACGCCCCCACTCCATTACCTCTGTAGAGTAAAGGGGCAGTAACCACTGTTCCAAGATGACCAAAACAAGTAAAACACCGATGGCGACAAGATCTACCAGCAGACTAAAAACAGTGAGTACACCTTTGCCCACTATAACCGCTATAGATAAAATGCTGCAAAAAACCATAAATGTTGTGGCGGATGCTATTCAGGACACCGAGAGGAGACTCTCCTTGACACCGAACCTATGCTTCCCTGATCTGTCTTCACATACTAACAATGACGATCAAAATTTGGATGACACTATTTCATCACAGGAGTCTCTACTAATACAATCGTTCTCGGAATTACCTAGATCACACATTAAGGAAAAACCCTCTAACTCTTCCTTCTTGGAGTCATTAGCAAATAATCAGGATAATAGTCTTATGATCTTAACCAACATCGCAAAAAATGACCAGCAGACAACGGATATCCCCTTGATATCTGAAGTTCACACCGAGGAAAATGCCTTACCTGTCATTGTCTTAACAGAACCACAATCATTAAAACAACACAAATCTCCAAAGACCAAACGGAAAAAGTCTAGAACTAAATTCCCTATGAGGAAAATCCACCTTCCTTCAGGTAAACCCAAACGATCACTCAAAGACATGTGGCAGAAGAAAAGTTTAGTGGAACCCACTGGTCCAAAACGCGGGGGACCCCTTCCAACCTCCCCAGAACTATATGACGCAGATGGAAATGCTAAGTCCAATTCAGGTTTTTCTGTAGTTAATGAGGAAACAGGACATATTGACAAGAAGAGTACCTCGAGTTTCCCCTTCATGTGAGAGATTGAAACTTTAATTAAAACACTTCTTCAACCTATTAGTCACCAGATTGATACCATAGAAAAGGCTTTGAGTAAATTTGAGAGGGCTCAAAATGATATATCTTCTAGTATCCTTAGATTGCTTAAAACAACTAACACGCCTACTATCTTTGTTCCCTCATCAACAACACTTAATGTAAAAAATTCAAAAAAAGTAGGCAACTCAGTAAAGAATACAGGAAAACAAAATAAACCACAACCACAGAGCCTACCCACAACAGACCAAACACTAAAGTCTCAAACAGTCCCCAACCTCACTGTGAATACAACGACTCCTATATTCAATAATTCAAATAACCAAATAGACGAGGATGATGATGACAGTGAGTGGGCTACAGAGGGACATCCACCTGATACAAACACAGGTGCACCTAAGAACAAAAACCGCACGGCCTCTCCTAAAGTCAACACCCAACCAAAAGAAATAGGAGCACATCCCACCAAACCTATTACAACAAGCTCACTATCATACATCAACCTACCTCCACAGGCCAACCCCTATACGATAGTCATGATTGGGGTGCCCAAAGTTGATGACAATAGGGAGGAAACGCGGGAGGAATTGAGGAATAAAGTAATGCAATGGCTTTCTACACACAGGCCCCTCCCTCCAAATATAATAGGTACTATACACCAAGTCAAAAGAGTAGAGTGGGTGGGCACTCGTTTCAAATCCACAGAGGGTGATTGTATTGTGGTCACCTTTAAACATCTAGGACCGGCAAAATTCATTGCAGATTGGAGGAACCCGGGGACAAACAGCTTGATTAGGACTATGGGTTTAAGCTATTTCTATCCAGCTCGTTCAGATATTCGTAGGAACAAAACCAAATATCACTACACTCAAGAAGGACGTTATATGACACAGCCAAATTTCCAACCCTGGCTGGCCCCTGCCCTACCCCGCTTTGATATTCCACTGGGTTTAGATCCTCACCCATACACTTACCCATGGGGAATCAAAGCATACAACCACCAACCAATAGAAATAGCTGAACGACAAGGGCATGGTTTTCACCGTGCCTATAACCCTGCTACTGTACAATTTAATGAGTACGGGTTTCCTACGTCCAACAGATACAATGTTCTCTACAACCACGACCAATTGGATGAGGTTGATTGACTGTCATCTGACCCATTTTTTGATTCATTTTCTGATAAGACAAGCAATCCTGCAGAAAGCAAGACCAACTCAGTAAAAACATCCATCCCCCATGTAGTCTGTTTATCAAATACCACCTCCACGATGAGATCTAGCTACATAGTCAGCCCCCGAGCAAATCTAGCTCATGCTCCCTCAGTGGACGAAGTAGGTAGTCCATCTATAACCATAGCTTCACAACCTTACTCATTATTTGAAAACACAAGGTCTAAGCATGTGTCAGGGACCAACCCAGAACCGTGCTCCCTCTCTAATATAAAACCAGCACCCAAATCAGAGCATATTATTTCCAACCCAATCAAAATACTGTCCTGGAACATTGCAGGATTGGCCTCTAAAATCAATGGCCCGTTATGGGTGGACTTTGTCAAGAAGTACACCATCTTGTGTTTCCAGGAAACCTGGCTGATAAATGGCAATACTTTCATCGAGGGATTTCAAAGTTTTTTTGTCCACGCATCCCCTTCACCCAGTGGCAGGGCAAAGGGGGGCTTGGCAATATTCATCAGGCTGTCCCTTAAAATGCAGATTAATCATGTGCAGTTGGATAGCAGGTGTATCCAGATCCTGACACTCAGAAGGGGAAAAAAAGGCATAACTCTGATTAACTTCTATAACTCTGTCGCCAATCCAAGTGACTGTAACATCGACAATCTTGTAAATCACCTAGCTGAAAATTGGACAAAATTGCCACAGGACAAAATACTTCTCGGCGACTTTAATACGCATATTTGCGGTAACCCTCTGCTGACAACTCTGGGATCGTTGGGTTGTGGACTTAAAACAGGCCCCCACTTCACACACTGCCATCGTGGATCAAAATTGAACACCTTAATGGATTCCACGAATATGATCATGGCACTATCATTGAAAGAGGACTCCTTTACCTTTGAAAATCCTACCTATAAAGGGTCTGAGTCAGGGTCTATTATAGACCACATCCTTCTTTCTGCCGGTGTGGTCCAACAGGTTCTAAAGTTTGATATCCTTGTTAGCATTTACAGTGATCACAACCCCTTACATCTTGAGTTACAATGCGATTCTTTTGTACTCCAAAATAATATCAAGGACCCAGGGGTACTTAAGCCGGTTAATAACAACCGTCGCTTGAAATGGAATCTGATAAATAGTGACAAACTGTATGAGACTGTTGCTAAAGACTGTGAACCTGAACTTAAGCTTTGTGCCACAGACTCTGCTCCACCTGAATGCATTCTATCCGCCTTTGCAGTGGTGTCCAAAAGGATAGAACAATTTTTGACCGTAACCGCCAAGGGAACAACTGCTCAATACCCACGATGGTTTGATCATGCCTGTTCTTCTGCAAACCGTAAATTAAAGGCTGCCCTTAAAAACAAGCCGAGAGATGCAGCACTAGTCAAGGCCCTTCGAGCAGATTACAAAAATGCACTTGTTTCATGCAAAAAATCTATAAAAACTAAAACATGGGAATCTTTGCTCGACCCCTCAACTTTGGGCAACAGCTCAAAGTTCTGGAAAATAATCAATAAACCTCTCTTTAACGACCCAATCGCTGAAAGTCTCGGCACAGTCATACCAGAGAATGACTGGATCACCCATTTTGGATCTATCTTTAAGAGCGAAGCTCCACAGTCAATAAAACCACCTCATCTCCCCGAAAGCAGCCCCCTACATTTTTCTACTAAAGAAATTGAACTACGGATTCTTGGTCTTTCTAGCAACAAAGCCCCGGGCCCTGACGGTCTTCCACCAGACCTATTTAAATCCAACATCATCTTATGGGCTCCAATTCTTACATCTGTTATTAATGCCGGGGTTGAAGTGGGAGCCCCTAAATCCTGGGGAGCATCCACTATCGTCCCGGTATACAAAAAGGGCGACAGAACAAAAGCAGTCTGCTATAGACCAATCTCTCTGATAAACTCTGTTGCGAAGGTAGTGGGAGGGGTACTCCTAAACCGGCTGAATGCTTGGGCCAAACAAAATAACATAATGACCCCTGCACAGTATGGATTCAGACCAGGACATGCAACAACTACACAGTGTCTGCACCTATACCTAATAAGTGGTAAATACACCCAAGCAAGAGATGGAACTTTGTATATGGCCTTTATGGACCTTTCTTCGGCCTTTGACTGTGTTGATAGGAGAAAATTATGGGAAATCTTGAAAAACATGGGCGTCGAAAATAATCTAATCAATTTTCTGGCCGACCTACATAATGACACACGTGCTAATGTACGTTACACAAAAGACTTGAAAGTAACGAGGGACTTTAACATTAACCGGGGAGTCAGACAGGGCTGTATTTTAGCGCCTTTCCTTTTTAATTTATACATTAATGGACTTGAAGATTACCTGGTAAAAACTGACACGGACTACCCTCGTATTGGGAAAACAGGGGTGCCGGTCCTGCTATATGCGGACGACGCCGTCTTGATATCCAGAACCGCACTAGGACTTCAAAAGTTATTGGATTCTTTCTTCCAATTTATGTCCTCACGTGACCTGAATATTAATAACTCCAAATCTTTTGTTATGACGGTTGGAATAACCCCCAAAAAACGATACCCCTTTTCAGTCAACGGGGAAAGCATACCGCTAACAAAAACATTTTCTTATTTGGGAGTACTATTTGACCATAAACTCTCATGGGGCCCTGCTATAATTAAAAAGAAAGGCGAGCTACTAAGGACCAATTTTGGAATATTGGATTTTGCACGCAAATTAGGTAACACCCCAGTGTCCGCCATAATGAAATTATATCAGGCAAAAAGCGTTGCGGTGGCGTGTTATGGAAGTGAGCTGTGGGGTTTCTTACCAGCAGAAGCTCTGGTAACACTAGAAAATAATTTTTTGAAACAGGTCCTGAGCTTACCTAAAAGCACCGCTAATTTCTCTGTACATGAGGAACTGGGCACACCGTACCTAGGAGACAAAATTGCTGCAAACCCCCTGCTTTGCTGGTTAAACTGTTGGCGCAATGTATCTATACCACTGACTCATAGCATCCTCGCTGAAGCCCTCACTTGGGAAGGACATCTCAAGATACCCTGGATGAATTATATTAGAAACTGTTGTAAAGACCTGGGTAGATTGGACCTATACCTAACACCCCAGAACACCACAAAGAACGATGTTGATTTTGTAAAAAACACTTTTATGTTAAAACGACAACTTGTCAGGGAAGACATCGAGTTAAAGAAGTCCAGCGTCAGGAGCCACACACTAACAAAGACCTGTGTGTTCTGCGAACCATACTTATCATGGAACATATCTAGATACGAGCGCTTTCTGTTGAGCAGATTCCGATTTGGTCTCTACCATTTGCTTTTAGCTGTGCCAAGTGGAGCCCATAGAGGTCAAGTGTTGCCAGCTTGCGGCTGCGACAACCTGTCTCCGCAAGACCTGGCTCACTTTTTATTCCTGTGTCCTTATTATTCGAGTCCAAGAAAAATGTTTTTAAAACCTTTGCTTAAAAAGTTGAACTTTGTACAGATTAAGCCTGCTCTTTTATACCTTCAGATGTTGCACGACGACAGCACTTTTTTTATCTGTAAGTTTTTAAAAACAGCCCTGAAGTTTAGATTAAGTATGGAAGGATGATTTCAAGATGATCTGTGCTAAACATGAAATCATATCTTGAATAGGCACATTTATACAGGACTACTGCATTCTTTTAATTCTCTCGCGATTTGTCTATTTTTAGAAATGTTTATAAAAATTTTCATGAATGAATTGTATAACAATGTACTTATGTGCTTTTATGACTGCTTTTCTGACAGTCGAATAAAGAATTTTTGATTGATTGATTGATACTCCGGAAGGCATGTTTCAATTTTTACGCATGCCATTTGGACTGGCAAGTGCAGTGTCAGTTTTTCAACGATTAATGAAGGAGTTGTCGGAAAATTGCAAAGGAGCCATTGCCTTCCAGGATGATATATTAAAATTTGGAAGCAATTACATGAAAAATGATGAAAATTTGAATTCTGTTTTGCAAAAAGTGCAAATGAAAGGTCTGACACTTAAGCTTTCTAAGTGTAAATTTAGACAGAATAAAGTAGAATACTTAGGTCATGAACATTCTTCTGAGGGAATTAAACCTAAAATTAACCATGTAAAAAGTATTACTATGGCACCTATTCATACCTCTAAAGAACAACTCTTGTCATTTTTGGGTCTTACTGAATTTTATGGGAAATTTGTTCAAAATGTTTCCACCATTGTGCACCCTTCAAGAATTTTGTTGAAAAAGAATGCAACATTTTTGTGGGGTAAAGACCAATAAGAGTCTTTTGAGTTTCTCAAGAACATGATTGTTGATGCTCCATTTTTAAAACCATTTACAGTAGGCAAATAATGCATAGTCTGTGTGGATGCTAGTAATGTGGGACTGGGTGCTGTGCTAATGCAAAAAGATAAAGAAGGTGAACATGTAGTATCTTATGCATCCAGATCACTTCGTGATTCTGAATTTAACTACTCGACCATTGATAAAGAGTTACTTGCGTGTACGTGGGCAGCTCAACATATCCGTCAATTTTTATGGGGTACAACATTTTTGTTGAGGACAGACCACAAGCCTTTGGTTAGTATGTTTTCGGCTGGTGGTGGTAGAATGATAACTGCTCGCTTAGCAAGACTTGCTGCCAAGTTACAAGAATATCGCTGTCAAGTATCATAAGTGCCAGGTCGGTCTAACGCTCATGCTGACTGTATGTCTCGTTTTCCGATCAGCAAATGTCTTGATTCTGCTGGTAGTGAAGAGTGTGATGTAGGTTTTACATTGGATGATGTAAATTTGATTTTTAGCAAGGAAACTTCTAACGTCATTTCTGAAACCAAATAGTTAGAAGCTGTTGAACAGGACGATATTTTGAAAGAGGTACAATTTTCAAGTCAAGTAAAAAAGGCTTTATTTCGATAAAAATTATCATAAAAGCTTCATAATAAAAGATATACACAAGTTTATTAGAAAAAAGTACAAGTTAATTACATTAGGATTTAAAAACCTTGCTTTTCCATTAAAAGAAGCATTTCATAAAAGTTTGGGTTAAAAAGAAGATTAAACTTTTTCTTTTAGCCTTTTGCTCCTAATGCGCCAGGCCCACGATAGAAATTTTGATAGAGTACAAACATAGAGTGAACGTGAGTCTGACATTAAAATACAGAGTGCCTCAACATGGTACCTAGTCCCCAACATACGACACAAATTCTTAAGCCATTTTCTTCTTGGTTTGGTATATTCTTGACACTCAAACATAAAGTGTGCCACTGACTCCTGTTTGTGTGGGCACACAGGGCAGAGATCTGTGGTCAGAGTTGGCTGTTTCCACCGACATGTAAAGGAATGCAGGGGTAATGTTCCAGTTCTAAATTTAAAGTATAAGGTCCTATCAAATGGTTTCTCAATAATGTCTAAATAGAGTTCCCGAATTGGTAAGTCCATAAAGCTCAAAAAGTCCTCTGTCAATCTGCCCAATGTGTGAT
Organism: Lissotriton vulgaris; assembly: GCF_964263255.1. Lineage (NCBI taxonomy): Eukaryota > Metazoa > Chordata > Amphibia > Caudata > Salamandridae > Lissotriton > Lissotriton vulgaris. The sequence goes on along the minus strand of NC_141686.1, from coordinate 44,305,681 downwards.
CAGTGCTCCTTTTATTCAGAATCCAACTCCAATACAAGTTCTTAAGTACTGCCTTTGGCGGAGATGATTTGCTAGTCCAGGCTTCGCTTATGCCCAGGTCGCACAAAAGGGATTTCATGTCTTTTAGCCATTTAATTTTATGCCATCCTGGCAGAGACATTATTTCAGAAAGCCCTTTCGCATAGGTCGCGAGCTCCGGGACTCGCCACAACCGGGCCCATAGAAGTAGAGGTCTGAACCTTGCTAGGTCTTCAATAGGTCGACAACCTAGGTCAAGCATTAGTGGAGTTGTGGGAGTGCCTTGTGGGAGTGTAATGATTGCCCTGCAGAACTTCCTTTCAGAGCTTGCCAGTTTGTTGATTTTGCATGAACCCCATAATTCTGCCCCATACAGAGCAGAGCTAACTCCCTTTGCTACGTATATGTCAATGACAGGAGCTATGGGTCTTATGGCACAAGAGCGTTGTTCCTTCAGAAGGGCCCCAGTTACCCTCTTGTGGGCTAACAACATTTTTTCTAAGTGAGGGGCCCACTGCATGTTGTGTGACAGGCGGATTCCTAAGTAATCAAATACGTCTACCCTCCCCAGAGGTACGCCATTCAGCTTAGGAGGGCGTACAGGTTTTTGGGGGGGATTCATTACAAGGTATTTTGTTTTGTCGGTATTGATTACCAGGCCCCGCTCCACACAAAAGGTCTGGAAGTTGTTGAGGAGTTTTTGGAGACCCATTGGGGATTTAGATAGGAGGAGCATATCATCAGCAAAGAGAAGAGTAGGGATACGCGCCCCCGCCAGGGATGGTTCATCTGAAGGGTCTTTAAGCAGGTGCTCAACCACTCCGTTGATGTACAAAGAGAAAAGAGTGGGAGCCAGAACACATCCCTGGCGAACTCCTCTCTCTACTGGAATGCTGGTAGTTTTTTCTCCCCCTGAGCCCCATCTAATCTGGGCAAAGCTGTTGTCATGGAGCCTTACAAGTAGTGATAAAATATAATTTGGTATCCCCATGTCACTAAGGACTCTCCAGAGGGTCTCCCTAGGTACAAGGTCAAAGGCAGTCTTTAAATCAATAAATGCGAGATAAAGACTGCCTTTGCCAATGACCACCACCTTCCAGTACACTAGCATCAGTCTAAAGGCTTGTTCTGTTGTGCCAGTGCCTGTTCTAAACCCTGCCTGGAAGTCGGAGAGGACATTATTTTCATTGATCCAATCCAGTATTCTGGTCAATAATACCTTACAGACTACCTTTTGGCTTATATCTAGCAGACTAATAGGCCTGTAATTGGACGGGTCATCCCTGGCACCTTTTTTAAAAATTGGTACGACCTCCGCCCCTTTCCAGGATGTAGGGACAGGGGCGCCCCTACAGATGGCAATCAGTAGACTGTGGATAAATTTCCCCCATGTCATGATGTCAGAGTGCAACAAATCCCCAGGGATGCCATCAGGCCCCGGTGCCTTTTGGGGCATGATGGTACTAATGGCATATTCAACCTCTTTTTTAGAGAAGTCTAGATCTATTGGGTCTGCTTCCCAGTCCTTTTGTATCGTAATTGGAACCACTTCCCGTACCTGATCTTTCTTGGATGTATCTAGGGTATTATGATCAGATTGGCGAGTGTATAGCTTGGAGAAGTGGTTAACCCACTCTTGGCTAGTAATGTTGCAAGTTATGAGGTCACTATCTGGTCTGTTTCTTGTTCTAATGATATCCCAGAAACACCTTGAATCTTTCCTTGCACTAGCCTCTTTCAAAGTGCACCAGAAGTCCTCATCCCACTCCTTTTTAGCTATTGCCAGTATACGTCTGTATTTTTTCCTAGCTTCTTGTATCTGGGATTGTATTTTGCCCATAACACTTTCAATTAGGAGGGATTTAGCACGTCGGCATGCAGGAGTGTACCAATCATGCTTACCCATAGGCAGCCGTGATGCCATGTTTCTTTTCACACACCCCTTTTTCAAGAATATTTCACCTATGGACCTAAGAGTGTCTTCAAAGATTGCTGTCACCCCATCTATTGCCAAGACTGCGTTAGTTCTCTTATATTTTTGAGTTTGGCCTCATCAGTGGAAATTTGGTTCCATTTTAGACGTTTCTCACAAGTGGATACAGAAATTTAGTGGGCATGTTTGGGAGGTTTCTCAATTGATTTGTTAGGCCAGGGATTTGAAAAAGAGAGAGAGAGCGGATTGTGATCGCTTTCCACAGTAGACAGGACTACCATGTCCTTGACTAGTCCCCATAGCATGACATCTATCAAAATGTAATCGATCCTGGAAGTATGATTGGCTCTATTATATGTGGCGGTGCCCGTGGCGTCAGATGGTGTTCGGCCGTTCACAGCTCTTAGGCCAAACTCCACTGTCAGAGCATTTAGTTGGATCGCACAATGCGACCATCTTTTAATCGGGGGAATATTTAGGAGCGAAATGCCCCTTCTAGTGTCGTCCTCACACAGGTCCAAGATATCATCAGAGGAGAGTGGCTCATAAGTACAGTTAAAATCACCCGCAACTATAATTTTGGCACCCTCAGTTTTTTCTCTTAATTCCACTTCAAGGGTGGTTACGATGGGGGACATAGACCCATGTTTGGTACCTCTGACGTAAATGTTATACAGGTCCAATGTGAACCCCCTGCGAGGACCATTTAAAGAGAGTCCTAGAATGTCTGGGCTATTAATCTGCTTGATTTTTATACGACAATTAAGAGAGATGCTAATCCAAGTAAGCAAGCCACCTGAAGGGCGTCCCTTCCCATTTATATGTCTCTCTGCAGGCACAAAATATGTTGCATAGCCAACTCTATGGAGTGGTTCTAAGCTCCAGGTCTCCTGGAACAGGCAGATTTTGTGCGCCTCCACTAGAGAGTTCCATTCAGGCGATGCCAGTTTGCGATGGATACCCGCTAAATTCCAGCTAAGGATTGTTAAAGTGCCCTTTGGGTCGTGAGCATTGCCCTTTTCAGGATCCAAAACTTTATTTAAAGGCATAGTCGCTGATATTGGTGTTAACGCAGCGTGGCTAGCCATTCGTGCAGGGATGGGGCTGGGACTAGAGTTCATAATTTCCACTAGAATATTCCCTTCCTCATTTGGACACAAGTCTAATGGTGAAGTATTGATTTCCTCAATATCGAGTCAATCCACCTCATCCAATGCGCAAAACCTGTTCCAGTGTGAGTATTGTGATAGGAATGGGTCAAAATTAGGGGTACCTTGCCAGGAGGATTGTCTTTGCAGAAATTTTAGCTGGGGAACTTGTTGAAATGCCCTGTTCGTAGGAATTCTATTTCTTGGGATCTGCCTTGGGTGCATTAACGGATAAAAGTATGAAAGAAGTTGGGGATGGATCTGTGTATTAGAGGCACATGTTGGAGTGCTACATATGTAATCAACCGCAGCCATGTCTCTAAAATTGATGGTTATAATATCCGCTGCTATTGTTTTAATGTTTCTTCCTATCTATTCCCCTCGTCTAACCGCTAGTATTTCTCCAGAAATGTTGGGAGGTAATGGTCTATTTAACTGCAACCATTGTACGCATTTGTTCTTTAATTCGATTTGCGTTTCCCTTTTTCCCTCCTTCAACGGTGGTACTCCTGTTAGCACGACCACAAAGGGTAGGGCTTGAGGGGGAGATTAATTGTCCTGAAGCGTGTCAATCTCGTCTTCTCTACTTGATTTTTTGACTGGGCAATATCTTTATTTGTTCCTTCTACACTGTGTTGTTCAGTTTTGTCTGCCAAAGATGGAACCCCACCCAGTCCATGCCCTTGCTTTGGTGAAACCTGTGTGTTGGTAGTAGGTGCACTAGGCTTCGAGGATGCGGGAACTTTCTTCCCAGGCAAAGTATTACTTTGGATTGTATCCTTTGATGTGACTAAGGGTTGTTTAGCTATAGTGACCTTAACATTCGAAGTATTGTTAATAGTACCCCCTTTTGACCCCCCCTTAGATGGTGTACTATCCTTTGCAGATTGCCTAATGGGGCCCATCCCTTTGTTGTTTATTAGGGAAGTCAGCCTGTCAATTTTTGACATGAGTGGTTTAATGTGGGCAATAATAGTATCTTCGAGGTCTGCCTTAAGATCAGCTACCATGTTTGCTACCCAGCAAGGTATTCCTGGTGTAAGATTAGGGATTGGGGCAACAAGATTATGATTTTGCGTGGTACTCTGGCCCTTTTTCTTCTTCTTATGTACCAGGGGGTCACTATTCTTTTTTAACTCAAGATTACTTGGAGTTGACTTTCCTCCGCCCCGAGGGTTACTCAGATTACTCTGGGGGGGTTCAGTGACCCTTAGTGGCTCAGTTGGAGCTTGAGCACACAGAAGATCAGCAAAGGAGGAAGTCACACCAAGACTAAAATCTAAATCAACAGTGGGGTTTATAGTGGTATCCAGGGGGCCTGTGGCTACATCTTGCAAATCATGTAGAAATATTGTAGGTGGTAGCGACATCCTTCTTTCTGTGTTAGCTATAGCAGTTGACACCACCCCTATAGTCTGTTGCAACATTTTATCGATTGCAGTGAGTGTAGGAACTGGTTGAGGGGCAACCGCCTTCTGCTTAGTGCTTGACCTTAAAGTAGGCATCCTGCTTGGTTTGGCAGTCTTTCTCATATCGCACGGGGGAGGGGTAGGTAGTGCCTAAGGGTTAGTAACTTGGGCATATAAAACTAGCAGGGGACCGCACACACACAGGAAAATGGATAAAGTCAAGGTTTCCAGTGGTATCTAGATGTAGTAAACACCTTCGTCGATGGTGTGCAGCAGTTAGGGGGTGGCCCAGCCCGGCCTCTTCTGGCCTTGGAGGGCCGTAGAGGGCCCGCCCTTTGCCCGGGCTTCGTCCGGGCGTCCCGCTCGCGTCCCGCGACGCTGGGGGCTCAGCGTCTTTATGGCCCCCCCTGGCGCTCAAGTCGCATCAGGGCAACGCGCCGCCGCAAAGGTAGCCGGGATACGTAGTCCCGGAGCGGCGGCGCAGTTGGTGGCGGTGACCTGCAGCGCTCCTGCGCTCGAAAGGTGGATTATGCAGCTCGTGGTGGGTACATGTCGCTCTATCTCCTCGTGTCCCAGTTAAATTAATGGTCTCCCCCGCTCCACCGAGGGCTCAGCGTCTTTATGGCCCCTCCTGGCGCTCAAGTCGCGTCAGGGCAAAACGCAGCCGCAAAGGCAGCCGGGATACGTAGTCCCGGAGCGGCGGCGCGGTTGGTGGCGGTGACCTGCAGCGCTCCTGCTCTCGAACGGTGGATTATGCAGCTCGTGGTGGGTACAGGTCGCTCTATCTCCTCGTGTCCCAGTTAAATTAATGGTCTCCCCCGCTCCACCGAGGGCTCAGCGTCTTTATGGCCCCTCCTGGCGCTCAAGTCGCGTCAGGACAATGCGCCGCCGCAAAGGCAGCCGGGATACGTAGTCCCGGAGTGGCGGCGTGGTTGGTGGCGGTGACCTGCAGCGCTCCTGCGCTCGAACGGTGGATTATGCAGCTCGTGGTGGGTACTGGTCGCTCTATCTCCTCGTGTCCCAGTTAAATTAATGGTCTCTCAGGTACAATTACTTTTGAGCAAAGGATGGTCTGAAGAAAGGAAATTGAGTGGTAATCTAGCCTCATTCTTTAAATTCAAAGATGAGCTTATGTTCAATGATGGTATGCTTATGAGAGCTGATACAATTATTCCTCCCAAGAACCTTAGAGAGTTTATCTACAATTTAGCCCATGAAGGTCACATGGGTATGTCTACTACCAAAAGAAGGATTAGAGAGTTTTACTGGTGGCCGGGCATTGATGGCATGGTAGACAGATGGGTCAGAAATTGTTCACCATGTACCCTTAGTGACAAATCTGCAAAAGCTCTTTCAGTAGGAGTCACTCATATTGAGTTTTCCCAAGGGCCTTGAGGAAATTAGGCGTTGATATTATCGGACCATTTAATTATTAATCTGGCAGAGAAATGTTTGCGTTGGTTCTGATTGATTATTTCTCCAAATGGCCAGAGTTAAAGATTGTGGAAAAAGTTTGCTCAGAGAATGTAATTGAGTTTTTGGAAGAAGTGTTTTGAAGAGAGGGTTTGCCTGAAGAAATTATTTCTGATAACGGTCCACAATTCATAAGCAGGGAGTTTGAGTCTTGTCTTGCTAGTTGTAATATCTTGCACAAGAGAGTTTCTAACTATTTTCCGCAAGCCAATGGTCAAGTAAAAAGGTTCAATGGTAAAGGAATCTTGTCAGTTGACCACAAAGAGTGGGTTGAAATGGAAGAAAGCATTACAACTACATTGTAAACTTATCGCATATCACCCAATACTGTGACTGGTTTGTCTCCATTTGAGATGTTACATGGTAGGAAACCTGGTTCTAAACTTATGCCTTGGTGGTTGAAAGTTAAAAATCCTTATGATAATAAAGTTGATTTGAATGTTGTAAGAGATCGGTTGAAAAAGTTTCAAGATAAAATGATAGAATGCCAAGAGACAGTCTAATGTTTCCAAACTAAGGGTTGGAGATTGGGTGCGTGTAAAATTTGGTGGACAAGTTAATAGAAGACAGTCTAAATGGTCTGATCTGGTCAGGATTATTGAAATTTTTTGTAAAACTGACAAAGTAGAAGGAGGTAAAATTTGGAATTTTAGACACATTTCGGTGTGCAAGCCACATTTTAATAATCACACATCAACAAGTTCAACTTCCAAAGTTCAACCTGTTAAAATGAATGATTCTTTTGAAAGTATAGATAGATTGTCAAGGTTTGATGTAGCTTTTGATTATTTAAATCCGCAAAAGTCCATTCATAGTGAAATGCCTTGTGACAATAATATTGAGGAACATGGTGATGTGGAGGAACTTGCCAATGATGTTTCATCTAATACTGAACAAGAAATGGTTGTTACTAGGAAGAGTTCACGTGTCAAACATTCTCCCATTAAGCTAAAAGATTTTGTTCGTTTTTATTTTTTTATTTTTTTTATTATTTATTTTATTTTTATTTTTTTTAAAGAGGGGAGGTGTGTGGTATTCTATATTAGGTCATTGTTAGATTGGTTAAGCTATAGAATTGTTATGTGTCATGTAGAATGTTTGGTGGCGGTATTGGGACATTGATGAAGAGGACATCGGTCGTGCCTGGCTGTTTATTCTTGAGTGGCTGGTAAGCTGTTTTCCTTCTGAAAGAAATCTCTCCTGAGAACCTACTTTTCCTGATATTGCTTGCATCAACCATAGGTGAAAATATGATAGAAAAGGGAGAATGAGCAAACATAAATTGCAATATTGTTATCACAAAACTGAAACAAGACATCATGGTAGTTGTAGTTATTTCAATAAAACATTCACAGCACTTGCAAAGTTATAACTTGGACATACTTTGTGTATATCTACAGTAGAAAGAGAACAGACATTTACTATGTGAAACACATATGTTGTTTTTTTGTTATTTGAATTAAAAACAATTACAAGTACCATAACATCATGTGAAATGTGATGGCTATTGAAACCTGTTGTCTGAAATACAACTCAATATTTCCACACAAACAAGCCAAACAAGATGTGACTGATATATTTAGGTTTCTGTGAAAAATAAAATGTGCTGAACACATTAGCAACAGCTAACTTAAAAGCTAACAGGACGTTTAGGTTTAGCGACACATTGAAAAGTATAACTTACCAGCCTCTATTCCACCAGGGATTCCTGTCAAGCCTTCAGGATGTAGGAATCACAAGGCCTTCTCCTCCCATGACATGAGTAGTAAGGGGGCCCTGGGAGAACCACTACCAGTCCTCTGGGCCTTTAGATGACGCTTGGAAGTCAGGGAACGCACTCTCCCCCCGCATGTCTCTCCACCTCTTTCTAATTTCCTCCTGTGTGCACCAGTTGTTTGCTAAAACATTCACTATTCAACTATTCTGGACCACATTTCCCTTTTTAGGTCTCGGCTAGCCGCGCGGAAGCGCGTCTCCGCCGAGATCTTTTGTCAGTGAGTGTGCTTCCCAGGAGACACTCCTGGCACGCGCAGGCGAATCTAAACTGGCACGCGCATTAGTACGAGCGCTGCGCGAGGCTCCCACACAACACACGCATGCGCATACATAGAAACAGAAGCGCTCACGCACGCACATACATACAGAACCCCCCCACTCATACACACACACACACACACACGCGCACACACACACACACGCACGCACGCACGCGCGCGCACCGGCCCCCCCCTCTCCCCTTTAACTTACTGTGGCAATCTGGGGGACTCCGCTCTCCGCACCGGCAGGGAGAGTTGACGCTGCGGCTCCTTTCCCGGGACTCCCTCTTGGTCAAGGGAGCCCCGCAACACGTGCGCAACGTCCTGTTGTCGGCCCCGGGGCTCTCCACGCTCGCAGGAGCCCCGGGCCGCTCCACGCATTTCCTCCGCCTGCCTCCTCTTCCGGTCCCGACGCGGCTCCGCCCCCGTCACAGGCGACCTTGCCTGACTTCCGGTGCGGCCGCGGCGGAATTCCGGGGGCAGTAAGAGTTATTGTATATTTGGCTGCTAAATGAAAGCGTGTCCATCTTATCTGCATGTAGACGAGACTCACAACGCCACTCTAACAACAACACTGGCTTTTGTTCTGTTTGCCTGTTGAGTTCTAGTTGCTAGTGCAATATGTAAAGATGGGATAAGCCATTCTGTCTTATTTCCGTGCTGTGTTGGATTAATTAGATATCTCTTTCTCAAGTGTTCTCAGTGTTGAGCTGGTGGAGAGATTTAGCGTGTTGCTTGGTGTCTCTTTGTAGCATGTTTGCTTTGAAAGGTCACGTGTGCTTTAAACTCCTGGTTTGCTGTATCCATTTGGCCATGTATTTATGTGAGGGAAGGTCGTGTTTGCTATGACTACAGTACTTGGTTAGGTAATGCTCTGTCTTTATAATCTTACTTCTATGTATAAATACTGTCATACGCTTGTTTTGACTGTGAGGAATTTGTGCTTTTCTTTATTTGTCTGTATCTATTCCTCTTTGGCTACAATGGGGCAGTGTTGACATGGTCCTGCCACCCTTTGTAGCTGCAGTGTATGGTTTTGCACTACATTAGTCTTCTTTGCTCCTGCGACAGCCTTTGGCATTGAGTTGGTGCAGTTGCTGTAGAGTTGCAGCCACAGTCCTGCAGTGAATCACTGTGACATCCTGTGACCTCTTTTGTAGTGAGACACACCTTTGTGTTTGCTTGTGACTGCAGGACTGTGGGATAGAGTTGCCATCGTATTCGGTTTTCCACTCCACAGTGCTGTGTCCTTCCCGCTCACTGCACATCTCGGATTGCACATTGCACGTCATATTAATAGATAGTGGAGCAGCTGCCTGAAGTAAGATTGAGCTGAAAAATCAATACCAGTAATTGGCCCTAGACAAAGCGCTTCATTCATCCTATGATGCCAATGGGTGGCTCTCTACAGAGACAGGGTGAACGGGACAAGAACAGAGTAGAATACATGTAACGGGCCTTGCATCTTCAAGGCATGCTGGGAACAGGTGGTCCAACCCTACATTTATTGGTAATAACAGTTTTCAGTTTCTATCTCATATTCCGAGTAGTGAGTGCAGAGTAGTGAGTGCAGAGTGCAGAGTAGTGAGTGCAGAGTAGTGAGTGCAGAGTGGTGAGTGCAGAGTGGTGAGTGCAGAGTAGTGAGTGCAGAGTAGTGAGTAGTGAGTGCAGAGTAGTGAGTAGTGAGTGCAGAGTGCAGGGTAGTGAGTAGTGAGTGCAGAGTGCAGAGTAGTGAGTGCAGAGTGCAGAGTAGTGAGTAGTGAGTGCTGAGTAGTGAGTGCAGAGTAGTGAGTAGTGAGTGCAGAGTAGTGAGTGCAGAGTAGTGAGTGCAGAGTAGTGAGTGCAGAGTAGTGAGTGCAAAGTGCAGAGTAGTGAGTGCAGAGTAGTGAGTGCAGAGTAGTGAGTGCAGAGTAGTGAGTGCAGAGTGCAGAGTAGTGAGTGCAGAGTGCAGAGTAGTGAGTGCAGAGTAGTGAGTGCAGAGTAGTGAGTGCAGAGTATTGAGTGCAGAGTGTGCAAAGTGCAGAATAGTGAGTGCAGAGTGCCGAGTAGTGAGTGCAGAGTGCAGAGTAGTGAGTGCAGAGTGAGTGTGCAGAATGCAGAATAGTGAGTGCAGAGTAGTGAGTGCAGAGTGAGTGTGCAGAATGCAGAGTAGTGAGTGCAGAGTAGTGAGTGCAGAGTAGTGAGTGCAGAGTGAGTGTGCAGAGCAGTGAGTGCAGGTGCAGAGTGGTGTGTGCTGTTGAGTGCAGAGTGCTGTGTATTGGCAATGTAAATGACAATGCCATTTATTTATGATTTAAAGAAAAAAAAAGAAATGTCATGAGCAATGCCAATTGCTCTACCTTTAATGATGCCGAGACCATTGCATTGCAAATGCTTGTTTGATATAGGGGTGTATTTTAGATGTGGCCACAAACAATTGTGGCCTTTCTCCTATGATTTGATCCACCATGACTGACAATTCTACCTCAGTAAAACGTGGATTTTGTGCCCTGGCATTTTCCAAATAAATGTGATGAAATCAAATTAATTAACTACTTGGAAATAAATAAAAGAAAAAAGGGACAAGAAACAGGAAAAAGCAACAAAAAAAAATCTGACTTCAATGACCAAATGTAACCTTTCAAGTGTTGTTGGGCTGTGGAATGGCAAAGGATCATGGTCAGACTTATGAGAACACGTTTTGAACTGTTGAGTAAATATCTTCTCTGTATGCTGATTTACATACAACAGTATTAAGCGTAATATAGTTTCAAGGGTGCAAGGCTAAATATAGTGATTTCAATACCATGGCTACTAAATCTCTTAATGCACAGCCTTCCAGCTTCAGACAGTCCATAGATGGATGAGAAACTTAGGGTCAGTATCTAACCTGTAATGCATTTGCTTTGATTAAAAAAAGGTCATTTTTGTCAGGTGTGCTGGCTCCTGAATTTGTATTGGTGACCTCATTCTTAAGGAACTGAGTAAAGTTGCGCAGTGGGGGGCTGGTGGGGGCTAACACCTTGCATGGGCACAGTTACTCTTTTCATCAATTTTCTAAATTGCCAGAATTGCTATATATATTTTCGCGATCAATTAAAAAAAAAATCAAAGTAAGTTTAACTGCAAATGCAAACCCACTCATTTTGGAGGGTGTTACGTTTTACTCCCTGTGCAAAGGAATTAATTTCTGAGATTCACAGGAGTAAATCTCCAACATTTAGAGGTCGAAAAATACTGTATGATTCGTGCTTGTAAAACTGGCTTAAAGGTTCAAATATTTTAAGGAATGAGGCCCTTCTACTTTAATTTGATGATCAATAGGCAACCAACCGAGATGAACTGCAACCCTGTCACATGTTCATATTTCTGGAGCACACACACATCACACATACCATGGTTTTTGTATCCTACTAACACAGGAGGGTGTTTGTAAAGAAGTGGCTTCTAGTCCATGAAAGCACTTAGGGCCTCACTCATGAGGCCCTACCGGCACTATTGGGCCACCGGAATGTCACTTTTTTTGATGTTCTGGTGGTGCAATGTGTCACTGGCATATTTATAAGGCCAATTTAAGCCATGTTAATTGGCTTTTCGTGGCCTTATAAGTATGTGCCCCTTTCACACAGAAAACTGTGGCAAAGGGGCGTTCTATGGTTGCTGCTGGGGAAGTTCTCTGCAACATCTATGGCTTTTTGACACTGCCCCAGATTTATGAGAAATCGTGAGTCTGAGGCAATGCCAAAAACTTATGCCTCCCTGGGTGAGACATAAGGGAGGCACAACAAGGAGAAATATCTTTATTTCTCCTTGTTTTTCCTCTTTCTATGCATGCTGCATTCTGCAGCACACATAGAAAGAAGAAAAAGACACGTTTGTTTGTTTTTGTGCAGGAAGGATAATAAAATAATCATCCCCACAACGCAGGCACCTTTGCACCATAGTGCAAATGTGCCTGCGTTGGTGCACGGCAGCCCATTGTGCGCCGGTTAAGGGGAAAAGGACAGGAATGAGCCTGATCTAATCGATATGCTGCATTCTTGCCCTTTTCTTTTGCCATTCGGCAGCACAGCAGCAAGGCCTGTAGCGCCGCCATATAGTAAAAAACCCATAAATGAGGCCTTTAGTTTTTTAACATATTGACCAATAGGGGTACGTGCCCCCCAATTGAGTCTCAGCCTATTTCAGCTTGTTGTTAAAATGTTTTTCACGTGTAGCCACTTTTACCAACTTATGAAAATTGTGCATTTAAGGTGCTAATGATAATGCTTACTCTATTTCTGTATTAGAATCAGGTAGAGAGGTTAGAGTTGCTGCCTTATGGACAAAGTATTTGTCCAGGTCCTAAATTTTGGACCTGGAGCTTTTTTATGGGACAAAGTGGTGCACCGGCAGTGCAAGGGGCTTGCAAAGAAGCCTGAAGGTATTTTTGGACTCACCTTCTCATGTTTAATAATTTGTCATATTTTAGCATATTTCTCTGCTCCCTCCAGTTAACGCAACATAGCACAGAAAGGTTTCTTGCTGTGTTGCATTGCATGGGAACGTAGTAAATCTGACCTACTGTATCTTTGAGAAAGTGTCCACTGCTGCGACCTATGCTAAATTTGTTCAGTGTGTTACAGGACCATTGCATTTCTCAGCCTGTTATGTATCTGTTCTTGGACAAACTTGCCACACTGCTGCAGCCGTGATGCCTGCATTTTGTTAGTAACGGTAGGTGAAAATCTTTTTACTATACCTATATAAAAACAACAGGCTTTTTCAAAATGTGTTTTCAACTACGCATGTGTCGTGAAGGAGAGTACACTTTAGTGTTGCTATTGAACTGCACAAGTGTATGTAGTGTATTTAGGGGCAGATTTATGATGCCCTTGCGCCGCAATTGCGTCACTTTATTTGACGCAACTGCGGCGCAAACAATGCGCCCTATTTACAACGTGATGCATCTAGGAGATGCGTCACGTTGTAAAGCCCTGCGCCATAAGGAGGCGTTCCGGCGCAGGGGGGGCGTTCCTGTGCAGGAACGCCTGCTGAAAGTGGCTGAGTGAAATATATGAGATTTCACTTAGTCACTTTCAGGCCAATGCTGCGTCAAAACCCAGTGCCTGCTTGAAGCAGGCGTAGGTCTTGATGCAGCATTGTGTAGATGCGGCACCCCCGAGCCTTGCTGGAGCTGCGTCACCCTTGCGACGCAACTCCAGCAATGCGCCACATTTCCGGCACAGATGTGTCACGCATCTGTGCCGTTTTTGCACCATGGTGTGCCGCATTATAAATGCGGCGCACCATGGGTGGCGGAGCTGTGGCGCACTGTGGCGCACGTTAACTGGCGCATCCCTGGGGATGCGCCAGTTAATATAAATCTGCCCCATAGTGTACAGGTGTATGTACTTTATAGGTGTATGTAGTGCACTGCACTCTTTACTACAGACCAAATGTGCACTGTGCCAACTTTAGTAACTTCTGAAGTAATCATCTCAGGGCCAGATGTATTAACAGTCCATTCACAAAATGTGATTGTAAACTGAGCAGCATTTTGGCGACCTCTGATTTTGCAGAGCAACATATTCACAGAGCGCTGCAGAAGAACCTGCTGATTGAATATTAATTAGGCAAATTGCAACCCCTGAGAATGGCTACAAACACAGGGATGGTGGCCTGCAAAGGACAGCAGACCACAGTTTCTGTTTGCATTCCCAAATTGAAAACTTCTGTTTTTTTTTAAAGCAACCTATTTCCCTTTAAGAAAGCGGTGTTGCATTAAAACAAAATATTTTCCATGTGTGAAAACATCAGGGCAAGCATTCAGAAGACCACTGAGGCTGGTAATACAATTCCCAGCAGGGAAAGTGTCCCAAGCGGACCCTTTCTCCTTTCCAAAACAGTTACCAGCTCCTTTGAGGTGTTGGTAACAGCTCAATGAACTGCGGTCACAAACCATTGAAACCTCAAACTGAATTGTAGTTTGGGATGAAAGGCCCTTTTATGCCACTTCCAAATTGTGATTTAGTATGGTTCGCAAAACCCTGACTCGTAAAAAGTTAGAAAAAGGCATTTTGCAGTCACAAACCCAGTGATTTTGTGAATTGCAGGGTTCGCATTATCAAAATCCTCTCCTACATCTGCTCCCTATTCTTTTGCAGTTAATATATTAGCCAAACGCTACGAAATGGAGTCGTGCGACTGTCGTGGGGTTTTTGAAAGCCTTTAAAAAAATAAAACAGAAATGCAGATTTGGCATTTGCGATGAGGACTTTGGAGCAGATTTATGTTAACTGGCGCATCCCCTGGGATGCGCCAGTTAACGTGCGCCACAGCTCCGCCACCCATGGTGCGCCGCATTTATAATGCAAACACAACAGGTGATGGACCGAATGTGGATCAATGTCACACACTCAACCCAGTCCAAGGATCTGGGCCCAAATCCATCGTTATTTTGCACTCCACACCACCCTGGGTTAGACAATGGCGATATGCAAATCAGCTCTGACCCTGTGCCCCATGGGAACAGTCCAGTCCGAACTACAAAAGCATGTCCTTCCCAGAACGGAATCAAGCATCCGAGGACCGGACCGGTTTCGAGGTAACACCTCTCATCAGCCCGGCTAGCTTGACTCCAGTGGTGTGGAGTGCCTGGGACCCACGTCTGGGCATCCCCAGCGCACTTAGGGCGGAATATGCAAACACAACAGGTGATGGACCGAATGTGGATCAATGTCACACACTCAACCCAGTCCAAAGATCTGGGCCCAAATCCATCGTTATTTTGCACTCCACACCACCCTGGGTTAGACAATGGCGATATGCAAATCAGCTCTGACCCTGTGCCCCATGGGAACAGTCCAGTCCGAACTACAAAAGCCATGTCCTTCCCAGAACGGAATCAAGCATCCGAGGACCGGACCGGTTTCGAGGTAACACCTCTCATCAGCCCGGCTAGCTTGACTCCAGTGGTGTGGAGTGCCTGGGACCCACGTCTGGGCATCCCCAGCGCACTTAGGGCAGAATATGCAAACACAACAGGTGATGGACCGAATGTGGATCAATGTCACACACTCAACCAAGTCCAAAGATCTGGGCCCAAATCCATCGTTATTTTGCACTCCACACCACCCTGGGTTAGACAATGGCGATATGCAAATCAGCTCTGACCCTGTGCCCCATGGGAACAGTCCAGTCCGAACTACAAAAGCCATGTCCTTCCCAGAACGGAATCAAGCATCCGAGGACCGGACCGGTTTCGAGGTAACACCTCTCATCAGCCCGGCTAGCTTGACTCCAGTGGTGTGGAGTGCCTGGGACCCACGTCTGGGCATCCCCAGCGCACTTAGGGCGGAATATGCAAACACAACAGGTGATGGACCGAATGTGGATCAATGTCACACACTCAACCCAGTCCAAAGATCTGGGCCCAAATCCATCGTTATTTTGCACTCCACACCACCCTGGGTTAGACAATGGCGATATGCAAATCAGCTCTGACCCTGTGCCCCATGGGAACAGTCCAGTCCGAACTACAAAAGCCATGTCCTTCCCAGAACGGAATCAAGCATCCGAGGACCGGACCGGTTTCGAGGTAACACCTCTCATCAGCCCGGCTAGCTTGACTCCAGTGCTGTGGAGTGCCTGGGACCCACGTCTGGGCATCCCCAGCGCACTTAGGGCGGAATATGCAAACACAACAGGTGATGGACCGAATGTGGATCAATGTCACACACTCAACCCAGTCCAAAGATCTGGGCCCAAATCCATCGTTATTTTGCACTCCACACCACCCTGGGTTAGACAATGGCGATATGCAAATCAGCTCTGACCCTGTGCCCCATGGGAACAGTCCAGTCCGAACTACAAAAGCCATGTCCTTCCCAGAACGGAATCAAGCATCCGAGGACCGGACCGGTTTCGAGGTAACACCTCTCATCAGCCCGGCTAGCTTGACTCCAGTGGTGTGGAGTGCCTGGGACCCACGTCTGGGCATCCCCAGCGCACTTAGGGCGGAATATGCAAACACAACAGGTGATGGACCGAATGTGGATCAATGTCACACACTCAACCCAGTCCAAAGATCTGGGCCCAAATCCATCGTTATTTTGCACTCCACACCACCCTGGGTTAGACAATGGCGATATGCAAATCAGCTCTGACCCTGTGCCCCATGGGAACAGTCCAGTCCGAACTACAAAAGCCATGTCCTTCCCAGAACGGAATCAAGCATCCGAGGACCGGACCGGTTTCGAGGTAACACCTCTCATCAGCCCGGCTAGCTTGACTCCAGAGGTGTGGAGTGCCTGGGACCCACGTCTGGGCATCCCCAGCGCACTTAGGGCGGAATATGCAAACACAACAGGTGATGGACCGAATGTGGATCAATGTCACACACTCAACCCAGTCCAAAGATCTGGGCCCAAATCCATCGTTATTTTGCACTCCACACCACCCTGGGTTAGACAATGGCGATATGCAAATCAGCTCTGACCCTGTGCCCCATGGGAACAGTCCAGTCCGAACTACAAAAGCCATGTCCTTCCCAGAACGGAATCAAGCATCCGAGGACCGGACCGGTTTCGAGGTAACACCTCTCATCAGCCCGGCTAGCTTGACTCCAGTGGTGTGGAGTGCCTGGGACCCACGTCTGGGTCTCCCCAGCGCACTTAGGGCGGAATATGCAAACACAACAGGTGATGGACCGAATGTGGATCAATGTCACACACTCAACCCAGTCCAAAGATCTGGGCCCAAATCCATCGTTATTTTGCACTCCACACCACCCTGGGTTAGACAATGGCGATATGCAAATCAGCTCTGACCCTGTGCCCCATGGGAACAGTCCAGTCCGAACTACAAAAGCCATGTCCTTCCCAGAACGGAATCAAGCATCCGAGGACCGGACCGGTTTCGAGGTAACACCTCTCATCAGCCCGGCTAGCTTGACTCCAGTGGTGTGGAGTGCCTGGGACCCACGTCTGGGCATCCCCAGTGCACTTAGGGCGGAATATCCAAACACAACAGGTGATGGACCGAATGTGGATCAATGTCACACACTCAACCCAGTCCAAAGATCTGGGCCCAAATCCATCGTTATTTTGCACTCCACACCTCCCTGGGTTAGACAATGGCGATATGCAAATCAGCTCTGACCCTGTGCCCCATGGGAACAGTCCAGTCCGAACTACAAAAGCTATGTCCTTCCCAGAACGGAATCAAGCATCCGAGGACCGGACCGGTTTCGAGGTAACACCTCTCATCAGCCCGGCTAGCTTGACTCCAGTGGTGTGGAGTGCCTGGGACCCACGTCTGGGCATCCCCAGCGCACTTAGGGCGGAATATGCAAACACAACAGGTGATGGACCGAATGTGGATCAATGTCACACACTCAACCCAGGCCAAAGATCTGGGCCCAAATCCATCGTTATTTTGCACTCCACACCACCCTGGGTTAGACAATGGCGATATGCAAATCAGCTCTGACCCTGTGCCCCATGGGAACAGTCCAGTCCGAACTACAAAAGCCATGTCCTTCCCAGAACGGAATCAAGCATCCGAGGACCGGACCGGTTTCGAGGTAACACCTCTCATCAGCCCGGCTAGCTTGACTCCAGTGGTGTGGAGTGCCTGGGACCCACGTCTGGGCATCCCCAGCGCACTTAGGGCGGAATATGCAAACACAACAGGTGATGGACCGAATGTGGATCAATGTCACACACTCAACCCAGTCCAAAGATCTGGGCCCAAATCCATCGTTATTTTGCACTCCACACCACCCTGGGTTAGACAATGGCGATATGCAAATCAGCTCTGACCCTGTGCCCCATGGGAACAGTCAAGTCCGAACTACAAAAGCCATGTCCTTCCCAGAACGGAATCAAGCATCCGAGGACCGGACTGGTTTCGAGGTAACACCTCTCATCAGCCCGGCTAGCTTGACTCCAGTGGTGTGGAGTGCCTGGGACCCACGTCTGGGCATCCCCAGTGCACTTAGGGCGGAATATGCTAACACAACAGGTGATGGACCGAATGTGGATCAATGTCACACACTCAACCCAGTCCAAAGATCTGGGCCCAAATCCATCGTTATTTTGCACTCCACACCACCCTGGGTTAGACAATGGCGATATGCAAATCAGCTCTGACCCTGTGCCCCATGGGAACAGTCCAGTCCGAACTACAAAAGCCATGTCCTTCCCAGAACGGAATCAAGCATCCGAGGACCGGACCGGTTTCGAGGTAACACCTCTCATCAGCCCGGCTAGCTTGACTCCAGTGGTGTGGAGTGCCTGGGACCCACGTCTGGGCATCCCCAGCGCACTTAGGGCGGAATATGCAAACACAACAGGTGATGGACCGAATGTGGATCAATGTCACACACTCAACCCAGTCCAAAGATCTGGGCCCAAATCCATCGTTATTTTGCACTCCACACCACCCTGGGTTAGACAATGGCGATATGCTAATCAGCTCTGACCCTGTGCCCCATGGGAACAGTCCAGTCCAAACTACAAAAGCCATGTCCTTCCCAGAACGGAATCAAGCATCCGAGGACCGGACCGGTTTCGAGGTAACACCTCTCATCAGCCCGGCTAGCTTGACTCCAGTGGTGTGGAGTGCCTGGGACCCACGTCTGGGCATCCCCAGCGCACTTAGGGCGGAATATGCAAACACAACAGGTGATGGACCGAATGTGGATCAATGTCACACACTCAACCCAGTACAAAGATCTGGGCCCAAATCCATCGTTATTTTGCACTCCACACCACCCTGGGTTAGACAATGGCAATATGCAAATCAGCTCTGACCCTGTGCCCCATGGGAACAGTCCAGTCCGAACTACAAAAGCCATGTCCTTCCCAGAACGGAATCAAGCATCCGAGGACCGGACCGGTTTCGAGGTAACACCTCTCATCAGCCCGGCTAGCTTGACTCCAGTGGTGTGGAGTGCCTGGGACCCACGTCTGGGCATCCCCAGCGCACTTAGGGCGGAATATGCAAACACAACAGGTGATGGACCGAATGTGGATCAATGTCACACACTCAACCCAGTCCAAAGATCTGGGCCCAAATCCATCGTTATTTTGCACTCCACACCACCCTGGGTTAGACAATGGCGATATGCAAATCAGCTCTGACCCTGTGCCCCATGGGAACAGTCCAGTCCGAACTACAAAAGCCATGTCCTTCCCAGAACGGAATCAAGCATCCGAGGACCGGACCGGTTTCGAGGTAACACCTCTCATCAGCCCGGCTAGCTTGACTCCAGTGGTGTGGAGTGCCTGGGACCCACGTCTGGGCATCCCCAGCGCACTTAGGGCGGAATATGCAAACACAACAGGTGATGGACCGAATGTGGATCAATGTCACACACTCAACCCAGTCCAAAGATCTGGGCCCAAATCCATCGTTATTTTGCACTCCACACCACCCTGGGTTAGACAATGGCGATATGCAAATCAGCTCTGACCCTGTGCCCCATGGGAACAGTCCAGTCCGAACTACAAAAGCCATGTCCTTCCCAGAACGGAATCAAGCATCCGAGGACCGGACCGGTTTCGAGGTAACACCTCTCATCAGCCCGGCTAGCTTGACTCCAGTGGTGTGGAGTGCCTGGGACCCACGTCTGGGCATCCCCAGCGCACTTAGGGCGGAATATGCAAACACAACAGGTGATGGACCGAATGTGGATCAATGTCACACACTCAACCCAGTCCAAAGATCTGGGCCCAAATCCATCGTTATTTTGCACTCCACACCACCCTGGGTTAGACAATGGCGATATGCAAATCAGCTCTGACCCTGTGCCCCATGGGAACAGTCCAGTCCGAACTACAAAAGCCATGTCCTTCCCAGAACGGAATCAAGCATCCGAGGACCGGACCGGTTTCGAGGTAACACCTCTCATCAGCCCGGCTAGCTTGACTCCAGTGGTGTGGAGTGCCTGGGACCCACGTCTGGGCATCCCCAGCGCACTTAGGGCGGAATATACAAACACAACAGGTGATGGACTGAATGTGGATCAATGTCACACACTCAACCCAGGCCAAAGATCTGGGCCCAAATCCATCGTTATTTTGCACTCCACACCACCCTGGGTTAGACAATGGCGATATGCAAATCAGCTCTGACCCTGTGCCCCATGGGAACAGTCCAGTCCGAACTACAAAAGCCATGTCCTTCCCAGAACGGAATCAAGCATCCGAGGACCGGACCGGTTTCGAGGTAACACCTCTCATCAGCCCGGCTAGCTTGACTCCAGTGGTGTGGAGTGCCTGGGACCCACGTCTGGGCATCCCCAGCGCACTTAGGGCGGAATATGCAAACACAACAGGTGATGGACCGAATGTGGATCAATGTCACACACTCAACCCAGTCCAAAGATCTGGGCCCAAATCCATCGTTATTTTGCACTCCACACCACCCTGGGTTAGACAATGGCGATATGCAAATCAGCTCTGACCCTGTGCCCCATGGGAACAGTCCAGTCCGAACTACAAAAGCCATGTCCTTCCCAGAACGGAATCAAGCATCCGAGGACCGGACCGGTTTCGAGGTAACACCTCTCATCAGCCCGGCTAGCTTGACTCCAGTGGTGTGGAGTGCCTGGGACCCACGTCTGGGCATCCCCAGCGCACTTAGGGCGGAATATGCAAACACAACAGGTGATGGACCGAATGTGGATCAATGTCACACACTCAACCCAGTCCAAAGGTCTGGGCCCAAATCCATCGTTATTTTGCACTCCACACCACCCTGGGTTAGACAATGGCGATATGCAAATCAGCTCTGACCCTGTGCCCCATGGGAACAGTCCAGTCCGAACTACAAAAGCCATGTCCTTCCCAGAACGGAATCAAGCATCCGAGGACCGGACCGGTTTCGAGGTAACACCTCTCATCAGCCCGGCTAGCTTGACTCCAGTGGTGTGGAGGGCCTGGGACCCACGTCTGGGCATCCCCAGCGCACTTAGGGCGGAATATGCAAACACAACAGGTGATGGACCGAATGTGGATCAATGTCACACACTCAACCCAGTCCAAAGATCTGGGCCCAAATCCATCGTTATTTTGCACTCCACACCACCCTGGGTTAGACAATGGCGATATGCAAATCAGCTCTGACCCTGTGCCCCATGGGAACAGTCCAGTCCGAACTACAAAAGCCATGTCCTTCCCAGAACGGAATCAAGCATCCGAGGACCGGACCGGTTTCGAGGTAACACCTCTCATCAGCCCGGCTAGCTTGACTCCAGTGGTGTGGAGTGCCTGGGACCCACGTCTGGGCATCCCCAGCGCACTTAGGGTGGAATATGCAAACACAACAGGTGATGGACCGAATGTGGATCAATGTCACACACTCAACCCAGTCCAAAGATCTGGGCCCAAATCCATCGTTATTTTGCACTCCACACCACCCTGGGTTAGACAATGGCGATATGCAAATCAGCTCTGACCCTGTGCCCCATGGGAACAGTCCAGTCCGAACTACAAAAGCCATGTCCTTCCCAGAACGGAATCAAGCATCCGAGGACCGGACCGGTTTTGAGGTAACACCTCTCATCAGCCCGGCTAGCTTGACTCCAGTGGTGTGGAGTGCCTGGGACCCACGTCTGGGCATCCCCAGCGCACTTAGGGCGGAATATGCAAACACAACAGGTGATGGACCGAATGTGGATCAATGTCACACACTCAACCCAGTCCAAAGATCTGGGCCCAAATCCATCGTTATTTTGCACTCCACACCACCCTGGGTTAGACAATGGCGATATGCAAATCAGCTCTGACCCTGTGCCCCATGGGAACAGTCCAGTCCGAACTACAAAAGCCATGTCCTTCCCAGAACGGAATCAAGCATCCGAGGACCGGACCGGTTTCGAGGTAACACCTCTCATCAGCCCGGCTAGCTTGACTCCAGTGGTGTGGAGTGCCTGGGACCCACGTCTGGGCATCCCCAGCGCACTTAGGGCGGAATATGCAAACACAACAGGTGATGGACCGAATGTGGATCAATGTCACATACTCAACCCAGTCCAAAGATCTGGGCCCAAATCCATCGTTATTTTGCACTCCACACCACCCTGGGTTAGACAATGGCGATATGCAAATCAGCTCTGACCCTGTGCCCCATGGGAACAGTCCAGTCCGAACTACAAAAGCCATGTTCTTCCCAGAACGGAATCAAGCATCCGAGGACCGGACCGGTTTCGAGGTAACACCTCTCATCAGCCCGGCTAGCTTGACTCCAGTGGTGTGGAGTGCCTGGGACCCAAGTCTGGGCATCCCCAGCGCACTTAGGGCGGAATATGCAAACACAACAGGTGATGGACCGAATGTGGATCAATGTCACACACTCAACCCAGTCCAAAGATCTGGGCCCAAATCCATCGTTATTTTGCACTCCACACCACCCTGGGTTAGACAATGGCGATATGCAAATCAGCTCTGACCCTGTGCCCCATGGGAACAGTCCAGTCCAAACTACAAAAGCCATGTCCTTCCCAGAACGGAATCAAGCATCCGAGGACCGGACCGGTTTCGAGGTAACACCTCTCATCAGCCCGGCTAGCTTGACTCCAGTGGTGTGGAGTGCCTGGGACCCACGTCTGGGCATCCCCAGCGCACTTAGGGCGGAATATGCAAACACAACAGGTGATGGACCGAATGTGGATCAATGTCACACACTCAACCCAGTCCAAAGATCTGGGCCCAAATCCATCGTTATTTTGCACTCCACACCACCCTGGGTTAGACAATGGCGATATGCAAATCAGCTCTGAGCCTGTGCCCCATGGGAACAGTCCACACTCAACCCAGTCCAAAGATCCACATTCTGTCCATCACCTGTTTTGTTTGCAATTGCCGCCATAAGTGCGCTGGGGATGCTCAGACGTGGGTCCCAGGCACTCCACACCACTGGAGTCAAGCTAGCCGGGCTGATGAGAGGTGTTACCTCGAAACCGGTCCGGTCCTCGGATGCTTGATTCCGTTCTGGGAAGGACATGGCTTTTGTAGTTCGGACTGGACTGTTCCCATGGGGCACAGGGTCAGAGCTGATTTGCATATCGCCATTGTCTAACCCAGGGTGGCGTGGAGTGCAAAAAAACGATGGATTTGGGCCCAGATCTTTGGACTGGGGTGAATGTGTGACATTGATCCACATTCTGTCCATCACCTGTTTTGTTTGCAATTGCCGCCATAAGTGCGCTGGGGATGCTCAGACGTGGGTCCCAGGCACTCCACACCACTGGAGTCAAGCTAGCCGGGCTGATGAGAGGTGTTACCTCGAAACCGGTCCGGTCCTCGGATGCTTGATTCTGTTCTGGGAAGGACATGGCTTTTGTAGTTCGGACTGGACTGTTCCCATGGGGCACAGGGTCAGAGCTGATTTGCATATCGCCATTGTCTAACCCAGGGTGGTGTGGAGTGCAAAAAAACGATGGATTTGGGCCCAGATCTTTGGACTGGGGTGAATGTGTGACATTGATCCACATTCTGTCCATCACCTGTTTTGTTTGCAATTGCCGCCATAAGTGCGCTGGGGATGCTCAGACGTGGGTCCCAGGCACTCCACACCACTGGAGTCAAGCTAGCCGGGCTGATGAGAGGTGTTACCTCGAAACCGGTCCGGTCCTCGGATGCTTGATTCCGTTCTGGGAAGGACATGGCTTTTGTAGTTCGGACTGGACTGTTCCCATGGGGCACAGGGTCAGAGCTGATTTGCATATCGCCATTGTCTAACCCAGGGTGGTGTGGAGTGCAAAAAAACTATGGATTTGGGCCCAGATCTTTGGACTGGGGTGAATGTGTGACATTGATCCACATTCTGTCCATCACCTGTTTTGTTTGCAATTGCCGCCATAAGTGCGCTGGGGATGCTCAGACGTGGGTCCCAGGCACTCCACACCACTGGAGTCAAGCTAGCCGGGCTGATGAGAGGTGTTACCTCGAAACCGGTCCGGTCCTCGGATGCTTGATTCCGTTCTGGGAAGGACATGGCTTTTGTAGTTCGGACTGGACTGTTCCCATGGGGCACAGGGTCAGAGCTGATTTGCATATCGCCATTGTCTAACCCAGGGTGGTGTGGAGTACAAAAAAACGATGGATTTGGGCCCAGATCTTTGGACTGGGGTGAATGTGTGACATTGATCCACATTCTGTCCATCACCTGTTTTGTTTGCAATTGCCGCCATAAGTGCGCTGGGGATGCTCAGACGTGGGTCCCAGGCACTCCACACCACTGGAGTCAAGCTAGCCGGGCTGATGAGAGGTGTTACCTCGAAACCGGTCCGGTCCTCGGATGCTTGATTCCGTTCTGGGAAGGACATGGCTTTTGTAGTTCGGACTGGACTGTTCCCATGGGGCACAGGGTCAGAGCTGATTTGCATATCGCCATTGTCTAACCCAGGGTGGTGTGGAGTGCAAAAAAACGATGGATTTGGGCCCAGATCTTTGGACTGGGGTGAATGTGTGACATTGATCCACATTCTGTCCATCACCTGTTTTGTTTGCAATTGCCGCCATAAGTGCGCTGGGGATGCTCAGACGTGGGTCCCAGGCACTCCACACCACTAGAGTCAAGCTAGCCGGGCTGATGAGAGGTGTTACCTCGAAACCGGTCCGGTCCTCGGATGCTGGATTCCGTTCTGGGAAGGACATGGCTTTTGTAGTTCGGACTGGACTGTTCCCATGGGGCACAGGGTCAGAGCTGATTTGCATATCGCCATTGTCTAACCCAGGGTGGTGTGGAGTGCAAAAAAACGATGGATTTGGGCCCAGATCTTTGGACTGGGTTGAATGTGTGAAATTGATCCACATTCTGTCCATCACCTGTTTTGTTTGCATTTATAATGCGGCGCACCATGGTGCAAAAACGGCATAGATGCGTGACGCATCTGTGCCGGAAATGTGGCGCATTGCTGGAGTTGCGTCGCAAGCGCGACGCAGCTCCAGCAAGGCTCGGGGGTGCCCCATCTACACAATGCTGCATCAAGACCTACGCCTGCTTCAAGCAGGCGCAGGGTTTTGACGCAGCATTGGCCTGAAAGTGACTGAGTGAAATCTCATAGATTTCACTCAGTCACTTTCAGGAGGCGTTCCTGCGCAGGAACGCCCCTCCCTGCGCCGGAACGCCTTCTTATGGCGCAGGGCTTTACAACGTGACGCATCTCTTAGATGCGCCACGTTGTAAATAGGGCGCATTGTTTGCGCCGCAGTTGCGTCAAATAAAGTGACGCAATTGCGGCGCAAGTTCATCATAAATCTGACCCTTTGTCTCTGCTGAGTGGAAATTATGGACCTGCAGCATTAAAGAAACCCTCGTTCCAGTGAAAAATGTTCATAACTATGCAAATATGTCCCTCCTACATCGACCATGCAGTCTTAAGTACCGGCCTGCACATCATAAATGAATGATGCCAATAGATAAAGCGCATGCCACGGTAGCTGGGCACACTCTGGGAGCCGTGCGGCCGCCAGGGGTGACAGATGGCACACTCCTGGCCACCAACGACGTGATGAGAATTGAACTGGTGAAAGCTGTTCCTTAGGGTCTTCCAGTGACGTGGTCTTGCAAGGCCCATTCATGCTGTTCTATCGAATGATAAAAGAGGGAGGCTCTTTTTTGCAGTTTTATCTACCGCGAACTCGACCTGAAGGTATTGGAGCGCTTTACATGAGCACCAGTTTCATTACAAAAGGACACGTTCATTTTTTTGGCAGGCACGGGGAGATTGAGTGATTTGCCCAGAATCACAGGATGTTGAGTCGACGCCAAGACTCGACCCTGAAGTCCCGGCTCCAACGTCAGCAACTCTGGCCGTTATGCCACATCCTCCCATTTCCTCTCATTTGCAGTGTTGACAATGAGTCACTGTTCTTAGCTGCAGGTTCATTGGAATATTCTGCCATAAATAACTACAAAGTGCTTTTCAGATAGCACAAAGACAACATAATAACGATTATGTTACTTTTCAACAACACGATTTGGGAATTTTAACACAACACGGGTACGTGCCTGCTGGGGAGAATCGTAAAAGTGTGAAAAGGGGGGGCGTGGCTTGCGCGCCGGACGGAGGAGACGCTCTTCCCGTGAGCTCCGTGTCGGACTTTTTTTGAAGATGCCGTGAGAGCGTTATAACCTGGTCTTTTGCTATCGGAAGCGGCTCCGTGGACAGCGGAAGGCAACGCGACCCAGATGCAGCCATCGGAGGTGGTTTTCGTGCAGGGAGGACTCTGAATGCACAGCGGTAATCATTCCTTCAGACGCAGCGCGGGCGGCCGCCATTTTGTGCGCTGCGCCCGTATTGCCGTTTTTTGACCTCTGCTGCATCTCCCTTCCTCCTGCTGGCATTATTCCTCAACTTTGCCCATATTATGCACTACATGTCGTCTTTTCTGCTGTTCCTGGCCTTTTTGGTTACCTTTTAATTATGCTCTTGCATAACTCTCTGCTCTCTGACAGGAAAAGGTGCCGCCATTTTTCTCATGCCATATTTGAAGTGCTATGTATGTTTTTCCCGCATACTTGACTTTTACCTCAGCGTTACTACACGCTTCTTGTTCCTTTGTTATCCAATTACCATCGGTATGTTTCCACTGCCACCATGCGTTGATCGTGCTGCTTGGTGAATGGCTTGGCGTTACATTTCTTTGACTCTACACTCCATGTCGCCATGAAGGTTTGCCATACTGTCAACTATTCAAATCAGTGAATGCCTATTGTTTGTCCTCGTGTGGCTGTTTTTTCAACTGCGCACTGATCAATAGTGCCTTTCAGTGTCCTCTTTTTTGCCACAAGGTGTGCACCTATTACATTTGGGCGTCCACATTATATTTTATTGTCGACAGCGGCTTTGGTCACAACTTCTTTCCATCAGCCTGCATTATGGCGAATCTCTCTACCTCGCCGAAACTGTCGCAAACAGGAACAAAACCTAAAAGGCCAAAGAATGATCCTCCCTCCCCTATTAACACTTCGAACAACCCTGTTCTTGACTCAATTCTTGAGGAGGTGCGAGGTCTTCAACCTTTTATGTCTGCTACCAACGCTAAGCTTCAACAAATCGAGGAACGATGGGTTGTCATGGAAAATAAGGTTTTGAACTTAGAGCAACGTGTCAGCGATGTCCAAGACCTCTCAACCAAGATTCCACTTTTGGAACAAGAAATTCATAAGCTCAAATTGCACACTGAGGATTTGGAAAATAGAAATAGACGCAACAACCTACGCGTTTATGGTGTTCCGGAAAATTTGGAGGGGTCCGACATGGTCTCTTTTATTCGAAAACTTCTTCAGGAACTTTTGGAACTCTCCCCATCGACTCATCCTCTCAACATCCAGAGAGCACATCGTCTTGGCCGTATCAACTCCAACGCAACCAAACCACGTGGAATCATCATGCTATTCTTGGAGTTCACCGAACTCATGCATGTTCTAAAAGCTGCCAGGGCCAAACGTCACCTTCAGTGGTCTGGCCACAACATCTTCATTTCTCAAGACCTCTCTTCTGCCACCAACGCTCGTCGTAAGGAATTCCTGAATCTTCGTCCCACGATGCGCCAACTCAATATTCAATATGGAATTCTTCATCCCTGTTTCTGCAAGATCACACATAATGGGCGTACCAAGTCGTATGATGATCCTCAGAAACTTCGAGACTATTTGATGAGTATCACTTCTTCTACCATGGAAACTGCCAGCTAATGCCTTTTCGTTTTTCAATGTTTCTCCTTTTCTAAAATCACTCCTTCCAGTCATATATCCGCTCTTATTGTGTATCCCCTTTCTTCCTTGCTAGTACCCTCTCTCTCACATCTTTGTATATGTCCTTTCTCATATGTCCGTATCTGGTTTGCTTACGGGTCATGTCCTCTCCCTGGTGTACCCACGTCTCGCATGTTTTGGTTACTGTTTTCTTCTCAGATCAAGCCTATGTGTCTTGGTCTGTTTCTTCATTATCTTTCCACCTTTCTGTCTCTCTCCTTTTTTTTTCTCTTCACTCTTTCTTCTTGCTTCCTTCTTCTCAGGCTTCCTCTGCTGTTTTCTTTAAGTTTATATATCTTTTTCCCATGCTACCTAACTTTTCTTTCCCCTCTTGAAATGAGCGTTCCCTTGCCCAGAAGTTTTACCGTTATTTTTTGTCTCCTTCTATGTAGTGATCTCCTTGCTGTGTGTTGCACCCCCTCTTCGCCCATTCCTCCCTTCATTCGACATGTGTAATTATGTCTCTTGGAATGTTCGTGGTCTTGGTCATCCTGTCAAGCGTCAGAAGGTATTGTCTCACTTAACCAAATTTCATTCACAGGTTGTCTTTCTTCAAGAAACTCATTGTTCAGACATTGATTCCCTTAAATTGAAAAGACAATGGGTGGGTCAAGTCGTATTCTCTCCTGCTGTTAACAAAAAAGGGGGGGTTGCTATATTATTTCATAAGTCTTTGAATGCTCAAATTATCTCCTCTCAAAATGATGATGAAGGTCGTTGGGCAATGGCAAAGGTTATTATTCAAAACAAGACGATGGTCTTATTAAATATTTATGGCCCTGTTCGTCCAGATCCCAAATTTTGGAAAGACATTAAATTGCTTATTTCATCCATTGACTGCCCTAATTTCATCGTTGCTGGTGACTTTAACCAATGGCTAGATCCTTTTTCAGACCGATTATCTTCCAGTAAATTTCAACCTGATAAAACCCATAAGGCCTTTCAATCTGCCATTGCCTCTCGACCTTTACATGACTCTTGGAAAGTGTGTAATCCTGATTTACTTGAATATACTTTTTTTTCTAATGTTCACCACACACGCTCAAGGATTGATTATATTATGGTTAGTAAGTCTCTCCTTCCCTCCCTTCAAAAATCTGTTATTGGCTCTATCTTTATTTCTGACCATGCACCGGTCTACACTACCCTGGATTTATCCATTACTCCTTCCACTTTCAGTCGATGGAAATTTAACTCTTTTCTTTTATCAGATGCCACTTTCATGAAAAAATGTACTGAGTTTTTTAATGAATATTTTTCCCTTAATAATCCCGTCGACACTTCCATTCCTAATACCTGGGATGCTTTTAAGGCTTCCTTTCGTGCTTTTACGATTTCCTATGTTTCTGCCAAAAAGAAGCTTAACAAGCAAAAGTATGCAGACCAACTTAAACATATTAAAACCCTTGAACATACATATTTCTCCTCCAAATCCCCTTCTGCCCTTCAGGACCTGATTCTGGCCAAAACTGACCTAAATAAAATTATCACCAATGAAGCTTGTCATACACTTCTTAAAATAAAATCTAAATACCATGGGGGTCAGAACAAAGCAGGCAAAATGTTGGCCAACTACTTGAAAATCAAATCGGAACGTAAAGCTATCGGCCCAATTTTTAATGACTCACTCAATAAGCTGGTTACCTCTGACGAAGATATTGCTGAAGTTTTCCACAATTACTACCAAGCTTTATATACAGATGACACTCGTCCTACAGATGCCAACCTAACAACTTTTTTTGATGGTCTTCCCTCTCCTCCAGCCCTTCCTGATGAATTTTCGCACTTAGAACGTGAAATTACCCTCCAAGAGATTACCTCAGCCATTCATTCCCTTAAAAAATCAAAAGCCCCCGGTCCTGATGGCCTTCCGATTGAATTTTATTCCGCCTTTCATTCTTTTTTTGCTCCCAAACTCCTTCAATTATTTAACTCCTTTATCTCTGATACTAAGGCCTCTGGTTCCTTTTTAGACGCCCTCATTGTCATCATCCCGAAACCTGATAAGGACCATACCCAATGTAAAAATTTCCGCCCCATTTCCTTAATTAATTATGATTGTAAAATTTTTGCTAAAATTCTTTCCTCCCGCCTTGATTCTATTATACCTCGCTTAATCAACACAGATCAGGTGGGATTTGTCAAGGGCAGACTTGCTGCTGATAACGCACGTCTTTTTTCCAATGTCCTCTCTTATAGTAAAAATGTCAAAGTCCCATTGGCGGCCCTATCCCTAGACGCTGAAAAAGCTTTTGATCGTATTAATTGGCAATACATGTTTCAAACCCTTACTTGGTTTGGCTTCGGTCCAAAGTTTATAGCATTGGTTAAACTCCTTTATTCTTCCCCTCGTGCTAGTATTTTTGTTAATAACCAATTTTCCAGATTTTTCTCTTTAACAAGAGGCACAAGACAAGGATGTCCCCTTTCCCCTTTATTATTTATCCTTTGCCTTGAACCCTTTTTGCAACGTATTCGTTCCAACCCTCATATAACTGGTTTAAAATTCTCTTCTATTGAAGCTAAACTCTCAGCGTATGCTGACGATGTCCTCATATACATGTCTAACCCTGAATCTTCCCTTCCACCCTTTTTAGATGAAGTTCAGTTATATTCCTCTATATCGGGATATAAGCTCAACCTCTCCAAAACTGAAGTTCTTCCCCTTAATTCTTTGTGTTTTCAATATATGTTCAGTAACACTGATTTTGCATGGTGCCCATCTAAAATCAAATACCTCGGTATATGGTTCTCTTCCTCTCTAAAAGATACCCTTAAATTTACATTTGATTCGTTACTTAACAAAATTCAATCACTTTTACAGATTTGGTCTCCCTTATTTCTCTCTTGGTGGGGCAGATTGGACACCATCAAAATGATGATTACCCCTCATGTTTTATATACAGTATCTATGCTCCCTTTCAAAATTCCTAAATCCTATATTTCCCGTATCAACTCATTGTGTACAAAATTTTTGTGGACCAATAAACATCCCCGCATAGGACTACATAAGTTAATGCGTCCTAAAACTGAGGGTGGTGTTCGGTTCCCTGATTTTTGCTCTTACCACTCTGCCTTCCTTATCAAACAATCCTTCTCATTGGCTTATGATTTCCTTGACACTCCTGTCCCTAAATGGGTGCTCTTGGAACGCTCCTTTCTGAAGGATTTCTCATTTCAACATGTTCCTTTCATGACAAATTGCACCTTTATATCCAAATACCCTATTTTGAAATATTGCCAATCTACATTGCAAAGTGTTTTTTCCTCCTCCCTTTCCCCTCTTCAATGTTTTTTATCATCTGTAGTTTGGTACAACAAATTTCTCAGATATAAAGGTAAATCATTCTATTTTAAACACTGGAAAGAAAAGGATATAATGTTTGTACATCAATTTTTTCTTGATTCTACTCTCCTCTCGTTTGTAGATCTACAAACTAAGTTTAACTTACCTTCTTCTTTTCTTGCTGAATACTCTATTATAAACTCTGCTATTCAGTCTCATCTATCCTCATTATCCTCTTCTTCCGACTCCTTTTCTTCTTTCACTCCTCTCACTCCACTTTACCCTCTCTTCTCTTCCCAACAACCCAAAGCTGCTCTTGTGTATTCGCTCTTATTATCTAACTGCTCTGTCCGAACTAAGTCTACAGTGGAGACTGCTTGGGAAAATGATTTGGATGTCTCCTTTGACACTGCGTTATGGGATCGTTTATGGTCTCGCCTCTTTAAAGTTTCTGTTGCTGCACGCATTACCCAATCCTTACTTTTTATTTATCACAGAGTTGTTATTACCCCGGTTACTATTCATAAATTTTCTCCAACATCTTCTCCTTTGTGTTGGTCCTGTTCCACAGTACCTGGTACTCTACAACACCAACTTTACTATTGTTCCCCAGTTTTGTCTTTTTGGACTAATGTTTGGAATATATGCATGAAAATGTTATCTTTTTCTTCACAATTGTCCTTTATACACATATTTTTAGGTTCCTTAGCTGATGATATTGATATTATTACACCTTCTTCTGCTAAACTGTTAGATCTTTTTATTGCTCTTGCATTTAAAGTTGTGTTATCGTGTTGGAAAGATAATTCGAAACTCTCGGTCCACACTTGGTGGAACTATATTTGTGACGAACATAGAATTTCTATTGCCTCTTCTACTTCTGTTCCTTTGAAAATTAAATCTGACTTATTATGCTCCCCTTTACTTCATACCTCTCTTCCAATCCTCCCCCCCTACTGCGTGCCTCTCATCCCTCATGATCCCTCCTTCTCCCTTTCTCTTTCTTCTTTCATCTCTCTCCTCTCTCCTCTTTTTCTGTCTTCTGCTTTCTCCCTTTTCCTCTTTCCTTTCTGATCCTCTCTTCTCTCCTTTCTATCTGTTCATACCTTTTTCTTTTTTCTTCCTCTCTTTATAAATTACTGTAGATTGATGTCTTCCATTATTATTACACTCATATGTAATTTTTCCTAATTTTTCATGACATATTTCTTGTATCACCCTTTATTGCTTAATAAAAATTTCTTAAACAAAAAAAAAAAAAAAAAAAAAAAAAGTGTGAAAAGGTTAATGAATGTATACATCTGTTTAGGTAAGAGCAAAAAATAACGCTTCAATGAGAAGGATTCTACATTATAATTAAGGCTCCCTGTTTTCCGGTTTTACTGATTTTTACAGATAAATACAGACAGCAAACCATTTATTTTCCTGTCTGTATTTATTTTTAAATGTGGATAAAAACAGAAATTGGGTTGTTTTCAAGCGATTCTAAATGCTGTCAATCATGACTGCCAGGCCACTAGCTGTGCTCCTTGACAGGCAAGGGGATTAAACAAATATAGGGATTTTAGTAAAGTGCCCCAAACAGCAGTTGATTTGCACAACCTTGATACTAAACTTTACATATTTTCTTAAAAGTGCGTATTTTACTATCTGAGTGTATATATATCATTGAAACCTGTCAGGGTTTAGGCATGAGTGAACATTAACTGGTTAAATAAATGCAGAAATATATAAATTTCAGATTAATTTTTTCACAAAATCTAAAGTAAATATGAATAAATATAGGTAAAATTAGCAAAAAATAAATATGGATAATACAGACGAAATGACAAAAATATAAACACCATAAAACCGGGAGCCCTCATTATAATCAACATTTATGCAAAATTAAGTTGTGAGATACGTACTCATGCATTTACGGTTTCATGACATAGAACCACTTATCGGTACCCGCTGGAAAACAAGGGCTTTTATGTTCATTTCTGACAGAGAAATTTCACTTTTGTGTGTTTAATGTTGTTGTGTTGTATTGTAAGAAGGAAGGGAAACTTTGTTTTGTTGTAGTTTTTGTTGTTTGTAACTCAGTTGATTGTGGAGTGTAGCATGTATTGTGTTTTTAGTAAGTTTGTATGTTTTTCAGTTACCGAATGCTTGTGGTTTTTAATTAAATCTCTATATAATTATTTAGGTTGTATACTTATAAAAAGATTCATTTTTTCATTTTATTCGGGAGGGTGTTCTTTTTACATTTCGGTTCTATTAAAGCTAGATTTATCATGAATTGTTGCATAATGTTTGTCTGGGTTTTAGTACCTAATTTTCTACTTGGCTTGGTTTTTTAGGTGTATTTCCTTGATTTGGTTTATTTGTGGATTATAGAGAGTTTGTTAGACTATTGTGACTTGGCTCCATCTTAAAGGAGGGGCTCGGCACACTGTGCTGACTTTAGTGGGGATAAATGTATGTGGAAATGATTTCATCCTGCCTATGCTGGGTCGACTCACTCGCGTGGTGGATGCAGCTGAGAAGGTACCAGTGGAGCTGAAGAAGTAGCAGAGGGCGTTCATGTGGAGGAGGAGCTTGAGGAAGTACAGGAAAAGGAGAAAGCAGGATCTATCAGTTATTAAGGGTGAAAGATCAAAGATCAAGGGACCGGGCCTAAAGGTAAGAATACAGGGTCTGAAGGTCATAGTACTGATGCATGCTAGTGTTTGAGCACACAAAGTAGAACATTCTTGGCCTCCATGACATGTGCTTTTAGACAAAAAGCCCTGTGTAGCAGAGTGATCACACACTGGCCTCATAGGCCCTCCCATGCGTTATATCACAGGTAAGGTCAGTATCAATTAATCAATCAGCTTTTTCAAGGCGCAACTCTGTCACCGCTAGGGGTATCTGGGTGCTGTGTCTCTGCCAAAGAGCCAGGTCTTGAGACTCTTTTGGAACTCTGCCTGCAAGGGGACTGTGAGGAGCTGGAGGGGGAGGTCGTTCCTGGTCTTGGCAGCGATTTAGAAGGAGCGGCGACGCCACTGAGGGTGCGGTGGATGCATGGGTGGTGCAAGGGCAAGTGAAGAGGAGCCTAGGTGTTTAGCAGGTTGGTGGATGTTCAGTGGATGGTTGAGGTAGGCAGGTACTAGGTCATGGGGGCTTTGTAGGAATGCATCAGGATCTTGAACTTTTCTGATGGGGAGCCAGAGGAGGTTTCTCAGGTGGGTGGTGATGTGGGCTCATTTGAGTAGGTGAAGGATGAGTCTGGCTGCAGCGTTCTTTATGGTCTGGAGTCTTCTGAGGATCTGGATGGAGGTGCTGGCATAGAGGGCATTGCTGTAGTCGAGGCGGCTGATGACGAGAATCTGAGTGACGGTCTTTCTGGTGTTGGTTGGGAGACATGCAATATACCTCCCTGAAACCTAGCTGGATATTTCCAAAGGAACTTCTCCCACTAGTCCCCCAAAAACAGTGCACAAACAAACACTTGTGTCTAGTTGACCAAGAATAGGTGAAACAATAACTAATGATTATGATGTTCGTTTAGAGTTAATCTTACTCCTTTATGTGGTGTCAAAAACATTTCCCAATGCTATATTTCATATAAGAAAGTATTCTGATTAATGAATCATAATAAAAGACATTCATCAAACTACCAACAAACAAGTTCCACTCAAGAAGAGCTACATCAAGGCTGCAGTGCCTACATGTTTGGTGAAGGTGGCGGGTGAGGGAGGGGACATCTGCGAAGGTCACAGCGACTGGTAGATGGGGAGTCTCGTGCCCTCTGGGCAGTCAGGTCTCCTATTCTGGGTCAATTTGAAATTTGAAGCTGATAATAACCAGCTGTTGGAGGTGGGCACAACATCAACTTACAAGGGAAATTTTTGGATTTTGTGGTGAACAGGCACCTGGCTGTGAAACACTTGTTTTTACAATTCTTCATGATACTATTTATTGCAAACAAGGTACGCTATGTACGCAAAATAATTATGGGGGAATGTATCTATGTATTAGAATAGGCAAGTCTGAGAAAAGTAAACATTAATAACATACCAAACACTGCAAAGACAACCTAACAGAAATCCTGGCCTACCATGATCATAAAAGTAGCTACTTTCCCTCCACGGGCTGATTGCATCCTTTACTGCCGGAAAATGAACTAATTCTGTTGAACACTTACATGAGGCAAAGGCCCTCCAGAATGGTTCCCTGCATGAAGACATTTCTCTATGTGCCCTCTACGTGTGAGCTTAAACTTAATCTTTTAATGCCAGGTTACACTGAGAACATTCATCACTCAGCCACTTCTTATTAGTCGTTGTTTATAAAGACTGTTAGAATCATATTTATGATTATGTATTACATGCTTTGTATTTTTGATTTTCTGGATTAATTCTCTGTCTTGTAGTATCAAATGGTGAACACATTGTACTTCATCCATGATGCATCAAATTGTTATTCTACCTTCTCTTCTATGCTAATTTTAAGATAAATACGAATAAAATAATGTTGAATATGTTTTAAATAGTTGTCTCTCCTCTACACTGAGTTCCTGTTATCATGTTGGTCATGTTGAAAATGTATTGATGTAGTCTGAATCATTAGACTGCCTAGGAATTTTCTTTCCACTGAAATAGGAAGTACACAATACATGAGGATTAGTAAGAAGAAAAGCTACTTACACATCATAAAACATATACTAAGAGGATGGATTTCTTAATGATAGAAAGGTAATACCAAGAACTCACAATAGAGCGGCTTAATAGGTAATAGATGAGAAGTCATGATAGACTCTAGGAAATATGTCAGAGGTGATAGGATGTCAAAAAGTACGAAACAGGACAGTGCCTAAAAGTCTCCTGTTCATCCAAAAAGAAACATGAGCAGCTGAAACATTCAACATTACACTTTGTACAATATATTATTGTGTTTTGTTTCGTGTGTTGAGTGAAAAAATGTTCGAGGACATAAGGGACTGTAAACAGTATTTTGGATAGAAAAAGTAATTACTCAAAATATTTAAAAGACAAAACACCAAGCGAATAAAATAATAATTAAAACATTTACACAAATATATTTTTTTAAATAATTCTGGTCACATTAATGAAGTTTTGACATATGAAAAATAGTACTCTCTAGTCAACCTTAACTAAACCTCATGTGAAAGCCCCAAACGTCTTCAGATGCTCGGATGTTCGTACCACAATAAAAGCATTTGGAACTGTAGTTTCCCAGATGCTAACCCATACATGCTTGTAGCCAGGGAAGTACCTCCCAGAAATTGCAAATTCTCGGTAAGATGCCAGGATCTTCTCAAAACGAAAGATATGCCTCTAACTTTAATTCAATGGCTGCTCGTGAACCTTATCCTAAGGACCCACCATAAAGTAAAACAAGCATTGGCATAGCCAATAGGTCTCGCTTTTGGGACCTTAGTATTTAGTTATGCAGCAGAATATCCTTGGTGCAACAACATCAACTGTTGCATGGTTAAATAATTATAAACACTCCTCCCTGACAGTGACGCTCAGCAGGATGGCCCCGCCCTAACGGCTGGAACACAATGACAAGGGAGAAAGGAGGGATGAAAAATAATGTGTAAGTGTGAGATACAGAGACAGAAGTGTAAGGTGGCGGTATAAAGAGGTATGAGCGTATTTGCCACCAATGAAGTAAAGGAAAGTGGAGATTTAGAAAAACAAATCAGGTGCGATAAACCCCACAGTCACTAGATTAATCTCACCATACGTGACGTTTAAAATGGCCGCACCTCATATGAGGAAGGCGCCCAGTGAGTCCCAAGAATTTCACTTGGACCTGCTGAAGGAAAAGAAAATCTATTAACACAATCACACAACTACTGTTGTAGCTGTGGAAAATATCGAGAACTGCCTGCGAGTCACTCACCGGCCTCAACCTGTCATTGGAACAGCAGTTTGCAGAGAACTGCCTGTCGTGAGGTTAGCACACCAGTAGTTGGGAGTGGGAGGAGCTAGGGGGCCAGAGGAAGAGGAGGAGTGGACACAGGAAAGAGTTGGTTAGTGTAGGGACAGGGTATAGAGAAGACATGTTAAATAAAGTTCCAGTTATAAGGCAACATAAGTGTGTGTATTTATTGTAGCTGGATGCTACAACTGGCGACGAGGATGGGATCTCGTTAATTGCAGCCCACGAGACCACCTAGAGACACCCTGTCCCCTGCAGCGTCGAGAGACGAGCTCCGCTGCCTGAAGAAGCTGAGGCCGGCCGAGGAGGGTCAAGAACGAGTGACCGTGGCCCCAAAGACGCTAGAAACCCCGAGTATACCGTGACCTGGGAGCGCGGGGACGCTCGGTCGAAGAACCGCCTCAGCGCGATTCCCGCCGGGGGTGTGTCACCCAGCCGATGCAAAACAGGAGTCGGGAGCCCACTCCGACCCTGTCCAGTGCCCCACAGCAAGTCAAGAGGTGCCCTGGTGAAAGGGGCGCTGCCCCGAAGAAATTGCTGCCTAGCGCGATTAAGCGCGCCAAAACCGGAGCCTGCACCGGTGAAAGTGCCGACCTCACGCCTGATGCGTGGGTTTTGGCACGCGGTCGGCTGAGAAACGCGGAAAAGTGCTGGGCAAGGCGGGAGCCCACCCCAACCCTACCTGGTCGCTGTGGTGGACAAGGAAGAGTGATTCCGGGAGCGCGCTGTCCTGCAACTGCCGGCCGGTGAGTCTGGAGTGCCTGAATGCAGCGAGAGAGAAACCTCGTGTGACTACATTGGCGGCGGCCATCTTAGAGTCAGGCGCTCGTCAGGACATACCCCTTGGTTATCACAGAGCGGCCATTTTGAAGTCAGGCATCGTGAAAGAAACAAGCATTGGCGGCGGAAAGAAACAAGCATTGGCAAATAAAACAAGCATTGGTCAAGAAAACAAGCATTGGCGACTGAAAGAAACAAGCATTGGCAAATATAACCAGCATTGGCGACTGAAAGAAACAAGCATTGGCGAACAAACAAGCATTGGCGACAGAAACAAACAAGCATTGGCAAGGAAACAAGCATTGGCGAAGTCAAGTGAGATTGCTGCACAATGACCGACGAAGAGAATGCTCAGCCTCCATCAAGTGGGTCGCTTCTACGGGCACCCGCACCTCTCAAGGTGACAACGGGAGGGAGCATGGGTCCCAAATGGCAAGAGTGGCTGGAAGAATTTGAAGACTACACTGCAGGCTCGGATATCGTAGACGAAAAAAAGAAGTTGATTGTTCTGCGCAACCTGGCGGGGCGAGAGATAGTCAAAATACTCAAAGACCTTCCTGCTACCGACGTGGATACTTATGTTAAAGCATGTGAGGTTTTGAATAAAAAGTTTCTTCACAAGCGAAATGTAGACTATGAGCGCCACTCATTCCACTCCGCTCGGCAAGGGAAGGATGAGCCCATGAGTGCCTTCATGATGCGTCTGCGGAGGCTAGCCAAATACTGTGAATTTGATACTTTCTCTACCGATGACGCCATCAAATCTCAAATAATAGATGGATGTTATTCGGATCAACTTAGGAGGCGCCTGCTGAGAAAAGCACATGGACTGGATGAAATAGAGGAAATGACACGAGCTTATGATCAGGCGGAGAAGTATGCAGCCGTCATGGAAACGGAACACAAAGGGAGTCATGAACAGGTGCGACGTGTACACGCCAAAAGTGACAGTCGGAGAAGCTCAAGTGACAAGCAATGGAGATCGCACACGTCGTCCCGTCAAGAGCAATCAAGATATCAACGACGAGAACCATGGAAGAAGGAGAAAAGATCGGAAAGAGTGAGAAAATGCTACCGATGTGGGTATGATTACCCTCATGTGGACAGCTGTCCGGCCATGGGCCAGAGATGTCGGAAGTGTGGTCGAACTAACCACTTCGAAGCAATGTGCGGGGAGTACAATAAAGAAAAACGAAATGGTCCCACAGGGACAACTCGGTCTGACACACGAAGCAGAGCCCCAAGAATGTCTCGGTCCGACACTCGAAGGCACCACGCGCGAGCTGTCCAGGATCAGACGGAACAGTCCTCTGGATCATCACATTCTAGCAGAGAGTCACGTCGGTCCAGGTGGGAGCGAAGGTCACCGTCCAGAGAATCCAGACCATCGTCCCGAGACTCGGCATACACCATTGAATATCTAAATTTAGCAGCAGATCCAGACCAGCTCAAGAGATACCCTCGGCTGGATATCAAAGTTGGAAATCACGACACAAAGTTTGTGCTAGACTCTGGTGCATCCCTAAACTACATTCCAGTTACCGAATACGAAAGAATGAGTCAACGACCTCCTCTGACATTTGCACCAGTGAGGGTTTTCACGTGGATGGCCAAGAAGCCACTCCCCTGCCTGGGGAAGTTCTCGACGACCCTGACACACGACAACACAACCATATCAGCGGTCATCCATGTCATCAAGGGCCCCGAAGCAGACTGTCTTCTGAGCCTACCAACCGCTGAACGGCTTCAAGGTCGGCTTCAGCGACCACCAAGATGTGACTCGCCAGTTTCCCGGATTGTTTCAGGGATTGGGCAAATTGAGAGACTGTCAGGTGCGATTACATATCAATGAACAAGTCAGGCCTGTCGCCCAACACCCTCGACGGGTACCATTCCATCTACAGACTGCTGTTGAGGAAGAACTCCAAGACTTGTTAGCTGCGGACATCATCGAGCGCACGGACGGCCCGACTCCATGGGTATCACCAGTCGTTATCGTCCCAAAGAAGGGCACGGCCAACAAAGTCAGACTCTGTGTGGACATGCGCCTGCCCAACACTGCAATAGAAAGAGAACGACACCCGGGGCCACATTTGAGCGACATGATTGCAGCGCTTAATGGAGCCACTGTGTTTTCAAAATTAGATTTGAATAAAGGGTACCATCAATTGGAACTAGAAGTGGGGTCCAGATACATCACCACCTTTGCAACCCACCTGGGGTTGTTCAGATATAAAAGACTAAGCTTCGGAGTCTCCTCAGCGGCCGAAATATTTCAAGAAACAATTCGGCAAGTCATTCAAAACATTCCTAACACGCTCAACTATAGCGATGACATCCTCGTCTATGGTTCTGACGTTCGAGAACACGACATCGCACTTAATCGTGTCTGCCATGCCCTACTGGCAGCAAACCTGACTCTAAACAAAGAAAAATGCGAATTTCACCAGACCACGCTGAAATTCTTTGGTCATATCTTCTCTGGAGCCGGCATGAAACCTGACCCTGACAAAATTGTGACCTTAAACAACACCAAGAGTCCCCAAGATGTCAGCGAACTCAGGTCGTTCCTTGGAATGGCCAGCTATTGTGCTCGTTATATTAGGGACTACGCCACGATCAGCCATCCCCTCCGCATGCTGACCAAACAGGGTCAGCCATTTGAATGGACTCCCCAGTGTGAGCAGGCATTCAAAGAAATCAAGAAAGCGGTGGAATCAGCGGACCATCTGTCATATTTCAACCCAAAGCGAAAGACTGAAATAACTGTGGATGCCAGCCCTGTGGGGCTTGGAGCGATCCTGGCACAGTACGAGAATGATTCGGATCAACGCCGCATCATTGCCTACGCAAGTCGCAGTCTGACTGACCCAGAACGGGCATACTCCCAGCCCGAAAAGGAGAGCCTAGCTGTAGTGTGGGCATGCGAACATTTTCATGTTTTCATTTATGGCAAACATTTCACTTTAATTACAGACCATCAGGCTCTCATCACCATCTATGGAAATCCAAGATCTAAGATGCCCCCGAGGATTGAAAGGTGGGGCCTACGATTACAGGAATATACGTTCACCATAATTCACAAACCAGGGAAGTCTGAAAATCCAGCGGACTACATGTCCCGGCACCCCCTTCCATCGTCAGCTTCCAAGTCCTCCATCGCAGAAGAGTACATTCATTTTGTAACAGATCAAGCTCTACCACCAGCCATACCCATGGAGACCATTCGAGAAAGTACAGCACAGGACGCCATCATGCAGAAAGTCATCCACAGGGTCCGCAACAATCGATGGAGATACGATTCTCAGGATGATACTGCCGACCCCTCGACCCAGCGTGAAATGCAAGCCTTCCGGCACGTGAGTGGTGAGCTGTCGGTCACAACTGATGACATACTGTTGCGAAATCAGAGGATTGTAATTCCCACCAAACTGAGACAAGGAGTGATTGCTCTGGCACATGAAGGGCATCGGGGAATCGTGTCAACCAAAAGAGCACTAAGGGAACGAGTGTGGTTTCCATTCCTCGATCACCTGGTCGAAGCCACCCTGAAGGATTGTCATCTCTGTCAACTCACTAGCAAGAGCGATCCTCCGGCACCATTACAGATGACCACCCTACCCAGTGGTGTGTGGCAAGAAATCGCCATAGACTTTTATGGACCCCTGTCATCGGGCAAATATGTACTGGCCATCATCGATGAGTATTCCAGATACCCCATTGCCTACTTTGTGCCATCCACCAACACTGCCAGTACTCTCAAAGTACTCGATGAGGTCTTTGCAACGTGGGGGGTTCCCAAAATCGTTAAATCAGACAATGGGCCTCCGTTCAACGGAAATGACTTTGCAGCTTTTGCGAAACACCTAGACTTTCACCATCGCAGGATCACACCCCTCTGGCCACAGGCAAATGGGACAATTGAGAGATTCATGGCCACACTCAAAAAGACCTTCCAACATGCTACCGCGGAAGGGAGGGACCTGCAAACAGCACTCAATGAAGTACTTCGAGCCTATCGTACAACTCCTCACGCAACGACTGGCCAATGCCCGGCGACTCTTATGCTGGGACGTCCCATGAGGAATCGCATTCCAACGTGGGATGGAGCCTTGGAAGCATCATTATCTGCGAATGATCTGCGTGAAGTAAGAGCCACTGATGAACGCAACAAAGGAAAAATGAAAGCTTACGCAGACCACCGGAGAAGAGCGAGGTCATTATCATTACATGAAGGGGACCATGTTATCGTCAAGCAAGAGACGCAGAAAAAGACCGACTGTCCCTTCAAAGACGAACCATTGGTGGTCACAAGAAGAAAAGGAACTATGGTAACCGCGGAGTCCGAGCAGCGGCGAGTCACAAGAAACATCTCGCACTTTAAGAAATTGCCACCAGATACCTCAAGAACCATGACGAGTGAAATGGACAATCCCAGAGTGGAAGAGCTGCATTCAAATGATCATGAGAACATTGCTCCGATCACTGAGACACTGAGCACCAATAGTCCGAGAGCTAAGTCGCCACGACCTCATCGTGACGTTCGTCCACCCAAGAGACTGATCGAGGAGATGGACTGAGAAGTCAGTATGTCTCATTTGTTTTGTCACAAAGGGGGGAGATGTTGTGAGGTTAGCACACCAGTGCTACACTGCCCTCACCCAAGCAGCGCCTAGGGCGGTCCTGCGCACTGTCATCTGTAAGGAGCTACACTTTTAATCATGCGTAAGGAGCTACACTTTTAATCATGCGGAAGAGACAGTGCAGGAGGGCGTGCAGCCGCCCTCAGAGAGAGCCCCGCCCCTTCATAAGACGGACAGTAGAAAATTACCCCCACACCCAAATTATGCCCATCGCCCCTCGGGGCGGTGTGGAGACCTTCTTGCCTCGACTGAGGTCGTACATTTCTGTGATTAAAGGTCTAGCAGGTGGGGTGCAAGCACTCTGGACCCTATACAGAGTCACA
Source organism: Lissotriton vulgaris (assembly GCF_964263255.1). Classification (NCBI taxonomy): domain Eukaryota; kingdom Metazoa; phylum Chordata; class Amphibia; order Caudata; family Salamandridae; genus Lissotriton; species Lissotriton vulgaris. The sequence goes on along the minus strand of NC_141686.1, from coordinate 44,262,964 downwards.
GGCTTTGCTTGCTGGAAACTTTGTGAAATACACAGATTGTGGCGACAATAAACTTCAGTGGTGTCTGCTGGCTGGCAACAAAGTGCGCCCCGTACAGCAGCACTGGCCTTTGACACATTACTTTTAAGCACTTCAATGTTAACTTTAATCCCAGGGATGGGTCAAGGTGTATGAATTCCAGTGGAGCACGTCTACTTATGAAAAATTAACAGAATGTAATTTTGAAACTGAATTGTACTTTGCGCCTGTTCTGAAAATCTCAAAGAAAGTGTCTTAAGACTTATTTAACTGTCTTTTTTAATAAACGCGAGATTCACTGCAAAATTGCCATTTTGTTCCCACTACACTTGTAATGTTGGCTTCACTTCTTACAGGTAGCATACTGCAATGTGGAGAAAGAAGCCGTTCCTGGGCTCATTTGCATACCCATAATGCCATGTTGTGCAATTGCTACTTTGGGCTAGTTTATTCTGTTTAATTGTGCTTCTGCTGGTGCAGTGATATGTTTGTAAGTTGGGGATGGAGAGCACAGAGTCCACGGATAGTGGGCCTTTGCTGGCAGTCACTCTTGGTGTAAAATCTTTCCATTTAAGACCTTTATATTGCGCTTTGGAATACAAATGTTTAATTCTCCAGCAGCACATTATAGTGTCTGGAGTTTCCTCTCGCTACCGTCCAGGGACTGTCTCGAGGCTACCGGCGAAGGGTGCCAAATGGCATACTGTGACACATAGCGACACACCTCCAATTCTGTATTGTATCTGTATCATATCTGAAAAATTTTCAATAAAGAATCTTGAAATATAAAAGGGGAGAAATGGGATTGGGCAATACCCCTAAAATTGCATCTAATTTCCCATCTATTAAACTAACACAAGTACAAATGCTAAACGAGACACTGCTAGGTCCCCTTTTCACCATGGTGCAACGCTTTGCACGAGTACTAAGGATGACAGCACCTGCCTCTTTTTAAATAACATTTCACCTCTTTGTAAATAATGTAAATGTGCATTTTTCGCACCCTTCGCACAAGTGCTGCAGGTCTACACACGGCGCTGCCCCGACAGGTTTTTTGTACGTCTGCTCAGGGTTTTATAAAATGCACAAACCTTAATTGCAAAGCACCCCCTCTTTGGGTTTCTTCTGGTTTCACTGCACCACTCTCTTCACACATGTGTCGATGAGGTCGTTAGTGAGGCACACAATGTATCTGAAAAACCATTATACGAACTCAAAACAGCATTATCATTTAATAAACAGCCAATGTCATTATATAAATCGTGTTTGCTGGTTATTTGTGGAGGCCAGAGCTCTGGAATTCTCCGGCAGCACGGCAGCCACAGGCAACTCTCGCAGAGCACACAAGCGCACCAGCACTTCAGAAAGATGCATTACTTAATAAACGACGTGGCAGAAACAGAATATGTAATGAGATCTGCGGAGAATGGTGCATAGCTTTCCATTGATAAAGAGGCGGACTTGCTGAACTGACCTGTGCAATTCAAGCCATGCCAAGCGAGACAGCCTGGTGCAGGCGCAAGCGCGCGTGAGTGAGCGCGTGCTCCGGGCCTGCGCCTGGTCCGGCCTGCCCGCGCTGATGGAAGATGACGCCTGCTTCCTCCCAGTAAATAGAGAATCACGCTTGCGTGTATTGGTGGGACTGCCAATTATGTAAGCCTTATGTTGAAGCTTCCAAGCGCTTTTACACTCTTGACAGGGAACCCAAAACTCTTCACAGGAAACACCTAAATTATAAATGTAAAGAACAGCCATAAGAACCAAGCGGCGTATATATATTAGCTTTTTGTTGAACACTAACTTGTTCGTTAGCATAAAGGCGCTTTAACAACAACTAAACAAGCGGCATTGCGTGGCAGCAGGGGGAGTCGCGCGCGCGCCTTGCGCGTCAGCAGGGGGGAAGAGGGGGCCATGCGTGATTCCCTTGCGGGAGCGTGCGACCATAGCGCGCCACCATATGGCGCTGCCCGCTCCCACAAGGAAATCGCCAGACGTGCACGCGTTGCTATTGCTAGCAATGCAACACGTGCACGTTTTTGCCCCCAAAGCTGTGCCGATGACATTAGGTCTCTCTCCCATGCGGCACATGCACGCTGCGTAGGCGAGACTTAAAGAACAATGAAAGGGACAATGGCTGACTTCATCAAGGGGCATGAGGTGGTTCTCCACAAAGGCAATGTTGAAAAAATGTGGCAGAATGGTAAATTTTATAGCGCAATTTTCATATATATTTGCTACGCCGGCCTATGTCCTGGAACAGAACTCATAAAACCTTTTAATCCTTTCATGCTTTGCCAAAAACTATTGAGCTTCCCCGATCCCTTGAGAAACGTTTAATACATCTGTGACAAAATATTGCATTTTCAGTAAAATGTCTCCAAAAATACCTAAAAGGACATTTTCCTGAAGATTCTCATAAAGTAACAGTTAAATATAAGAAACAATTTCACTTACCAGCATATATAAAGGTCAGACTGTGATGAACCCCATGGGGAACTAGGACAGCTTCTGGTAATCGAACACTACAAAACCTGAAAGGTGGACAACAAACACAGCACTAACACTAGGAAACTAGGAAAGCTAACAGGTGGAATTGAGAGGGGAACAAAATAAGTGCAAGAACAAAAAAGCCAGTAAAAGAACTCGAGCGAATAGTGGGAGCTGCAATAAGTGAAACACAACTTTGTCAGGCACCATGGTCTAAGTCTCCAGCCTCGTTACATTGCTACAGCCTAGTGTGAGCCGGGACTACAGTGAGACCAAAGTTTCTTAAAGGGCCACACGACCTGACACAATTAATTTCCGCAAATGCTATTAACCTGTTCTCCAAAGCCATCAATCTCCGTGTCCAAGTCTCTTTCACGCTGTTCTCCTTGAGCAATGTATTGGTAAGCATATTGTTTTATTCTGTGCCATGGTTCTACCTTCCTCATCAAAGGGTGTGTGTGTGCCTGTGTGTGTCTGTGTGTGCGTGTGGGGGGGGGGGGGGGGGGGGGGGAGGTGAGATAATTTTCAAATTTCCTTATTTAGGTACCCCCATTACACATTTCACATATCCATTTACTAAAATGTATGGTCTTTCCATTATGCATGCATAGTATTCAGCATTGTTTAATTGCAGTGCTACAATTTAGCTTGCTTGAATATATTGTTTATTGTTTGCTTCAATATGGACATCTTGATATTTGATATCTTGATTTTCCAGTTATTTTTTCTGAATAGTACACAAGATTTCACTGGAACACAAGTAGGTGAGAGGGCATTAGGGTTCTTACATTGACCACATGTTTCAATAACATAAGACAACGTCTAATTAGAGTAATAGCTGCATTAGAACATTATTAGGGGAGAGAAATCTTCGTTTCTAGGAGAATACAAGCTGAGGGTCAAGTAGGTGAAAGCAGTAAACACATTTAGTTTTCTCAAGATTGAAGGAAGACACTTTGGGGCATATTTACAAGCCCCTATCGCCACCACAACGTCACTAGGGGCATCGCCTTATTCACAAGGCAGCGTTAAGCCACTTAACGAGGCTTAACGCTGCCTTGTGAATAGGCCCCCTTTCACGCTGTGTTTAATGTGAAAGAGGCTTGCAGTGGGTGTTGTGGTGGGCGTTCCACTGCAACACCCACTGATATTTACGATGCCCCCTATTCACAAGGGCAGCGTAAATAGGAGCTAACGCCAAACTTAAGACCAGGAAAACCCTGGTCTTAAGTTGGCGATAAGAGGAGAAATGCTTTATATCTCCTCGTTTTTGCATTGTGCAGCACACATTGAAAATGCAAAATGCCATGGTTTGTTTATGTACAGGAAGGTGTCCCTTCATATACATAAACAAACCTTTTTTTTTAAATGCCGTTTTGTAACTTACACGTGTGCAGCATGAAGCAGCACATATGTAAGTCACAAACTGGCATTTTAGGTTTGTTTATGTACAGGAAGGGACACCTTCCTGTACATGAACAAACTTCCCTGCTTGCAGAAACCTTTGCACTCTGGTGCAATGGTGCCTGTGTTGACGCTAAGTTGTGAAACTTAGTGCCATCGCAGGGGGAAAAGCAAAGTTGCACCATGACCTTTTGAATATGGTGCAGCCTTGCTTTTCCGAAATGGCGGAGAGAGGCATTAAGCCAAGAAGGCTAACGCCTCTCTCTGCCACTTCCTTGTGAATATCCCCCTTTATGTCTTCTGATGGGCATATTTGTCATTGATGCTAAGAGTGGAGACAAAAACAGCTATTTTCTTACAGAACTATACCTGTTTTGTTTTACTAAAGTATTCATGTGAAAACAATGTAATCTAAGAATCTCGCACATGCTTCTTTCGATGCTATAAGAGAAGCTTAGTTAGAGAAAGGATTGGAGGAGTTGGAAAACGAATGCAGAGAAATTCTGAGTTTCTGCTATAATATTGTAATATTTTTTACGTTTCTGGTTGTTAGCCAATATCATAGCCACTAGTTGGCTTATTTTTATTGTAATCAATACACATATTATGTGCACTATGATGGTCCTTGATTTTTTAAAATGTCATCAAAGTATATTCCTATGGTTAATTATCGAGTGTGTCTATTCGTGGTGAAACAAGGTTTGGAGACCACTAATGGCATATATTTCGGTGCGCCCCATTGATCTGATTGTTGCCTAATATGCACCTTCCACAAGTAATGTTTAGTGGTTGCATGGGTTACAGTCCACCGGGCTCTGTGTCGTATGATGGTATGTTGATTAGTGCGCTTCCAGAAAGTCTAGAGAATCCAAGTGCTGGGCCGTATTCTGCAGAGATTCCAAAAAACGTATCATTGGCCCACAACATGGAGCCAATCTTTGAGCAACCTTGAATAACACACACAAGATTTTGACAATTGTTACTAGCCCTATTTTTGCGTCATCTTGAAGGTCATGCAAGACTTTGCCAATTGTTACTATCAGCGGAGATGTCTTTTGTAATATTTTGTAATATTGGTCTACTTCCTTAGCTCAGACAGGTGCTCCCTTTCTGCTGTGGATTTGTTCAGTGCTTGACTAGTAAAATGCATTTATCCATTTCAATTTCAATTTTGGATCTCATGTTTTAACACCTTGGCTGCGGCTGGAATTCCGCGCCGGTGCTGGGCATTCAGATTGCGGGCGTGGTCATGACGGCTCCCAGCCGTCATCAGCACACGCCCACCGTGACTCATGACGGCTCCCAGCCGTCATGAGCACCGAAGGGGTTAAATCTGTTTTTACAATGGTGCAACCTATTCTGATAGGAGTAAACTTCAGGGTACCACTTACACACCACCTCTTGCCTAGGGATTTTTCTAACACAGAGGTGGGGTAACTTTTATTGTAAATGCATATGTAACTGCACAAGCTGCATACCTCTTTGAAAAATTCCACTCATCGGTTTGAGTTTGATCCTGTAGAACACAACAAAAGGAACTTTTATGCATAGAGAGCTGTTAAATGACCTGCTAATTATGACTCCTATCATGAATTAGAAATCTTGGTAGGATATCAAGAACACCAACCATGGTTTGGCGGACAACTGCGTCATGTAGTTAAGATTATCAGAATGGGCCCCTTGAGCAGTGAGGATGTAATCTGGCTAAAATTAGCTGGGTATACACTAAAGGGCCTAGTTACGAGATTTACAGCCAAACTCGCAGTGAAGATGCAGTGGCATTCGGAAGACCACTGCACCAGTGGTCCGACCGCTGTAACAGGAGTACAGCAGTTGGACCTCCAAGGGACTGCAGCAAACGCCAGGAATCCACGCTCCCTTTTATTAGAGAGGCGGTCTTGAGGCCCCAATGGCTTGGTGGTGCTGCTGCGCCACCGCCAAGCATATTAGGAGTTTCCTCACTGCCACAGTTTTCATGGAGGTGAGGCTGCCAATAAAACTGTGGGAGTGAGGCACCAAAGCGGGCCCTACAGGCCCACTGTTCCCTCATGGCTAAAGGGGGCCTGCCGGGGGACATATATTGTGCTCCACTGTGTGCAGTCACCGCCTTTTCTGCACAGAATGGACTTCATGGTCCATGCAGTTCTGGAACGGGATTTGGCATTACCATTGCAGTGCCTCTTTAATAGGCACCACTGTGGGAACACCAAAGGACTGCCCACCAGAGCACGAGTTTACTCGTAATCTGCCCGGCGGGCACCGGTCAAGTTTGGCTGTCCTGGAGGGGGGAGCTGACTTGGCGGCCCTCTTTAGGACCGCTAAACTCGTAATCAGGTTCATAGTACATCTTCAAGCTCCAGACAGAAGACCTATTAAATCAATCAGTGGCTATCTATAGGTGACTTAGACAATTAATTTTACAACCAACAGTGACTGGTAGGTATACAAATATATATATGCATTACCTACTGGCGGTCGCCAGTAGGTATACATAGTTAGGACCTAGTTTCCATAGGAAATCCGCAACATTCTATTGGGAATAACTTTGGCGCCGGTTAATGAATGTACGCAAATTTCTCAAAGAAGATGGCCCGTTAGCTCCGCTCCTTCCCTGAAAGTTTCCGAGGGGTTTTGGGAAGCGGGGGCCGAGAAAAAAGGGGGGTCCCAAAACGTGTTTTCCCCATGCAATTTTCCATAGGACGATTAGACACGGCTACAGCCCGAAACGATGAACGGAATTACACCAAACTTGGCAAAGTGGTAGGGCCTGGTACGCAGTACGCCCTTTTGGTAAAATGGTGTAAATCCCTCCAGTAGTTGTTGAGAAAATCGGATTTAAAAAATATATATATATCTATATGCTTATATCCAGGATACAAAAGACTTTTTGAACATTATCGAAGGTATGAGCTGGGAATCCGACTATGTACTTATGGTGATGGATATCACCAGTCTCTATACTAACATTGACCACCAGCAAGGCCTAAATGCTGTCAGACATTTTTTGGAAAAGCGCCAATTGCGCTTTACACAGCACAACCTTATGATTCTCGAATTTGTACAGTTTTGCTTAAATAATAACATATTTTTATTTGGTGAGCAATTGTACAGGCAAATCTCTGGTACAGCGATGGGCACCTGCTTTGCCCCTAGCTATGCAAACTTGTTCGTTGGCTGGTGGGAGGAGCAAGTGCCCAGGAGCTGGAAGAGGGGAAAAGAGCATGGTAGGGTGGTACATTGGTACCGGTACATAGACGAACTCTTTATCGTGTGGCAGGGTACTACTACCAGTGCAGAAATGTACATTGAAGATCTGAATAAAAACTGCTACAATCTGCACCTCTCGGGAACAATTAGCCGAGTGGCAGTCGACTACTTGGACCTGAGGGTGTACATTGATGAGGACCGGGTACATACTTCCCTGTACAGGAAAGAAACGGCAGGGAATTCCATTCTATTTGCCAAAAGCAGCCACCCTCCCAAGCTTATCAAAAGCATTCCTTATGGGGAACTCCTCAGACTCTGCAGAAACAGCACACAAGAACATGAGTTTGAGAAGGCGGCTCACGAATGTCTGGAACGTTTCAGACTAAGGGGCTACGATGATTCCCTACTACAGAGTACACTAACGAGAGTCAGGAAAATCCCTAGGATAGAATTGCTAAAAAAGAAAAAGAAACAAACAGAAGATGATCTGCAAACTAAGACCACCAACGCAGAGGACAGTAAATTTAGGATGATAACACCTTACTCCTCTGGAGCCAATCACCTCAAAGCCATGATGAGAAAGAACTGGCATATTCTGCGTACAGACAGTATACTGAGGGAAGATCTGCCTCCCCATTGTCTAGTAACCTTCAGTAAGTGCAGGTCGTTGGGGGATATGTTGACACACAGCCATTTCAACAAACCCACCAACAAACCGAACACACTGAAGGACATGAGTGGGTTCTACCCTTGTGGCCGCTGTAAAGCGTCTGCCGCAAGCAAAAGAGTCCTCCGATATGAAAATCAGATGACAGGTAGATCGATGGCTATAAAGAAATTCTTGACATGCAGTACTGTCTATGCGGTCTATTGCTTGGTATGCCCGTGTGGCCTCCGCTACATCGGGAGTACTATAAACCAACTGAAATTGAGGGTGCTCGAGCATCTCAGAGCCATTGATAAGGTAGATCATTCCTACCCAGTAGCGCGCCATTTTTCTGAGTTTCACAATAAGGATCGCAGCAAATTAACATACTTTGGGCTGGATCACTTACCTAATAACATCAGGGGTGGTGATAGATTAAGACGACTCAGAAGATTAGAATCGAGATATATCATTGATTAAGCGACCAAACATCCGGGGGGCCTTAACAGCGGGGAGGAGATGGCCATTCACCTAGGAAAATGATTTGCCTAGGGTGGATACAAGCCTTCTGCTGACATCTTGCTTTGTGGTCATTGTTACATAAGATAAGATATAAGTCCTGAGTTCGGCCTCAGAGTAGAAGTGTTTAAGATTCATGATTCTAGGAAATGAGTATAGCAGAAGAATATGGAAGTAAGAAATGATTATTTGGATTTTCACCATGAACTTGTACAGCCTATTCATTAACCTGTATATATATGTACATACTTTCTGAAACTTTGAAGGAATATGAAGTCAGGACACATGAGATTAGGGTAGCTATCATGTGTATTTTTATATATATTTTCCTGTAATATTTTTCAGGTGTAATGTATATATGTATGTATATATGTGTATATATGGTTACAAGTGTATTTTCTCTTTGATTTTCATGCCGATATAAGCCTTATCCTTATAATGGCAGACTAATAATGTAAGGACCTATGCCGATCCACGGCTAGATACTGACACATTGTATAATTTGTATAATTATTACTTTTGGCATTTACCTCTTGTTTTTCTAACCGATACACGGTTTGATTACTTTGGAAGGGTAACTATATGTGTTAATGTGCACATCTTATCCATTACAAGATGGCGCCCATATTAGATCTAGGGTTTGTCCTTCACCTATGTCTGCTACCACTAGGAGGGTTTAAAATGATATCATGTGCTTAGTGTCATTGACACTGACGAAGGCTGACACCGAAACGCGTTGGGACTTTGCAATTGTTAAACTGACTCCGCAATTGAAAAACGATTTTGACTGGTGATATCCATGCTGACGCAGAAATTAGAATTTCTCACTTGGGACTTTGCAATTGTTAAACTGACTCTACAATTGAAAAACTATTTTGTTAAAATTACGGAATACCATGCCACCAAAATGTTTCCCATTTGAGCAAATTGAAGCTTTTTCTGGCTGCGGCGCATATTGGTTGTGACAATCATTTCCGGAAGGTCATTTGGCGTGATGCCTTGCACTTTAAACCACGATGCACTGTATCATACTGTTATATGCGTAAATTGTTAGATGCTAATATAATCCCATTTTTTATGTGCAAACTCCATGCCTGAGGTATTTGACAGGATTGTCACCGTATATTTGTTTTAAGATAATGTGGTGGACCCATTAGGTATATGGTAAGATTACTCCACTCTAAGATGGCCGCGATAATGGGGTTTCAAGTCCTTTGTTTATTTTGAGCACATATCACGTGTTAACTTTATTTAATGTTTGGAATACTGACAATGTAATTACCCGTGACCAAGGCGAAGGTTCGCCGAAACGCGTTGGGGTTGTTTTCGTTGTTTATATTCACGATGCTGCACATGATGGATTAAAGAAACTTTGGAAATGCACAAGAAGGATTGGGAGTGATCTTTTCTCTGTCTTGGAGAGTGCATTTGCGTAGCCGTGCTGACTACGCGCTGTGAGTCTGAATATATATATATATATATAAATATATATATATGTGTGTGTGTGTATATATATATATATATATATATATATATATATATATATATATATATATATATATATATGTGTGTGTATATATATATATATTACGAAAACGCCATTCATCGCCAATTCCTCAAGAATAACGAGAGTGAGCCCAGAATACGTGCAAAGTTCATCAGTGATTTATTTTCCAATCACACCAGCCATCCGCCATAACGCGTTTCACCTCTCAAACGAGGCTTGATCACATGACGTAAGTTGAAACAAACAAGGGTCTTAAATACTAAACATTGTAGGTGCTGCATCTCTTATTCATTTAAAGTGACATGTGCATCAGTTTCTGTTTAAGGCAAAGCAAGTACAAAAGCAGAAACAGAAAAACAGAATTGAGGGCAAGTGCCCAATATGTTCAGTTCCATTTGCCATTGCTAAGTTCAATTCATGCAGGTGATTCCCACTTTATGTCTACAATTAATTATTTCTGTAAATGATTTAAAATTCTAATCATCAACAATTCATTCATAATTAATTTGTCAATAAATACACTCATTATCCAACAATATTAATTTTAACCATATCACAAACATATCAAAAAGTATCAAAAAAAAATATATATATACAAATTTATATACATATATATAAAAAATATAACTCATCTATCTATGTACACTAAGCCAATATTTACATATATACACATTAAGTTTAGTCATGCATACATATTTTATGGGAATACATTAAGTATCTGTGCACTTATATTTGACTTGGATTTAGTAATCCCCCAATTTGTATAATTTTTGATGGATAAAAGTGCAAAAGGTCATCTTCCGTTGTATTTCAGAGATATGCCTAAATTAACACTATAATAACATTTAATCGTGTAAGACCCTCATAAGCAGCTGTGAATTGTGTTTACTACAAAAAGTAATATAAAGTGCTCATGCTACATAATTAATTCAAACAAAATAGTTACATATTAAAAAAGAAGTATTGTTTCACAGGAAAAAAAAATATATATATATATATATATATATATATATATATATATATATATATATATATATATATATATATATATATATATATATATGTATATATATATATATGTATACAATGAAAAAAACAAAGGTTACAGCTTAGTTATAGTTAGGAACACTTTATTTATTCTTTCTGTACACACCAAACCACACAACCATTAGAAATTCTAAAGTTATAGTGCTATCTTAAATTTATAATTTACGCACTACTTTCATATTACTATAAGTTGCACACCTTGGTACATAGTGTTGTCAACTCAATAGCCACACTATGGGTTTTGTTTGTATAATGTTTGTGTAGGTTAGGTTTGGTTATAGAATAAAGTTTGTATGGAAAGAATAAGACAAGTTTTCCTAGCTATAAATTAGCTTTAACCTTTGTTTTTTATTGAATATATGTTTTTTTTTTAAAAATTAAAACATTTTTTGTAACATATGATAAAGTAAATCGATCATTATTTTTCTCACTGTGTTTTTTAATACAGCAGAGCCACTTCTGAAGAGAACTGCATTTGGAACAGGTTCAATGTCCTACCCACCTGGTTTCTATACACTGCCGGAGCGTGCTCTAAAGCCCATTCACATGCATATGTTTCAATGAGATCTTCAGGTACTAAGGAGGAAAATGCTTACTTTATCACATTGAGATGCATCCCTTATGAATGACGGAGGCCAGCCATCAGGCGCAGCCGGCATAGGTAACAGCGGTGGGGCGGGCGGGTGGACCGGCGATGGGATAGGGAAAGACAAATAAAAATTAAAAATAAAACTTACCTCGCTCTCGCCCCTTCGCCGATTAATTTTTTTATTTTACTTTCCCTATCCCGTCGTCTTTCCAATTCTCCTCCCACTGCTTTGCCCCGCCCTGTACCAATGCTGTTACCTGTGCCAGTCGCGCCTGCCAGTCGTCCTCCACTAGAATGATGTCATAGGCATCCCATAAATGATACCAGAATATGGCTTTAATCTTGGGCAATATATTTACAATTTACATTTCCACACCATAAACTCTGTCTTGTGAGCTTATGTGCCCATCTGGTGTTTCAAACTGTATATATTCTTTACTTGAAGTCCCCAGCAGATGCTCTTTGATAGTTTGGAAAATTATTGTCACCTCTGCTGTGCGGTCCAGAAGCACTACTGCCCAAACCAGCTACTTTTTCTTAAAATAAAATCTTGAGTCCAAACCTTTCAATTCCCTTTAAAGTCAGAGGCTAAGCATGATAAAAGCTATTTTATACCACGTGCAGAATTAAGTTGTAATCGGAGGGGTGGTTGGGGCGAGGGGATTGTTGCCTAATGTGAGGTGCGCAGTGCCTAATTGTAGAAATAAGTCCTTTCCAAGGAATGGACGCCTGGCTGCTCACTCCATAAAGGTTAACTGACACAACATCAATGTCAAAAATATCGATGTTAAATATATAGAGTAAAAAATATAGATAACAAAAATATCAACTCCTATACTTAAACAGATAAGTACAAAAATATTGACTAAGAAATATTGAAGTATAAAATATCGACTTTTATATAAATATAAAATAATACAAAATATTAAGCATCAAATATTAAATATAATTTTAACTAAATAAAATACATTTAATATACATTTTAATAGAATATAACAAATAAACTTAATAAGAAAATAAACACACAAACATAATAATTTACACATATATTTACTTTAAAACAAGTAATAAACTAATATTTTAAATTTATACTAAAAGTTTAAAATAATATTAAAAAAGTACTATTCCCACTCCACTAAATGCAACAATAGGATAAGTAATGGATAGCAGAGGGGCTACGGGACATATGATCAAGGAAGGGCGATACATTATCCCCGCTTTCATCGGCAGGAAACTGCCGCTAAAGCGGCGATAATGGGCTTGATAATATGCCCTTGTGAATTCCCATAGAAGCCCAGGTAAACACCTTTACCTAAACGCTTTAGCTGCAGATTCCTGCCGACAAAAGCAGCGATAATGTATCGCCCTTTCTTGATAATATGGCCCTACATTTTTTTATTCCCACTCTGTTATGTGCAACAGTAGGGAAAGTGCTGGATAGCAGTTAGGGGTAAAAAATACCATTCCAACTTTGGAGGGTGTGCAGACAGAATATGAAGTAAAAAATATCTAGTGAGTGCAACAGTCGGGAAAGTGTTGGCTAGCACAGGGGTACAAATTACTATTCCCACCATTTACAGCTATAAACACCACAACACACACCTACAATTAATTACACAATTACCATAATTAATAGCCAATTAATTAATTAAAATTAACAACCAATTTATAATTCATCATTTAAAAATAAATTACTTCCCACCCTTTACACCTATAAACACTACAATACACAACTAAAATTAATTACACAATTACCATAATTAACTACTAATTAATTAATTAATACTAATTAACAACCAATTATTAACTCATCAATTAAAAATTCATTACTCCCCACCCTTTACACCTATAAACACACCACACACCTTAAATTCTTCACACAATTACCATAATAAATTACTTTACATATTTAACACTATAACATCTCAATTAAACAAATATTAATAAATAAAAACATAATCAATTAATTTAATAAAATGTAATTACTTCCCACCTTATTCCCCTGTAAACCCACAACCAGCTACGGAACTAAAAACGCAATATTCAATTTTTTTTTCATAACTACTAACAATTTAACATGTATAATAAAAATACAAACACTTATTATACAAAAAAATTACATCACATACATATAAAATCTCTACTAAAATACATAACATTATTTAAAAAAACGATATTTTGAACAATTATATTTTTGCAAATGATATTAAACACTTCGATATTTTAAAAGTGGATTTACTTACCATAAGTTGACATTCTTGATGACGATATTTTTGCTGTCGATATTTCTGAATCATGATATTTATTACTCAATATTTGTTTAGCTCGATATTTTTTACTTCATATTCTGTCTGCACACCCTCCAAAAGTTAGCCTTGCAGCCTGAGGGGGCTGTGTAATGAGTCAGAGAGATGGCTAATGTGGGTGATTGGCAGTACTGGCAACTTAAATCCAGTGCACATGTCGGGTTGGACAGGTCTCGACCTGCGGCCAACCTGACATGTGAACGTTAGTCCTTTAACCAGCACTGTATTATGGAGCCATGGGCAACACAGTACAACCCTCGTGGTCCCCTTTGGAGTGCTTGGTTCACCTGTCCTAGCCAATCCTTGCTTATTTTTCATGCAAAAGTCTAAAAATCATGGGAGCAAAGCCGGGATTGGTTTTGGAAAGGCTAGCCTGTCCCACAGCCAGGGCATTGAAGGCAGCACCGGGGGGGGATCACTAAAGACTTGATCAATCACTCTGAGGGGCATATTTACAAGAACTGACACATCAACATTGATGCGTCACATTTCTTGTGCCTGCCGCAAATGCCCTGCTAACGCCATGGATAGGCTGTATTTACAATACAGTGCTACATGGCACAAGGATTCATGGATGCGTCAGAAATTCTGACGCATCTTTTGGTGCTAAAGGGACGCATTGCTGGAGTTGGTTGTAAGACTGACACAACTCCAGCAATGCGTCAGATCACAGAGCCCAGTCCCATGTTAAAAGCCTTGCATCAATCCTTATGCCTGGTTTGAGAAGTCGTAAGGATTTTGATGCAGTCAAACCGCCAAGTGATGCGGTGAAAAGTAGTAAATTTCACTGCTTCAGTTCTACTTTGCGTTTAATGTGGAAACACCTACCCTGCATACATTATACCTGGCTCAAGTATAATGTGACGCAGGCCTCTACATTGGGCTCAATGCGTCAGTTTGTAAATATGGAGCAGTGTGGAGCACTGATTGCGCCGCCACTGCGTCAGATAAAATGACTCTGCTGGGGCGCTAGCTCCTATTAAATTTGCCCTAGTCGGTTTATTTTAATGCCACACAGTGATTGGTCATGTTTCTTACATGGTGACGTGATGGCGCTGCATTTCTCTTCATCCAGAGGTCCAGTGATGGCATTGTGCAAGGGGGGAGTTGGGAATAGCAGTCGCCTTCTGTGTTTTCGCTTGGCCTACAGGCCTATTCTGAGGGTACGGTGGTTGAGTGATTCTGGTCCTTGAGTGAATTCCACATGTACTTTGGAAATCGGTGGCGGCGTGGCTCTGATATCCAACCAGCGATGCCTGATTTGGGTATGTCTTCACTCCAGACTAATTTGCATGTAGCCAGGTTCTGAGCTGGGATGGTGCAGTGAGCTAAAAAACGGTGATGGATCAAGCCCTGATCTTTGGACTGGGTAAGAGTGGTCCGCTTAATTCGGACACTCTGTTCATCACCACCCCCTTTTCTGAATCATGATTTGGGTATGTCTTCACTCCATGGCACAAACAAGGTATTGTTTGTCTATGTCAAGGAAACAACAAGGGAGATTTTTGTAGTGTTGCGGCTCTTTCTAAATGTTCATTGTAGCTCTGGGATACATTTGCAGCCTACAATTAGTTGCTAAAAAAGACACATTTTCAAACTGCAGTTGAGTTTATGAATAATATGTTTTTTAAATGCTGCCATTACATTATTGGCAATTTGGAATATAACTTTATGTGGCCATTTCAGTCCGAGTGGGAATTATAGTGCTATAATTGCCCTTCTGCTGGTCGGAGGTCAGGCAAATGTGCTGTCTTTACTAAACGCCTATTTCGTTCTGTTTTTGCACTTTGAACTTTGAAATGTTGCCACCCACCACTGTGTGATAGTGCCTTGTCATTCAACTATGATCCCTCCGCTTTGTCTGGTATTAAAGCCAAATAATTAATATAGAATAGTTTATACAATAGGAATATAAATGCATACACACACATGGTGCAGAATGCTCACAGCACTGGACTGATGATGAATCTAGTTACAAAAAAACACAAACCATATTACATGTTTCAAACTGATTCTTTAACCAAAATATAGCTCCTGAATCCCAGTATAGTACTTTTTCATTTGGTGGATTTCAATTCACCTGCACTAAAAGCCCTGAGCTTTTTTCAGCACAAATAATTAAGCTCATACAAGAACATCCAGAAATAATATCAAATATTGATAATATCTACATTACAGACGGCAACTTGACTGAACACCTGGATAGGGTGGGCAAGACAGTGACACACAACATGGGTATAAAATATATATTAAAAACTGTAAAATAGCATTTCTTAATGCAATTTTCCTTGGGTTTGAATTATCCAGTGAGGTTAAAGGATTGGCATGCAACTTTCAGGCATGAACTCCTATGCAACTTTCAGTACCAAAATGTGTAAGTTCTGATAGGCTTTCTTAACTTTAAAAAAGCTTACCTGCCACATTTTGCAGAGTGAGTTAATCCCTTGTATGAATTAATTATGCCCACATTAATTGGAAACAATTACACACAGCTATCCTAAGTAGACTCCAAGCTGACATGTTGGAGACTAAGGGGCTTATTTATGAAAACTGTTGCATCGCTGCGACAAAACAGAGATGAAACAGTTTTCACTGCATCCTCCTTGCGACACGATGGATGCACCGTATTTATTGTACGGCGCTCCATGTCGCAAGACTGTGTCTCCCCCTTTAAATAGGGGAAGACGCATGAAACTGAAATCACAGACGACCCATACGAGCAGCGGGCAGCTGGCCACAGTAGAATCGCACCTTATGAATGCCCTTTCACTGTACCCAATGCCCATTGTGTAGAAGAAAGAAGGTGAGTACTGATGCTCATAAAGTTTGTGTGGGGTGTCTTTCACCTTTACACCTCGCAAAAGGATGTGACATTTGTCAAAGAGGACGCTTATGGACAGAGAGGGCATCAGACAGCATGGTTTGATGCAAGACTTGAACGCCCAACAAGAAAGAAATAAAAGCAAGAGAATTGAAAGGTCATTCCTTCACCATGCTGTGAAAAGTGTAAGAAATCAGTTGTGGACTCCCACAAAGGGAGATCCAAAGACAAAAGTCTCTATCTCAAAATCGCCCCCATTCGCCGATGTCAATAGCATAGATGTCAAGAGGTTTGGCCTAATCTTGTTCACCATCGAAGAAGGGTAAAAGTTGACTCCTCCTATGCCGCTATTTTGGAGTCTGGCTCTGGGTCACCCCATCAGCCGTCATCTACCCAGCCAGACATCGGACATTGTTTTACATGGTTCTTCATGGTTTTATTTGTCTCTCTCTCTTCGACTACTTTGACTGCTTTATTTCCCCTGGAGTACCTTCCCCCTTCAGATCTATCTGACTCTGTCTGCTTTCCTCTCCCCTGTTTACCTTCCCCCCACTACCTTCCATTCCCCCTATGACGTGTGTCTTGGATATGCTACGCGCTAATACCTTATATTATTGTGTAAGCTCACGTTTTTCTCCAAGCTGATAACTGCAATTGTAACTGATGTAACTATGTAACAATGTTTTGCTGCAAAGTCTTATGTCATGTAAAGCGCTCTGATACCTCCGGGTCTAGCCAGCGCTATATAAAACTTAAAAAAATAAAACAAGGAAAGACAGATATGTCAGGAGTCCGGACATATCTAATTGCACAAAAGTCGCGAATTGCTGGAGTTGTGTCACAAGCATGACGCAATTCCAGTAATGCGTGGGAGAGGCCTATCTGACGGCTGGGAGCCATCATGGCACACAGTGCTCGTGTGCTCGTGTGCTGATGATGGCTCACGGCCGTCACGACCGCACCCGCGATCGGAATGTGCCGCACAGGCGCAGAATCGCAGCAGCATGCAAGGGGTTAATGCACTGTGTCACCCTTACGCCTGCCATTAGGCAACATTTTTCATAACTAAGCCCCTAAGGGCCTAACTTAGACTTTGGCAAACATGGTCGCAAATGCAACACTCACCCTGTCCACCAAACTCACAGTACAGCCATAAGTAAGTACTCCGTAAACCCAATTGGTCGCATAAATGGAGTAGTTTCAGGTTTATTATTCAAGTGTTTAGTCTTTTTAAAACCATTACACTATATATATAAAAAAATCATAAAATCTTTTGTGCACTTATTTTACAAAATTATAAAAATAAGTATAAACACAAGAGAAAATTCATAATGTCATCTCATTAAAATTCATATAATACTTGACATATCTCTCATGCGACAGAGCATTGGCAAAAGATCTTTCTTTACCGTCAGAGTAAGATACAAAGCGACTCCTTTTTTCTTTCTAAGTTTGTGTATAAGAGGGGATTAATGTTTTCCTTCAGGATCATTGTTCGTGATTAAATTCAGTCTTGTCCATGATCCAGAATTTTCCTCTTAATAGGGTACCATTCTTAATCATTTACTTTAGAATTGCTAAACTCTTGGTCGATTTGTAATCCAACTGAACTTTCCATATATACTTTTTATGTTATTAGTCTTTTATTTGGGCTATTTCGTTTAAACTAACTTTCATTTTTTTTTTTTTTTCAATGGAGTACTTCCTCCGACAGCCGGAGAAAGAAGAATTCAGACAATTCTCTGATGGTCCAACAATGCATGAGCTTTTTTGTAGGGTGTTTCAAAAACAAACTTCCACTTTCGGGGTATTCTGTAAAGAACAAAAACCTTTTAAAAGGTTTTACAGCCGGCCGTCATGTCTGATGGTAGCGTCGGTCAAACTTTTCCTACATTAACAGGAACCACCCTACCAGGGAAGTGGTCAATGTTAAGAGTTGTCACATAGCTGGCTGACAAATAGAAATGCACAGTAATCAGCATTATTTAATGAGTGTGTCATTGCAGTGTGATAACTCAGCGTGCTTGAATATATAGCTTAATATTTGTTTCAGTATAATCTGATATCTTGATTTTTCAGTTGGTTTTACTAAACAGGGTTCCTACATTGATTGGTTGTTTTAATAACATTCAGCAAAGTCTCTTGCACAGGGGAAATAAATCATTATAGTTTCCCCTATGCTCACACTCAAAGCAACAAAAGCTAGTCCCAATGCACATGCTCTACACCATCGTTGGGTGCAGTGGGCTGGGTCTATAAATGCAACTGATGTAAAGTTTGAATATGATTTAAGACTTCAAACTCAATCATTTTTCTAATGTTAGCAAACATTCTACAAACTCCAAACATTTTACCCATACATGAGGACAAGAACGTGTTGTTCACAAACAGCTCTGCAGAGCCTGTTGTTGGCACTAAACAAAAATACACTGCAGCTTGAGCTGTAATATAGGGAGTTGTTGAAGATGCCAACTTCATCGTGCTACACACAACCTCTAAAGTTTTAGTAGATTACACTACACAGTTAGCAGAAATACATGCCCTATTACTCGTCCTGCAGAAGGTCTGATCTGTCAGCTCCCACACTCATTGGGTTGGATTCAGCATCCTGTGAACAAGGTTACAATACAGATTTACTGCATTGGATTCTAAATGGATTCAGAGATTTTAAGGGTAAATCGATAAAAAGTAAAAATAACTTTGGCAAAAGTTATTTGTTTTACAGGACAAGTTTCCTTTGATCCATGTACAGCAAAATAGTAGAGGAATTCATGCAAAAGGGAACTGTGTTGTAGAATTGCCCGAAAAGCCAGTGATGCAAACCCTCAAGGTCACTGCTGTAACTTGATCTCAAACTAAGAAAGATACTGACATTTTAGTGGCAACATAATCAACATTGAAGGGTGAAAAGGATCCGGACGGTTTCTCTTGAAAGGATTCTTATAGCCTTACTGAATATTCCAATGGTTTTTATACCGTGAACTGGGGATAGGAATACACCTAATGTGCAAGGTAAACTAGATTCACTCAGGGTAGCACATAATTGGATAGCTTCAGTTCATGCTGCCCTTAGTGCTACTGTATCAATGCTACAGCAATGGTACGGATGGCCATAGCTTCGTAAGCTTACACAAAAATACTTACAAAAATTTACATTTGTCAACTGTTGTAAGACCAGTGTATACTCCCCTCACCATATCTGACAAACTGTTCAGTGCATTTTCCTTGACCATATCAGTACACTACAGAGTGTTAATCAATATAAGTATCTATTGGTTGTCTCTTCACAAATTTGAAGTTCCTCAATACCTCCTGAGACCTGCATTTTGGTGCATGAACTGCTATGAAATATTTTTCCTGGATATTTTATTGGAACAACCACCAGTGATGTCTGTTGATTTGATACCGATCAGAATGCATGAGGCATACTGCACTGCAATGCAGGTGCCTATCATCAAAGAGGCTGTATATGACAATGATCCAATACCCTCTCTACACTACTCCGACAAGCACTGGACCACTGACAGCTTCTCATGGTAGGATTCATGCTGCAAGATGCCTCAATAATTTCAACGACATTATTAACACTACCTTTGACACCATGTTTGCCGGCAATTTCAGCATCCTCATTTTTTGAAAGACGTATTGGCTCCTCATCTTCATCAATTGCTGAAGAAAATCTGCATTTTTCCACTTAGTTTTAATATTTCTGAATTTATCTGCTACAAGTATCAACTCAATCAAGACAATCAGAAATCACTGCTGGTTGCTCATATTCATCTTAAATCAGCTTTTTGCCTTTAATCCTTTTTTGATTCACTGTTTGAAATTTGTACCAAACCACATTAGTCAAATTAGGCAAAATACATTTTTAACTTAGTTTTTTTCATTTATCATTGTGCGTAAATATGATTTCATACCAAATGATTAATTATCATTAGGGGATTATATAATCTTAGTGTTTCTCATATTGAGGCACTCCCGATTGCATTTTAGATATTCATTTACTTAGTTGCAAGGCTGAAGGTGTGTGATCAGGAGGACTACACCCCAAGATGGTCGCCTGAAGTATAGCAAGATAGCTGCTATTAATGTTCACATCAACAGACTTCAAGAGTACATCCTCAGATCAAGACACTAAAATATGCAAAAGCTGTAACCAATAGGGCTGCCATTATAGATGTAGGCATGGTCTTGAGTCTTGACCTGATACATACATAGAATAGTGGCTGCTGCAGTGAAAAAATAGAAATAACTATTGCTTCCTATGTTGAATGTGAAAAAACATGTGATGATTTCTCTTATTTTCTTGCATCTGCTTTATATCCTTTCTTATTAGGCCTGACCTTGAAACAGCTTATCATATAAGAAAAAATAGTTATTAGGTCTTGCCTTTAAGACAGCTTTAGGTGTGTTGTCAGACTACTGTCTTAAAAAAAAAAAATATATATAGGGCCTCACTTTTACGCCGCTGGTGCGTCATATTTATGAAGTGACGCATCTAGGTAGATGCGTCACTTTGTAAACCCCTACGCCACATTATACCTGCACCAGGTATAATGCATGCAAGGGGGGCGTTTTGACGCAAGAAAGGGTCATGGAAGTGACGCAGAGAAATCTATAAGATTTCACTGCGCCACTTCTTGGACACAAATGCGTCAATTTCTTACGCATGCCTCACAGCAGGCGTAAGACTGACGCAGGCCCTTTCACAAGGGGCTTTCCCCATGTGAAAGGACACATTGCTGGAGTTGCGTCACTTTTGTGACACACTCCAACAATGCGTCACTTTGGCGCCATACAGATACATCAAAAATACTGACGGATCTGTAACTCCTTGCGCCATGATTCGTCATACTGTAAATATGACGCATCATTGGTGTCGCAAGGAGGGCGCAGTGAAAAGTGACTCATCGCTGTTTTCACACAGCGATGCGTCACTTTTCATAAATGAGGCCCATAGAATATACGTACCGAGGAACTTTGAGATCATGCTCCATTGGCCTATTCAGCTGTCATACACATTTTGCTCCCACCCACCACAGCTTACACAACATGAGCCAATGGGTCCCATTTCTTCAACCATTGGCCACGTCTTGGAGGGGTTGTGTGTGGAAGGAGTTGGTGGGAGATAGAGGCACCCACACATAAAGGAAACATACAGTGTGTAACAATATCGGGCCAAATACATTCTGCTGACAACTGATGCCCCCACAGCATCTGCCTGGCCCACTTCATTACTTTCCGTGCCTTGAGACCCTCACGGGTGAGTAGACCTGCTGTACAAACTCCTGGTTGATAAGTTTACTTCTTACCTAAACAACTGTTTTATTGTTAAACTGTGTTAAGGAGCACTAGCTACAGACTCCCAAGCTGCTCTAGCTCCCCTACATCTCTTGCAGTTATGGGGCATTGGCACTTGTAGTCAATAGTTGCGTTGGGTACTGTCAGTTGCTGGCCCCTCATATTCACCTGCTGGCACATTCTCCCGACCTGCCAGATTTATGTGTTCATGGTTACAGCTGACAGAATCATGCCCTCCTGAAAGCAGTGGTTGACCGTGGTGAAGATCATTTTACAATCTATAATGCTCATATACTTATTTTCCAATGAGTGGGTCATTCCAGGTCTTGGCAGCGATGTGAGAGAAGAAGCAGCCACTGCTGTAAATGATGCGAGGGTTAGTGAAGAAGAGGGCAGGTGTCTAGAGGGTTGGTGGAAGTTCAGTCGATCGTTGATGTAGGCAGGACCTAGGTAATGGTGGGCTTTGTAGAATTTTGTGAGGATCTTGAACTGGCATCTCTTCTGGGTGGGGAGCCAGTGGAGGTGTAAACTAGTGTAGTTGGGAAGTTCCAGGATGAGTCTGGATGAGTCTGGATGTGGCAATTCCCATAGAAGCCCAGGTTCTGGTGTTAACCTGGGCTTCTATGGGAATTCACAAGGGCATATTATCGAGCCCATTATCGCTACTTTAGCGAAGTTTCCTGCCGTTAAAAGCGACGATACAGTATCGCCCTTTCTTGATTATATGGCCCAATGTGTCTCACTTGTACACTCCTTGCTGCTGATACACTTTGGTACATTTGTAAAGTTAATACATATTGTTGTGTTAGAAAATATTTGAGACTTCCTGTACCACACGAGGATTATCATTTCCTTCACATTACAAAATGTCCTTATTTTTGGAATTCAATGAAAGAAAAAGTAAACATCAATCTCCATATTCAATAAGCAGCATTGTGTGATGTATATATATATATATATATATTCTTATATCACATTCTTTTAGGTTTTCTCCCCTGAAGAAGGGAACAGGGCTTCCTGAAATGCATCAGGCGACACTACTTCATAATGTTCAGTGTCATTGTGTTATGTAAACAATTAATTTTCAAAGATAGCCATGTATATAAATATATGAATATACGCATGAATTCAGCAAAATTTACTGTCAGAAATAATATACACACACAAAGTGTTTGTGTTGTATTATAAAACATTATGTAGAAACATAGCATTGTTTTGCTTGAAAATCTATGTTGAAAAATAAATTTACTGAGTGTAAGAGAAGTTGATAGACTATTCATTTTTTAGAGTAGGAAAATAACATTTATTATTATGAATCCGAAACCGGTCCCAGGATGCTTGTTTCCGGTCCAGGAAAGACATGGCTTGGCAGTTCGGGCTGGACTGTTCCCATGAGGCACAGGGTCAGACTATTTTGCATATGGCCATATATGAACTGGGGTGGCGGAGTGAGCTAAAGAATGGTGATGGATTAAACTCAGATCAGTTGACTGGGGGTGAGTGTTTGATTTGCTCAAACGCTCTGTCCATCATCCCCTTTTGTAGTGCATTCTGCAGCACACATAGTAGTTGCAAATCGCCATTATAGATTGTTTATGTGCAGGAAGGAACACCTTCCTGCACATAAACAATCATTCCCTGCAACGCAGGAATCCTTGTACTATGGTGCAATAGGTGCCTGGGTTGGCGCTAGGTAGAAAATGTTAGCTCTAGCACTGGGAAAACACTAGGGGGCAGATTTACAAGCCCCTTGCGCCACGTTTACGCCGCCTTGCGTGACGCAACAGCGGCGTAAACGTGGGCATCCCTGCGAGGCATTTACAACGTGACGCATCTAGAGAGATGCGCCACGTTATAAAGCCCAGTGCCACAATGGGGGCGTTCACACGCAGGGTGGGTGTTCCGGCGCCTGTGCGCCTCTCAAAAGTGGCTGCGTGAAATCTACAAGATTTCACGCAAGCACTTCCGCGACGCTGCTACGTCAATTCCTTACGCCTGCTTCAAGCAGGCGTAAGGACTGACGCAGCATGTTAAGTATTGGGCGGCCCTGAACATTGCTGGAGTTGCGTCACGCTTGTGATGCGACTCCAGCGATGAGCCACCCTTACGTCACGAGATGCGTCACGCATCTGCCTACCCTTGCACCACGGCGCACCGCATTGTAAATGCGGCGCATCTGCCGTGACGCAAGGGTAGTTTTGCATGCTGCATTTGTTCTGGCGTATCTCTGCTGATATGCAGAGATGCGCCAGAACTCGTAAATATGCCCCTAGGTGTGCCGTATTGTTGTAAATATGGCGTCCCAGCATTTTGGAAATGTCAGAGCGCGGTGCTGCCAAATTTGGCACAGCACTGCGCTCCGACAATTCATTTTCTGTATGCTCCTTAATCTGTGCCAGTGCTCTCGCTTTCAGAGAGGCTGTCGAGAAAACCTTCATTATAGCTGCCAATAAAAGACTCTATTAGGCTCGGCTTTGACTCTAAAAATCATTTGAATCGCTTGGCCGCGCATCCTCCTTGCCTTTAACAGGCAGGTTAACTTCCTCTGCCAGGCTCGATGGACATTTCTCCCTCATCCTGGGTCATTCTGATGAGACATTTTGCTCTGATTACAGGCAATGCTTGAGCACAACTGAGGTAAATGAGACATAGAATGGGGTACGGTCAATTTCACGGCCATGTCATACACAATAGAAACATGAGCATAAATACATCTATCCGCGCTCCTTTTTCGTTGAAAGAGTCTGAATAAATATTCTACATCTTTTACACGGGAAATGGAGCCGCTTTCTGTCATTCAAGTGGATTCATTTCTCTGCCTACAGATTTTCTCAACCCTATTGCAATGAATAGGCAAACCCTCATTTACAGAGATCACTTCTCCCTCTCAGAGCCCATTTGGTATTAAGTCCCCTAACTGGTATGTCTAAACAAACTCATTTGAATTCCTACTCTGACCTGTATCTTTTGCATAAACTCCTAATTCTTTTCAGGTTTAAACTTTGAAAAAATGTTAGATCGCACTGTGTGGATTATTGATTATAGACGACGCCTGCCCATAAATGCAATTCTACCAAATGTAAATGTAATGGTTGATGAAAGTCAGCCATTGCTTTTACTTCTCCATCAGTATTACACATCCCCTGTTATCCAAAGGCTTCTTTGGTCCTGCAAGTGATGTTTACCTTTAATAGTAATATGAAAGCACTCAAGCTATTTAGTGTAGAGGAAGTATGGAGTGATTGCTTACTTCTGACAGTATTTTTAGGTGGTACCAATCCAGACTTGGGGAGGAGGAGATGAATAGACTGTTGGGTTGCACTCTTCCTGCAGAGCTTTCTTTCCTAATGGGATGAACCAGACTGGAAGCTGGGGTAGTGGGTCGGGGTTGAGGGGAGCGCAAGGGGATAGGGGACAAGGCCAAATTATTTTGCAAAGGTCCCGTAGTGCCTTTGGCCACCACAACAGAAGCCCGTAAAACGAAGGCTTATTGGGCAGTGGAGGATCACGTGCATGGACCATGCTTAATGAGGCCTTCCGGCTGTACACGCCTTTCTCAAGAGAGAGGAGTCCCTGTGGCGTTTGCTAGTTACTGTAATCGCAGAGAGTTGTTTTCAAGCATTCAGCTGGAAGCCAAATGCTCACCTAAGGCCACTGATGATGGAGTCCGGTTATGATACGCATCTTTGCCACATCGGGGAAAAGATGCTGTAACCGGTGTTGGTTTTCAGCCATAACCGATAGCATGGGAGTCTACCGACCAATCATTCATAAAAACTCCTGGAAGGAACTAACAGCCAGATTCATCAAAGACCCGTTTTGCGAGTCTTTAATAGCGATTCATAAGGAATCGCTATTACAGACTCGCAAAACGGGGTTCATGTAGGAATCGCAAAATAAAATGCGATTACTACACATTCCTCATTTGCGATTAGAAAATTACTAATCACAAATAAGATATAACTCCCCATTCATTCCTATGGGCCAAAAGGCCCATAGAAATGAATGGTGAGTTTTCCTTATTTACGATTAGCAATTTGCTAATCACAAATAAGATAGCGATTTAAAGGGTGCCAGGGGTGTCCAAAGGACACCCTGTAGCACCCTTAAATGCAAATTTAAACAGGTGTTGCGCACACACATGTCCAAAGGACATGTGTGTGTGTAACATGCAAAAGAAAAAAAATGCACTAAAGTGCTTTTTACTCTTTTTTCGCAATTTACCACGAAGTCATACTTCGTGGTAAATTGCGACCAAATATTGCTAATTTGCAATTTCAATTTGGTTGATGAATTGCATTTAAGGAATCTCTATTAGAGATTCCTCAAATCCAATTCTTCGCAAATATGCAATTTCGCTAATAGCGATTTTTGCATTTGGGATGATGAATCCCAAATGCAAAAATTGCACTCGCAAAGGGCCAGATTCTCAGAATCTGGCCCTTTGCGAGCGCAATTTCGCTAGATGAATCGGGCTGATAGTACCTAAGATAACACCCTCTTACTTGGAGCCAATGGTGTTAATGCATTACTGGTCCCTCCCCCAAACAATAAACAGGAACAACAGAAAGAATTGTTTCAAAGAGGGCATTGCCAGAACTCCCTACAAGGCAGTAGATCTCCCCGGACAGATAAACTGGGCTGATTAACGGGAGACGCGTTGGGAACTGACCAATGTGGAAATGAGGGAAGGTCAGAAATGGCACCAAAAGCTAGGATTTCCTTATAAAAAGCCTAAAGAAACTTGTAGATCAGAACAATTAAGCCTAAAAATCTAATAACAGGTTCTTCTGTTATTAGATATTAACGTAAAAACACACAGCAAAGTGACGTAGAAAAGATGTGCAAAATGCAACAGGTCGCTGTTAGTTGTTTTCTTTAACTTTTAGAAACGGCTGAACCATGCACACATATAATTTGTAAATGTAGTTTGACCTTAATGTGACTTGCTTTGGATCTTCATCATAAATGCAGAATGTTCCGACTTATAAAAGTATTATTTTCTTTAAGGTACATATTCTTGCTGAGTTGAGGTTGAACTTCCTATCTATCTCGTATCCATACAGTACTGAATAGAGAATTGCATGGTTGAACAATAACTTTTACTTACATGAAATACAAAGACAATTACCTAATTAGAAATCTGCAAGTAAATGTTTCTGTCTTTAGCATAGTTCATTGTAACGCAGTGAAACATTGAATAAATTATAGAATAGGCTCTGTATTAACCCCTTAGCTGCGGCGGCTATTTCGCCGCAGCGCTAAGGGGGAGGCGAGGCTGTGATGTGCTTGTGATGGAACGGTTCCGTCACGGCCCCGCCCGCTCTTTAGAAAGTCCTTGCAGGCGCAGAATTCGCGCCGCGCAAGCGCGGCGAGCGGGCCGTGACGGAACCGTTCCGTTACCAGCACAGCCCACCCGAGGCTCGTGACGGAACGGTTCCGTCACGAGCACGGAAAGGGTTACGCTTCCCTGGGAACCAAGGTTAAATGTTCTCATTTATACAAATGATTAGTGATGTCTGTTATATATTTGAAAATCAAAAGATGTCTTCCCATTGGGCCGAAGTGATCTACTCAGCACCATTGTTGATACATGTGTTCTTGTATTTTCTTTTAGTGCTTATTTCCAGTCAGAGTTAGGAGCAAGAGACCCAGAGCTAGGGCCACTACTCAGATACTCCCAGACCCAAAGACTCTTTTATAGAGTTATAAACCATTATTTTCCTTGCCCTCCTTCCCCAATGGTTGTTGCTACTGCTACTCTTGTTATTCCATAATATTCCTTTTCTCACAACTGATTTGGACGGATTGCTACTGCAACTCTATTTTGATGCTCTATGGATAATGAGACTCGGCTGAGTTTCATGAATTACACTTTATAACATGATAATTTGAATAATTTTATTCCAACACAATATAGGTCTAATCAGTAGAACCAGAGATATGAAATTTTAAAGACTCGAGTGAAAATAGGGCCAGAAAGCATAAAGCGGCAACTGTGGTTATCTGGTCGCATCAGACCGGGACAAAGTCACAAATTCAGACTGACTGCAATATAGCTTGCAAAGACTTGTGTAGGGATGCATCAGCGCTGACGTCAAGGTGCACCATGCTTGGCTGGTGCTAGCGAAGCTCCTGGGCCTTGTGAAGACTTGCGTTAAGATGCGTCATGCTGGGCCACGAGCCGAGCATGGCGGACGCGTTTTGAGTTAGCTCCGTCCTCTGCCCGGAATACTAGCTGATCATCCTGTTTCTCCGTATCACCTGGACACCCACTCGAACCCTGTGAACACCGTGAGTGTGGCGAACTAACAGAAACAAGCTACGAGTCCCGAAACCCACCCGGGAGCGAGCGCGACAGACGACACTGGCGAGGCCTAGATCCCCGAAATGAGCTGCAGCCTAAAGTTGGAGGGAGAGCCGGGCTCGGCGAGATCTGCCGGCACTGCGGTACGCGGGGACCAGCGGAGCGGAGCAGTGTCCTGCCGCGGCGGAGCGACCGGAGTGAAACTGCACCGGTACTGTAACCGTCTGCACGGTCTGTGTGTGTGCAGAGCAGCGTGGACATGCTCCTTGGGCCGACACTAGAGGCATCCTAGAGGTATCCGGAACACCGGCACCCGGGGAGATTGTGACTGTGCGGACATCGTGAGAGAGCTGCAGTGTCACTGAAGGCTAGCCCTGGTGCCCCACTGGTCGCTGAAAGGTACGTGCGGGACCCGAGTGAAAGCTCCTTAATCGGACCTGAGGGGGGACGCGCCGCTGCAGCCGGGCCGGAGCAGAGGGGTGCCATCTTGAGCTTGCTGCAGCGGCCGCCATTGCACTGCTGGGACCGAAGCGACCTCCCTGCGGCCAGTGTGTAGACCGATGCTGGGACATTGATAAGCGCATTGGAACACCAACGAGGTGAGGAGCACCGTCATAGTGCCACACAGGGTGCAACAAAACTGGTGGGATCCACTTCGAGCCTCTGGGAGCCATTGCTGAGATGCCCTGATCGAGAGATAATGCCAGAGGTGGGGCGCAGGGCAACAGCCTCCTGCTTGCATACCGCACAGATCCCTGGAGTGCTGTGAGAAGCGGTCACCCAGGTTCACGGCTGTTGTGGCGAGTCGGACCTCGGTGGGGAGAGCTGCGGAACGCCCAGCGAACACCGGATAGTCGCGCTAACGGGGCCCGGCGATTGGACCGGACGTGATCCTAGAGCTGTGGTGCACCTTCCCCCTCGCATATACGAGTACCTGTGGGAGAGACTGTGGTTAATAAGTGAGCGGCAACCGAAGACACGCACTACATACCTTGGCATCACGTGAGCAAGTGGGACTTTGCCACCGCCATCCTGAAGACGAGAGCAATGGGGAAAAACAGGGCAAAGGTGCAAGATCAGGGCAAAAATGCGGACATTCAATCCACTGGATCAGAGGACCCGCTGGCCTCCTCCAACATGGAGATAATACCGCCGACGGGCAAGTGCACGCAAGACGTGAATCTGGACCTCATACTGGCCGAAATAAAGGCATCCAGGGAGGCGCTAGAGCTGTGTATGGACAACATGGCGACTGGCTTGTCGCTCCTCAGGGCAGATCACAACAAGCTGGGCGAAAAGGTCTCGGAACATAAGATCGCGCTTGATGACCTGAAACCGCAGCAGATGGACCACTCCACGAAAATTGAGAACATGGAGAAACAGATTAAGCTGCTCTGGGACAAGATGGACGATGCGGAAGGGCGGGCTCGCGGCAACAATGTGAGAATTTTGAGAATACCGGAGCGCAGTGAAGCGAGGAACCCCACGCAGTTCGTTGAGGACTGGCTGAAGAAGATTGTGGGACTGCAAGATCTTACCCCGTTGTACAGTGTGGAGAGGGAGCACAGAATGCCAGCGAAGCCACCTAGGCCGGTTGCACCGCCGCGACCATTGATAGCACGCCTCCTACACTACAAGGACAGAGACTCAGTGCTAAGAGTGGCGAGAGAAAAAGCACCGCTGAGATATGAAGATAAGACCATCTCAGTATACCCAGACTTCACCCCGGCGGTGCAAAGAGCCAGGTCGACATTTCTGGGGGTAAAGCGCAAACTAGGGGATAGAAACCTGAAATATGCACTACTATTTCCGGCCCGCCTCAAAATAATACATGAAAACAAATCATATTTCTTTGACACACCTGAAGAGGCGGCGGAGTGGATGGAGGTGGCATTGACACCGCTCAATACACAAGACCCGTTTGAAGAGGACCAGGGTGGAGGTCCTTCGCGCCAGGGGGAACAGCAGCGGGCTGCCACGAGCGAAGACCACGCGAGGGGGTCAAAGGCGAGTGGAGGGACAACGTCGGCCCGATCTGGGAAGTAAACGAAGATAGCCCAGCTGACGGAGGCTGCGCTGGCTGCACATGATGCAAGAGGCAAATCGGACATGGGCAGCAACTCAGGCACACACACTGAGGTGTCGGGCTCTGCTGACAGCCTGCAGCTCTTTCACAAAATCACGGCCCAAGTGGCAAATGACTTCTGATTGTAACCTTAGAAGACTCCGGTTGGTAATATATGAGATTTGCGCAGGTGTGAGAGTGGGTTGACAGGGAATAGGGACACACTAGCTTAGGGCACGCTGTAGTAACACCAACAGGTCCCGGGCAGGTGTAAGTGGGTACCACCCCTCCAAGGCATAGACATGTTCCGGTTTAACTTTTGCCCATGTTGGGCAATAATGTTTGGACCTCGGGTCTTTTCACTTGGGGAACTCAAAGTTAGGGGGTTACACGTTTTGATGGCACTTGGGTCACTACATATCCTGCACACAACCTTTCTGGTACGGAGCCTGTTGAAAACGCCTGCCGCAGACCGAAATGGGGACTCTTAACACCTACAAAATGTGCACCAGGAACGTATGAGGTATGGGGTCCATCCACAAGAGACATAGACTTTTGGCACAACTTAATCGGAGGAATGTCATGGTAGCTTGCCTTCAGGAAACTCATCTGAACAGTGCAGAGAGCGTAAAACTGCTTAAAAAATGGAAGGGACAGTTGTTTGCTACCTCTTATTCTGTGTTCTCGAGAGGGGCGGCTATATAGCTAAGGAACTCAGTTCCCTTTAAGCTGGTAGAAAAGAGGCTGGACACAGAGGGTAGGTACGTATTCATCCGTGGGATGTTGGATGGTTCCCCTGTTGTGATTGGCAGTGTTTATGCACCGAACTCAGGCCAGTCGGATTTCTTAACTACCATAAATAGAGTGTTCGCAGACTGGACAGAATATCATTGGCTTATAGGTGGGGACTTTAATGCAGTTTTGGATATATCACTAGACAGGTCACACCCACCTCTGCAGGCCACCGAGAGTAGGAGGCAGGCTGACGCGCTCGCGCAGTGGGCGGAGGGATGGGATTTGGCCGACGCATGGTGATGCAAACACTTGCTGAATAGAGAATATACCTTCTACTCCCCGCCCCATAGGCTGCACACCAGAATAGACCGCGTCTTTTGTGCTAAACCATTGCTGGGGGCGGTGACCATAGCGGAACATATGGGTAAGACCTTCTCTGACCATAACCCAGTGGAAGTTACATTACAGTGGTGTAGGGTCCCAACGCCTATACCAACATGGCGCCTCACCACGGAATTGCTGGACGACACTGTTTTTCGAGCATCACTTGCAGATGCAATAACAAGTTACTTTAACATAAACACTGGTACGGCTAGCTCCTGGCAGGTGGAATGGGACGCCTTTAAGGTGTCCATCAGAGGGGAGGCAATGAGCACACGGGTGGGCATGAGACATAATGTTCTGGAGAGACTCCGGGAGGTGGAGGGCTGCCTGGCTATGCTGGAAAGCGAGGCTGCAGGTACGAACTTGCCCTTCACGCCACTGCAGGAGGCGCACATACAACACGCTGAGCTACTAGAGGAACTGCGAGTGCTGCATTATAGGGAGTGCACATGCAGACAGCACGCGCAAGCAGAGAGATCGGGGCCCTTGCTGGCCCGTATAGTGCGAGATGATCCAGTACACTTACCCATAGTAGAGGTTACTGACCAGGGGGGTCGCCAACCACGACACAATAGACATTAATACTGCCTTCAGGGACTACTATGAGACGCTGTACGGCCCACACCGACAACTATCAGAAACGGCGTTTGAGGAGTTTATGGCGGAGCTCGACTTGCCATGGCTTGAGGACCATCAGAGGGAGGACGTGGCACACCCTATCACGGTCGCGGAGATACGCCAGGCCATACGCGCGCTCCCGCGGAATAAAACCCCTGGGACGGACGGCCTCCCGGCCGAATTCTATGGGGCCTATATCGACCTACTTGCCCCACGCTTACATGTAGTGTACCAAGAAGCGCTACAAAAACGGGGACTATCGCAGTCATCACTGCAGGCACTGATAGTGTCACTCCTGAAGCCGGGCAGGGACGGCCTACACCTAGCTAACTACAGGCCTCTGTCCTTACTAAATACAGATTATAAAACACTGAGTAAGATCCTTGCGACGAGACTGGCTCAGTATATTCCGCAACTAATGCACCCCGACCAGTGCGGCTTCGTACCTGGCAGGAGTACGGCCATGAACCTGCGGAGGCTCAGCCAACTCATGCTATGCGAACAAGCGCCTGAGGGAACGGAAGGCTGTGTTTCTCTAGACCTGAAGCAGGCATTTGATTCCCTCAGATGGGATTTCATGTTTGCGACGTTTGCGAAGTTTGGGATACCGCCCGAGTATGTTGCCTGGGTCCAGTTGTTGTATACCCGCCGGACAGCCTGGGTCCGCACGAATAGATGCATCTCAGCACAACTGGGCATAGCGAAGGGAACCAGACAGGGATGCCCGTTATCCCCACTATTGTTTATACTAGCACTAGAGCCATTGCTCTGTAAGCTCCGAAGTTTGGCACACCACAGGGGCATAAGGAGAGCCGAAACAGTCCATGTGCAGACGATATTATCCTATACTTACGAGATCTGAGGGGCGAACTAGACCCTATCCCCGAAATCTTTGAGGACTTCCAAGCATTGTCGGGCCTCACCATTAGCGAGCCTAAGTCCTACGGGTTCTGCTTCAACACTTCTGGAGCGACTACCCAACTGCCCTTCGCACCACATACTTTCCAGGTGGCGGAGACAACCTTCCGGTACCTGGGGATACAGATATACAGAGGGGCAAGGATATGATCGACGGTAATCTGGGAAGGGCATCCACAACGCTGAAATCGCAGGTACAATTCTGGGCCACGTTGCCGTTGTCGGTGGCGGGCAGGGTGGCCATCTCTAAGATGGTAGTACTACCCCGTCTTATTTACTACTTCAAGAGCCTGCCTTTCATGGTCCCTGCTTCTATGTTTAAGATGTTGAATACCGTACTAACGGAGCTAGTGTGGGCGTCGGGACGACGACGCATTAGCCTGACTAAACTGCAGCTTCCCACTGCGGCGGGTGGTATGGGGGTCCCAGACTTACAGGCATACAGCTATGCCTGTCAACTGCAGTGGCTGGCCTACTGGCTGGCGGGTCGCAACTTGCTTGAAATCGGCATGTCAGAGGCGGACTGGACAAGGGGGTACATCCACACCCTGTTAATACCAAGGGGGAAGTTCCTAAGTCGACGCCTCCCCTGCTTAGACTCGCAATTAGCTGCTGGAGGAGGGCGGTGAAATGCACGACCCCTGCGTCCTCTTATGCCCCCACGATACCACTATTAGGAATCCCGGTGGGGACGGGATCGCTGTCGAATCAGATACTCACTACATGGCACGATGCGGGAGTGACACAGGTGGGGGATCTGTTTGCAGAAGGCCGGGTTATGTCTTTTGAGGACTTACGCGGCACGCATCATACCCCGGGACGAATGTTTCTCTTACACGCCGGGGTGCGTCGCTATATAGCAAAGACATGGGCGCCGAATGGAGAAGAACCACCCACGAACCCGCTGCTCACAATGCAGTACCTCATGGGATCGGGCAGTCACCTGACGAAATGGATAACGAATGCTATTAGAGCGGGGAGGGCAACCTCGCTACAGCCTTTGCGAGACAAATGGGAAGGTGATATAGGGAGAACATTCAGGGACAAAGAGTGGGAGTGAATCCTCAAATTCCCGAAAAAAGTGTTGAGGAACCCGAAATTTAAATTCATTCAACTTATGATTCTGCATAGGGCATACCTAACACCCCACCGCTTGCACGCAATGTTCCCTAACACAGCTGACACATGCCCCCGGTGCGGCGCGGACGATGCGCGACTACTACATATGATATGGAATTGCCCGAAACTGGTGTACTATTGGAAGACGGTCCATGAGGCTTTACTTAAACTGGCTCCTTCCAAACCATACGCTACTTTAGAGTATACCATACTGGGGCTGGTACCTGTGGAACGGAAAAAAAGCGTAGCTACACGTTTTACTGACCTAGCCCTGCTACTTGCCAAACGTACCATAACAATGAGATGGAAGTCGTCTAGACGGCCAGACCCAGAAGTGTGGAGGGCAGAGGTGGTGCGCTGGGGGAAGGCAGAGGGTACGGCATTGCAGCGCGAAGAGCGTAGGGGACTCAGGAAGACCCTAACGTCTTTAGATTGGAATGCCATACTGGGGGCCTTCGAGGCAGGTGGTGACACTGCATCTAATTTATCAACTACTGATGGTTAGGGTGTAGAGTGATATGCTCGGGGTATGTGGAGCTTCCCCTATAATTGGTGCCAACCCATGCTCCTATGGGAGAGAGTAGTTCTAGGTGCAAAGAATGGAGACCATATATGCACCATACTGTATATAGTCCTCTGTAGGTCTGTGACAGGATAATAATTATGAATTAGCTATGCTAGGCTGGGTCATGTACCACAAATGACTAATGTGACTAATTGTAAGTGCCGGGGAGGGAACTTACGGGTGGGGTAGTTTCTTTGAGAATAGTTGGGAACATACAAAAATGAAAATGTTTGATTAATGAATCGCTACTGCTAATATGTGAGAACTACAGAATATGGAACCTATACTTATGACGGAATTACTGTATTTGTTCTTACTTACTTTGCTAATAAACAGATTTTTTTTAAAAAAAAGATGCGTCATGCTGTGTCGAACTGGGCCGGTTGTCGGCTTCAAGATGTGTTACACTGGATTGCGCTTACGGAGCCGCCGAGGTGATGCGTGGTCCTGTATCAAAGCTGCCTGGCCCGGTTGGCGGCGTTAAGATGCATCGCACTGGATCAGGCTTGCAGAGCCGTTGAGTCAATGGACGGTCCTTGATTGAAGATTCGTGGAGCAGCAAAGGTCATTGTGTCCCTCAGCCAACTGACCCTTGGAGATTTTGTAGTCCTGGGACACACAGGCAGGCAGATTTCAGCAGGCAAGCACACCGTCTGACCTAGAATTTGAATTTGAATTTAAAAACATTTATTGAGCGCGCTTATACCAAGCGGTTTCATGGCGCTTTGGAGATTACGACCAGCAAACAGCAGCAGGAGAGGACATACTAGGTGGCAAAAGCACTAGAAAAAAGAAAAGTTTTAAAGTTTTTCCGGAACTCTAGATAAGAGGATGAAGTTCGGAGCGCCAGGGGGAGGGAGTTCCAGAACACCGGTGCAAGGGCCGCAAATTTCGCCCCGCCAGTTTCTTTTTCTTAAAGCGGGGTATGACCAGAAGTGCCATGTGAATAGAGCAGTGTTCTCTGCCCGGTAAGTAGGGACTGACAGCTGAGCAAATGAACTCAGGAGCAGTGCCCATCCTGGCCTGGAAAGTGAGGCAGCCTAGTTTGAATAGGGACCGTTCTCTCACGGGCAGCCAGTGCAGTGCCTTCAGCAATGGGGTGGCTCGATGGAATTTGGGCAGTCCATGAATCAGGCGGGCAGCCTGATTCTGCACTAGCTGCAAGCGGTGTATGGCGTAGGTCGGCGCGCCGTTGTAGATTATGTTTCCATAATCAAGGCGCGAGAGCACCATAGCCATTACAATAACCTTTAGCGCCGGAAGGGAGAAAAAGCGGGATATTTTCCTGATTATCCTGAGAGAGAAGAAGCAAAAGGATACCACTGAACTGACTTGGGAGTGCACAGAAAGTTGAGAGTTAAGCAGAATCCCAAGGGTTTTGACTTTAGGAACCGGGAGTGGGGGGGGCACCAAGTGATGAGGGACAAAAAGATGGGGACCATGGACTGCAACCACCTCCAGTCAAGACCAGCTCAGTCTTGTCTGGATTGAGCTTGAGGTGGTTGCAGTTCATCCAGTCCTGAATGAATAAAATAACAGTTTGAACATTCTGAGCGGACGAGGGGGAATGGGAAAGATTGAAGATTAGCTGGAGGTCGTCGGCGTAATTGAACACCGTGACCTTCAGCTGCTGTAACATAAAAATGAGGGGGTAGATGTATAAATTAAACAGAAGGGGGGAAAGTGACAAACCCTGGGGGACGCCACACTCCACCTTACGGGAGGCGGCAGTGAAGCCAGCAAGGTGGACCGCTTGAGCCCTGTCACACAGGAAGGACTCAAGCCATGAGAGGGCTAAGCCCTCTATGCCCGCCGCCCTGACACGGGTGAGAAGGATGGAATGGTCCACCGTGTCAAAGGCGGCGGACAGGTCCAGGAGGATAAGGGCCTGCGGGAGATTGGTGTCAATGCCCTCGCGAAGTCCATCCATTACCGAAATCACTACCTTCTCCGTGGAGTGTAGAGGTCGGAAGCCCGCCTGGCGAGGAGAGAGGCAGTGATTAGCCTCCACATGGGCGCTCAGGGTGCTGGTGACGTGGGTTTCCAAAACCTTTCCCAAGTAGGGCAGCAGGGAAATGGGGCGATAATTGGAAGGGGATGAGGGATCGGCGCCAGGTTTTTTTAAGATTGGAATAACAACCGCTGCTTTGTGAAAATTGGGGACGACACCATTGCTGAGCGAGTCGTTAAGGAGTGTGAGGGGGGGGGCAGGGCAAGCCAGGAAAATTTCTCTGAGGACGTGAGCGGGCCGAAGTCCAGAGGAGAGCCCGATTTTACCCGTTGAAGCAACGGAGGAAGTGAGTCCATGGTCAATGGAGGAATGCTGGTCAATTTAGAAGCGGTGGGTGGGGGAGAGGGGTTAACGAATGTTGGTGAAGGGAGGGGTATGTTGATTTTGATCTTTGCAACCTTCTCAATGAAGAATTCATTGAGCGAGTTGCATACATGTTGGGAAGGGGGGATCGTTGCCGTGGCTCTATCAGATGAACCTAATTCGTGAACAGTGGCGAAAATTTCTTTGGACTGGGACTCTGCCGCTAATATCCTGTTAGAGTAAAAAACAGTCTTGGCCTCGAGAATGCCTTTTTTATAGGCCTGGAGGGCAGAAAGGTATGCAGTTTTCAGTACAGGGCAGTACAGACCTAGGACAGTGTTCCACCATAAAGTCTTTCCCCTATAGGGAGATAGACCACCTCAGGAACTTAGATTCTCACCACTCATTTGCATGAGCCATATGAGGGGTCTATGGTCTGTCTAAACTCACAAGTGAATCCCGAACAGATATGGTCTCAGCTTCTTCAGAGCCCAGACAACAGCAAAGGCAGCCCTCTCAATAGCACTCTCCCCCTGTTACTGGGAAAGAAACCTCCTGTTAATGAAGTCTACACATTGGTATTAAATTCCAATGAAGAGGCCAAATCCAGGATAAATTAAAGAAGGTTTAATCTTCTGGAGCACAGTACTTCTTACAGCCAGGTTCACAACCAGAATGGTCTGAATACAGTTCTAAGTGATGTCATACACAACTGTAAGGCATGTGCCATAATTAAAGGAAATCAATATGCATAAAAGGGAAACACAATTAAAAGGGAAATGCAAAGAATGAAGGATATAACACATCTCTTCCCTTACAAAAGCTATTCTTTCAGAAAACACCTGGAGACATGTCTCACATTCCAAACCTGACCGTTTTGGGTGACAACACTATTTTTGTTGACTTTGACAATTCTCAAGGGTCTACTAAATCTTGTCTCATCTTTGAGCAAGATTCCAGGCTTACGTATTCTGACATAATCCCCAACATGAAAGTCTGGTGTTTTAACTAGCATGCGAGAGTCATAATAGATTTTGCTTCTAGTTTGTTTATACTCTACAGTACGAGCAATATCATCCTTACTCAGCTGTGAACATTTATCTTTAACCTTATCCTTAACCACCTTCTTAAACCACCAAGGCCATAGTTTAGAAACCGGATCTCTACCTCTAAGTAAACGGAAAGGTGAGACCTCAGTGGTGGTATGGGGAGTTATCCAATACAACCACAACTTCTCTCTTAGTTTGTCTTTCCATTCAGCACCAAATTTTCGCGCCCAAAGTATATCCTGCTTAAGAACTCTATTATACCTCTCTACTTGCCCATTTCCTTGAGGTTCATACAATGATGTGGGTTATGTGACGAACATTTTGTGATTTAAGAAATTCTTGCATCTCACAGGACTTCAACTGCATCCCATTGTCGGAAATAATCACTTCTGGATTACCTTCCCTGGCAAAAACTTCCTTCAAAAACAAAATAACACTACTGGTTGTGACTCTTGGAACTAGTTTAACTTCCGGCCACTTAGATTGGTAATCCACCATAACAGTGGCGAACCTACAATCATGTGGCAAAAAATTAAAAGGCCCTGCAAAATCTATACCAATTTTCTGCCACGGAAACTCAGGCCACTTAACAGGAATGAGAGGAGCAGGACTGCATCTGAGAGATTTCTCGCTACTAACACACTCCGGGCACTCTCTAACCAACTTGTCAACAAACCTGTCTACTTCTGGCCACCAAAATAAAGACCTAACAAGTCTTTTCATTGAGGAGATACCAACATGACTTTCATGACTCAAATTCAAAATGGTTTCCCGTAAAGAAACCGGCGGAATACACTTCCCTTGTCTGTAAATGAAATCCCCCTCTATAAAAATCTCATCAGAGACTTTCCAAAATGGGAACACCTCCTCTGGAACATCACTCTTAGAAGGCCATCCTTCATGTCAGTACTTTCCGTAAAACTTTGTCTTCTACCATACTTTTTTCCCTTAATTCCTCTGTAATATTTCCAAAATTGCCAGGCAACACATCAGAAATTCCAGCAACAATTTCAACATTGTCCAAATTAAGCATGGGCGCAAAATCCGTTCCGCTTGAGAATTTTGCAGATTTTCGACAAATTCGCAATCCGCGAACACCCACGAATTTGCCGAAAATCCACGAATCCGCGAGTCAATCAATCAATCAATCAAAACACTTGTATAGCGTGCTACTCACCCGGGAGGGTCTCAAGGCGTTTGGGGGAGGGGGGCCGCTACTGCTCGAACAGCCAGGTTTTGAGTTGTCTCCTGAAGGCGAGGTGGTCCTGGGTCAGCCGAAGGTGGGTGGGGAGGGAGTTCGATGAATTGGCCGTCAGGTAGGAAAAGGATCTGCCTCCGGCGGTGGCTCTTCGGATGCGTGGTACGGCGGCGAGGGCGAGGCTAGCGGACCGTAGCTGGCGGGTGGGCGTGTGGAAGGTCAGGCAGTCGTTGAGGTACTTGGGGCCCAGGTTGTGGAGAGACTTGTGTGCGTGGGTGAGGAGTCTGAACGTGGTCATCTTGTTGACGGAGAGCCAGTGCAGGTTCCTCAGGTGGCTGGAGATGTGGCTGCGTCGAGGGATGTCCAGGATGAGTCGGGCAGAGGCGTTCTGGATTCGTTGTAGTCTTTTCTGTAGCTTGGCTGTGGTTCCGACGTAGAGGGTGTTTCCGTAGTCCAGCCGGCTGGTGACCAGGGCCTGGGTGACCGTCTTCCTGGTTTCGATCGGGATCCATCGGAAGATCTTGCGGAGCATGCGGAGGGTGTGAAAGCATGAAGAGGAGACGGCGGTGACTTGTCTGGTCATTGAGAGGGAGGAGTCCAGGATGAAGCCCAGGTTGCGTGCGTGGTCTGTCGGCTTGGGGGCGGTGCCCAGGGCTGGGGGCCACCAGGAGTCGTTCCAGGCGGAGGGTGATGGTCCAAGGATGAGGACTTCCGTCTTGTCTGAGTTCAGTTTCAAGCGGCTGTTCTTCATCCACTCTGCGACGTTTTTCATCCCTTCGTGGAGGCTGGTTCTGGCGGTGTCGGGGTCTCTGGTGAGGGAGAGGATCAGCTGGGTGTCGTCGGCGTAGGAGATGATGTTGAGGTTGTGTTGGCGTGCGATGGCTGCGAGAGGTCTCATGTAGACGTTGAAGAGGGTGGGGCTGAGTGATGATCCTTGCGGGACGCCGCAGATGACTTCGGTGGCTTCGGAACGAAACCGGGGGAGGCGGACTCTCTGTGTTCTTCCAGCGAGGAACGAGATGATCCACTTCAATGCCTTCTCTTGGATGCCGGTGTTGCTGAGGCGTTGGACTAGGGTGCGGTTGCAGACAGTGTCGGTCGCGGCGGAGAGGTCCAGGAGAATGAGTGCCGCTGTTTCCCCGTTGTCGAGAAGGGCTCAGATGTCGTCGGTGGCTGCGATGAGGGCGGTCTCGGTGCTGTGGTTGGCTCAGAAACTGGACTGCGAGGGGTCGAGGGATCCATTCGTCTCGAGGAAGGCGGCAAGCTGTCTGTTGGCGATCTTCTTGATGACTTTGGCAGGAAAAGGGAGGAGCGAGATAGGGCGGAAGTTTTTGAGGTCGGTGGAGTCCGCTGTAGGTTTCTTCAGTAGGGCGCTGAGCTCGGTATGCTTCCAGCTCTCCGAGAAGGTGGCGGTGTCTAAGGAGGTGTTGATGACGTCTCGGAGTTGGGGTGCGATGGTGGAGTCGGCCTTGTTGTAGACGTGGTGGGGGCAGGGTCAGTCGGGGAACCGGAGTGGATGGTGTTCATCGTGCGGGCTGTGTCTTCGGTGGTCACTGCGGTCCAGGTGCGGAGGGTCGTTGTGGGGTGCGTTGGTTCGACGGTTGGGTGCGAGGATGGAGTGCCGAAGCTGTTGTGGATATCGGCAATCTTGCGGTGGAAGAACGAGGCAAGGGAGTCGCAGAGGTCTTGTGAAGGGGTGATGTCGTTGCTGCCGGTGCTGGGGTTGGAGAACTCCTTGACGATGCTGAAGGGTTCCTTGCTGTCGTGGGCGTTGTTGTCCAGTCGCTCCTTCAGTGATTTCTTCTTGGTGGTGCGGATGAGCTGGTGGTGCTTGCGGGTCGCGTGTTTGAGGGCGGTCATGTTGTCAGTGGTCCGGTCGAGTAGCCAGGCTTTCTCGAGGGTGCGGCAGATCTTTTTGGAGTCTTTGAGTTCGTCGGTGAACCAGGGGGCCTTCTTGTCTCTGGGTTTGCTGGGAGGGTTCTTCAGTGGTGCGAGGTCGTCGGCGCAGGCTGTCAGCCATTGCGTGAAGTTGCGGGCAGCTTCGTTGGGGTCCGGTGTGCTGGCAGGTGGGTTCTGGCTGAGGGAGGTGGTGAGCTGGTCGGCGGTGATCTTGCTCCAGCTTCTGTGGGGAACCTGTTGCGGGTGGTGGTGGGTAGTGGTTTTCCTGAAGCTGAAGTGGACGCAGCTGTGGTCGGTCCAGTGAAGTCCGGTGGAGTGGTTGAAGGTTATGTGCTTGCTGGATGAGAAGACGGGGTCAAGCGTGTGGCCGGCATAGTGGGTGGGGGTGTTCACCAGTTGTTTGAGTCCGAGGTTGGCGAGGTTGTCCAGCAGGGCGACGGTGTTGCGGTCCTTGTTGTTCTCCAGGTGGAAGTAGAGGTCTCCTAGGAGGATGTAGTCGGCGGAGGGGAGGGCGTGTGGGCTGATGAAGTCCGTGATGTCTTCGCTGAATTGTGTGCGTGGTCCCGGGGGTCTGTAGATGAGGGTGCCTCTGAGAGTCGTCTTTGGGTCGGTGTTGATCTGGAAGTGGAGGTGCTCGGCGGTGGTGAAGGTGGCGTCGGCGTCGGTCGTGATGCGGATGGTGTTCTTGTGGACGATGGCGATGCCTCCTCCGGTCTGGTTGACACGGTCCCTCCTGATGATCTTGTATCCGTCCGGGATGGCGATGGCGATGTCGGGGGCTGAGGAGGCGTTCATCCAAGTTTCAGTGAGGAACGCGACGTCTGGTGATGTTGTGTCGAGCAGGTTCCAGAGTTCGACGGCGTGTCTGTGGACGGAGCGGGTGTTGAGCAGGATGCACTTGAGGTGATGGTTGCTGGTGCTTGGCTTGGCGGGTGCGGTGCAGGTTCGGAGGCAAGTGAACTTGCAGGTAGTGCAGGTGAAGGGTCAGTGGAAGCGTTTGGGAGCGGCTCGGCAGCAGGCGGGGTTTCGGCCAGTGTTGAGTGTGTTGAGGGCGGCAGCGTCGTAAGTCCTTCGGTTCGTCTTGCCTCGGTGGGGGCCAGGGGTCCTGGCGCTGGGCGCGGTCCAGGCGCGGACGGGCGTAGACGGGCTTACCTGTGGCGTGCCTTCGGCGCACAATCGGCGCACCCGCTGCGCGTACGCGCGGTCGCCATATATGGCGAAGTGGGAGGGAGGGAGGGAGGAGCAGCTGGGAGGCAGGAGCGGGGAGGGCACAGAACAGAAAGGGGCGTGGCCGTTGGACGGCGGCGGGAAGCGGGGAGCGGGTGGGCACAGGGGGCTGAACAGCAATGCAGCGAAGAACACACGCACGAGGAAAAATACAGTTAAAAGCAATTCTGGGTTAAAACAGAGGGCAGTGATAGACGCACGAGGAAGGACACAGTTAAAAAACTAAACAAATACAAAAACAAGGTTAATACAGAAGGCGGAAACACACGCACGCAAAATGCGGCGTAGGGGCGGGAGCACGGAGACAGTCACAGCGAGGCTATGGGCAGCAGCGAGGCAAGGGGCACACACACAGCTGGTGGCCGTGCGGCGCGGGGGTGTCCTGAGAACGGATCCGGGGGGCAAAAGTTCAAGCTTCAAGCTTGTAACTATTTTAGAATGGCACCAGCAAGCTGCCAGCGCCATTCTAAAATAGTTACTAACTTAGCTTCAACAGGAAGCACTAATTGAAGCAGGTGCTCGAGTTTAACTGAATTTGAGCACCTGCTTTATTTTATCTATTAGTGCTTCCTGATGAAGCTAACTTAGTAACTATTTTAGAATGGCACTGGCAGCTTGCCGGCGCCATTCTAAAATAAAACAGGAGAGGGGCAGAGGGCAGAAGGGCACAACGACGAGTGTGGCAGAGGGCAGAAGGGCACAAAAACGAGTGGGGCAGAGGGCAGAACGGCACAAAAACGAGTGGGGAAGAGGGCAGAAGGGCACAACAAAGAGCGGTCTCGCAAAAAAAAAACCCCGCAAACACGCAAAGCGCCCCGCGAACACGCCAAAAAAGAAAAATCCGCAAATTCGCACAAATTCGTGAATTTTGCGG
This sequence comes from Lissotriton vulgaris, assembly GCF_964263255.1. Taxonomy (NCBI): domain Eukaryota; kingdom Metazoa; phylum Chordata; class Amphibia; order Caudata; family Salamandridae; genus Lissotriton; species Lissotriton vulgaris. Next base: position 44,219,837 of record NC_141686.1, on the reverse strand, counting down.
ATTGCAAATTCGCAAATTCGCAAATTTGCAAATTGCGAATTCGCAAAATTCTCCCATGCTTAGTCCAAATCTTCACTATTCTCACAAGGAAGACGCGACAAACAATCTGCAGTAACATTGACTTTCCCAGGAACATATTCCACTGTAAACGTGTATTCTTGTAATCGTGACATTAACCTAGCAATCCTTGCGGTAGCATTCAAACCTCCTCCAGGAGACAAAATAGAAACCAAAGCTTATGATCAGTCTTGATAATAAATCTCGCTCCCCAAATGTAATTTCAAAAGTGTTCCACACCCCACACACAAGCTAACAACTCTTTTTCAATCACTACATAGCGTCTCTCTGTTGAATTAAGTGTGCGTGAGGCAAACGCCACATTCCACTACTCTTTACCAGAAAACTGCGAAAGAACACAGCCTAGGCCATACAAGCTAGCATCGACAGTAACAGCACATGTCTTTCCAACACAAAATGCTTTAAGAGATGGCGCCGCAACCATCTCTGCTTTAATCTTTTCAAATGCTTTATGTTGACTATCTCCCCCCTCAAATACAACATTCTTCCTTATCAATTCCCTTAAAGGCTCCATTTTTGACGCAAAATCCTTAATGAACTTACTGTAATATTCACAAAGACCGGAAAAAGAAAGAAGTTTCTCTTTAGAATCTGGCGCAGGTGCTTTGAGAATGGCATCAACCAATGGTTTCTTTTGAACTACCCCATTTTTAGAGAGAGTATGTCCTAAGTATTCAACAGACTCTTGGAAAAATGTACTCTTGTTTTTTTTCAAAGTCAGACCATAGTCCTTGAGGATCCCACATACACTTTCTAAATGTTTCGAATGACTTTCTACATCAGATGAAAAAATCAAAATATCGTCCTGAAAACACTTCACACATGACTGCATTCCCTTGAACAGATGACACGCCGCAGAGGCAAGTCCAAATGGCATTTTTTTAAATTGAAACAACCCCTGCGGCGTTATAAAGGCAGTCAAATGACGAGATTCCTTAGCCAACTCTATTTGATGATAGGCCGATCTTAGGTCCAACGTAGAGAAAATCATGGCCCCACCCAGTGTACTCACAACCTCATTAATATTAGGTAAAGGATGGCAATCAATCAGGATGTTAGCATTAAGGGCACGAAGATCCACACACAACCTCAGGGAATTATCCGATTTGCGTGCCAAAACAATGGGAGAAACCCACTCAGACGATTCCACCTCTTCAATCACTCCCTCACTCAACATTCCATCCAACAACTTTCCTAACGCATCTCTCACATTAATGGGTACATTCCTTAGTCTTTGTTTGACAGGGGAAACCCCAGCCTTAAGTTTGATTTTGTGACAAAAACCCTTAAGTTTCCCTAAAGTGTCTGTAAAAACTTCAGGAAACAACTCTTCAACAACAACAGAATTACTAATCACAACAGAACAAAAATCCATATCTTCTACTAACATAACAAGTTCTTTACTTCGTGGATTGAGTTTGATTCCTAGTTTCCATTGATCTCTCCAACCCAAAACATTGATGCCTTTTCTAGCAACATACATTTTTATGTGAGCTGATCTCCCTTTAAATTCCAACTCTGTAGCAATGTAAGCAACAAAATCAATAGTAGATTCATTAAAACAGTGGGCAACAATGTCAGGGCTAGATAAATCATCAAGGGACAAAGTATCCCTAAACTTTTCCTGAAAGTATTCTAAAGTTATAATGGTCCAAGGTGAACCAGAGTCAGCCATAAGAATTAAAATTTCACCCAGAAATTTGACACAACATTTAGGAGAAGAAAGGTACTCCTCAACAGCACTCACACCATGAATTGAAACAACCATTCCTCTCGCTTCACAAGAAACCTCATCAAAAGAATTTAAATCCCTCACAGCAGAAACATCTCTACTTCTAGGCCCTCCACTCTTTTGAGGTTCAATAATCCTCTTGCGATCATCCTTATAAGCTTTAGCAAAATGCCCAATTCTACCACATTTAACACACTCTTTCCCAATAGCAGGACAAAACTTGAATGACGCTACATGATTGGTACTTCCACACCTAAAACAGACAATATTCCTAGTATCTTTCAAATATTGTGGCGTAGGTTTCTTTTTCAAACTACACACTTCATCAATACTTTTAGTATTATCTCCTTTGGCATTGACATCATCAATAGTTTTTCTCAATTTCTCTGACTGTTCAAAAGCGTTTGCTGTGGAGATAGTGTCATTAAGATTTGGATTTCCTAAAATCCATAACTGCTCTTGTGTCTTCTTGTTCTTCACATTTACAATAATTTGGTCTCTTATCATTTCGTCTGCTAAGTTACCAAAATTGCATGAAATTACAAGACTCCTGAGAGCAGTCAGAAAATCATCAAACGTTTCTGATTCTCTCTGAGCTCTTGTATAAAACTTATACCTGTTAAGAGCAATACTAGTTGAAGGTTTGAAACGAGTCTCAATACGCATGAGAGCTTCATCAAATGTTCCCAAATCACCACTAGCAACAGGAAGAGTTCTGAAAATGGCTTGACCCTCCGACCCAAGACAATGTAAGAAAATATTCTTTTTTCTTTCATTACCCATCCTTTCGCCATCAATTGCTTTTAAATATGTAAGAAATTCTTCCTTCCATCTAGACCAAGGAATAGGTGGGTCTCCTTTAGATTGTAAAAACTTAGTAGGTGGATCAAATTGTACAGTGGTCAATGTCAATCTCAGTAGTCAATGAAAGCACAAGTAAAATCAATAAAACCTTGCAAAAACGATGTCACAAAAGGTGTGGAAATAAGTAGAACAGCTTTATAAAAATGAAATAAAAGAAATTATACTCATCACAGAGCAGTTGAAAGAGTAGCCGTGTATAATGCCAAAGAGAAATAGAACTGCACACACCGGCGTGATGAAGAGACGAAGGGGCGTGGCTTAGGCGCCGATGGAGCAGGCGGCGTGAGCCGATAGCTCCGCGCCCGATCCCCCGATTAATCCTGAGAATCAGGGTCAAAGTTGGCCTGGGACCGTGGGATCTGTGTCGGAACACCGGCGGCACAGTTGGAACCCGGTATCCTGGCTGGAGGAGCTCAGACGCCGGAGATCTCCTTGCTGCGCTGGAGCTGGGGCAGTCCGAGACAGAGCACCTAAAATGGCGGCAATCCCTTCCTGATAACCTTGCAGGAAGCGGACCTGTTCTGGGGATCTGCAGCCCACCGAGCGGAGGCGAGGCCGGAGAGGGACGGCGGCTGCCCAGTGCCGAGATCTGCACTCCCCAGGAAGCCGCTGTGGAGGACAGCCGATGCCGCCTGGTGGCTAGCGAGACCGGACCTGCGCATTGAGATGGCGGACGCCGGGCTGGCACTCGGGGAGCAGCGGTGACCCCTGGATGAGGATCGGAGCCTGGCAGCGGCTCGGAGCAAGCCCTGGTTGGTGGTGACCACTGCTTGCGGACCGGCCAGAGCCCACCTGCACCGGCCGCAACTGCGGCGTAGAGCGGACTGAAACTGACCACCGTGGGCCAGAGGTGAGCACGACACCTCGCAGGAGACCGGGGGGCCGCGTTGACCTGCAGCGACCCCCCTTGTGCTCGTATACAACGCCCAGCTGGGCTGCGGAGGGCCGCCGTGCGAGAGGGGTGCCCCTGGTGCGACCGCGGCTCGTCCGGCGATCACCCGAGTTGGATGGGACCGCCCCTGGTCGATTGAGCACCCCTAGCGGAGCCCACCCGCGTTGGCGGAGACGGAGAGCCCCGGGGAGGCATTGAGGAACCACGCGGTGCCCACCCGCGTGGCTGAAGAGACCAGCCGGCCGGAAGGTAGGCCGGCATACGGGACGGCCCGGACGAGGGCTCATCTGATAGCTGCTGACCTGGAGTGAGGCCCGGGGAGCGGAGTGCAGGCGGGACACCATATCGCCGCATGGAGCCTCGGAAGGACGCAGTGGCATGTGGGGGACGCTAGATCATTACCAAGCTGAACGGAACCCGCCTCCGAGCACACGTGGTGCCCCGATCTTCCTCCACCGCACGGGGTGCATGGACGGTTGCTGCGTGGCCAACTATTGGGACGGCACGGATGTATGACGTTACAACGCATACTTTTACAACGCCTACCTTTACAACGCGGTTTTTACAACGCATACCACTACAACGCATAGTGCTTTGGGGCGCTGGATAGTGAATAGTTTAATTTACTATTCCAACTCCAGTCCCCGTGGATAGTAGGAAAGGTTATTGGATAGTAAATTAACCTATTCCCTATCCTAGAGCGCCCCCCAGCGCAATGCGTTGTAATAGTTTGCGTTGTAAAAGTTGCGTTGTAATGGTAGGTAGTTGTAAAAGTTGCGTTGTAACGGGTGTATACCGGACGGCACCTGTGGCTGGTGATCTGTGGTGCGGAGCGGAGTGGGCCTCTTTCTGGAACCTGGATCCCCGGCTGGGGGTGGAGTGAGGAGGTTTTGGAGACCAAGTGCTTGGGGATCTGGGGCGGACTGGCGGACCAAGAGCCGAATGCGTGCCGGATACTGGTGACCGGTTTGGAGCCCATGCGTCTGCCTAGCTTTCAGGGGGCCTATGACTATAGTGGAACCGCGGGGGCTACTTGGATTGTTCTGGGTAAACTGGAGGGGACTGTGGAGGACCCAACTGCGCAACTGCCGTTGAGCGCGGCCGAAATATAGAGGAGCCCTACGAGCATCTCAAGCGGAGAATCACTCCGGGAGGCGCTGATCCAAGGAACGGTGTGGGGTGAGGCCGGCGCGATGAAGCCTGGAACCGCAGAAGGAAGTGAGGCACCGCAGACTGTCGCCCCGACGGGTGAAGAGGCGATGGGGGGCTCAGAAGCGGAAACGAGACTGGGCAAGCGCCTGGACCAGATCCTGGACGCCATTACTGCAACCAAAGAATCCCTCCATAATGACATAGCACAGGTTGCGACGGGGTTGGGCCTCCTGAAGGCGGATCACTCGGAGCTGGTGGACCGGGTGAAGGACACTGAATCGATGGTGCAAGAACTGAAACCGGCGGTAGTAACTGTGGAGCGGAAGTTGGAAGGAGCACTGCAACGACTGTCAGCTCTTGAGAAAAGGGCAGAGGATGCCGAAAGTAGGAACAGGCGCAACAATGTGCGTGTGGTCGGCCTACCAGAAAAAATTGAAGGGGCAGACATGATCACATATCTGGAGAACTGGCTTAAGACACAAGTGGCCCCCGAGGGCCTCTCCCCCTTTTTCACACTGGAAAGGGCACACAGAGTCCCGGACAGGCCGCCATCGTTGGGGGGCCCTCCTAGGCCGGTGGTGGCCCGCTTACTCCACTACAAGGACAGGGATCTGCTGATCCAGAATGCGCGAACGCTGGGCCCCTTCAAAGTGGAGAACAGTTCGGTGACCATCTTCCCGGATTATACCCAGGAAATCCAGAGGGCTAGGGCTTCCTTTCTAGCGATCAAGAAGGAGCTCAGAACCGAAGGGATCCAATATTCATTACTGTTCCCGGCTAAATTACGGATTATCCTGGATGGCTCGACTCAGTTTTTTACAACGCCTGACGAGGCCTGGACATGGCTAGAGACCTACAGAGCGGGTACTGATCGCAGGCATAAAGCTGAGAGTGACCGGCCTAAGCCGGCGAGGGTACGCCAATCTCAACGTCTCCGGAAACGGCATAAGACCCAGCAGGCCCAGCTGCTTGCACAGTTGGCGGCGGACAGACAAGGGGCCCTGGAGGCGACGGCGACCATCACGGGGTCAAGAAAGGAGCTGCTCACAGAAGGTTCTGCATCTGAGGACGACAAGAGACAGTCTGGGACTGAGATTTCAGATGTTGATAGTACTATGGGCCCGGAGGTGACTCCCCGTTCGTCAGACGATTTGTAACTTGCTCGACCCCCGGAGTGCAGTGCGGGGCGCAGCCACCTATGGTAGAAGATGGACTTCATGGTATCCTTCTAGAGCACGGTAACGGACCCAGGCCACTGGGGAGGGGATCATGGGGTGGAGGGAAGGGGCGAGGGCTGCCGCTTATCGGGTCGCGACCACGCTCCTACTGCCCTTAAGGCAGCCTGCAGTGGCTACTGCAGGATAGATTTGTTTGTTTGGTGTGTGAGGTTTGGATGGGGGCAAATGCCCAGTTGCTGGTTCCTGTCCTGGGGGAATGGGTGTTGGGGGTTTTGGGGGGTGTTTGGGGGGTGGGTACTTTTGTTGCTGGTGTGTGCTGGCGAGCTGCGGCTGAGTCGCGGAATCTGAAGGGTAGCAATGGGGACGATGCCTGAGCTGAAGTGCGTCACATGGAATGTACGGGGACTCCACACCATGTCCGGACGCCACAAAGTGCATGCATACCTGGTACGCCGTGGAGTTCAGATTGCGATGCTCCAAGAGACTCATCTTACTAAGCTGGAATGTGCGGCGCTCCAGAGGCGATGGAGGGGGCAAGTGTTTGGCACAGCATATTCTGCGTTTGCGAGGGGGGTATTGATTTGGGTGCGGGCAGGGATTCCCTTCCAGGTGACGAGCCAGACGATTGACCCGGAAGGTAGATATGTGGGGGTAGCAGGAAGACTCTATGGTAGAGAAGTGGCGCTCTGCTGTATCTACTCCCGGAACTCTGATCAACCCCGCTTTTTTTACTCCATTTCGGGCCTACTGGCTCAGTATCTGGCAGGGCAGGTCATATTCGGGGGCGATTTTAATTCTGTCACTGATATCACCCTAGACAGGTCCCACCCCCCACTGATTACATCCCCGGTGCGCAGAGTGGCGAAGCATAGGAGAGATTGGCAGGCTGAATGGGGGCTGATTGATGTGTGGCGGGGACATCACCCTGGGGACAGGGACTACTCCTTCTTCTCGCCTCTTCACGAGCTGCATGTCAGGATTGATACGATCCTCTGCGACCCCACCACTGCCTCTTTAGCAAAGCACACTGAGTACCTAGCTAGGACTATCTCTGATCACAACCCCCAGCTGCTCTCCCTCCAATGGCAGCGGGTGAGGACAGCGATCCCTAATTGGCGACTGAACCCGGACACCTTAGAAGATCAGGTCTTCCAATCTGTGATCCTCGAGGGGGCGGAGTCATACTTTGCGACTAATAAGGGAACGGCCTCTACTAGGGGATTGGAATGGGATGCATTCAAGGTGGTCATGAGAGGCCTATGTATTGGGAAACACACTGGAGAAAGGAAGGTGGTACTGGAAGAGGTCAGGAAAGCGGAGGATTCCTTAAGGGAGGTGGAGAGGCCGAGACCGGAACGGGGGGCATTGCAGACACGACTCCTGGAGGCTAAAGAATTAGTGGCCTCGGTGACCGAGAGGCTGAGATGCTATGACTATAGGCAATACATGGCAAGGGTCAACGCAGAGGGCGACAAGGTGGGCACACTGTTGGCGCGGCTAGCAAACCCAGAGCCGCGGGGGTGCAATAATGAGTATACGGTTGGAGTCAGGGGATACTGTTGATTCACAGGGGGCGATCCTCTCTCGTTTTACTAAGTATTATGAGACCCTGTACCAGAGCCGCTTGGAGTTGGAGGGTACTGACCTCTCCGATTACCTGGCGGAGGTCGCTTTTCCACAGCTCGATGATGAGGAAGCTAAGACCCTGGGCGATGTGATCACACTGGCGGAGGTTAGGGGGGCTATCAAGCACATGGCACGGAGGAAAACGCCGGGGGTAGATGGCCTTCCGGTTGAATTTTATGCCCAATTTGTGGACGTCTTGGCGCCACAGTTACTGGAAGTCTATAATGAGGCGTTGAAACTGGGCCGGCTACCCGGCTCGATGAGGGAAGCGCTGGTTGTGCCCCTGCTGAAACCGGGTAAGGATAGTACGGATGTGACCTCTTATAGGCCGCTATCTATGTTGACGGTGGATTATAAAATCTTGAGCCGTATCCTGGCCACCAGATTGCAGCCGCACATGACATCATTGGTGCACGGCGACCAGGCTGGCTTTATCCCCACTCGGAACACCTCGGCTAATATGCGCCGGCTAGTGCGAGTACTGGGTAGTGAGATGGACCCGGGCGACTGGCCTGCGGTACTATCCATTGGCATAGAAAAAGCGTTTGATAGTCTGGAATGGGGCTACTTGGACGAGGTATTTGGGAGGTTTGGCCTCGGGTCTGGGTTCCGGCGCTGGACGAGGGTGTTGTACTCCTCGGCTACTGCCAGGGTGAGACTGGGCTCGGTGATCTCCTCTGCGTACCCGGTCCAAAGAGGTACGCGACAGGGGTGCTCGCTGTCAGCCCTACTGTTTGCCCTAGCGATAGAACCATTGGCGATTCGAGCGCGGTCGGGGCTGATACATGAAGGGATCGGATGTCGAGACGTGCGACATCATATATCGCTTTACGCGGATGATCTTTTGCTGTTCTTAGAGGACGCGGAGGGGGCACTGAGGAGAGCAGTGGATGCGCTTACGGGGTTCGGAGCCCTATCGGGTCTCAAGGTGAATTGGCGTAAGACTTGCCTTTTCCCATTGAGAGCGGGGACGCCACAACCTCCGTTACCGGCGGACGTGATCTGGGAAGACTCCTGTTTCACCTATCTGGGAGTTAGGATCTATCACACGGCTGAGGGGTTGCTGGAAGGGAACTTGGGTCGATGAATGAGAGCCCTGCGGGGCTCGATGGCATTCTGGGCCACACTCCCGCTGGCGGCGATAGGGAGAGTAGCACTGCTCAAAATGGTGGCATTGCTGCGCCTCCTGTATTATTTTAGGACCTTGCCTATCTGGGTCCCGCCTCGGTTCTTCAGGGACCTGCGGACCCTCACCACTGGATTCATCTGGGGGACCGGGAGAAGACGAGTAGCACTGGACACATTGCAAAGACCGAAACTCGATGGAGGGATGGCGGTCCCTGATTTCGAACTTTATTATTTGGCGGCACAGCTACAGATCCTTACGCAACAAGTGGCGAGGGAATTTCGAGGACCTGACCAACACAGAGGGAAGGGGGTCCCGAGACATGTCCTTTCTTATATTATAATGAACCAGCGGCTGGATGTTCGGGATCTGACACTCGAGGAAAAAACGTTGCGGTTATGCTGGAACAGAAGCCGAAAACGTGCGGGGGTGGTACACCCATATGCCCCGGAGATACCCCTGGGCATGCTAACGGCACTACCGCATGGAGGGGATTGGACCCCCCTCTCGGAATGGGAAGAGTTAGGACTCCAGGTGATAAGCGACTTGTACGCCGAGGGAGAACTACTGCCCTTCCAAGCGGTGCAGGACCAGTTTGGGGTACCAGCAGGGAACTTCCTCTTGCACATAGCTGTTACGGCAGCGATTAGGAGGCACTGGGGCGAAAGGCAGGGAGAACCGGCGACCACATTAGCTTGCCAGTATGTTGTGATGGCTGCAGGGACGGTCAAAGCGATCACATGTCTCCAATCGCGCATGCTCCGTGAAGGACTGTCAACCCTTCCTGGTCTGAAGCAGAAGTGGGAGGAAAGTATAGGGAAGCCCATTCCGGATGCAACGTGGGGCCATCTCCTGCAGAGAGCAGGGAAGGGCTGCAGAAATGCGCGCTTTTAACAGGTGCATTTTTTTGTGGTCCATAGGGCCTATCTTACTCCGGGTGGGATACAGAGACATTTCAGAGTGGTGGGGGCGGCTTGCCCCAGGTGTCTTCTTCTAGGGGGCGGAACTGGACCACATGTTCTGGGACTGCCCAAAACTGGGATCATACTGGATTGACGTGGGTGAGCTCCTGAACGAAGTAACAGAGAGACAGGTGACCTTTGACAAAGCCGCCTGCCTACTGCTATGGTTTCCCCACACGAGGAAGACGAAGGTTACTAACAAGTTTATTGACCTGGGGTTAATACTGGCTCAGAGAGAACTGACATGGCGCTGGAAGTCGACGGAGGGCCCTTCTAGTAGGCGGTGGGCGGTGGAATTGAGTAAATGGGCCAAGACTGAAAGTATGATCCGGCTTAGACAGGCAACGCGCACGGCGGATGAGAGGGAACTGGAGGTGGCACGAGCGTGGGAATGTCTAGTGCAAGCGTTGGAAGACTACAGGTTGCAGGAGGAGAGCGGGGAAGAGTGAAGCGATTGATGCATTCCGGGATGGCGCACAGTTGCCTGAGTGTTGTTCCCTTAGCTCCTGCACCAAGATTTAATATTCCGGCCGTTGGCACACACCAGAGGTTTTTGTTTTGTCTTTTCTCAGGGAATGGGTGGGAGAGGGCGGGCATGGGGGGGGCTCCTAGGGGGATTAGAAGACGAGCATAGTGTGCGAAGACCACGAGCTGCTGCAGTTAAGCGGGCTGACTCTGCCCTGTTTCCCTGGGGGGAGGGAGGGTGCTGATCTGAATCGTTATACCTTGGAGCTTCCCCAGTGGGGAGTGATATTGGTTTGGGGTTGGGGGAGGGGGGGGGGGAATAGGTATTGAAAAAGCAGCGACATCTGATGGGCCGGCCATGATGGATATTGAGTTGTTGCTCACATAATTGTGCTATCACTTAGCGCCATCCCAGGTCGAAGACTTTTGCCGCCCAGCCTCCGGGATGTGGGCTGAATGGCCGTGTAATGCAGGTGGAACGATAGGGGGGTGGGTGAAGTGTGAAAACTGGCTGGGAAATGTGTAAGCTGTGTAACTTTGATGCTGCAATAAAAATTGTTTTAAAAAAAAAAAGTGACGAAGAGACGAATCTTTGACGAAATGTTCAAATTACAGTAATAATTAGCCGTGTGCATCGGCGTTGAGAATTCGATGAGCAAATTACATGTGCCGCTGCTGTGCGCATCAGCGCTGAAAAGCTTCCCACGAAGAAAATAAATGCTCTCCCGTGCGCATCGGGGTTGTCATGGAGATCGTAAAATGGCCGCCGACGCTGACGCTGACGTGGAGTGTGTCGACGTCACACGCTGCAAGGGAATCACGGCAGCTGACGTCCGAAGCTCAAAGGAATCACCGCAGCAGACGTTCGAAGCTCCGCAGCTCTCGTCAGATGAATCGTCGTCTCGGGGCCACACGCGCACGACAAACAGCGCGACTTTCAAACAGAGTCAGGTAACAAAATCGAGTGCGAGTGAAATTGCTAAGAACACTCGAAATAGAATAAATAAAGATGGGAAAACTCCAGAAATTCCCAAATAGCACGTAGAAACTCCTCCGAGGGTGAAGAAATGGAAACCAGTCAGTGAAATCCACTAAATCCACAAGAAAAGTTAAAAAAAAAAAAAAAATCCCAAAGTAATTGTACCGCTCCTGTGCATCTAAAAGTAGCAGGTACCAAGTTCTCCTCGTCGCCAATATTAAATTCCAATGAAGAGGCCAAATCCAGGATGAATTAAAGAAGGTTTAATCTTCTGGAGCACAGTACTTCTTACAGTCAGGTTCACAACCAGAATGGTCTGAATACAGTTCTAAGTGATGTGATACACAACTGTAAGGCATGTGCCATAATTAAAGGAAAACAATATGCATATAAGGGAAACACAATTAAAAGGGAAATACAAACTATGTGTTAAGACAGCCCTTACATCATGCTCCAAAGCATCCATATGTACCATGAATTCCTTAAAGAAATCAGACGCCTTGAGTACAGGTACTGTACTCATGGCTTCCTTGAAGGTGTCGAAGGCTTTCTGAAAAGCCTTTCTCCAGATCACATTTTTGGGATGCTTTTTGAACGTCAGCATATTTAAGATGGGCAACAATGGTGCCATATGCTTAAAAAAAACTCCAATAGTGTCCTGTGAGGCCCAGAACAGCCCTCTCAGCAGTCTGTGTTTTAGCGGGTTGACATGCCAGGACAGTCTCAGTCATAACCTGAAGTGGCTGTGCATTTCCTCGACTTATCATGTGGCCATGATACACCAAGGTACCCTGCCCTATCTGGCTCTATCTGTCCCTTATACTCAGGCCTGGCTGCTGCAGGGCCTCAAGCACCTCCTGGAGGTGGTACAGAGTATCATCCCAGCTATGTCATCTAGGTAGGAGGCAGAGAAAACCTCTTTCTCAGCTATGGCCCTGTTGACCAACCTCTGAAAGGTGGCAGGAGCATTCTTTAAGCCAAAGGACATCACCCTGAACTGGAAGTGGCCCTCTGGTGCAGAGAAAGCAGACCTTTCTTTCGCCGCCTCAGTCAGAGCACTCTGTGAATATTCTGAAATTAGATGAAAAGTACTGAGGAATTTGGCATCACCCAGCCTGTCTACGAGCTCATCAGCTCGGGGAGAGGGTGTGCGTCAGTGTTTATGATGGAACTGAGTCCTTGATAGTTCACGCAGAACCAGAATTCTGGGGTAGTGCCTGGTGGGGCAGCCTTGGGTACCAGTACCACAGGGCTGGACCTGGGACTGTTGGAGGGCTTAGTTACCCCTAGAGCCAGAATCTTGGAGACCTCCTCCTTGATACTGGTCCTCACCTTATCCGACAGTCAGTACATTTTATTTTTGACAGGCAAGCAGTCTCCAGTGTTTATCTGGTAGGGTACACAAATGTGTAACCCCAGGGGAGAGAGAAAACCGAGATTAAAACTGCCCACTCTGCTATTCTGTGGTCAGGGTAGGGGATAGTTTAATACCCTCTACTGACCCGTCATGCTCCTAGGTAGACATGAAATCAGGGAGAAGCTATGTTATAGTGATTTGTATAGCGCACGAACCACCGAGAGGGTTTCTAGGTGCTTGGGCAGGTGTGTAGGTTTGTGGTCCCCTGGTGCTCGTTCAAAGAGGTCCACATCCATAGCAAGCTGGTTTTACAGCACATCATAATCCTTGACTTTGCTGACCCTCACCCAGCCATATAGTGTCTTAATGGCATAATCAAGAAAATCCACCCAAGACTGGTTCTGCATCTTTTGACTATCCCTGAAACTGATGCGGTATATCTTTGGGATGAGTCCAAACTTGGTGAAAAGGATCACCTTACTGGGGGCATATCTTGTCTGGTCTTCTACCTTTACTGTAAATAGGGTGTCCCTCGTCACTGTGGGCATATGTTTCCACAAGGTACCCCCCCAATACTCCTCTGGAATCTTGTGTACCTTTAGAGCAACCTCATATGAATCAAACCCCCTACCACATAATTGGGCATCAGATTATTAGGGATACAGACCTTCTTGTCTCCTTCAGACTCTTTAAGTATGTAGCCACCATTGCTGATGTACTCTGTTGTCTAGCCCTGATGCCCAGCTATCTTCGACTCCTCTCATGGGCCATTTTCTCTCTCCCTTTCCTCCATCTTCTTCTTTTCCATCTTAAGTTTAGCCATCTGCAGCCTAAACTTCCTTTCACCCTTCCTGTCTGCCAGGATCTCTAGGCTATATAGACTTACACGGAATGAGAGCAAGAGTCGGATAGAAGCTGGGAGAAGTGGAATGACTTTCTGCTGTCCCCGATATCAGAGCCAGACTGGAAATATATATGTGGCTTAACGGGTAAACTTGCTATGAATGGAAATGTACGTATAATGCATTTTAAGTATATACACCAGGGGTACAATACACCGGCGAGGTTACACCGAGAATGGAATGTTATTGGGTTACGTGACTCCAGCTGCTGTGTGCGATATGGTCAACATGAAGCAGATTTCTTGCATCTTGCATGGGAGTGTAGAAGGGTGGCCTGTTATTGGACTGCTGTAGTGCGGGATATAGTGGAAATGTCGGGGCTGGAGCTACAGTGCACCCCCCTTGTATGTTTACTGTGCTGTGTGCCATATGCGAAGGGGGTGATGAGTTGATTCATATGACTAGCGTTGCTCATGGCTAAACGCAGGGTGGCCATTACTTGGGGAGGGAAACGGTGACCAAAAAATGAACACTGGATCAAGGACCTTGTATATTGTAAAGAAAATATGGAGACATATGCAGAGGAATTACCAACAGTATCAAGGCCAAAGGATATATGGGAGCCACTGTGGCAATTTCTGCAGAAGAGGGGATGAACAGAGTGAAGTGGGTTAGCTGGGGCATGTTAAAACGCCAGGCATGTTAAGGACGCAGTATATATGTAACAACAATGTGATGTTCTTATCTCCCAGGGAGACAGTATGTTATTGATCGGTCAAGACATGGATCCCCCTTTTTTTGTCATTGTAATAATTTGTTGATTATTTGTTTTGCTGATTTTGCAGTGTGGATAATGCTCATGATTATTCTGTATGGTGATATTGTGAAGTATGTTTGTTCTTTTCTTTTGTCTATTTTTTGAAAAGCAATAAAATAAAATTAAAATAAATGAAAAACCTTCCTGTCTGCCAGCTCCTCTGGAGACTGACCTGGGAAAGATACACAGCTCTCAGCTCTGGCAGGCAGGTCCAACTCAGGTGGCAAATCATCCTCCTTAGCGGTAGGCTGCATCTCAGGACAGGTGTTCACTTCCTCTTCATGCCTTTCCACATTATCATCCCCTTCTGTTGCTGTAACCAGTGACTGATGGACTTCTGCCCAGGCCCTCAGCGCCTTTTGGAGATCCACTTTCCGGGTGTTGCTCTTGGCCGAATGTGCCCTCTCATTGCAGAACTTCTTGAGCTGGGCCACACTGTAGGTATCCATGTTGTTTAGCTCAAACTCCATCTTTGCAGGTGTGTTTTCAGGAACAACAGTCAAGTGAATGAGAGGAATTTTAGAAAAAGCAAAAAGGCCAATTGAAGAGAATTGAACTTGAATTGGAATCAAATTATTTATCTGGGACTTTAGTGTAACACAAAATCACTGTATACCACTTCATAAACACAAGTCCAAATCTCACCGCTGAACACCAATGTTTGACAGTGGGTTACTGGTTGGGGGGGTGAAAGACCTGCGCTGCAATGTGCCGGCACTGAGGTCAAGGTGCTGTTAATATTGATGGTAACCTACACAGCAATACATGTATATTGAAACAAAAGATCAAGTCATTCTTATTGAAATCTCCCAAGGTGATCTCTCCCTCAACCCAGAGTAAGAAATCCGATGTCAGGCAGGCTCTGCAACCTAGGCCTGAGGCTACTGATTGATAGATCACATGTGGGGTGGCACGTAACCAGCCGGACAAGCACACAAAACAGGTAAAACCCAAATGAGTCCCACAGATAGGCATCAACACCACAATGGTCCCAGGAGATGGCCCCAAAAAAGCACATTTGGCCAGGGGGTGCACATTCACAAAACACCATTAAGTTAGATGCCACATAAAGTTAGGAACACATAGTCAATCAGGGCACAGCACACACAGTACAGGTAGCATCACGCGCCCCTCATACCGGACATCTGGACACATTACTCAGTGGTCCTCATTGTGTTCACGCAAGGTTGAGACCCACCTCCATTCACTATCAGGTGGCCTGATTTACACCCCATGACTAGCCTACATTCCTTTCTCTAAAATGAGATCTTAAGGGGCATATTTACAAAAACTGGAGCATCAGAATTGATGCATAAGATTTCTTGCAACTGAAGCGAATGCGGTAATGATGCCATAGATGCACTGTATTTACAATGCAGTGCTCCATGGGTCAAGGATTCACAGGAGCGGGAGAAATTCTGACGCATCGTTTGGCTCTAAAGTGATGCATTGCTCCAGCAATGCGTCAGAACACAGAGGCAAGTCCCATGTTAAAAGCCCTGTGTCAATCTTTACGCCTAGTTGAAGAAGGCGTAGGGATTTTGACGCAGTTAAGTTGTAAAGTGATGCAGTGAAAAGTTGTAAATTTCACTGCATCAGTTGTACGTGGCTTTTAACTGGGGAATGCCTACCCTGCATGCATAATACTTGGTGCAGGTATAATGTGACACAGGCCTCTACAAACTGAAGCATTTGGCCCAATGCATGAGTTTGTAAATATGGAGCAGTGTGGCCTACTGGTTGCTCTGCCACTGTGTCTAAATAAATGATGCTGCAGTGGCACTAGCTCCTTGCAAATATGCCCCTAATTGTTTTATGATGCTCCAAAGACTAAATGGCATTCAGAACAATGTTCAGACAGTCCTCAGACCGGTTACTGTGGATGTTTCCAGGCCGAACGCTTAATTTAACCAACTGTTCCTGTTTTGCCAAATACCTCGTGTCTTTTGTTTTTTCAAAGTAAATTCCAGCAACAGTGTGTTGTGCTGGACTAGGTTTGCAGAGCCATCGAGGCGATGTCCTGCAGTAGCGATGAACAAACTTAAGAGTTTCACTGCCAGGACATGTAGACCTTAAAGATACATGTCTGAGTATTTAAATTATTTAAATACACTGCACCCTGCCGTCAGGGCTGTTTCGGGTCTACCCTAGGAGTGACATATGTGTATTAAAAAGGAAGGTGTGTACAGAATTATAAATCGTCCTTTGATGGTGCCTTCGTTGGATGCACCTGATTTAAAATAGGTTTCCTTAGGAAAGTCAAAAGATGATTTCTTAGTGGAATTCTGCTCTTCCCCAGGCCCTCAGATCAGGTTATTCACGGTGCTTGCTGCTCGTAACATCCAAAGGTAGAGTTATTTGTTTCTGGTCTTAGTAAATTATCCATTGTTAGTTTTGCTAACTCTAGCCTTACTATTTCTTCCCAGAAATGGATAATATCGGTCTCAATGCTATTTGTTCAACTGCATTGGCTGGGGAAGCCAGGATCCTGCAGGGCGGCACAGAACAACCACCCACACAGACACACATTATTGGCAGACTCTTGGGGCTGCATGAGCCAAAACAACAGCTATAAATTGCGGTTACATATTTTGTAAAAGGAAGAGAGAAGTCGTCTTCTTAAGTAATGCATTCCATATGGGCAATACCACACATCCCTGGTGAACAATCCCTCATTGAAAAACTCAGGCAACTTGGGAAGAGAGGAAATGTTCTTTGATGCTCTGAAATTTTATTTAGGAGGACAAATCTTTGAAATAATAGCCATGAAACATTGCCAACGAAATAATTGCAGAGGTTTAGTTAATGTGGTAGAAAACAGCAGATTGGTGAACATTTAAATCTGAACTGAAATTACTTTTGAGTTGTTTTTCTGGGGAGATACTCCTTTCCAACACTTAATGGACTGCTTTTGAAGCCTGCACTGGTGGTATCCTTCACGGAAGAGCTGCACCGGGTGCAATCAAAAGGTGCCCAACACGCGGCTCATCATCCTATGGACTCCGGTCATCTGGAAACCATTCCTATTAGCTATAAAAAAACACATTTTATAGTTAAATGTGGCATCAAAAGTTTGATCCCAACTCAGCAGCTACATTTAAAAATAAACATTTAAGAGAGCATTCCTGGGAGTGAGGAAGCATCTTCTAATGTCAAGGTTCTTAAATACTGTAAACACAAAACAATCATAGAGTCAGCTCTTCACAGCACAAGCTGCTCCAAAATACTTCAGGCGCATTAGATCCTTATTTTAAAAAACGTAGGGGCATATTTACAAGCCCCTATCGCCACCACAACGTCACCTTTCAGGACGTTGTGGTAGCAATAGGGGTTTATCCCTATTTATAAGGCAGCGTTAAGCCACTTAACGTGGCTTAACACTGCTTGTCAATAAGGCCCCCTGTCACGCTATACTTAGCTTGAAATGGGAGGACAATGGGTGTGCACCCATTGATTTTGATGCTGCCCCATATTTACAAGGGTGGCGTAAATATGGTGCAGTGCCAAAATTAAAACCAGGGAAAATCTGGTCTTACCCTGGCGCAACGAGGAGAAATGTGTCATTTCTCCTCATTTTTGCTATTTTTGTGTGTGCTGGGTTGTGCAGTACACATAGAAACAACAAAACACCATTGACTGATTGTTCTGCAACTTCTATGTGCGCCACATGAAGCAGCACACATAGAAGATTCATGGTGAAAGGGTGTTTGCGTTGGCACTAGGCAGCTAAAATTAGCACCAGCGCAGGGAGAAACACAGGGCTGCACCATATCCTTGTAAATACTGTGCAGCCCTGCATTTTGGAAGTGGCGGAGTGCAGCGTTAAGCAAAGGTGGTTAACGCTGCGCTCCGCCACTCCCTCGTAAATTTGCCCCATAAACTGTTCTCTTCTGACAAAAATTTCAACATTCAACTATTTAATTTCACATGACTGCAATGATGCAGCTCAAGGGACTAATTGCCCATGGGTGTCCAGATACCAGGGCCTAGATTTACTATGATTTTGCATCAGGGTTGTGTGACTATTCTGGCGCAGCCCCAATGCAAAATAATTTTTGCCACTTTGCATGGCTGTCCATGGTTTAGTAGAAAGTGCATAGCGCTGCGTGGCATTACTTTACGTTGAGTTTGAGTTACATGGGTGAAGTATGAGTGTTCCCATACATCCACCATTGTATTTTGACGCACACTCACATTTTCTAAGATATGTAAACCTGGATTTGCACCAAAATGGGGTGTCTAACCGACAGAGGTATAATGAGGAAATATCTTTATTTCTTCTCGTTACTTCCTCTTTCCAGATGTGCTGCATTCTGCAGCACAGATGGAAAGAAGAATAAAACAGGGACCTGCAACCATTTATGTAGTACGCAGTTACAATTCGGTTATCTATTGCTAATTGCCTCGTATACATGTAGGGAACAGTTAGTAACAATAATTTCTATGCCCAGGATATTGGATAACAATTGCCAAGAAGAATATTGAACTTCATAACCTTAGTGATAAAATCCTCAATAGCTTTCTAGGTAAATATCATCTGTCACTTCAATGGAACATCATCAACGTTCCATAGTTTTATCAATACAGTGCATGTCCTTGCCAGGATATTCTAGCACTGTTTATAGTCACAAAGTTCCTACCCACTGCTGATTGGTGCTTACCATTCTTCTAAATGCAGTAAGCTCTATTTACATCCACCTTATGTCAAGCTGAAGTATACAAATGGAACAAGAGCAGCAAAGAGTGATGAAAGACAATATATACAAATTAGAAATGCCTTGCCCAGTATTGAAATCACAAGAAGTAATTAGCTTGCATTGCCACTGTTTGGATTTATGTGTTGCCTTGTCATGTATTATTTATTCTTGTAGGTGGGTTCAGGCGACAGGGGTATTATCCTCCTGAGAATGTTTTGAGGAAAGGGCCAATAGTGCATTTTAAAGCACCGTTTTCATATAAATTCACTCAAAAGTAATAGAATCTATAAATGCACACATTAAATATTTAAGTACTTTTATAGTGTGCTAGGTCAATGAACTCTGACATCCCTTAAGAGTCGACCCACATTTTTCTCAAAATGTGAAACGTGTGCCCCCATATATCCATAGTCACCTCCATTGTGCTAGGGGCAGGATTGTGCCATGGGTGCCTCCTATGCCAACGAATCCCTAAAGCATGATGTAAGAGCATTTTGCCATGGGTACCCATATTCCTAGAAACTCCAGTATGCTAGCACAAGCTTTTTGCCATGGGTGCTGCTATAAACCAAGAATGTTCTTCAGTACACTGGACTCATAAGCTTAACACACTCACCCATACACACACATCATCATTTACTAATGCATGCTTACATTTACTCACTCACACTCATTCCCACTCTAAAGCCTATGAAAAACATGTCCAGACAGAAGGGGAGGGATATTGAAAATGGCTACAGAATTAGTGAAATGTCCCATGATGGCTTCATATTTCTTGCTAGATCTGATATAGTTACTGACCATTAATTTCCCTGTCAAGCCCACCTTGCAGCTTCAACACAGATTGTGAGGCTTTGGGAGTTGTTACACTCAAGTTGGCTTGCAACTGCCTTGAGTATGGAACAAGTCACAGGAAGATAGCCAATGTACCTTAAGAAACAAATATTGTTAGTGCCTTGGGAGCTATTATTTAAAATATTATTATAATTGAGTGATCTTACCATATGCATAGCTAGAGTATCCCCACCTAAGAGAAGAGAAAAAGGAAACAACATGAAATATGAACAATAGATGGTACCTGTATAGGATAAAATCACCGAACGAATATGAAGAAATACCATGTCACAGAGTATGGAGTCTGAGATTAAGATGCATAATCAAAGTATTAGAATGAGAAGAAAGAAGAGCAGGTGGAACCATCTGAGCCTTCTGAAAATTAAATCACAGGGGGACATTTTCAGCTTTCGCACCTACAATGGTGGGTTTCTAGCCTTACAATAATCTGTACATTTATACCTAATGATATATTAGGCAATGTAAGTGTGAACAATTCTCTGTACTACGCACGGTGTGCATAGATCAGAGACCTGGACATAAGACTCTTCAAATAGGCCTTCAGTTTCATGTTTGCCTTAGGTGCAGTCTAGCCTCTAACTAATTTTGAGTGCATACACTGCTACATCAAATCAACAAACTCCTTAGACTGGCACTCGATAACAGTCTTTACAGATGCACTTTCCATAACATCAGCAAATTGTTGTTGTAAGGGGTCTGATTCAGTGAAGGGATATAGTTTGTCTTCACTCCCACAGATCAAATGCATTGAAGGTTACTCAGTGCCTTCAACGTGTGTGTACACATGCAGCATTAAACCTGGACCTTGTGTTTATTTATTTCTTTTTGAGGTGTTTATGGTTCTGTTTGTCATCAAACAATACCTATGAAGCACTGTAGGACAAATAACAATAACACAGTCTGGATGGTATAGGTAGGCTGCTGAAGTCCAGCAAGGTATGATGATAATATGGCTCACATGCTTGTGGTAGCGGCTCAGGGAAGATTTTTGTCACTGCTATCTTGAAAAGTTCAGTTATCAGAGGGTTTCCACATTTTAGGTAGTTAGGTGTAGCTCTGAATTTGGAGCCATTACACCCAATAGCAATTAGAATTGAGGATGTTGAACCTAAGGTTTTCTAGAGAGGATATAATGTTGGCCCAATTTTTGCAAGTTAGCTGTTACTTTGTTCTAGTAGATCTTTGAATAGTGCATAGAAATTATTGCAGCATCCACTGGAAGTCAGTGTAGCTCTTTCGAGATCATTTTAGAATGGTTAAGACTCACTAAAGTGAAGCACATCTTAGTTGCTTGATTCTAGAGTTTTAAGTCTGCTAATCAGGTTCCTTGTCTGGTCTGTGTAATTCACATTTGCAAAGGTCTATCTTTCTGAAGATGAGACATCTTCTGAGTCCACTTTGATAGGAGCTTTCAGGAGAGTGAGGCAGGGAAACCAAATAGTTATCCCTCTATGAAGGATTCTGATTAACTTAGACATACATATTAAGTGAGATCACAATGGAATGATTGGGTCAATTTACAGGAAGTACTAATAAAACCAAACCAGTCTCTCAAGCTTGACTGCAATTATTGAAATAAACTGCATCATAAGATGCTGGAAAAACAAGGAGAATCAAGGCTACATGGTGGCCTTCATTAAGAGTGATGAGGATCTTCTCTCGCCTGCAGGTCAGAATCCAGACTGGAGCTCTTGCACCAACTGGTTTGTTTAATGCAATCTTGCATTTGGTTTGTTTCTATTCTTTCCAGAGGTTTGCTAAGGAATAGTAAGTTGGAAATAGGGAGAAAGGTGGGCTACATGTGTGAATCTGTATTAGTAGGGAGATAATCTCATGTTTAAAATGTTTGGGACAGTGCCTACCAAAAACAATAAGTTAATCAGTGTAGTCATGATAGACATTAAGGTGGAAGAGACTTTCTTCATTCACAATATTGGATAAGGACCCATCCACATATTATTAAACACCAATAGGAAGCTGTAATTGTCCAGCATAAGCACAGCATCATTAAATTTACTTGTAAACCTGTGAATTTTGAGCACCATGAAGGACAAAAGAGAGGCTTGTTCTGAAGGAAAAATGACTATAAACAGTCTGAGCCCACACCCTGCACTTGTTTTTTCAGTGGAGGACTAGCTCTGCAACCCTAGGGCATGGAATCAGCCATCCCCACATGGACAAGCCCTCTCTCTCAGCAGTGCAAGTCTGAATATGTTCAAATGTTTGACGGATTGTATCCTGTTTGTAGCCTGCATTGCTTACAGCACACTCTTCTTCATCTATGGTTGTCAAATTTACCAGTAATCTGTAGCTACAGCTATAGAGAATTCAGACAATATAAAAAGATGGCTACGTTTTACGGTTGAAACAAGTGTAGAGCAGTGAATAATGAAGTGGGAAATTATGAACCAGTTCAGTAAAATCAAAATTGTTTTTGTAATTAGATCTCTTAACAATAATACAACTTCACGCACATTCATAGGTTTCACATTTGTAGCAAAATGCCGATGTCCCTAAAGTCCCTGAAGGACTGATGTCCTCCTAAAACTCCACTGGCATCTGTACAGAAGAGATGCCAATTCAAGCTGATGACCGATGCACTTAAGGCTCCTGCTCACATTAACGAATGAATGATCTTTCACCAACAATTGAGAAGACTATGCTCCGGCTCCCTTTTCACTATACTGAAGCAGAAGGGGGGACGCTTCTTCTTCTACATCACAGCAATGACCTGGAACAGCCCCCTCATGCACCTCCGGATCATCACCTCACTTCTGCAATTCTGAATGGCCCTCAAGACCTGGCTGTTCACATAAGCCTCCAGAGCTTGCAAGTGCCTGGATATCTTATCAGTCGATTAGCCTCGCTTTAAAAACCCTGATTGATTGATTGATTGATTGAACATTCCATCAAATTGCAGGCGTACATTAGCCAGATCAGGGGCAGACAGTACTAACAAAACATATTGCCTAAAGTGGAGAAGGTTTTGCACGCCCCCTCCGCCTACAAAAACCGAGCTTATTGAGAGCTCTGGTCAGATTCTACTCCTGAGGCACAGCCGGGAGCATTTTAACAAAAAGTTGCGCTTGATTTTACAATTTGTGTGTTTTTGAATTGTTACTTAAAATTCCACCTTCCTCCCTCGACTGCACCACAACTGGGGCTTAACTCCTACCTTTTCACCGCTATGCAGCAGAGCTAAACGCTGCAGCGGGATCGCCCAGTTCTTTGCTGCCATCAGCGAGTGAGCCGGTCCTGTGGCCACGCCCACTCGCTCGAGGCCACGCCCCCTCCGCCTACAAAAACCGAGCTGATTGCGAGCTCTGGTCAGATTCTACTCCTGAGGCACAGCCGGGAGCATTTTAACAAAAAGTTGCGCTTGATTTTACAATTTGTGTGTTTTTGAATTGTTACTTAAAATTCCACCTTCCTCCCTCGACTGCACCACAACTGGGGCTTAACTCCTACCTTTTCACCGCCACGCAGCAGAGCTAAACGCTGCAGCGGGATCGCCCAGTTCTTCGCCGCCATCAGCGAGTGAGCCGGTCCTGTGGCCACGCCCACTCGCTCGAGGCCACGCCCCCTCCGCCTACAAAAACCGAGCTGATTGCGAGCTCTGGTCAGATTCTACTCCTGAGGCACAGCCGGGAGCATTTTAACAAAAAGTTGCACTTGATTTTACAATTTGTGTGTTTTTGAATTGTTACTTAAAATTCCACCTTCCTCCCTCGACTGCACCACAACTGGGGCTTAACTCCTACCTTTTCACCGCCACGCAGCAGAGCTAAACGCTGCAGCGGGATCGCCCAGTTCTTCGCCGCCATCAGCGAGTGAGCCGGTCCTGTGGCCACGCCCACTCGCTCGAGGCCACGCCCCCTCCGCCTACAAAAACATGTGAACGCCACGTACGCGCAGCGGACGGGCGCAGCGGGCGCGGCGCCTAAGGCAAGCCCGTCTGGGCCCGTCTGGGCCCGTCTGGGCCCGTCCGGGCCCAGCCGGACCCAGGCCCAGGGACTCTGCCCGTTTCACCTCACGACCGTTTGGTATACATAAGTGACATGCTCCGGGCTCTCCACCCGGAAAAAAATCAGGAGTGTCGCTACATCCAATTAGAAGGTAAACCCTATATCAACTGTGAACGCTGTAACCCAGTCGCTCAGATCTCGGGCAACCCTGGACTACAGATGGGCCTTCTTAACTGCCGGTCCCTCCCTAAGCATGGCCATTAAACCAACTTGCTGATACAGGACCAAGGTTTGGACGTACTGTTTCTCACAGAAACCTGGCTCTCTGTCTGCTCAGATTCTGATATTGTCAACGCCCTACCCCCAGGCTACCTTATTCAAACTCTTCATAGAACTCGAGGTAGAGGAGGGGGACTTGCAATAATCCACAGAGAACACCTTGTCTGTAGAACCAGCAATGCCAACATTGAAGACTGCAAAAGCTGCTACTTCGCTCTTCAAACCTCCCCGGCACACTCCCTCTCAGGACTGTTGATTTACCGTCCTCCGGGAACACCAGGGAAATTCCTTAATGCTCTCAATGACACGGTGTCACAGTTAGCTACCTCCTCCCCTAACTTCCTCCTCGTGGGCGACCTCAATCTCCACCTAACAGACCCCACAGATCTAACAGCGTCTGATCTCCTTCTGGACCTTATGTCATTTAACATTCGGCTAGTCAATAACGGACCGACCCACGACAAGGGACACCTTTTGGATCCTGTCCTTACTAACATCACGGACATCACCACTGGCCCCCCCCTTCCTCTCCCCTGGACAGATCACTTCTTAATCCCCATCTCCTGGCATTTCTTTGTATCACCCTCCCAACCCCCCAAAACCCGGGTTACTGACCGACGCTGGCACAAACTTGTACCAGACGAATGGACCACCATTTTCATGGATTCTATCCCTGCCTTCTCCACCGATCCAGTCAACGCCGATGAACAGTTCAATTCTTGGGTCACATCCTCATTGGACAAACTCCTCCCCCAAACTACCACCCTCAAACATACCAAAAGAGTGAGCCCTGCCCCTTGATACACTCCGGAGCTCAATCTTTTACGAAAGGAATGTAAAAGAACGGAACGCTCCTGGAGGAAGGATAAGTCTACTGTAAAGAAGGACGCCTACCACACCTCATTACAAATTTACAAGACCGCTCTTCGCAAGACAAAAAGTATATTCTTTCAAGAAAGAATAGAAAACTCCTCCTGCTCCAGCAAGGAATCTTTTATTATTTTAAAAGAACTCCTTAAGGTCCCAGACCCCGGACCTAGAACCCCACCAGACCCCAAGGCAGATGAGGAAAAATGCCATAAACTAGCTAACTTCTTCAAGGAGAAGATCCAGAAAATCCTTGACTCTATTCCATCCTCCAACTTGAGCGAGGAAAAAGAGACCAATACTACTCCCACTTCTCCCCGTCTAACCTCTTGGGGACCAGTGACTGTCGAAGAGGTCGAAAGCATGCTAAATACCATCAAAAGCGGATCTCCCAGGGACCCCGCTCCGCTACGTATCCTTAAGAATGTTGCACCTATCATCGTTCCCCCCCTTACCCACCTTATTAACGCCTCATTGCAACAGGGAGTCGTCCCCTCTAGCTGGAAGGCTGCAGTCGTCAAGGCTCTATTGAAAAAACCCTCCCTGGACCCTTCGGACCTGGCCAACTACAGGCCAATCTCCCTTCTTCCTGGAACCAGTAAGATTGCCGAAAAGCTTGTGAATAAAAAACTCTCACAATTTTTGGAAATCAATAATCGGCTTAAAAGCTCGCAGACTGGATTCCGCCCAGGGCAGGGTACCGACATCGCCCTTCTCGCAGCGGTGGAGGAGGCCAGAGCACTTTTGGACGCGGGAGGATCAGTGGCAGTGATCCTCCTGGACCTCAGTGCGGCCTTCGACACCGTTAATCACCAGCTCCTTATTCACCGACTCAGGAATGTCGGTGTGGAAGGAACCGCACTGACCTGGCTCACGTCTTTTCTGGGCCAACGCTCTTTTCAGATCTGGGAGAATGACACCCGTTCCTCCGAAACACCCCTCCAATGCGGCGTGCCTCAGGGTTCTTCCCTGAGGCCGACATTATTCAATATCTACATGTCCCCATTGGAGGAGGTTGTCAACCCGTTTGGAGTGAGTATCGTCAGCTATGCTGATGACACACAATTAGTGGTGTCCCTATCTCACCCAAGTCAAGAACCAGCGGACTAATACAACTGTCTGACGCAGATACAAGGATGGATGAACAGCTCATCTTTGAAGCTTAATGGTTCAAAGACTGACATTCTCCTCCTTGGTCAGAAGGGGCTGTCCCTCTCACAGAACATCTGGCCCCCCTGTCTGGGTGCGCCTCCAGACCCGAAACCCGAGATTAAAAGCCTGGGTATTTGGCTCGAAAAAGATCTGTCGTTCACGACACAAGCCAAAAAAGTAGCCGGCACATGCTTTGGGCTCCTCAAGTCGATCAGGAAGATCCTGCCTCTACTTCCTCCCACCTCCCAAAAACTGTTAATCCAAGGCCTTATACTATCAAGGCTGGATTACAGTAACACCATCTACTTAGGCGCCCCTGAGGCAACCTTGAACAAGCTACAAAGGATCCAGAATTCCGCTGCCCGGATCCTCACCAATACCCCTGCCAGAGCCTCGGCCAAACCAGCCTTGAAGCTTCTCCACTGACTCCCAGTGAGAGAGCGAGTGAAGTTCAAGGCCCTATGTCTGGCTCACAGACTGCTACAAAACAAAGGCCCCCCTATTTTAAGAAAATTTATCAGACCATACAAAGCCCCAAGGTCCCTCCGATCCAATCAGGAATATCTCATCATCATCCCTAGAGTCAAGAAGGCACACACGGGTGGAAGGCGCTTCTCGGTCCACACTGCACGCCTTTGGAACGCGTTACCCCGCGACTTGAGAACAGAACCAGACTATCTGCGATTCAGGAAGCGGCTGAAAACTCATCTCTTTCCTTAATTTCTGACCTCTCCCCCTTACCCCCACTGACCCGCAGTTGTATGGATCTTAGCGCTGGGATACTCACGGGTGACTACGCGCTTTATAAAATTTAATAATAATAATAATAATAATATGGTGCCAGAAAGCTGATTTACATCCCATCTCCTCCTCACCTTAACTTCTACACCATGCTCAATCGGGTCTGACTCCCGCCTCCATTGAAGTCCAACTGGCAACCATTTCTCGCTTTAGGGGCTCATCCAAAACACTATCACTATTGTCTACCATGCTCATTAAGTTTTCAAATCTGCCCCAGACATTGCCACAGCAATTTCCAATGGATATAAAATCACTCACCAGGGCCACACTAACAAGCTGGGAGGAGAAACAGCCATCATCCACAAAGAGACCACGCAGTGTACCACCAACAACAACACCACGCACATGGAACCTCTGAACTTCTAGCTCCACACGGACAACAAGATAACCATCAGAGGCATCCTCGCATAACTTCCCCCGGGTCTGCACTCCAGCTTCTGAAATATCCTTGCAGACTTCATTGCACCCTAGTGTTAGACTCCAAGGACTACATCTTCCTCTGCAAACACAATTTCCACATCAACGACCCCAATGACAAAAATACAGCACACTCCTCAACATTATGAGCAATCTAGTATTGACCTAGATTGTTCACAACCCTACACATACAGCAGGACACAGGCTGGACCCAATTGTCGCCTCCAGCAACCGCGTCAAATACAGCCATGTCACAGAACTCACATGGACCGACCACTCTAACGTCCACTTCCGCATCTCCAGCCCCTGAACCGGCACCTCCAAGATGACCAACACCCCTCACTGGAATTAGAACAAAACTTCAGAAACTAACTGGCAAACGCCCCAACACCTCCAACCCTGCTACTACCACCAACCTTGAACAGGGAATGAAAAACTTCAAAGCCTGGATCACCAATTGCGCAGGCAGTGTAGTGTAGTTCCTGTTTTCCCTATAGGCCCTGCGCATTGGAATAACATAAACAGCGGTGCAGACGTAGGAGTGCGGTCTTCTAGGTCTCTACTGACTATGTTAGACTTAATTGGTTTTGTACCAGCTAGCTCAGAGGTCACTGGAAACTTTCTTGACTGAATAGGAAGTGATCAGCTTCCCTGGCTCAGACAAGAAGGGATTCAGTTTTCCAACAACCGCATTAACATGACAACTTTGCTCCTCGGAATAAGAGTCAATCTCTAGAGTCGTGTGAAACAATAGACAGCTATTTCACTCAGTCAGTTTTGTGCAGATTACTTTCACCAGTTATGCAGAGAATAGAGAGACGGGCGTTTTCAATAAAAGGTATTATTTATTGAACAGTCTTCCTTCTCATGCAAGAGAAATGAATTGCCACAATTGCAAGACTTGTTATTATAAAAAGTGCGTACAGTAAAAGGAGTATTGCGAAATAATACTGTAAAAGCATTGATATGGTTTCTTAGCCATAAGATGGTTAAAATGAATAAAATATATATACATTCATATATACATTTGGCTAACGTCCTCAACTGGTGCTTCTAACTACGCCTACCCCGGTGTACCTGACCTAAGCCTAATACATGGGAGGGAGCAAGGAAGTAGCAGTTTAAGTTAAGTTGGTTTTGCCAAGGGTTTGCTTCAAGAATTCTCTCTAAGGGTTTAGTCAGCACCGTACCTCTGGAATAGAATGTTGGAGGTCTGGTATCTCCTCTCAGGACTCGATATTCCAGTTACCCGCAAGGGTAGGCTGGAAACGCCAGAGCTGGATTTTCTCGTCAGGAAAAAAGACAGCGTCTTTCTCAGCGCGTCAAGGAGGAGGGGCAGCGTCCTTGGGCTTCTCGCATCTGCTGGGCTCTCTGCAAGGGACAGCTGTTCTGCTCCAGTATTCACCACCACCGTGTTTGCTTAAGGCAACGTTGGTATTATTTATACCTGAAAGGTGCTGAGTTTGGCGTACGTTTTTGGACATAAGACGTCGATAAAGATGTCACTAAGAATTGGTCGTTCTTACAGTGCTTGCAAGAGTTCTATTACTAATCAAAACAAAGCAAGCGGGGCTTTCCCAGGTTGCTGGGGGTTTTGAGCTGTCGAAAGAACTCAGTGTGTTATCTAGGAATCTAAGGAAGTGGCTTCTGCTGTGTCATGTACTGTAATGAGCTGCAGAGACGAGTTACTGAAATATGGCTCTGATCGTGTATGCCATTATAGGGATATCTATTGATTATAGCCGTATAGGGGCATGAGGTCACAATATTGATCGGGGTCCTAGATAGAACACAACACCCACTCCACGAATTTATGTCCAGCAAATTACTAAAACTAAAGCAAATAGGATGTGCGTGTATTCCTACCCACCCCAAAATACATATTGCATTTGAAATGGTGTATATGAAATACATGAGAATATAGGTACTGTACGTTTTCAAGCAGAGTAATCATTCAAAAATTATTGCATATGTAATCAGTTTGAATGATTTTGCGAAAATTACACATGAAATGTCTTTTAAAACAGAAAAGAAGGGCGAGACTATTTCATCACATATAAATACAATTGCTGTAAAATGTGCTAGAGGCTTGAGGTAAAGTTTTTTCTCTAGATCTTAGTAAAAATAGAAGCTCTGTTCTTTATGAATAGTTCTACTTTAAGCAAAGTACTTGTGCCAGAAAAAAGGTAAATATTTTGAAAAATGTCTGATTCAAAAAAAAAAATTCATGGGGAGCGGGAAAAATAGAGTTCCAAACGTTTTTCAGTAGTTTTTGTTGATCAAAACTTAAGGCCGAATTCAGAGTTCATGGGAACGCTGTGCGCCGGATTGTTTTCTAAAATTCATTGTTTCTGTTCAGGGGAGAACATCATATCAGACAGGCTCTCAAAGAATAGGTCTACATATTCAGGTGACAGTTCAACCAGGTTCAATAGTGCAGTAACCTGGCAGTTGTGAGAATGATTGCTATCATCGTTGTCTGGATCAGCAATGCTCACAGAAGGTCGTACCTGGGTGATGCTGCTTTCATTTTTTGCTTCACTGCCACCACCTAGTCGTAGCGCAGAAGTCTCAACGAATGCCGTCATCAGGATTGGTAGCCGCTGGGGACAACACGATGCGTGAGCCATTACAGGACTTAGCAAAGTATCGATATCCATTGGTACTGCTGATGGTAGTGCAAGACAGGTGTCTAACACGCATTCCTCTCCGCATAGCATACATCGAAGCACAGGTAAGATGCAGGTCTGCCATATAGGTCTGCATGAAAGAAACCAGGTCATATTCAGATCTCTCAGCCGGGCCAATCCAAGGACCTTAGTTATGCGGTCCCGGTAGCGTATTGCTAGGATCGTTTCTTCCATCTTTGCCGGAGTCATGTCTGTGTTTTGGCTTGCCATATCGGAGCAGGAGGGTCAAAAATAAAATGCCTGCTACGAGTCCCAAAAGTAGTGGTAGAACAGCCAAAGACTGAATGGACAAAATTGGAAATAATTCCCAGAACTGCTTTGAATGGTGTTAACAGTCCCGAAAGAATTGTCTTAAATACGTTTGAGATACCAATGGCATCCGACATATTTAGGATTTGGCTGAGCATTTCTGTGAAATGCACGGGCAATTTGTTGATAAAAGTTCATGTATCTCCGATGTTGTCCTTGCAACTTGGAGATCATACGTTTCTTTTGATGACGTGATGGGCACTGTTGTCTGCAAAAGCACAGACTTCATTCTGCTTAAAGTATCAATTCGTATAGAAGAGATATTCAAAGGAGGCCAAATCGGCGTCTCGGAATCTTCAGGGCCATTTGGAAACAATGCTTGCATACAGCAAGTGACCATGGAAGTCACGCTTACGAGATATGCTTTCCCTGGCACCAAGCCACAACAGCTGTGATCCGTTATTAGAATGTAAGTCCAGTTAGAAAGTTGCCTAAAGAAGGGCTCTATCTGCGTTGCAGGTGTGACGTGTTGGTGGCATGAAAGGTTGTTTGAAGTCCCTTCACAGGCCCCATGTAAATTAATACCCTGGCACAAAAGTATACCGCTTAGTGAATGTTTCCAATTTTCACCACTAAGAAATGCATTTTTGTCGTTGTCACTGTAGCATGTGTGTGTATATGGTAATTTCCATGATGACTTAATGTACCCTTTACCCAACCTTTCATACTGGCCTGTCGGTATATACTCAAGGCAATTTTTAAATCGGAAAGTTGTTATCGGAATTGTAATAATCCCGTGTATTATCCATTCAATGACAGGTCTTTCTGACATTGTCAATGGTAATCTCTCAAGTTTTTCGATGCTCAGGAGTGTATAGTCTGCTCCTTTCTGTGCCAAACTGATTTGTTTATC
The DNA here is from genome assembly GCF_964263255.1 of Lissotriton vulgaris. Taxonomy (NCBI): domain Eukaryota; kingdom Metazoa; phylum Chordata; class Amphibia; order Caudata; family Salamandridae; genus Lissotriton; species Lissotriton vulgaris. Next base: position 44,188,882 of record NC_141686.1, on the reverse strand, counting down.
AGTAAGGTTAAAGATGGAAAACAATGACGTTGTGTTGATTAAACGCCATGGCACATAGCCTGAACGAAGATTTTGCAACGTCCAGCTTAGCTGTACAATAGAACGTAATTGGGACTGGCCATGTTGTAACATTAGCAAGTCTTTATCTATTATATCGATGGCAGATGATACAATACTATCCAGTGAATATATTCTGGAGGACAGAGTCATTAACCCATTGTCCACAACAGAAAGTGATTTTTCCAAATTAATATGATCAATTTCTCGTATTTTCTCGTCTGTTTCAATTTGAGTTTCTTTCCAAGCCTCGTTGTATGAAGCATATATGCTGGCCGCTATGAAATGTTTTTGACGCTGTTTGCGTGGTCCCATAATGAAATCACGCAAGTCAGCACCATCTTTAAGTAAAGACAAGTGTTGCTTAATTTGAGCCAGTGTGGATGTTTGGAGCCATTCAAGGCAGAGTTTCCCCTACACTGTATGTTGTTACTATCCCTGGATGTTGTCTCTGGGAGTATCTAGGGTCTGGTGTGGTCATTTTTAACCCCTGTGTTTTGTTCAGGAATCTATCTTGACAGTTATTCGTGTCTATAGGCCAGATTAACCACTTTTTCCAATCAGGATGTGTTCTGTTTTCATTTAAAATTTGGGTTACGTCTACTTCAATATCTGTGGTTGCATTATCAGGTATTGGATTTGGAATAGACGGTTTGTTTAGGCCCTTAATCTTAGCTAGGCCAAGACAGGTTGTTTGGTGAATTGTGTCATTTAAGAACATTATTTGTTCTGGGATCATGCAGGCTCAAAATAATGCTTCTAGGCCTTGTACCTGCCAATCTTTTGTACCCCAGATGGTTTTTGTTTCAATGTTGTTTTTCCAGAAATCAAAACCAAATGTAATAATTTTTTCATAAAATGCTTCTGAATATATCAATTTAGTATTTGTCAGCATGGTTTTCGTCCCTGTTTTATCCAACAGTTTATAATAAAATGTTTCTGCATTACTCGTGTTAAACCCTGAGAAGTATTGGAATTTCTCATAGAATGTTTTTGAACTGCTTTTAGGTGGAGTAGCACAATGTTCCCATTGGTTATATTTAAAAACATTTCTAGGTTGTGCAGATTTATGTAACTAGTGGTCTGCGTAATGCGAAAAACAGTACACCTGTTCATAATTAGATGAACCTTGTAAATAATCATGTTCTGTAAATTTTGCTGATAACACTAAATCCGACATCATATTATTTATACTTTCAAAGTCCCAATCATCAGAGAATGTACTTGGTTTTACAAAGTCACTTAATGAAACCTTGAACTGGTGAGGATATTTCAAGATCTCGACCGGGCCATATATTTCATAGTCAGTCTTGTCCCACACTACCCCGCCGGGTATTGGAATGGCTGTGACATTCACTGATGATAGTTCTCTTTTCTTGACGTGAGATGATTTGTGAGGTTTCAGAACTAAGTTGATGTTCTGACTTGCTGTGTCCATTAAACTGTATTCCCCTCAATTAATTTTCCCAAACAAAGTACCATGATGAGCCAAAGCAGGAGGAAAAATACACCTAGTCCAAACCAAAACTCTAACCATGGAGAAATAAGATAAGTTTCCTTGAGTTGATGAAAGAGTTCTGTTGCTTTTTCTTTAAAAGTCTTTGTTTCTGGAGTTACTTCAGAGTCGCTTTGATCTTCAGAAAAGTTATCGAAGTTGATGAAGTAGCCAGAGGCAGTTCTGTCGATTGTTGGAATTGTTTTCTCCATTTGCTTTTCATTAGCACATTCTAATGCGACATCATTGTAGACTGGTGTTCCATGATGAACTGTTTCAATTTGAGTTCCAAGAGGCACGAGTTCCATGGCATTATTGCATAGTCCTTCTCTGTGCACTATCAAATGTGATTAGTCTTTCAGTTTGAACCTCTTGGATTGTTGCAAATTTGGGTATTCTGTTATTTCTTGGGAGTCCACTGGGCCTACTGTTGATTATAGGCCACATGCTTGTGGTTTCACCAGGTCGATGGATACAACTCGGTTCTCCTTTTTACCAGCAAGGAGCGGTAGTACTACTGATCTTGTTCCGTTAATTGCTAAGACAGGTACTGGTTTTCTGTAAGAAGGCCCAAATTCCTTCTTCACCGCTATTTTTTCTCTGACCAGATCCCCAATTTTTGGAATCCAGACAGGTCTTGCTGGGACAGGTGGTGTGTCTTCAGTGGTAGATGGCTGTTGCTTTAACTTTATGTTGCTTAAGGATTTTCTTGTTTCATTCAAGTCCTGTAAAACAGCCAAACGATCTTTGATGTCAAAGTCTTTATTTTTATCTTTTACCACTGAAGCCTGACTATCAAGATCCTGAATATACATTCTAGTTCTGAACAATAGTTCATACGGGCTGAAACCTTTTAGAGAATTTCTTGGCAAATTATTAAGACTAAGTTGGACACTTGTTAAATGTTTGACCCACCCATCACCCGAACCTAATACCTTCGCTGTTATAGATTGCTTTATGTCTCGGTTTTTTCTTTCCACTACACTGTTTCCCTCAGGGTGAAATGGACAAGAGAATCGCAATCCAATTCCCATGCTGGTCATGGCCTCCCTATAAGCTCGAGAGCTAAAAGCAGGACCCTGGTCAGAATGAAGCATGGCAATTGCGTATGTGCCGATAAAGACTCGCAGAACTTTTATAACAGTTTTGGCGTCAGCCGAGCGCTGGGGCCACATCCATATGAATCTCGTACAGGAATCCACTGCGACCATGATATATTTATAGTTGCCATCCCTTTGTAAGAGACCACAGTGGTCCAGGTAAACACATGCTAATGGTTTATCTGAGATGAGAAGGGGTGTCTGCGCTGGTCGTTTCACTGTTGATACTTTCATTTTTTGGCATATTTCGCATTCAAGCACATATTTCTTAGTTTGTATTCTCATGCGCGGCCACCAATATCTTTGTTTTAATAATGATATTGTGGCGGAAACACCAGCGTGTGCAGAAGCAAGCCCTTCGTGTGCAGCTGTAATTAGTCCTAACCTGTGTTCCATGTTTGGAATTATTCTATCCCCCACTCCAGGGATTCGAGCAAAAGGAACATTATTCGTATCTGTTAAATATGAGTACTTTTCTGGAAAGCCTTTTGGGAGTGTTTTTCTATCATCTTTTACTGACGCACTGACAGCTTGTAGTATATCGCTGTCTATTTTTGTTTTTGACCGGATGATAGCAGCTACGGAAGCCGTTTGCACAGCTGCCTTCGCGGCTTCATCAGCCAATGAATTCCCTCAACGTGAACGCCATCACGTTGATGACTCAGAGTGTGTATCACGTGAGTCTTTCGTAGTTCTTTCTGTAAAAGAACTACTTGTTCCCAAAGCATTTTATGCTTGATTGTGCCACCCTTTGCATCTTTGAACCCGTTTTCAACCCAATTCTGCAAGTATTCATTATAAGATTGAACGCAATAATATGAATCGCACACTATAAGTGTGGGGAATTCGCGATCGGTATTCTCAAGCGCCATCTTAAATGCTAGTAGTTCAGCTCGCTGAGCTGTACAATCTCCTAGAAATTGCGTTTTAGTGACCAGTGGTCTAAATTTTCCTTTGTGCCAACGACCTTTAACAATCGCGCACGCAGCACTATAAGCTTGTTTACTCCCAACTGCGGGTTGTGCTGATCCGTCTGTATATATGATACATTCATATTGTTCTAGAGGGATAATTTCGATTGGCAGAGGATATTCTTTTTCATAATTTAAATCATTCAGTTTTTTCATGTGCGGGGCGAAATAATATTTCACGTCTTCTGCAGCAAGAGAATTTTCCCACTGTATCCATTTCGGATCCAGTGATACTGTAGGCAGGTTTACTGGGCTGAATAGTGCCTTGAAGGCGGATTCCGCTGTGAGAACATTGATCCTTTTGCCTTGTGCTAGTTCTCGTTCTTTCGCTATAGCAGTTTGCACTGCCTTCACAGTATTTTCTGACTGAATGTTTTTTCTGCTTGTGTGTACAAGTGAGATTTGTAAGCTATTGGTACTGTTTCTCCCTCATTAGAGGTCAGGTACCTGAATCGAAATTTGCCTAGCTTAGTAACGGTAAGTTTGAATTCTATTAAGGACACGGAGGCGAGGATTATGCTTTTCTCTCTTCGCTGTTTATTAACATAACATCGCACAGCAGCCAGAAAAGCATCAAACGTGAAATTTTTTTTAGTATTCCCAACACAGGAATATCAGAAAACCTCGTAATAACATTGTTTAATAACTACAAATCCCATGAGATCAACATAAGGCAGTCCTTCTTTAGTGTCCATAAATCCCAATATAAGGCGTCCAACCAACGAACTCCTCCTCTTTCTTCGTGGCGAGTCAGGCCAAAGTCTCAAGCGTCTCGTTTCGCACCATCATTCCCTGGCGGAAAAAAAACAGCGTGAGCTAAGCCATACCCGCTAAGCATGAAGGCAAATCAACAAAGCAGAGCATCAAGTCAATCGACATGCAACCCAAGAAAACAGTAACCATACTGCAAATCGGAAAACAGATTACTTACTCCAGTACGGGCGGGATCTCGGCAGGAGGTATGGGTGGGATAATCCTCGCCTCCGTGTCCTTAATAGAATTGAAACTTACCGTTACTAAGCTAGGCAAATTTCGATTCTATGTCAGGACCAGAGGCTTCAGATTATGCTTGTTTAAAGCTTGTCCACCACCAAACTAGCAATATCCACCACTGGCTTAAAATAGAACCTTTTGAAGGTGGAATCCGAAGACCAGTCCGCAGCGCGCATGAGGTCTTCTAATCGTGCCCCAAGGGCAAATGCTTTAGAGGCCATGGCCCCTCTTGCTGAGTGAGCTCCGAACTGCCTCGTATCAATACCAGCTTCCTGCATAACCCAACGTACCCACCGGGCTATAGTGGGGGAAGAGACAGCCTTGTGCGGTTTGCGCAGCGCAATCAGTAACTGCCGTTCGCCCGGAGGGCGAAGTTCCGTTGTGACATCCTCATAGGTCTTCAAACACTGTACCACACACAACTTAGGGGCATCTGCAAATGCCGGATAGGAAATAGACCTCGTAGCCGATTTCGTGCGTCGGCCCACGGTAAAGGTCACCCCATCCGGGGAGAACGCTCTCGCCGTGACATCAAGGGCACGCATGTCAGACACCCTGCGACAAGACACTAAGCACAGGAGCATCGCCAGTTTAGCTGACAGTTCCTTTAAGGAAAGATACTTGTTAGGCTGCCAGGAAAGAAAAAGGTTCAACACCACGTTGACATCCCACAGGACGGAATACCGTGGCTCCGGCGGTAAAGCCAGACGCACTCCCCTAAGGAGCCTGCATACCAGGGGATGTTCCCCGACCGCCACTCCATCCAGCTGCACATGAGCCGCAGATATGGCAGAACGTATCGTATTAATCGTCCGGTATGCTAAGCCGGCGGTAGAGAGTTCTGCAAGGAAATTCAGGATAGGAACGAGGCCTGCGACCATGGGATCCAAATCCTGTCGAAGACACCAACGAACCCACCTGGTCCAAGCCGATCTATACCCCTTGGCAGTGCTGCCTGCCCAGGCCTTGGACAAAAAGTGCTGAGCTGAGTTCGAAAGGCCAGGGAGCGACCAACGTCGCCTGAAAGCCTCCATGCCACGAGGCGGAGAGAACCCTGGAGGAGATGGTGAGGGACCCCGTCTGGATTGAGGAGAAGACGAGGAAGCCGGGGGAGTAGGATTGGAGAATCCCAGGAAAGTTCCAGCAGAACTGGAAACCACACTTGCGACCTCCACACGGGCGTCACCATCACCACGTCCGCCATCTGACGGCGAATCTGGGCCGCGGCCCGTACTATCATGGAGAAAGGCGGGAAGGCATACGGCCGTTCCTGACTCCAGTCTTGGAGGAACGCATCCATCGCCTCCGCCGAGGGGTCCGGTCTCCAGCTGAAGAACCTCGGGAGCTGGAAGTCCAGACGGGACGCAAACAGGTCTATGGAAAACGGTCCCCAGCATGCCGCCAGCCAGCGGAACACTTGAACATCCAGCTTCCACAGGCTGGAGTCTCGAAGATATCTCGAGTGCCAATCCGCCACCTGATTGGCCCGACCCGGCAGGTATTCTGCCGTAACCGAGACTTGATGGGCGAGACAATAATCCCAAAAGTCTTTCGCCAGGTCCGCAAGGGCTCTTGATCGCGGACCCCCTAAGTGGTTCACGTACCGAACCACTGAGACGTTGTCCATCCGCAGAAGGGCGCATGACTTCACTGAGTCCCTCGTCCAGCAACGGACGGCGAACGAACCTGCTAGAAGTTCCAAGCAGTTGATGTGAAGTCGCTGATCGTCGAACGACCAAGCGCCGCCTGTGGAGAAATCCCCGCAGCGGGCGCCCCAGCCAGACCTGCTGGCGTCGGACTCGATCACCAAGTCCGGAACGGACCCGAAAATCGCGCGGCCGTTCCACGCCTCCATGTGGGCGAGCCACCAAGACATTTCCTCTTTGACCTCCACCGACAGGGGAATCAAGCGGTCGTAGGAGAGCCCTCTGCGCAAATGATGCGCTTTCACTCGCTGAAGAGCCCGATAGTGAAGAGGGCCCGGGAATATCGCCTGAATGGACGATGAGAGAAGGCCCACTACTCTGGCCACCTGCCGGAGGGAGGTGTGCGATTTGGAGATAGTTTGCCGAAGCACATGCTTGATTTTGGCCATCTTTCTGGACGGCAAACTGAGAGTCGATTTCACCGAGTCCACCACAAAGCCCAGGAACACCATCTGCTGGGCGGGGGCGAAAACCGACTTCTCCCTGTTGACAATAAACCCCAGACCTTGTAACAGGGAGACTGTCTGAGACAGATGAGCGGCCAACTTGCTCGGGTCCTGGCCCAACAGCAAGATGTCGTCCAGATAGACGATCAGCCGAATCCCCTGACTCCGCAGGGTTTCAATGGCCGGGTGCAGAATTTTTGTAAAGCACCAAGGGGCCGAGGAAAGACCGAACGGAAGGGCCTTGAACTCGAACACCATGTCTTTCCAGCAAAACTGAAGGAAACGACGATGCGGGGGGTAAATTGGAACCACCAGATACGCATCCTTGAGGTCCAGACGGACCATCCAGTCGTTCGGGAGCAAAACGTCCCTCAAAAGATGGATGCCCTCCATCTTGAAGTGGTTGTACACCACCCAGCCATTGAACTCCCTGAGGTTGATGACTGGTCGTCTGCCCCCGTCCACCTTTTCCACAAGAAAAATATTGCTCAGGAAACCCCGGGGGTGGCGCGTTGTTCGACAAATAGCCCCCTTGCGCAGCAGCGCCGAGACTTCTTCGTTGATCAAGAGCGCGTCCGATTGAGAAAACGTTATGGGCCGAGGAGGCTCTACCTGGCGCGGCTGGTCGTAAAACTCTATGCGGAACCCCCGCACGGTCTGAAGGACCCATGCGTCCGCTGTAATAGCCTCCCACGCCTGGGGGAAACACGCCAACCTCCCCCCAATAACAACCTGATCCGCAGGGATAACACTCACCGTGTGAATTGTTGCCGCCGGAGTCGTTCCGGAATTTTCCGCGTCCTCTGAAACGCTGACCTCTGGTGGGGTAAAAGTTGTTGTAATTCGCGGAGGAGTTGTAGCCCCCTCTGCCGCAGCCATGCCCTTTTCCGGGCTGTTGCTGACCACCACGGCCGGTCGTGAGGCCCCTACCACGACCAGCCCCCCGGGAAAAACGCTGGTGGAAGACCCGCTTGATGGTTGACTGGGCCTTATCCAGGGAGGTGAAGGTGGAAACAAACTTCCCCAGTTCTTTTATGAATGGCTCGCCAAAGAGCCCTCCTTGGGCAACGGCGCCAGCTTCCGACGAAGCCAAATCGCCCAACTTGGGATCCAGTTTTATTAGCAGCGACCGACGCCGTTCGGTCGAAAGGGCACAGTTGGCATTCCCCAGGAAGATAACAGCCCGCTGCGCCCAGTTGGACAGTACTTCCGGGCAAATGGCGCTGCCCGACACCTTGGCTTCCTCGGCCATATCGAGGATCTTGGTGAGGGGGCCAATGGTGTCCAAGAGCTTGTCCTGGCAGGAGCGCCAGGAACGGTCGATCCCCTTCCTGGGGTCCTTCACGAACTTCGCCATGAAGGTGGCCATTTTCCCATCGAGCTCCGGCGTCATGGCCACCTTCCCCTCCAAAGTCGGGCGGGACATTCGCCCCTCAAACAGCTGCGCGCCTCCTTCTCCAAGGGCTTGCGGAGGCGGCCCGCTACAAATTGCGCCACCTTGTCACCAGGCGCCCAAGCGGCCGACCGCGGGTGCATGATTTCGTCCGGGTCCAGCATGCCTGAAGTGTCTTTGGGCAACTCCGTCGAATTGGACGCCGGTCGCCATGACCGCACGGAGTCCACGTCGTCGTCGTCGTCCGTATCCGCGGGGGAAACACCCCCCGGGAAGGCCGGGACAACGTCCGCTGGCGCTGAAGGGGTCTGAGGCGGAGGCGCCTCGGAGGCCGACCCGGATGCCTTAGCCAGGAAAGCGTCGCGTAGGCGCTCGAAGGCGTCCTTGTTCACACCTTGTGAACCACTGGGACCCGCGTCCCCACGTGGCTTCTTGGCCGCCGGAGGCCGGCAAGGATCGTTGGCGGGAGACCCCCCTAGGGCCGGTGCCAACTTGGCACATTCTTCGACAATGCGGGCTGAAAGTCTGTCCTCCATAGGCCCAACGATTTCCTGCACGCACCGGTAAATCGTCTGGTCCACAGACGCATAGAACTCGTCGTCTTGGAGGTACTGGTGTGACTCCTCCTCCTCGACATAGTACCCCTCAGCCATGGTGTCCACCACGCAGTAGAGAATAAATTGGAAACTGAGGGTTCCGATGGCGTACACAGACAGCCACGTGTGGGCCAACCGAAGGTCAGCAGGGGTTGTAGGCCGGTGGAACCGGGCAATCAAAAAGGCAGCACCAGCCTTCACAGCGCGCCGACCCTCTCTCCAGAGACCGGGTCTCACCGCCTCCCAGCGCGCTCGAGCGGGGAACCCCCCAGTGGAAGCTGATGTAGGAAAAAGGTGCTGAAAAATCGCCCGCAGGCTTCAACGTGGTTACAACCACCAGTACAGACCCCACCGGGGCGTTCAAGCACAGGACAGTCCAACCCAAGAGGGCGTCAGGGTTAGGCGGCAGCGGGGCACCTGCGATGTCGACTCCCCAGCGCGGCTCCAATCAGCGAGACGGAAGCTGCGCGCGGGCAGGCGAGACGCAATGGCGCCCTCTAGCGGCGAACTCAACACCGCGGAATACACGGGGACATCGCGTAAGGGGCGAAGGCGTCCCCGCGATGGAAGGGGCTCTGGAAGGGAAAAAACCCCACAGACCCCCCAAAGCAACAGTCAATTCCAATAGAATATAAGAAAAAACACAAAACCTCAACAAACACAAAATGTGCAAGAGAGGGAGAATAGCACTTAACTGGCTGCGAAGCAGCGAAGAAAGAGGAGGAGTTTGTTGGTTGGACGCCTTATATTGGGATTTATGGACACTGGAGAAGGACTGCCTTATGTTGATCTCATGGGATTTGTAGTTATTAAACAATGTTATTACGAGGTTTTCTGATATTCCTGTGTTGGGAATACTAAAAAAAATTTCAAGTTTGATGCTTTTCTGGCTGCTGTGCGATGTTATGTTAATAAACAGCGAAGAGAGAAAAGCATAATCTGAAGCCTCCGGTCCTGACATAGAATCCGCATCTTCCTGGGATTACTCGGATTACAACGTTGCATGTATTGTCACGTGTTTCTAATTTTGTTTTTGCTAACATGTCTGTTTGCAGTGATCTCAAAATTTCCGTGTGTTTTTGAGTCCAGTTGATTGGTTTAAAATCAGGTTTTATTAATTCGTAGAGAGGTTTAATCCTTTCTGCGTAGTTTAGAATGTAAGTTCTTCCGAAATTCAGGAAGCCTAGAATCGATTGTAAGTTCTTCAGCGTTTTTGGTGCTTGGAGTACAGCGCACTTCTCTAAGAAGTTGTCTGCTAGGCTTTTTCCTTCACTTGATAATTCGTATCCTAAAAATAAGACTGTCAGATGGGCAATTCTTGACTTTTTAAAGTTGAATTTGTAATCCTCTGCTGCGAACCCAAGTATTATGGTGTTCACCCTTTTCAAGTGAGTATCCAAGTCGTCATCTGTGAGATAGATGTCATCGACATAAGATAATGCCTCATCATCATAGATTTGTAGTAATTCTGTTACTCTGGCTGAAAATAATCCCGGGCTATTCTTGAACCCCTGTGGGAGCCTACAGAAATTTTTCTGTGACCCCATTATTGAGAAAGCGGTCAAGTACCTGCTTTCTGGTGCAATATTTTGACAAAAGAACCCATTAGATATGTCTAATGCTGTATTGTATTTTTTCCGAACTATGTTATTCATCAGTGTCGCACTGTGCGTGTTCTGTACCGCAAATGTTTTGCAACACGAGTTAAGGTGTCTGTAGTCCAGGACTAGACGATACGAATCGTCTGGTTTGGAAACAGGAAACAAAGGATTGTTCATTTGAGAGGTGCATGTTTCAATCACCCCCTGGTATTCAAGTTGATCTAAAATCTCCCTGACCTGTTTTTTAGCTTCTTGCTTAATAGGGTACTGCCTTTGTGCAGTAGGTTGACATTTTAACTGGATTTTGTGGGGAGGAGAGTCCTCATCCCATCCTACATGATTTTTATATAATACTGCCCATTTCCTTGCATATATATATTTAGTGTGAATCGGAATGTGATTCGAGAAGGCAGGCATAATCATTTCTTCGCCATGAGGGCACTCCCTGACAAACTCTGGGGCAAATCTTTCTCAGCTAACAGGATGTCATAGTCTTTTGAGAGGTTATCCCAAAATAGACCCTTTATTTTTCTAGTCTTATCTCCCTCTATACGCAGTGTTATTTCGTATATCTTATGAGGTTCGCTAACTCTGGTATCTGCAGTTTCTACCTGAATGTATTCATTCGTGTCCACTGTCTCCAGATGACTCATCAGAATCTTGCGAGCTATGGTGATTTCTGCTGCACTGTCTAGCATTGTCTGTGCCCACTCTCCGTTTTTCAGCTGTGTCCTCAGTATTCTCGGCTTGTTCGATTACTCTAAAACTGGCTACCTTCTTTCTTGGAAATTGTAATTTTTTACTTTGAGCAGGTTCCTTGTCTTTGGACTTGGTGTGCTCTCCTGGGTCTGACCGTCCTCTTCTTTCCGATTTCTGCGAAAAAGATCGAGAGGGACGTGTATCAATACTTTGATATCTATCAGGCTTTTTCAAGTTATCCCTATTTCTAAGGTTATATCTTTTCTCAGAGTGCTCCCCACTGGGGAGACTGGTGTTCTCGAGTCCGAGTTCTTTCCCTCCGCCGAGGAGACCTTCCTCTGGACTGGAAAACTTTTTCTTTGGGAGTGGACTGTTTATTTCCATCCCAGCTCTTTTTAGGAGTGTTTAGATTATTTTTAATAAATAATTTTTCAGGATTTTCAAGTAGTTGTGGTTTTACAGGTTTCCCACCCAAACTATCTCTACCTAATTCTTCATAGCATTTTTCTATAATTCTGGCAAGCTCAATTGGTTGATCTGTTATATCTGTTTCTTTCAATTTCTGGCGGATCGCCACAGATGCTGCTTCTCCTTTTATGTTGGCTAGTAATATAGCCGAGACCTGCTTGAAGTCTTTCAGTAATTTCATACCAAGAGTTAAAGCAGGTTCTGGACCGTATTCATTCTGAATTTGTTTTAGCACATCTGGTATTACCGCCATGGACGGAACACCATGTGTTTTTGTGTAAATGGAAGCAAAGACTGTACCCCAAGTGTCACAGTCCTCCACGTGTGGTGCGACCCCCATTGGAAGGCAGATAGTCAGAATTCTGTGTTTCTCAATAGTGGTAGTATTCTGAAATACTGCCTCTATTTGAGTAATTTTCTGTGCTAACCAGAAAGGGATTTGTTCCCGTTTTACGGGTGTTTTACCAAGACATGATTGTATGTTCTGTGGTGTAATTTTATTTGTGTTCCCCTGATGAGGGGTCAGCTGTGGAACATTAACAGCTGTTTGGACTGTTGCAGTCCGCATTACATATTGGACTAATTGTCTATGTATTTTAATTAATGTTTTTAGCTGTGCTAACAGCTCTTCGCGAGACATTTTTTCAATGTCCGGATGTAGTGTGTAGCTGGCTAGAACCGGCCACGTTGCTCCTGGTCTACCTAGTGGACCGAGCCTGGTGATGTGATCATTGTGTTTTAGGGCGCCTTTAAACCAGAGCAGGTGCTCTTGGTATTTTAATGGGATTTCAATCTCCTCGAAAGGAGCGTACTCATCCGGTGGTTCCTCTATTTTGTAAAAGTGGAACTCGTTTGTTGTAGCATTTGCCGCTGGAAAGTTTATCCATGAATAGAATACCTCTGTCTGCCGATATTCGTGTGCCTCTATCACGAAAATGACGGTACCACCTCGTGAGGTCAGTCCGTTTTCTATAAGTTTTAACGTTATAGTTTTTCTTATGTTTGCCGGGATGATAATCGCATCCGGTTCATTAATTCCTGTATCATCGGGACCCTGCTGAGTCGTGTCTGCTGCGACTTCATTGGTTCCGTTGCTATTGCCATTTACTGACATTGTATTAATGAAGGTTTGCAGAGCAGGTTTCCAAGGAAACAAAGATTAGGTGCACAATATTTTGGAACACTGTATCCTTCAACGTTGAATAAACCAGAAGCTTTACATAGGAATCTCTTCCTACTAAGATTGGGCGGATTTTAACCTTTCACCCACTCCAGACGTCTATTGGAGTATTTACGGGAGAAAGGGTCTGTGTGAAAAAGCACGACTGAGTTACTCTAACGTTTTGCGTTAGTTTTATCGCCTTACCAAACGTTGGGCGCCATGTAGTGTAGTTCCTATTTTCCCTATAGGCCCTGCGCATTGGAAGAACATAAACAGCAGTGTAGACGTAGGAGTGCGGTCTTCTAGGTCTCTACTGACTATGTTAGACTTAATTGGTTTTGTACCAGCTAGCTCAGAGGTCACTGGAAACTTTCTTGACTGAATAGGAAGTGATCAGCTTCCCTGGCTCAGACAAGAAGGGAATCAGTTTTCCAACTACCACATTAACATGACAACTTTGCTCCTCGGAATAAGAGTCAATCTCTAGAGTCGTGTGAAACAATAGACAGCTATTTCACTCAGTCAGTTGTGCAGGATTACTTTCACCAGTTATGCAGAGGATAGAAGGTATTATTTATTGAACAGTCTTCCTTCTCATGCAAGAGAAATGAATTGCCACAATGGCAAGACTTGTTATTATAAAAAGTGCGTACAGTAAAAGGAGTATTGCGAAATAATACTGTAAAAGCATTGATATGGTTTCTTAGCCATAAGATGGTTAAAATGAATAAAATATATATACATTCATATATACATTTGGCTAACGTCCTCAACTGGTGCTTCTAACTACGCCTACCCCGGTGTACCTGACCTAAGCCTAATACATGGGAGGGAGCAAGGAAGTAGCAGTTTAAGTTAAGTTGGTTTTGCCAAGGGTTTGCTTCAAGAATTCTCTCTAAGGGTTTAGTCAGCACCGTACCTCTGGAATAGAATGTTGGAGGTCTGCTATCTCCTCTCAGGACTCGATATTCCAGTTACCTGCAAGGGTAGGCTGGAAACGCCGGAGCTGGATTTTCTCGGCAGGAGAAAAGACAGCATCTTTCTCAGCGCGTCAAGGAGGAGGGGCAGCGTCCTTGGGCGTCTCGCATCTGCTGGGCTCTCTGCAAGGGACAGCTGTTCTGCTCCAGTATTCACCACCACCGTGTTTGCTTAAGGCAATGTTGGTATTATTTATACCTGAAAGGTGCCGAGTTTGACGTAAGTTTTTGGACATAAGACGTCAATAAAGATGTCACTAAGAACTGGTCGTTCTTACAGTGCTTGCAAGAGTTCTATTACTAATCAAAACAAAGCAAGCGGGGCTTTCCCAGGTTGCTGGGGGGCTTGAGCTGTCGAAAGAACTCGGTGTGTTATCTAGGAATCTAAGGAAGTGGCTTCTGCTGTGTCATGTACTGTAATGAGCTGCAGAGACAAGTTACTGAAATATGGCTCTGATAGTGTATGCCATTATAGGGATATCTATTGATTATAGCCGTATAGGGGCATGAGGTCACAATATTGATCGGGGTCCTAGATAGAACACAACAGCAGCATTGTCCCCATCAAGCACAACATCCTGAGAAAATCCTCCAAAATGGCCAGCTGGTACACCCAGAACAGCGAAATGAGTCAGCAAACAGTTGGAGAGGAGATGGTGCACCAGCAAGGACACCTCCAACAGGGCACCCTTCAAGACCTCTCTCAACCTCTATCACCGCCTGCTGAGGGGAACAAAGAAGACAGCCCTTGCCACATGCATCAAAACCAGCACGAACAACACCAAGGAACATTTAAACATTGTTAAGGAATTCTCCAACCCAGCTGCCAGCGAAAACACCATCACACCCAGAGGAGTTGTACGGCAACCTCGCCCTCTTCTTCCACGACAAGATCACAATCATTTACAGAAATTTTTAACCCCAAACCATACCTAGGGACTTCCTCTACAGATATGCCACCAATGTAACTGGCACAAACCCCACACTGACCACTTGGAACATCCTCTCCATCCAGGACACCACGTCCACCATGAAATCCATCCACTCAGGAGCTCCCACAGACCAATGCACGCACCACATCTTCAACTTTGGTAACTAAAGGATTAGCCAGGAATTCACCACCCTACTCAACACCTCTATCACCACTGCAACATTTACTGATGTCTGGAAACATGCCGAAGTCAGACCACTACTCAAAAAATCCTCTGCTGACCCCAGAAAACTCAAAAACTACTGGCCAATCTCCCTGCTCCCATTCTCAGCAAATGTACTGGAAAAGATCATCAACAATCAACTCATGACACACCTGAAGCAGAACCAGCTACTCGATGCCTCTCAATCCGGCTTCCGCAGCAATCATAGTACCAAAATCACCCTGATCACAGCCATCAACAACATCTGAACCCTCCCCAACCCAGGAGAAACAGCAGCTTTGAACCTCCTCGACCTCTTAGCAGCCTTCAACATCATAAACCAGCCTACACTGATTTAAAGACTCCACCACATCGGAATGGAAGGGGACACGTTCAGATGGATCACCTCCTTCCTCACCGAAAGAACCCAGAGGATCTACCTCCCACCTTTCACCGCTGAACTGAAGGAGATAACCTGCGGGGTCCATCAGGGCTCATTCCTCTGCCCCAACCTCTTCAACGCATCTTCAGATCCCACACCCTCTACATATTTTTCTACACAGACAACACCCAACTCATCCTTTCACTCACTGACAACCCCACCACCACCAGTACCAACTTCAACCAGATGCATGACAAATGTAATTGTGGCAACAGCAGCAATACAGGGAACGACTCCTGATGGCCATCACACCTAGGACCCACACTCATCCCCTTCAACCACACCAGAATCATCATAGACAACAAGCTCAACATGAAATTATACAGATCAACGGCATCTCCTCCGACTGCTTCCTCACTCTGCACATGCTCCGTAAGATTTTCAAGTGGTTACCTCTATACACGAGACGCACTGTGACACAAGCCCTCATCTCCAGCTAACTGGACTACTGCAACACCCTGTACATAGGAATCACCGCACACATTCTACAGAGACTTCAGACCATACAGAACGCCGCAGTCAAACTCATTCTCGGCCTTCCTCGACGAACCCACATTACACGCCACCTCAGGCAACACCACTGGATCCCCATACAGAAGAGGTGCCAATTCAAGCTGCTGACCCACACACACAAGGCTATACACAACGAAGGACCTGCGTACATTAACCACCGCCTAAACTTCCACCAACCGTTGAGAAGACTATACTCTGCCTCCCTTTCACTTGCCCATACTCCTCACATCTACTAGAACAAAAGTGGAGGACGCTCCTTCTCCCACATCACAGAAAAGACTCCTCTGGATCATCACCTCACTTCCAGAATTTGAAATGGTCCTCAAGACCTGGCTGTTCGAATAAGCTTCCAGGACCTGCAAGCACCTGGATACCCTATCAGGTGATTAGCTGCGCTTTATAAATACTGATTGATTGATAGATAAAGGTGAAGCCTGAGTTAAGAAGGGTAAACCAACCGACAGATGTGCAGGTTGTGTCCACCCAGTGAGTGATTTGCCCTTTGCTTCATTGACCTGGATGAGCCATCGAAGATACCGCTAGCTTGCACCAATTGAATGTCTAATGCTAAGGTAATCAATAAATCTATAAAGTCTATAGGCATGGCCTTGACACTTTTTCAAAAAGGTTCCTAAATGTCATAAAGGAAGCAGTCATTTTGTTTTGCAGGCATAGGTAATTCGAAACATGCCACTGCTCTTTCTTGGATGTTGTAAAAACCTTCTATGTCCTCCGGAGAGGAATCCACGGGGGTGGGAGCGACGAAGATGATGGTGTTGGTAATATGTAATCATCCCATTCATCATGATGTTTGTGGAGTTCACCTTCCTCCCTTTCCTCCTCAGATGAGGTGGGATCTTGTAGCTGAGCCACCTGCGGAGAACTCCTGCTGATGGAGGTGGCGGCAATGATTGTGGAGCTGGTGGCCGTATAGGCACTAAACTTGTCTGTGTTGAAATCTGTCTAGCAGGAGGGGACATTGGAGGAAACCATCTCCTGTAGTCTGGCAACATGAATTGAACGACTGACACCTGTGATGATGGTAGACACACATCTCTTTATGATATTGTTGTGGTTGTTGGTAGTATTCCTGGAGGCATACCATTCTTGTCAGATTCTTCTTATTGGCATTTTACATGAAGTTCTGATGGGAAATTTGCTGGTCCAAAGAGGTCTTCCTCCTCAGAATCTTCCTCATCTAAAGGATGACAGGGTAGCAGTGAAGACACCTTACTCAGAGATGTGTGAGCAGAAGTGAGGGTTTTTACTTTTTTTTACATATAATTTTGCCCATCGTCAATGACATCAACTAGGTCATCGACGATGAGAATGTCAGTGACAATGATGCATTTGACTGGGTCGGGAGTGTCGATAAAGCTGTAATTCGTATTGTTGAAGATATAGGAGTATGGCTGTTCGACGATGGGGTCATTGATGAGGTCATTGATGAGGAAGAGGCTGTATTGGATATGGTGATAGTCTCAGACATCGCTGTTTTCATCAGATGGCATCGTCAACATTGACTTTCTCGTCAATGGTGATGTCAATGATGACCCATCCATTGGTGGAGCAGAGGAAGGTTTTTTGAAAGTATGGGTCACTTTTATGTGGTGACTTGGAAGGGCTGCCGTGTCTATAAGAGTCTGGAAAGATGTTTTTGGATGCTTTTTTAGTGGTTCTTATCGCTAACTCACTGTAGAGGCATTTTAAATGAAGATACAGATGAAGTTTCACTATCATCAACAGAAACCAGATTTCCCCAGACTTGAGCTTTTGCAACAATAATAGTAGTCGCCCTCGATCCTTCAATGTTTTAAGAAGAGAAGTGTGACATACCTTTCAGTCCTTTGATGCCTAGCTCGACATGCATTAGAAAATCTGAGGGAATGGAGCTTCTGCCAAAATGGTTCTACAGGGTGGTGTGACCAGATTAGTTGAGTCATAAGTTTAGTCCTTTTTAAAAAAAATGACTAGGATATGTTACTTAATCGAAAGGCCCAGGCCCTCTATAATCTATGGAGCATATTATCAAGCATGGCGTTAACATTAGCGCCGCTTTTGCGGCAGAAAACTGCCGCTAAAACAGCGATAATGGGCTTGATAAACAGCCATAGAGAATTCCCATAGAAGCCCATGTTCACACCAGAACATAGTCTTCTATGGGAATTTACAAAGGGATATTATCAAGCCCATTATCGCCGCTTTAGCGGCAGTTTTCTGCCGCTAAAGCGGCGATAATGTTACTGCCATTTCTTGATAATATGCCCCTATGTCTTTTATTACATTGCTTTTTTAAAGTACTGGGGACTCCCATCTCGACGATGGGTAATCATTCAAGCATGTAAATCATTGAAAGTTCCAGTACTGGAGTAATCTATTTGACCTACATTAATGCCGTAGACCAACTGGAGTGTAATTCAGTAGTACAAATTCATCTTCATATAATAAATATGAAATCATCTACAAAGCGCATTTAAGAAGAAAAGGAGTTAATATCCTCTTCTACTTGAGGGAGGTCTGCCAAAAATAAGCAACATTTTGGTCCAAGAGTGATTTCAGTACTAATTTTGAGAAGTCTTTGGAAATTGCATTCAAGTAGAGATTATGCAATAACTCTGTGTGGCTTTACTATCTTCTTTTTTGAAGATAACTTTTAAATTGGCCCTTTCAAAGAGCATCAAATTCGCCCCTCCCCTCAAAAGAACAATCCATTTGAAAAAAGGTACAAGAGCTGAGGACCACCACTTGGCTTTCCGTGTAGAAGAACTGCAGGGCTATTGCCCACATCTGCTGCAAGAGATAGTTTCATAGCAGTTATTACTACCAAAATTGATCTTTGCTCCCTTAGATAGCTCTTCATCAGGCCCATAGGAAAACCCTAAGATGTATCCTGCCATCATTATAGCCAAAAAGGGAGGAGCAATAGCCGATCAAGGCAGTACCAAAAATTGTGCAGTCTAAGGTCAGCAGATGCTGACTGAAGGAGAATGAGCTATTTACCAGCCTCCAATAGGCTTTAGCATTCCTGAAGGTTATGACTTCAATTAGCTCATCCTATTTATTCTTTTTTTAATGTCACCCTTTATTAGATTCAACACAGATACACATTTCAACAACGGAACGCAATGTTGCAGGAGCATTCTCTTACAATAAACAACAGTTTTCCCCGTGGCGAGGAACAGACCCAATTATGGATCCAAGTGTTCATTTAAATGTTTCAACTAACTCCACCATCCCCTCCTCTAATCCTCAAGTTGTGTGTAATGCGCCAAAGGTCTGCATTTCCTCATCCAGCGAGGAAACAGAAGCAAAGCATCTCGTCTCTCTAAAGGAATCCCCCTGTAGCGGGCCCAGTTGGCCCAAATTTTATAATGTGTCTGTGGACATGCCCAGCCAGCATATATGGGAATTTCTCGGCCCACGCAGCTGTCTAGGTCCGACTTTCATCTATCCCTCTATACCTTGGCGAGATTCAGTCTTCCAGGCCTTGGCTATGTCCCACTTAGCTATAGCTAGTCCCAGCTTCACCAGGGACTGCTGGTACCTGTTACTGTCTGTGATGATGTGTAATAGAGTGAATTTAGAATCTCTGGGTAGTCTCCACTCCAGTATCTGTCCCTGGCATGCAAGCACTACCTCCCAGAAGGGCAAGAACCCCTTGCAGGCCCATACTGTATGCAGAAAGTTCCTATTTTGCTGCTGGATCTCAAGGCATTTAGGTGATGCTATCATCACCAATTTCCACAGCCCCTCCCACATGAAATATTCTTTATGCAGAAATTTGAGTCGGATCAGTCGAAATTGAGAAGCTATAGCTGTCTTCCTGGGAGAGGTGAGCGCCTCCCTCCAATCGTTGTCTGTCAGTAGTCCCAAGCCCCCAGCAGATAGGCTGTCCGATAGGCTGTGACTCGACTCCCCTCGGTACATCCGCCAAGACTCATTTTCACTACCCTGTGACCCACTGGGAATTACTCAATCAGTGCTCCTAGTGTGTGGGGGAAGTCGACATTAAGTGGTGCAAGGGGGTGTATACACTAAGTATTGTTAAGGGTCGACTTAAGAGGAGGCCCGGCACTGCCACATACAGACTCCCTCTATCTTGCCATACTAGAGTCACCTTTATTGGCAAGCATTGGTGTATCAACATCAATGTAACAAAGCCTGCGTAGAGCACTTGTGAGTACCTCATTAGGGCCAGGAAGGGGCACCAGGTGCCCACTAGACGTGTCACCTAAAGGAGGAGGATGTCTGCCACCCATTGCATTGCCCCCCGCTTCACTGAGTCTAGTTGCTTCTTTTGAAGCTCATTTTAAGGTGAGTCGGAAAGAGCAACATGTATTGTAACCTCAGGGCCCTCAGCTTTTGTTTCACCTCCAGGAACGTGTGTCTTAGTTGTTGAACCTTACAGGAGTAATCTGGAAATATCATGACTCATGCTTAGTTGCACGGCAGTGTATCTAGTTCCGAGAGACCCTGAGTATCACTTGTTTATCTGTGAAGTTGAAGACACGAGTAATGTTGGGGCACATGTTGTCCCCGAAGGGGGTTTCAGGGTCAGTGATCCATGGGCTCTTTCAATCGTGAAGCAAACAGAAATGTCATCTTTGTAGACCCGTGTCTTAAGCCACTCTGCTATGAACCGTGTGGCAGAGGCTCCCTTAACCCCTTCAATATTCCCACAATTCTGAGACTGTTGAGGCGGGTGTGGCCCTCTACATCCTCAGCATGCATCTCAGCTGGTGTACCAGTTTTTTGAGACCTGGGACTGTGGTTTGCAGCGTCTTTGCGTATGAGTGAGAAATTTGCTTGAAGCTCTCTGATTTTCCCCTCCATGGAGGAGCAAGAGTCTTGAATGTCTTGTAGGGTGATGGTTCATTGATCAGAAGGGGTATGGTGGGCTCCTTATCCAGGATTGTTGTAGGTTTTGTAAATTTAGCAATGCGCCCCAGCAGACCTTGTGCCCCTATGATATTTTGTCTTTCCCCATGGTGGGTGCTGGCTGCTAAAACTCTGGGGGTCATTCTTCCATGTGGCCCATTATAAACATGGCTTATAACGGTCCATGATTGAGAGCTTTGGCATGCGCCTAATGACATTCCTGGTTTCTGCCAGTTCCTGAAAGTGGGTTGAAATATTTGCCCGATCGTCCCTCCACTTTCAAATACAAGCAGCCGCCACTGTCAATTCTGCACAACCATTCTTAAAGGCACATCAAAACATTCTCCCTGGATGTGGGTGCATCTTATATAATTACCACCTGTGGCTTTCCTCAAATTAAATGATACTTGGTTGCGTACCAGTCCTGAGTAAAAAGCTAATACCAAGCCGGTTGACTGACGGAGTACCAAGGAAGCAAATATCGTGAGCACAGAATATCATGTCAAAAATATATAGAGGCTCAAAATACTGAGTACTGAGAAGGTAAGTGTAATGATTTAAGTATAAATTTACTATTCTCAATTCCACATCTAGGTACCTTGAAGATATATATATATATAGTCAATATAGTCAAGGTGCATATATATGGAATTAAGTAAAGTTAAAGTTTGCTTACCCATAGAAATTCACCTTCACGATGTTCTTGACACAACATTTTGTCCACACGTTATTTTTGCTCCCATATTTTATGCAAACATCTCCAAACCACCAAGGGCTTAAGGGGACATGTGGAAAAAATAGATAGGGTCTAAGCTACAGGAGGCAGTTCTGACTTTACAGCGTCACAGATTAATGCTGAATAAAACACTACCTTATTTAAGTCCTTGTTTGCATCATTTATGAACCCTAGGGTATTTTGGGTTTAATAACTAAGTACCTGAAAGTTCTGGAATGTTTTAAAAAATATGTTATACCCTATATCTATCCGGGGGAGTAGGAGGGGTCTTATTTTTCTTCTTCCCGGCTGATGTAATTCCAAAATAAAGAGTATTCGCTACACCTGATGTGGAGTGCCATGACTAGGAAGAGCACAATTATACTTTGACCGTTAGGTCGTCCTCAAATTTCTCTATGTCCAATCATTCACAAGGAAGTTTCTTTACATTTGTAGGTATTCTTTATTTTCTATTTGATCATATTCATATGTTTCATTAACATCATAGTGTGGTTGGTACAATTCACTTCATAATTCCACATATACCCAATGCATTTCGGGTCATATGGGACCCTTCTTCAGGGGTCTGTACATAGAAAAAAACAAGGATTTTTGAGCCAGCCTCATAAACAAACAATAAATCTCAAAAACGAAACGGCTTTTCATGAGTCAAAAAACGAATCAGTATATAACATTTCATAATCTGTAACGAGGATTCCAACAGTGCATGCATTTTCTCAACTGCCCAAACTGAACCTCAAATACGAAGTAGACATCATTACCAGCGTTCTGTAAGTCGATGCGGATAAAAAGTACCAAAGTTTATCTCAAAGTTATATATCAGAGAAACCTGAATATATAATAAAATAAACAGTGTTCAGGTTTCAGTTTATGTATCCTGCCTTAAATCGGTAAGAAATGTACACAGTAAACAATAAGAAACAAGATCGTCTTCGTTTGTACCTACGGAAGTGCAACTGAAGTGAGCTTCGGTGTTCAACCACTCGGAATCGCGCTGTGAGTCTACAGCAGATGCTAACTTTTAACCAGTGTGCTGATTGGACCGCAACGGTGTCACGTGATCGCGGTTTATCACAACAGCCGAAGACGGCTAATCTATGTGTTACTAAAGATTATTGTTCTTTGAAAAGTGCACTTTTTTGCATTTTTCAAAGTGCAATGTGAAGCACATACATGCCCTTACAGCATGTATGTGCCCCACATGTGCACCCATGCTTATTTCAGGGGTGTGTCAGGATGTCCTTTTGACACCCCAGCACCCTTGAAATTTTTATTTGCGATGCTCAAATTGCGAATCGCAAATTGAGAATAACTTCCCATTCATTCCTATGGGCCTACTGGCCCATAGAAATGAATGGGAAAGTATGCCTTAATTGCAATTCGCAATTTGCTAATCGCAATTAAGGAATATTAAGAAATCGCTAAAAAATTGCAATTTTTTACATACATCCCTATTTGCAATTCTCAAATAGCTATTTCTAAAAAATCGCTACTTGAGAATCGCAAATCAGGATGTTGATACATATGGCTCAAAGTGAGCAAATCTCACCTTACATAGAAGGGTTCCCTTTAACCTTCCATGCTCCTTACATCCATCTATTTATCAATCCTTTTACCCTTGTATCTATTTATCTGGTCTTGTCAATCCCTTCATCTTTCCATCCATCTAGTATACATCCTATATCCATCCATTCACGCTTTCCTCTATGCATTCACCCTGTGATACATCCTTTTACACATCCTTTCACACATACTATCTATCCATTCCCCCTCCTTCTATACATTCATTCTTTTATCTCGCAATCTTTTCACTCCTTTAATCCTACTCGTGCTAATACCCTCATGGCTGATTGGTGAGCTATGAAAACACCAATAACATAACATACATTCGTTTTCCCTTACACCTATCTATTGTTTCACTTTTTCACTCCATCCTTTCACCCTTCCACTCAATTCTTTCACTCTTCCATGTATTCATTCTTCCACCCATATATCCTAATTTTCACCTTTTTTATTTCCTTTCACTGTTCTTCCTTTCACTCTTTTTTTCCTCCTGTTCATTCCTAACTTTCAACTCATATTTTGTCTCAAGCTTTTTTCTTTCCTATCTTTCTCTCATGCACACTTTTTCTTTTTGTCCATCTCTCAGTTTTGTCCCCTTTGTTCATCATTCCGTGATTTTCCTTTCTCTTTTTCCGTTTGCCTGCACCCAAACGCCTCTGTCATGGTGGTCTCTATTCATTATTTATTAACATTTTGTCTGCAGACTGAAGAGGCCACAAATGACTGATAAAGATTTTGTTGGGATCCAATTCTCTAGCCCACCAGTCCAGAGTCAGTCCCCACTTGAGCTGCTTAAGCAGGGGTCAGTGGGTCACTAGCCCTGTGTGTGTAACTGTGAAGAATTCTTTGCAATATTTGCGTTTTTCTTCTATGCGCTGAAGGTCAGACCTGTGGAGCTCGGTCCATCCTTAATAAGTTCTGAAGGTCAGAAAGCTATGGCTGTTGCTGAGTAATTTTCGACCAACCTGTTAATCCTTCTATGTGGAGCAATGACTGTAATTGTTGAAAGATTGTGCGTAATAATGACACAGTCATCGCCTCTCTCAGTAAATCAATCAACAGGGTTTACAAGGTGGAGTGAGGAGGGCAACCTTCACCCTTCTGACAACTACTAATAGAAAAAAGTGAGATCTCCAAGTAAACACTTCTATCTCTCAGAGTCTGGCAGGTATGTGGAAGAAATACATTCCAGACTTTGCATTTGGTTGACATGTACCCAACTGTGCCCCATGCCTAGTGATAGAATCTGTTTTAGCCAAGAAGCATTTCTATGAACTGATCAAATATCTCCCTGGGTGGCTTTTACTCAACATTTAATATTTAGGGGCCATCCAGCAACACTGCATGTGGTACAAGCATGCAGCAAGGATGTATTTCTACAGTGGACGTAGCTGATCGGCTTTTAGAAGCACTGTACCAGTCTCATCAAAGAATCATCAGACTTTCCTACAGGCCAGGGGGTAGCTTTCAGAGCAGGATGGGCTGCCATGACTCAACCATCTCCTCATGGGCTCTTTCTAGTGTGGCTTCCTGCATCTTGAGGCTGGTTTGAACATTATACCCAAATCTAATTTTAATTTCCAGGCTGGCCCTGGCTGCCTTTGAGACTGTGACCTGTGGGTGCGGGTCCTTTTCTCTCTTACTCTTAAAATTGCACCTGGTTGAATGTCTTTTCGAATCGCTGCATCATTACTTTTTCCTGCAAAGGGATACCTTGCTCATCAATGTATCTATAAAAACTTTAAAATCCTGATTCTTTCGAGAGTCAGAAGCAAATTAATCATCCTCTTCAAACGTAACTTTATCACGACCCCCTTTCTATTAACTTTTAGTGTTCTGACTGCCTGATATTTACTCGCGTAGGTCAAGAGAAAACGGAGTTTCCCCAATGCCCCCTTTATCAGCCTTGGGATGAATGGCAATCCGTTTCATTAAAGGAAGACTTCAGTCTAAATCCTTCCAGTGAGAGCATATTTATCTTGGCTATTTTATTATGTGAAAAAACATTCAAAAGGCTTTAAATCTCTGAGTTATACCGTGTCCCAACACTCCCAGTAAGAACTGGAAGACGACTTCATATGCAAATAGGAGCCATTTGAACCACAAAATGGCTCCAGCAAATACGATACAATCAATCTAAAAGTTGCAAAGGAAGCAGCGGCTTTAGAAAAGGCTGGCTCTGAGAGGCTCAATGTTAGTTTGTCCAAACCAGGATCTCCCTGGCTGTTTACTCTGTAACATGAGCACATTTCTTGGGTTAGTGGACGCCTTGTGCCAGGGGCCACCCGGCCTGCCAGCAGCAGGAGTATGATTGCAAACATAGCCCCCACGTGAACGCAATAAAAAGGGGTTGATTACCAGTCCCAGCATCCGTTGGGGTTTGTCAATGTTGTTTTGGCTTGAGGATAAAGGATGACGAGATTGTTCAAATCAGCGACCTCGTTGTAGCCAGTGGTTCTGGCATATCTGTCGCCCAGTTTCCCTCTGAAAAATGAAGCATAACATATTTAAATTAACTTGAAGCGTCATACTACACGTGCATCTCATTTCATACTTAAAGCATGACATCCTCTAACACAGCTCGTCTACAATTGACTTGTTTTGTCTCAGGAGCAGGATCGGAAGTTCGTTCATTTGCTGGCTTGCTCTGGCCATTCATTAGTAAACTCGTTCATTTATATGGCATTGCAGCAGGCAGATTGTTATGTCTTTGGTAGTTGCACAGCGCATAGATTGCTTTTAACACCACCTCTTACAGCTTCTGGAATTCTAACTTGCAACTCTACTACACTCCACTCTATGCCATTACACTCTATCACAATCTTCTGCACTGTATGCCACTCTACTCTACAGCACTTTACTCAACTCGATGCAACACCCTCTATGCCACTCCACTCTGCTCTACACAACTCCACAACACTTTATGCCATACCACTCTACAACAGTCTACTCAACTCTCTGACACTGTACTCCACTCTACACCACTAATCTCTACTCCCTTCCACTCCACGCCACTCCATAACACTGTACCCCACTCCCTGACACTCCATTTCACTCCTCTCTTCTCCACACCACTCAACTCTTCTGTTCGCTACTCCACACCACTTCATAACACTCCACTCTACTTTCATTCACGACACTCCATTCCATTCAACGCCACTCTCTTTTACCCTACTTACATTTTTACCCATGCAGAACTGCAGCCAGGCTGGTGTACAGCATTGCTAAACATCTTGGCAAATCCTATAGCTCTTGCACAGGCAAGACCTATTGACTTTACCAATGCTTCTTACACGTTGGGTGTACTGGAGTAGTCAGAACTGTCAAAAGTGTTGGAGTGTGACAGTTAGTAGTTGTGTTGATACTGACATTGGTAGTGCTGGTGGGGAAATTGGTGGTGCAGGCTGCAGTGACCTTCCAAGAAGGGTCCTGGAATGTACTGTTTTTTAAAATATATTAAGCCCTGATTTCCTGGCAGCATATTATGTAGTTATTTACAGCCTTGCCACCCCTGTCCCTCCTCTGGCCACCAATGATATTTATGTTATTGGCTCACTAGACAGGGAATGAAAGGGTACAGGAAATCCACACCCAATTTCATTTAGTACTACTAGTCCCCGCATGACGTTCATAACCTTGCAGTATACCAGAAGGCTGATGGTAGCTCAATGCTAGTTTCATCACCAGAGCTTCAGAAGCCTGATAGGATAACAAGGTGCTTCCCAAGTCGAGCTCTGTGGGGAATCAGCAGAAAAAAAACGGCCTTTTTTTTTTAACTCTGGCCCCTAGCCATTATGGCGAACGTCTTTGGAAATGTGGCCGGGAATGGAGATGGAATAGTCATCGTGCTCCTGGTGTCTTGTGAGACCGGTGTTCACTCATGGTTGCCATGATCTTGGTATGCACCATAAAGCTTCATTCTGTTCAATGCAGAGGATAAGAGACAATGTGATCCACAATCAACTTGGACCGGGAATCATTGGCTATTTTCTGTTGCTGTTTCTTGGTTACAACCTCGCTTGTATGCAGCATCGTTGACCTACTGCCCCTCACTGAGTGCTACACAAGGAGTTGATACATGAAGTCCACGCCTTGGTCCTAGATTCGCATCGTTGATAAATGCAGCACAGTTCAGAGAAGAGCTTGCCTCATCGCTGCTTAAGATGCTATCTGTGTACCCTCAATTAACTGGATCTGAGAGGCCAAATTCAAACCTCAGCTCCTCTTTCAGCCTCATGAAGAGGGCAACTCTAGTAATTCTTACATGATTATCGCATTCTTGTATCAGCAATGAAAGAGATCCATAAGGGGTCGGGGGTCTGTTCTAATTTTTGTTACTGATGACAAAAGGATGGAGGCAGAATGGGGCGTAAATGTAGGACAATCCTCAGTCTTCAGGGCCATCCAGGACCAGCTCCAGCAGATTCACTTATACCATTTAGCTTACACATTGATTTCCTGCTTCTTGGAGTGGAGAAACCCTCCTCTTAGCCTCCCTCTGTTGACATAGTATCCTAGGGGCCCAATTCCCAAAAGTAATCTCAGACAAAATCCTAACTTTACGACTTTCAGTATTCACAGGGCATAAAGGAGTAGTAGAGTTAGGATTCTTAACTTTACTACTCCTAAATGCTCTTTGTGAAAACCAAAAGTTGTAAAGTTACGATTTTGTCTCAGGTTACTTTTGTGAATCGGGCCCCAAGATGTTGGGTTTATAGTAATCTGTGCTGCGCCCCTTAATATGCAACTTGTATTTATGTTCACTAAGAGATATCGTCTGATATTCTGGCTTCACGTGTTATATTTATGGATGCATCATGGAGAAGTGTGGCTCACTGGTTAGAGCAGGCAGACCCTGAAGCAGAGGTCAGACCCGGGACCAGGGTTCGATTCCCGACGCGGCAGGGTGTTGAGCTCAAATGTCCACGGACTCGATAATTCTCGCTTCGGTGCCTGACCTAATCATGGGTTCACACTATGCAACTCTGGGCATTAAGCTTGCTTAATCTCCACAACGGCCCCCCGGCGGCGGGATGCCTGGTTTTCACCTTGGGGATGCCCTATAGGGGCTATCTCACAGGGAAAAACCAGGACGGGTTCCCAAGGCAAGCGCGGAGATACCCCTTCGGGGGTCGATTCTGGCGCTATATAAGAAATGCAATAATAATAATAATAATCATGCATAGCATGTTTAAAAGTGGAACATTTCCGGGCCCGTCCTTTGCTGTCTTAGCCTCCTGTAGAGAGGCCAGCGATCATTGGATGTACTATAGCCACATACAATTGATTCCTAGTAAAACTGGCAATCACTGCAGCTTTGAGCACAGGCATTGAGCCCCTTGACTTTACTGGGATTCATTCAAATACCCTCTATAAATCTGAATACTCAACTTTAGCTGGCAAATCAGGTTGCAGCTTAGGTGAAATTGTTGATTGATCCTACTAAGACTCATAGGAGGATCACCTCATAGCTAACATTCCATTCCAGTGTCTTTGCAGATTGTGTTCAGACAAAGGCAGTGATACCCACTACAGCTTTCTACACTGCATGATGTATGAGTGAAGAAAATCCCTCTAGGGCGACATGGGGAAGAGTCGAAGAAGGATCCAGTATCACAGCCACCCTACTTTGAAGCTCCCTGCCCCTCTCCATTCACCACATCAACAAACTATTGTACTTCAGGCGATAGTTAAGAATTTTCCTACAATATAATGCCACCCGCTTTCCTTTTTGTCTTCTTATTTTTAAAACCAGCTGGCATCAACCAAACACACATGCTAGAAGGCCTGTTGTTGGTGATTGTTAGAGCAGCAGAGCCTGGCGAAAAAGACCTGTTTTCAATATACAAGATACCTCCATAATAATATCAATAACGTCAAGAAAATACAGAAGTCATGAAGATTTCTCTATATAATTACTCATAACAGAACAAATGCTGTCAATGATTGTACACCTGACTTTTACCAATGACATCATTCCACTGTAGGCAGGTGTTGTGCTGGCATTTGTCTCAATCAACAGTGGCTATCAAGCACAATCAATGTAGAAACCACAATAGGCATTTCATAAAAGGTGATTTGTCATGCTTTTCCTAGTGGTTCTACAGTATGGGGATGACTTACAACACTTCAAAGCTTTGATGAATGCAAAACATTTGAATGAGATACCATTCCCACCATTGCTGCTCCATGCCATGGGCAGCAATGCAGAAATATACAAATTAAGGGCCAGATGTAGGTAATTCCTATTTACCTACTCTGAAATACCGAATCATACCGATTCGGTATTTAAGAGTAGGTAAATAGGAAGGGGGCAGATGTAGGTAATTCTTATTTTAGAATTACCGAATCAGTATGATTCGGTATTTACCGATTCGGTAAATACCGAATCGGTATTTCCTATTGATTCCTAAGGTCCTTGAAGCCCATAGGAATCAATGGGAATCGGTAAATACCGAATCCTGCAAGGGTGCAGGGGGTGTCACTTTGACACCCTGTAGCACCCCAATTCCAGGCTTGTGTGCCATGTGACACACAGACATGCCCTTAGGGCATGTCTGTGTGCCACATGGCACCGGTGTATATGCACAGATGTGCATGTACACCTCAATTCGGTATTTTACCACCCAATTGTATTGGGTGATAAAATACCGAATTCTGAAGGCCTGTAGCACTGTAAACAGTGCTACCTACATCTGAGATTTACCGAATCTGTAAAATTACCGATTTGGGGCCAGATGTAGGTAGCCCTTTACCGATCGGAATCGGCCGAAAATACAGATTTTCGGCCGTTTCCGATCGGTAAAGGGCTATGGAGATGTAGGGGCACATATTCGGTAATTTTACCGAATCGTTATTATTACCGTATCGGAAATATTTACAGATTCGGTAATATTTACCGATTCGGTAAAATTACCGAAAATGCTATGTGGGTAGCCAATTTTCCATTGGCACATGGCTTACAGAATCGGTATTTTACCATGGAATACAAATCCATGGTAAAATACCGATTCCTGTGTACATGCACATCTGTGCATGTACACATGTGCCATGTGACAGACAGACGTGCCCTTAGGGCATGTCTGTGTGCCACATTGCACACATGCCCGTTTTGGGGGTGCTAGAGGGTGTCAAAGTGACACCCCCTGCACCCTTGACAAATTCGGTATTTACTGATTCGGTAAATACCGAATCGGTATTGAATTGAATCCTATGGGCTTCAAGGCCCATAGGATTCTATAGCAAATACCGATTCGGTATTTACCGAATCGGTAAATACCGAATTTTTAAGGATTCGGTAACATATCCAGATGTTGGGACCTACATCCCATTTACCGATTTTGAAATACCGAATCGGTAAAATTCGGTATTTCAAAATCGGTAAATGGGATTTACCTACATCTGGCCCTTGGTATTTTACAGAATCGGTAAATTTACCGATTCGGTAAATTTACCGATTCTGTAAAATAATGGGCCCCTACATCTCAAAAACCAATTACCGGTCGGTAACGGCCGAAATCGACCGTTACCGACCGGTAATTGGCGACCTACATCTGGCCCTAAGTGAGGAGCACCAACATTTTAAAGAACTTTCACATCACTCTGGGGCTATCCGTTCTCCAGCAAGTGTCTGATTGTTCAGACCACATGATAGTTGTTCTAATCCTAAAAAAGAAAATAGCACATCATACTTGATATGCTGAGCTGTTGGACAGGCTCCTCTTTACATGTTAGGGGTGAGCAAGTATTTTCCACTTAACTTTGAAGAGATAAAAATCAGTATGGATGGCATGCTTTTTCATTTTCTTAGACAGCTGTCATCAAGAAGAGATGCAAATGTGATGCCTCTCAGTTCTTTGGAGGCCCCTTTATCATGTAAGTACTGCCGATATCAGAGTATAGGAATTGACCATGAGTTACCAACTCCTGTGCCTCTCCTTTAGACTGTTGCCTAGGTCCTCTTACTGAGGCTACCCCTTCTCTCAAAGGTACTGGGCAGGACACAGGGCAACCACTAATTAACCCTGGCTATGACTGGAAAGGCTTTCTAGGAAACGTTAGATCCCTGCCAAAACATGCGGTCGAGGTAAGGAACCTGCTTACCTCTGAGAACCCAGACCTGGGATTTCAGACAGAAACATGGCTTAAACCTAGCTCCACCACTTCAATCACAATAGCACTCCCGGAGGGCTATCAGGTTCAAAGATTAGATAGACAGCCCAAAGTGGGTGGCGGGATAGCCATAGTCCACAAAGACAGGATCAAAGTTACCATTCCAGAGCAACGGTGCAACAACAAGATTACATTTTAGTTTCCCGGATAGACTTACTCGCCCAATATAGTTGGAAGGGCGCTCCAGTCTACCGGCCTCCAAGTCCCATTGCTGACTTTTCGCTTCAGCTTATGGAACTGATAGCACCTTATGTTATCTCCACTAAAAACGTTTTTCTGCTGGGTGACTTTAATGTACATCGCGAGTGTTTGAATAACTCTGAGGCTGCCTCTCTTCTGGCTAATCTTGCCTCTGTAGATTTAGTTAAAATCAATGATTGTCCAACGCATGAAGCAGGTCATACCCTGGACATTATTTTCACCAATTCGTCCCATATTAAATGCGGAGCCCACCGGTGGCTTAGTTGATCCAACCATGCACTTATCGACTTTCAATTTCAGGGCTCTACAGTTCAAGCAGCATCTTGCCTAGGTCCCAAGCGTCTCTACAGACAATGGCGTAAAATCACTCCTGACTCTTTCTCAGCTGTTTTTCCTTTGCCTTGGGACACAGAACCCAAGAATGTTGTGGAGGGTCTAGCCCGCTTTAATGCTTCGGCTAGATCTGCTATTGATCAGCCTGCCCCCATGCAAGTATTACCCAGAAAGGCCAGGCATCCCCAGAGGGCCTGGTTTACACCTGAGCTCTGTAATGAAAAACGTCAATGGAAAAACCTGGAGAGGCGTTGGCGTCGATCCCATAACGGGAATGATAAAGAGAGATATAAGATTTCTCTCTCCCAATACCATAAAAATAATAAAATCGGCACGGAAATTTTCTATTGCCCAATAGCTAAATCAGACAGGGAACGCTCCTAAAGCTTTATTTCAAATTCTCACATCTTTAACCAACCCTAAAGCTTGTGATCTTGAGGAGGCCCCGTCTCAAGCTCTCTGTGATGCAATAGCAGGTTACTTCACACAGAATATTGAACTTACCTATAACAAGATTATCTCAGCTGGTAGTCCACAGCTGACCGCTATAAATCATAAACCTCCTACATGTATGAAGAGGCAGTCACTGGTGAGCTTGCCCTCTCTGTCCTACGAGGATGTGGAAGCCCTACTATGCACAGTGAAGTCAGGCTCCCCTCTTGACATCATACCAGCCAAAATCTCCTCTTCCCTTGCCAAACAACTCTCTGCACCTATCTGCTCCCTTCTTAATCTCCCCCTGAGGAAGGGACATCTTCCTTTGGAATGGAAGGCAGCACAGATCATACCTATTCGTAAGCACACTAAGGCTTCCATAAGAACTCTCCAACCTACTACCTATTTCCCTACTACTTCTCCTGAGCATACTTTTGGAAAAGTACATCAATAAACATCTGTCAGACTATGTTGAATCCTCTGTTCGCCTTGATTCATCGCAATCAGCTTTAGGCCCAAACACAGCACAGAGACAGCCCTGCTGGCCGTCACAGATAACATTCGGCTGGCCTTAGACAGTGGCCAATCCACTCTTCTTGTGCTGTTAGACCTCTAGGCCGCATTCGACAAGGTCGACCACCAGATTTTGCTCAGGAGACTGGAGGAATCTAGAATTGGTGGATGAACCCTGTGATGGATGACAGGCTTCCTATCCAAACGCTCACAGACAGTTAACCTTGGGTCTTATTGATCTAAAACCATGGAGCTGACCAAGGAAGTGCCTCAGGGCTCATGCTTAAGCCTCACCCTGTTTAATATCTACGTCGCTCCCTTAGCTGAGCTGTTGAGGTCCTCCGGGTTTACGACAATTTTATACGCTGATGATACCCGGCTGATTTTTTCATTCAGCAAATCTACTGTCTCTGCCCAGTTTAACTTCTCCTTAGGCATTATCGCAATTTCCAATTGGATGAGAAGTCATTTCCTCCAACTTGATGTGGGAGGACTGAGATCATGCTCTTCGGAGAGGCCCCTTAGCTGTGGTCACCGGATTGGGGGCCAGGGGATCTTGGTGTCCCCCCCCTGCCCCTAATGTGGCTGTCAAAAAGCTGGGCTTTTGCCTTGGTCAGACACTGACCATGAAGGATCATGTAATCTACATAGTCTGTCCTGCTTCTATGTGCTTAGTCTGCTGAGACGAGTCTTCCCTCTTTATCTTGACTCCACATGAAAAACTCTCACCCAGTCATTAGAATTAAGCAGACTGGATTACTGCAACGCCCTGCTGGTCTCAGCTAATGAATCTTCGCTAGACCATTTCAGGTAGTACAGAACACCGCAGCTCATTTGGTCCTAAATGTCCCTTATAGAACTGCCTCCCTTCCGCTTCTCCAACAGCTTCACTGGCTTCCGGTTCACAAACGTATTAAGTTTAAAATTGGTTACACCATCCATAAAGCTATGTATGATTGAGGCCCTGCCTACCTCACTGCGAAATGTAAGCATTATACCCCCACTCTGGATCTTTGCACTGGAACCAAATCCATTCTTGTAGTTCCTTGAATAAAGAAGTCGAGGATGGGTGGGAAAGCTTTTTCGTACCTTGCTCCCCTATATTGGAATCAGATCCTTACCCAGCTGAGGCAATGTCCGGACCATCTTCAATTTAGAAGGCTTCTTAAAACTGTTCTGTTTTAGACTCGCATTGTGTCAGCTTCCTCTATATGTCCGCAGCACAGAGATACCCCTTCGGGGGTGACTCAGGTGCTATACAAAACCCATAAATAAAATAAATGCCATTCATCGTACTCTGGAGACCTATTATAGAAAGTACCACAGAGGGTGCAATGGGCGTCTGCACCCACTTTCTGGCACTTTGATATTACAGTAGGTGCGACAGATGCTTGTGCAGGCCTTGAAACTTCTGTCAGGACTCAGACACCTACTTATGGGTCTTGGTTTGTTGATTGATGGGGAACTTCAGGTCTTGGCTGTTCTAGTCTGCCATGGGTTAGGGCAATCCCCAATAGTAGCCAAGTTGCTGCTGACCCTGGCAACGTCCAAGCAGGAAAGTGCCCCCCTTGAAGGAATGCCAATGGAGGAAAAATCCC
Organism: Lissotriton vulgaris; assembly: GCF_964263255.1. Lineage (NCBI taxonomy): Eukaryota > Metazoa > Chordata > Amphibia > Caudata > Salamandridae > Lissotriton > Lissotriton vulgaris. The sequence continues at coordinate 44,154,701 of NC_141686.1, read as the reverse complement.
AAGGGCATAATACTTCCAAAGGCAGTTTGAATCCAGGAAGAAAAACAAATGGGAGAAACTAAACTGAAAGCAGGGCTGGAATAAGGCAGGACAACAAGAAAAGGGACAAAAATACCGACTGGAGAAATCTAATTAAAGCAGGAGCGATGCATACTACAGGAGGAGCACAAAGTTCATGATGCAAGGACTAAGCTGGACTGACCTCCTTCTATAGGGCAGCAAACTCAGGGAGTAATAAGGCGGCTATATTGTATTAGGATAAGGTAATGGAGGAATAGTCTTATGTGGCCATGTTGGTTTGGTCTATTTTAGATTCCAGGATCCCACCTTTGGAATCCTGAGAAGAAGAAAGCATGAAGGACTAGAGGTGCCAATGAAGTCCTCCAGCAACAATTTGTACCATAGTGGATGCAGGTGTATGAAAGCACTCGTGGGTCAGCTGCTGTAAGGTAAGTCTTGGCAAGCAGCACAGTGACCATCCAGTGAGAAGCTTTCGCTGCCCGCCACCCTCCAGCAGCGTGTCTCATTCGCCCAACAGGATTCCTGGCATCCATCAGGATGTTAGTGGTGATGTCTACTCCTCCGCAAAGCCCGAGGCTCTGAAAAAACAGCGAACCAAAAAAGGAGCATGGACAGAGGAGGCATTCTCCCAAGATCGTTCATTGGGTGAATACCGTTTCCAATGAACCAAAAATTAAACTCTGTTACGGAACAGGCAGCAGTCACACATTTCTTACACATCATACTCGGGTTCATGGTCAACTAACAAAGGAGATAGTTGAGAAAAAAGACAATGGTACGGGTCTGTCAATAGGGTTTCAACTGGAACAGGTGACAGACTGGATGGATTTCCCAAGTCAAGAGTAACTGCACTCAGAAAGCCACAGGATTAATTACATGAGTGACTTAGAACGAGGGAAAGACAAGAAGGCAAACATTTGGAGGATACCCAAACCATGTCTCCAGCCTGTTGAGAAGGAGAGCCTTACGATGGGCATGAGCAAAGCATTTCAGCTAGGTCTTAGTATCATGGATGCTGAGGCATGATGAATGGATTGTAATTGGCAAAGGAAACTAGTTACAGCAGGATCACAGGAAGAAACCTAAAAACTAGATCGGAAGGCATGGGGATGGAAACCCTGAAGACAAAAAAAAGGAGTAAAGAGGTTGACACTGTGAATGGAATTATTATTGGAAAATTCAACTAATGCTAAAAAGGAAGACCAATCACTCTGAGTGGAATTACAAAAGCAATAAAGATACTGTTCGAGTTCTTGGTTCAGGCATTCAGTCATGCCGTTGGTTTGTGGATGGAAGCCAGGACATAGGGTATCCGTAATCTGTAAGGTTTGAGAAGAATTTCAAAAAATTAGATATATACTGAAGATCTCAATCTGAGATATTTGTTCTGGTAAGACCATGAAAACTAAAAATTTCCTGCCAAATTAGCAGATGAAAGCTCATTCAGGGTAGTGCAATAGGCCACTTTAGAAAAGGGGTCGACAGTTACCATAATCACTTTATAACCAATGGATGGAGGCAGGGCAATAACAAAGTCAGAGGAAATGTTGTGCCATGGTTCAGGTGGAATGGGTAAAGGTTGACGAAGCCCTGAAAGATGAGAATGGGAAGCTTTGTTTTGAGCACGTATAGGAAAAGAATGGACAAAGAGGTAATGTCTCAATGAACAGAAGGCCACCAAAAAGAGCAAAGTAGAAGCTCCAGGGTAGATTTAGGGCCTCTGTCTCCTGCAATGGGACCATAAGTACCTCTACTCTTAGTTCTTTAGCACGAATGAAGAGAGCCTTAGCCTTAAAAATCAAACCATTTTTCTAACATACTTGACTTTGCAATATGGTCCATTCTGTCCTCTGGATGTTGTTGTAACTATTTCATACTTTACCACGGAAGGATTGAGCCAGCCAAATGATGCATTGAGGAAGTGGCATATTGTTACCATACTGGACTGGAGACCCAGGGCATCGAATAAAGAGAGTCAGCCAAGATGTTCTTTGAACCAGGAATATATGTGGTGAAAAAATCATGCTAATGAAAGAAATAGGACCAACGTGCTTGTTGACTGTTTTGACATTGCATGTTTCGTAGGCACTGAAGGTTACAGTGATCTGCGCGAATCTGAAAGGTTTGTGAGCACCCATCAAGAATTGCCTCCATCTTAATTGCTAGGGGCTCTCTCTTAAGAACTATGGGCCAGATGTAGGTCAGTCGGTAACGGCCGAAAATCTGTATTTTCGGCCGTTACCGACCGGTTTACAATATTTGGCATGTAGGGGGCAATATTTTACCTAATCGGTAAAATTACCGATTCGGTAATTTTACTGATTCGGTAAAATAAAAAATCGGTAAATTTACCGATTTGAAGCCACCCATATGTAGGTGGGACTCTTCAGAGTCCCAGGAGCCTTTACAAATCGGTATTTTACCATCAAATCCAATTTGATGGTAAAATACCGATTCCGGTGTGCATGCACATGTGTGCATGCACACCTATGTCATGTGACAGGCAGACCTGCCCTTAGGGCAGGTATGCCTGCCACATGGCACCTGTGCCTGTTTTGGGGGTGCCAGAGGGTGTCAAAGTGACACCCCCTGCACCCTTGTGAATTCTTTAATTACCGATTCGGTAAATACCGAATCGGTAATGCCTAATCATTCCTATGGGCTACAAAGCCCATAGGAATGAATGGGCATTACCGAATCGGTATTTACCGAATCGGTAATTAAAGAAGTGTTAAGGATTCGGTAACGAATCCAGATGTTGGCACCTACATACCATTTACCGATTTTGAAATACCGAATCGGTACAATTCGGTATTTCAAAATCGGTAAATGTTTTTTACCTACATCTGGCCCCAAATATTGTATTTCTGAACCAATCGTATATGATATGAGACAAATGAAAGACTGGATGCTCCCATCTGTCATCTTCTCCTTTCTGTAGAAGTACTGCTCCAACTGCTTGATCGTATGCATCAGTTTTGTTCATAAACCTTTTCGCAGGATCTGGATGTCACAGGATGTCACAGAAGAGGTGCCTGAATAAAGGCTTGTAAGAATTTGAGGAAGGCCTCTTCTGCCTGAGTATCTCATTGAAAATCTGTACGTAACAAACTCTTCTTCAAAATGTGCGTGATACGGCTGGCTAGATGTGCAAAATCTTCAATAAACTGTTGATAAACATTGGCAATCCCCAAGAAGCATTGAGTCTCTTTGACACACGTAGGAGTAGGCCAGTCAAGAATAGAATTGATGTGTTAAAAATCACAGTGCAAAATCTTTTGAGTAGATGAGAATGTCAACAAGCTAGATAAATATAAAGTGGTTCAACATATCAACAAAAGTATTGTCCATAAAGGTTTGAAAGACTGCATGAGCATTAGTGATACCAAAAGGCATGTCCTGATACTCATAATGTCATGGAGGGGTTCCAAAAGTAATTTTTTACTTGTATTCTTTTCTGATCTGAAGGAGATGATAAGCTCTGCGCACATCGAATTTGGTATACACCTTTGCCTCTCGCACTGGCTCTAAGACATCTTTTATGAGGGGAAGAGGATATCTGTCTTTGATAGTAATCTTATTCAGCCTGCTACAGTCTATGCATTTCTTAGGTCACCAGTCTTTTGGGGTGAAAAAGAACACGTAAGCCCCTGCAGTAGAGGTGATCTAGTGATGAGGGTATTCTGCAGTTTTTCTCCTAAATACGCTCTAAAGACTTCCTTTTCTGGGTCTGACTGGGAATAAGCACGTCCAAAAGGAACTGTGCAGCCAGGCTCGATATTTATAGTGAAATCAAATTCAAGATGGGGAGGAAGGTAACTGCACATCTTTAGGCTTTTCAAATAGTTCAGAAAAATCTTGATAGTGAGTTGGCAACCTTTGAAGAAGATTGCTAGTACTGAACTCCTCCAAGGGATTTGCTGTAAGTACCTTTGGGGTCCAATAACCACCTGATGTGTAATAATGTTTATCAAAAAACTGGGAGGATAAAGATACGGTTCTGGTTTCCAAATTGGTGTAATAATTATGTCAGGAAAGCCAGGGAACCCCCAAAATTATGGTATGATTTAGAGTGAAGATTAGGTCAAAAGAAATGTTCTCATGGTGTTTCCCAAAGTCTAACTTCAAAGGAGCGGTAATTTCTTTGACTGGGCATACCATCCACCATCTGCACTTGCTTTAGGACTCCTTAAGGTATTAGAGAAATCTGATGATTCTAAGCCCATTTGAAATCCAAGTAGACTCCACGTGACCATTGTCTAGAAGAGCCACGAGTCTCTTGTTAATAATCCGCCGTCCCGCGCTCAGAGCGCGAGCCTTGACATCACTACCAGGATGCTTCTGCAGAAAGATAAACTGTCCCTGAACAAGTGCAAACAGTATTCAATCCAGTTTAAGCTGCCACCGTTGCCTGGCTGCGATTCGAAGAAACAAATCAGCTCTTTTGCTTGGAAGGGTGGCCTGTCCCTCCGTATCACATGCACATAGATAACATTCCTGACCTAGGTACAGCCTAAAAAGCTATCACCCCATTCGTATCTGCGCACAACATAATGAACAACAGAAATTAGTCACCTGGAGCTGGGCTATGTGAGAACATTAAAAAACAAGGACTGGGCGAGAAGGGAGGGGGGAATGCCAGCAGGGTAAGTGATGGGGGGGAAGCACGCGAGTGGTGCATGCGCAAATTGTGATCACATTCGCGGCCGCTTTGATGTTCTCAGTGGCCGCACGGCTCACTGAGAACATAAAAGTGGCCGCAAAAGTGATCACGCAGGCTAACAAATGGTGCACGCGCCCGGGGCACATGCACTGTACCTGATCCGCCTGCAGCCTTTGGGAGCACTTTCAGAAGCCCCTTACTTAATATCTCGCATAGCATTGCTTACGCGATAGCTAGGCGATACCTAAAAAACTGACATACAGATGAGCCTTGTGACACTGGGGTGTTGTGATTCTGTTATAGTGAGTGATTCTTAGAGACTGATGGGAATGGAAATACTCGGATAGCTCATTTGGAAAGGACGTCAAGCATGTTGGGGTTAGTCGGTGGCTGTTAATGTGGAAGTTGCTGTCTTCATTAAGGTGGTACCAAACTCCAGGAAAGGTCAAGAGTTGGCCGTCCTTTCTGCCCTTTGCTGATTGCTATCCATACACAACGACGGAGCGACAGTTGCTGCAAACTTTCAAAAAGGAATACTGGCAATCAGTTCCTGGATGTCATCAAACTGTCTCAAATTAAACTCTGACAAGACAGAGGTGATGACATTCGGGAAACTGGAACCTACTTGGTCCCCTCAATGGTGGCCAACTGAGATGGGATCTCCACCAGAACCTGTCACCAAGGTTCGTAACCTTGGAGTTACGTTTGACAATAAAATGACCTTCCATCCGTGGTCTCCTCATCCTTCTTCACCCTGAAAAAAATCAAAAAACTATTGCCCTACCCTACCCTACCCTAATCAGCACTTTGGTTTTCGCCAAAACAGATTATTGTAACGCCCTCCTTCTGAACGCCCAGGAAAAAGTCCTTAACAGGCTACAGCTTGTTCAGAATGCCTCAGCTAGAATCCTACTGGGCATTCCTAAGTTCACTTCCATCTCCCCGTATATCCAACAACTGCACTGGCTCCCAGTCAGGAGCCGCACAAAGTTTAAGGCATTGTGCATTGCCTATAAAGCCATTAACAACTTAGGCCCACAGTTTCTCAAAGACGCCCTCTGCCCGCTTGAAAATTCAAGAACGCTCTGCTCCTCCTCAGCTCATCTGCTCAAAGTTCAACGAACAAAAAAGGCCAACTGGGGTGACAAATGCTTCACGATCTACACAGCCAAACTTTGGAACGCACTTCCCCTTTACATCAAAACGGCCCCAACGCTCATCAACTTTAGGAAGAAATTAAAAACCTGGTTTTTCTCACATTAAATTTCTGCCATAGCTAACGTTCTGTATACTGAGCGCCGAGACACCCCCGGGTAGTTGTGCGCTATAAAAATCGCAAAAAACATAAACATTCGTTAAAATAGCGGATAGAAGAGATTTGGGGTAAATGTTTCTCTCCATGAAATGGACAGGTCTGTGTTGAAGAAGTGCATGCTTTTGTTTGGAGACCATTTTATTTATTTACTACACTGTATTATTCAATTGAGCTTGGAGACTGTAGATTCTGTGTTTAAAACCATCTGCTTTTCACATTAGTGACCGTACTCGCCATGCTTTTCAAAGAGACTGAGTTATTCCATATTGAATTAAGATTTAAGAATACTCTCACACAGACTAGTAACGTAGGATTATTAGTCCCCCTTGAAGTATAGTTAATAGCAGCATTTTGTGCTCATTTACAAGCCCCAGGCGCCGCAACATCGGTGCTTCATGTGCTCCATATTTACAAAGTGACAGATGCATCGCTTTTCGCTGGGCAGCATCGGTTTTGTAAGCATCAAAATTGGCTGTGTCACATTAGTTTTTAACATATGCAAGGTAGGCGAAAAATATAGGTTGGGAAAAGTGGTGCATGTATAACTGGCAGGCACAGGCTTGTAATTGATAGGGTAAAAATTTGGCAGATGTTTCTTTTTAAAGATCATTTCACATCTGTACATTTTTTTCTCATTGAACCGGATCACATAACTATAGTATTCTTTTACAAGATGCCTCCTAGGAGACATCACACCAACTACATTACAGAAACTGAACTCTGGGGCTGTGTAAAAGTTAACAAGCATTATTATGACTGCCCTCGTTTGTTGGACCGCAGAGGCAGTGTTGATTTCATTGGCTTAAATAGTCCCACTTTGATCAAACTGGTAAACTGATGCCAATTCTTAGAATAATTGGACCTCCCGTTGTTGAAGAAAAATAATTGAATGATCACTTAGGACCTAAATACCATAATGTGGTCGGTGTATTCCAACCCCTGCATAAAACCCTGTTTATGCACGGGTTGGAATTACAAGTTAAAAGGTATTTAAAATAGCCAATAATTATGGGATGGGTTAAATACCTCAAGGTTCGTTAAATTACAGCTGATCAAACCTGCTGAAATGTATCTGGGAAAAGCACACAGCTTTACCGTATAATCCAAATTTTGGTGTGTTAAACATCCAAATACACATGTTCTTTCCCATAAACATGTAATATGTGCTATTTATTGCATGTGATAAATACAATTCTAATGGTATCGTTATTTATCATGAACGCTCGATAGCACCCATACTCTAAATCAGGGTCTTTGTGAGGTTTTAAAAATAATGTTCATAGTTTTCTTTGCTTTTAAGTATGTCACAAATGGTATGGTAACTTTGAAAAAATACTATTTATGAGAAAATTAAATGCAAAACGGTCACAAATATTTCTATTTGGGGTACTGAAGAAGAAAATTGAAGCTCTGATATCCCATTACCTACAGTCACCAGCTTGAGATCTCTTCCCCAGCACAGAGACAAGTGACATGATGTTGCATGAGAATGTGTGCTATTCTCTGGAGCACAGATACCACTACTCAAATGTCAAGAAAGTATTCAATATCACAGCGGGCTGTCCAATGTTTGTGGTCACTGGAAGCCATGGACATTGTAACTGGATACCCCTCGAGTCATTAAGCAAGAGGCAAGAGCAGAAAGACTTGTGCCTTCGGTGGGTCCCACTCCTCGCCCTGCCCCGGCCCCTCTGTAGTGTGTATGAGGATGTTAAGGGGCCATCAGTGGGACACAGGTCAATCCTATGATGCCATCAAGTTCAAATGGTGATTTATGTCACTTATGCTGCCCCAGGCATTTTGGTGAATAGATATCCATGCAGGAACCCTCAAAATAGCATCTGAATGCACATAAATATCACTCTCTCTTTAGAGCTGGTGTTCATTTGAGTAACAGACACTGATTAATGGCAAACTATCTCCTGAATCTTTTTCAAAACTGTTCACTACAGATCAATGGAAAGTTGAATACACAAGGTGCAGTGGCAGCTGCCTCAGAACGGGGGTGGTGGGGCGGGGCGTGAAAAATAAAATACAATAATCTTACCTGTGAATGCACCCACCTCTCCTCCATCCTCTTCTCTCGGCAGTACACTGGCTGCACAGAACGGATTCCCCCACGCTCCCAGACTCTGCCAGCCAATCACAACGCTGCTTTACAGCAGCATTATGATTGGTTTGAGAGCAGTGCTTCGGCGCTCAGAGGGGGACTGGAAGCCTGTACATGTTCTCCATCCAGGCTGTGCATTACAGCCTGGTGGAGAACATGCAAAGTAAGCATGACAGTTTGGCCGACCCAAAAGGGCTGGCCAAACGACCATGGATCCCCTTTGGAACATGCCCCTTCTCTGGCCAGCCCACCCACCATAACCTGTCTCCGAGTTGGCAGTGAAAAATAAAATGATAATAACGTCATGTTATTATCGTTTTCTTTTTTTTCACTGCTCACAGTGTTATATTCCATATAGGTACCATAATAGAGGCCTTGGTAACTTCATTACACTTCACCTATATTCTTCCCTATATTACACTTGTGTCGGGTTACAGGGACTGACTTTTTTCCTAGATACTACACTGCATTCAGAACGACGATTTCACCAAGTTCGAAATCTCATACATTATGCTTGAGGATTCTTGGAAGCACAGCAGGACTACCATCTCCTGTACAAAATCTATGTATACATTTCAAGCCCAATGTCAACCTTAGGCCGACACAGTAATACAGCAAGGTAGTACCCCTGGGGAGACCTATGGGTATATATACATCACATCTTGCTAAGATAGTTAGAGGAGACAGAGACTTCCCGGCCGACACACTGACAAGAGGCGCTGAGGCTCCTGCATGCAGAAACTCCAGTTCACAGTGGTCTAACATGGCTCACGGGGTTTCCAACTCGAGATCAGGACGGGGTCCCACAGTCTCTCACTTCAGGTAATGGGGTTGACTAAATCCTAAAGGGATTCTTGGCTTAACACCTACACACAAACCAGGTACATGTAGGTACATCTAGTTAGGGAGACATCATAGGAGTACGCATCTTTTTATCATGTGTTTTATATACTTAAATGTATTCATGATTTTAGTAAGACGGTAGAACTATACCATCCATTACGTTTATGCTGTTAATCATTTATATCTTATACTGTCTAACGGTTGTTGAAGCACATCTATACTACACCAGAATAACAACTGTTCAATAAATACTTATTGAAAACGCCCAGCCTGTTTATTCTGTGTAGCTCTCTGAGACAGGCTAAGTAAGCACAAGGGACTGAGCGAAAAGTAGTATATTGTGTCCACGGTCCTGAGGGATCAGGGTTGTCGTGTTCGATGGCTGCCAAGAATTATTCTCTCCTTGGTAAGAAGAGATTCTAGTGGCACTGTGAGCTGGTTGGTACACAAGGCCAACATATCCGGTTGGGGGTATGCAGAGTCAGTCTGACATGAATCCTACAGTCTATGTTGTCTAAACATGCAGATCCCGTATACTTTTTATAGGAACTACAGGACATGGCTCCCAACTTCGGATTGGTACTTATTTAACAGTAGAATCTGAGTAGTTCAGTCATGCTATTCTCAGCAATCCCTATTCCCAAAACACCAGAGATGTCTGGAGTGGGTGGGCAAAAATCCGCCACAGCTGAGTAGGCGAAATATCCTAGTTATTGGCTGTTGGTTAATCAAGCTTGAAGGACACAGTGTTCCTAAAAACTGTGAAAAACACCTTATCTTAGTTCCCTTGAAAAGTTCTTCTTCTCTAAAACAATGACTGAAGATGCAGACAACGCAGAGAGAGTCATACAAAACTTGCACCTCTCAGATGAAGAAGAAAATGCAGATGCAATTCACATTGCAGAAAATGTTAGAAATGCAGTCACCCTGAAATTGCGTGCGCATGGTCTAACATCTAGGGGTGGCATAGTAGCTTTCGTGATTGAGGCACATGAATCATACAGAACAGAGGTACTTTATCCGTGGGTTACATTCCCAGCAGCAAATGCAAGAACAAAAACGTTTCATTTCAACACAGAAGATGAACCACCAGCGGAATATTTTCTGTATGAGGACATTGAGGTTCCGCTCACGTACCAGGAACACTTATACCGGTTTAAAGGTGCCCTATCCCATATAAGAAGAAGAGTATGACTCAGTCCGCTTGGAAGAGAAGGAGCAACATGGCCAACATTAACAGCCTACACACCACATCCTGACATCGAAACAATGCCAGAATCAGACTTTCTCATACTTCACAAAGAATTAATAAATCTTTACAGAATCGTGACGCAATTCATCATGAGGACATTTACAGTCCAGCCAGCGATGGTAACAACAAATACAACTTACTTTCAAAACACACCAACTAAGATTATACGACAAATGTGACACGCAGTAATGGGTAAAATGCCCGCAAAACATGAACAAATCCCGTTCTGGGTAGCTCAAAAAATAACACAGCTAGAAGCAGTATTCCCAAATTCTAGCCCTTATGAAAAACACAGAATCTGCTTGCCCATAGGGATAACACCACAGATAGAGGACTGTACCTTGTGGGGTACAGTTTTCGCTGCCATATATACCAGACCTCATGCTATACCGTCTTTAGCAGTAATACCAGATGTATTGAGACGAATACCAAATGAGTACGGAGCAGAACATGCTTAGAACTAAGGGATGAAGTTACTAGGTAACTATGGCCAGGTATCAGCCATAATATTAGCAAATATTAATTAAAGGGGAGGTAGCATCAGTGGCTATCCACCAACGCCTAAAGGAGTTCAGTCCTTTACAACAGGAACACAAACTAACTAAAATATTTGAAACTGCATATGCAGAATTAGGCAGGGACAGTTTGGGTGGAAAAGTATTAAAACCACAACTGATGGGTAGTCCCGAGAAGGAGACCTTCAAACAGACAACTGCCTCTTCTAAAAAGAAGTGGGACAAAAACAAAAAACTAAAAGTTAAAGAAAAAAGTGGTAGATCTCCTTCACAGGAGCCATCCGAAAGGAGGTACAACCTTAGGAATTGGGACAATATTAGAAAACCTGACAGGTATCAAGATACTGATACATGTTCCTCTTGTTCCTATCAGGGTTCAACGAAAAACTCAGAGAGAGAAGGATGGTCAGAGAGACAAGAGAAGCGTACAAAGTCCAGAGACAAACAGCACGCTCAAGAATATACTTCTAAAAAAGAAGATACAACAAAACAGGAGCCACAGTTCAAAAAGGAGAAGGTTACAGGTCTAAAGATCAGACATGCCTAGGATTCTGAGGACTCGACTACTGAACGGGGAATGGGCTATGAGGATGCTGGACAGTGTGGCAGAAGTAACAATAACTCACAAGAACCTGATGAATTTCTGGTGACAGGGGACTTGAATTATTATATTACGGTGGAGACACCTGATACTAGGGTAAGTGTCCCACATAAATTATATGAAATAACACTCCAAATGGAGGGGGACAAATGCAGGACAGTTAGATGTCTCTTTTAGGAGAACCTAACATTTAACTACGACATTTTGTTAGCTAAACAAGATTGGCCACCAGCATTCATCATGGACTACCCTAGGGGAGAAACTGCAATTTTACTAGCATTTTCCGACCATGTTTCCAAATATTTAAAATATACATATGCGCGGGATTGGGAGGTATAAAACCTGACTTTTTAGTTAGACAGTGAACACCGGAACACACAGATACTCTTTGTTCCTTACAAGCTGATATGATAGCTTCAAAATACTTACAGACATGCCTAAATGTATGCAACCTGGTGATCCGTGTGGTTGTGGGTCAATCTGGGTACACGCTATCTAACATATAATGAAGGTGAGACAGTACCAATAGCATATAAATCACTTTGGTACACAAATGCTGAGATGCGTTTTGCATCAACTGAAAAAATTCTAACAGCAGTACAGACTGCTGTAGTTAGTGATAGAGCCTTGACTCAAGGGAAATGCATAATCGTCGTTACCCCAGTTCCAGCCTTAGATGCTGGGACAAAGACAAGCGTTCCCAACGCTAAAGCCTTACATCCAAGATGGATACAATGGGCTAATTCACTCACTGCAACAGATGTAGAATACAATTGTGACCCAAATCTAAAAACACAAGCATTTCTCCAATACGATCAAGAATATCCTCTATCAAATGAAATAATGCAGCTAGATCAGTATGAATATATAATTTATGCTGACAGTGCTGTGCAACTGGCCATACGGAGTAAACAGCTATACAGCATCGTGTGTATTCCCAATGTAAAGGACGCATGCGAGATGGAAAGTTCATCCAAAAACACAGTCTCTAGGAGACTGCACGGTGCAACTGGCAGAATTGAAAGCACTAATACTGGCACTAGTAAATACGGTTCGAGAATTCCCCACACTAATCGTGTGTGATTCTTTTTACTGTGTACAGTCATATAATGAATATTTACATAACTGGGTACAGAATGGGTTTAAAAATGCAAAAGGTGGCACAGTTAAGCACAAAACGCTATGGGAACAAGTAGTGGAGTTGAAAAACGACCTACCAACGTCCCACGTGATACATACACTGAATCATCAATGTGATGGTGTTCACGCTGAAGGGAATTCCTTGGCTGACAAAGCTGTAAAGGGGGCTGTTTGCACGGCTTCCATAGCTGCAATCACTCATTCAAAACGAGAATAGACGGTGAGATAATGGTTACAATTATTGCCACATGCAATAACTCAGCAGTACCAAAAAGATTTCCACTCAAGTACTCCTACAAGTTAGATGCAAACAATGTTCCATTTTCTCAAATTCCAGGAGTGGGGGATAGAGTAATACCAAATATGGATCATAGGTTAGGATTAATTCAAGCAGCACACAAGGGTATAGGTTCTGCACATGCAGGAGTTTCAGCAACTGTTTCTCTATTGAAACAGTGCTACTGGTGGCCAGGACTAAGACAACAGGCTAAGGACTACGTCTTGAAATGCAACATCTGTCAGCAGATGGAAGGCTCCACAGTAACACGTCCAGTGCAGACACCATTACTAATATCAGATAAACCACTTGTGTGTGTTTATTTGAACCACTGCGGGCCCTTACAATCTGATGGACCTTACAAGTATATCATGGTTGCTGTGGATTCCTTCTCTACGTTCCTATGGGTGTGGCCCAAGTGCCCGGCTGACACTCGAACTGTTATAAAAAGATTAGCGAGTCTTTATAGGGACATACGCCATCAGCACATTCTAACCATGGCCCCGCATTTAGCTCTAGGGCTTACAAGGAAGCCATGGGAAGTCTGGGTGTAGCATAGTGATACTCCTCTCCATACCATCACGAGGGAAATTTGGTCATAGAGAAGAAAAAACCTGGACTTAAAGCAGTCTATAACAACTAGAGTATTAGGGTCAGGTGGAAATTGGGTAAAACATCTGTATGGAGTTCAAAAGGCATTAAATAATCAGCCAAGAAGCTCTCTGGGGGTCACTCCTTATGAGATCCTATTTGAGACGAGAATGTGGGTACCTGATCTTGATTGTGAAGGCACAGTGGCAGATGAAAAACCTTTTGACATCCATAAACATTTAGCTGTTTTACAGGGCCTGAATGAATCCAAGGCACTACAGAGTAATGTCCAGGCTAAAAGGACCGCCACTTGGAAAGTTAAAAGTGTCACAGCAGGACCTGTCTGGATCCCTAAAGTTGGGGATCCAGAGAAAAAATAGCGTACAAAAAAGAATTTGGGCCATCATGCAGAAAGCCTGGTCCTGTCCTGGCAGTTGAAGGAACAAGAACAGTACTTCTGCCACTTCTTGCCGATAAAAAGGAGAAAAGATTTGTTTCAATAGACCTGCTCAAACCGCACTATGTTGCTGGTACTGACTAGTAGGCCACGTGGACTCCGGAGTAACAGACACCCTCCTCTCACAACTATACAAGAAGTTCAAACAGAAAGACTCATCACGTTTGAAGGGTCACATGCAAAAATGAGATGGAACTCGTTCCTCTTGAAACTAAAGTGTAAAATGATAACTCCACTGAAAGACAAATTTCAATTCGACCAAACACGGATATCTACGTCAAAATGCACCAACAAGAGCAAGCTACAGTTTCCACAAGACCTGCGGAATTACCGAAAATTGATCGAACTGCATCTGGCTATTTCATTGACTTCAATATGTTGTAATTGGGTCCAAGTGGATCTATTAGGTTCTAGAAAGCCACGTCAAAAAGGTTTCTATTATGCTGTCTACAATGAGATTTGGAAAATATTACAACAAAAGGCCGCTGAAAGATTACGAGAAATAGATCATATGAATCTAGAGAAAGCTCTAGCAGTGGTTGATAATGGGTTAACGACACTAACCTCCAGAATATATTCACTGGGCAACATTGTATCTTCTGCTATTGATGTACTAGAACAGGATTTGTCCATATTACAACACCGGCAATAACAATTGCGTTCTATTATATTATTAGGCTGGATGCTGCAATCTTTGCGCACAGGCTATGTTCCTTGCCGTTTCATAAACAACACGTCTCTGTTTTCTTCATACAAATGGACAGAAAAACAGATAGAAATGGCGCAGAGGGGGGAAAAGTATACAATGCTGCGCATTGAAAAACTGGATAGATTAGCCTTTACAGTGGCAGAATCACCGTTCACGGAATGGTTAATCCATGGACACATAACTCTTCCGGTCACAACTTTTCAATTCCAATATTGCCTTGAACAAATGCAGGCAGGAAGATATGAAGACATGGGTAGGGAAGTCATCAAGGGATCTTGGGAATTACCCTACAGATTTCAATACTGAAGTGGGGATAAAGAGGTGTTTCTAAGCGGTACAAACTATGAGAATGCTTTAAGTGGATCACTCATATACCAGGATATAATGCTTCCTGGGGCCTGTAACAGTTCAGTAGCAAACTTATCGTGTCATTTAAAGGGTGCCCTGGCTGCTGTGATCACTTCAGTATTCAAAATACTCTCAAATGGGAGTTAATTGATGCTAAGTGATCAAGGTTGCTGTGGGATGCTGCCAGGCATCGCATATCTGGTAACCGTGAGTTCCACGCTGTATGCAAGTATTTTTTCTACCAACACATACAGTCAGGGAGGTGCCGTTATGGCCTTTGCTAAATATTTCATTAATACTTTTTGATGTTTTGAGCAGAAAGAGAGCCATGCTTATACAGAAATCTGTGCCCTTAACCTCCGCTCGAGAGACTTTTGATCTTCAAGTCGCAAGGTCTTTGGCCGAGATACAGACACTTATAAGTCCCATATCGCAGAAATGGTAAATCATATCTTTAACATGTCTGATAAGACAGGCATCGTCCACCTATTTAAGACCATAGGTTGTAGACTGTGAAGCACCTTTCAGACGGTCCTCAGAGTTATACCAAACTTTATAAACTCCGTATTTGGAAGCATATTTGGAGGGCTGCCGCTGATCCTGTTTCTAATAGCAGGTATCCTGATTGTCATTTTTCTGCTACGCAATGGACGTCCAAGTCTCCAAAGAGATGGAAACAGTACTCCTGGAGCAAAAATACAGTGATCGCATGGTACAACTTCTTGGCACACCTCGACTAAGGGAACTAAGTACTTCTTGGCTCTTGTCATTTAGATCAGTCTGGATGGACTGCATCTTTCCTTTCCTCCGATGCCTGTTTTGCAGAGAAGAATGCATGTTGAATCTCTGTCTGACACTCCCATCATGTGCGCAACTGGATGTTGATGCTTTACTGGACCTGATAACTGCCCATGTTCTGCAGTGTCCCCATGCGTATCCCCATGTTGATGGCGCATTCCAAGAGCCACCACAGGCAGTATCATCTCCTGTTGGTATGGACACCGACTCCTCCTCTGACACCCAGGCCTTGGATGGTGCACAGGCTGCCTCAGCATCAGCTGTGGACCATACAGAAGATCATCTGTGCTCCATTGACATAATCTGCGAGGTGTTACAGGGACCGTCGACTGCGGAGGCAGCCAAAATGTTGTGCCTACCAGCCAGGACACATAAACATGACACATAAACATTTGACTCATTTGGCGCGTTCGTGTGATGGGAAAACATTCCACATTTGCAAAACAAACATAAAAATTAGAAGTCCTTATCAAAATTGACATTCTTTTTGAGTATGTATGGCTTTCAAATGCTTGTAGTAGTTCGGACTATCCCTAGACATATTAGAACTGTATCTTAAGTGTCAATTTCTAATATTTTTTCATTTTTAACACTTTTTAAAACCCTTTCTAACTTTTTAAAACAATGTTTTTTAACACAACGAGAAACTAATGTTTTAACTATTTGGGTACAAGTATCTAGTCCACCCAGTAGTATGTTTAGAATTTAACTATGTTGTCCATTTGAAAGTGGAGTGGGTGTTATATTCCATATGGGTACCATAATATAGACCTCTGTAACTTCATTATCCTTCACCTAAATTCTTCCCTACATTACACTTGTCACGGTTTACAGGGACTAACCTTTTATCCAGATATTACATTTCATTCAGAACCCGGGTTTCCCCTAGGTCGAAATCTCATACATTATGCATGAGGATTCTTGGAAGCACAGCAGGACTACCATCGCCTTATAAAATCCATGTATAAAGTTACTGCACAACGTCATCCTTAGGCCGACACAGTAATACAGCAAGGTGGGACCCCTGGGGAGACCTTTGGGTATATATACATCACATCTTACTAAGATAGCTAGAGGAGACCGAGACTTCCCGGCCTACACACTGACCAGAGACGCTGAGGTTCCTGCATTCAGACACTCCAGCTCGCAGTGTTATAACATCCCTTGCAGGTTGTCCAACTCGAGACCAGGATATTTATAGTACTGCTAATCATTTATATCTTATACTGTCTAACGGTTGTCATCTATACTACACCAGAATAACAACTGTTCAATAAATACTTATTGAAAACGCCCAGCCTGTTTATTCTGTGTAGCTCTCTAAGACAGACTAAGTAAGCACAAGTGGCTGAGCAAAAAGTAGTATATTGTTTCCACGGTCCTGAGGGATCAGGGTTGTCAAGTTTGATGGTTGTCAAGAACTATTCTCTCCTTGGTAAGAGGAGATTCTAGTGGCATTGTGAGCTAGTTGGTACACAAGGCCAACATACTCAGTGGGGGTGTTGAGAGTCAGTCTGACACTAATCCTACAGTGTATGCTGTCTAAACGTGCAGATCCTGTATACTTTTTATAGGAACTACACAACAACAGAGTAGTGGGGCAATGCTCCTCCGCCTTAGCGGAGGAGCCACCACAGATAGGGTGCTCGATTCATGAAAAAAGGAGGACAGTGTTTCCAAATTATTTGAGGGGGAATAATTTGAAAGGTGTGATCTTTGATTGGTGCCACATCACCAGAAGTGACCACTGAAAACTTACTAAGAAAGTGTAAGTTACTTCTCTCCACTCCCAGAGTAAAGCAATTGACTAACTCTTGTGTGTGCGGGTGACGTGAAACCCTAAAATCCTCTGTGAACCTCCCTAAACCCCAATTACTCTTCCCAATCCCATTCCCATTAGTAGCAAGTCTGCCTCTTTTCCCACCCACTCCCCTGTGCCCCTACCACATTTACTATTAAATCAATACTAACATGTGGCGGAAACTCAGAAGACGGGGCGGAGAACTCCACACACATATGCATAGGCAAAACCTACAATCACTTTACTACCCATCTACACAGAACCTTATACACTCTTTTTGATAATGATCAAAAAGGGAAGTTCATTTCTCTTCACTGTGATCGTTGAAAATGTACTGGATGAGGTGTAGTTAAAGAAAGATAATACTATTTCCCAAAAGCAAACATATATATATTTTTTTGCAAATACATTTCATTCAATTGAATTCCCAACTCTCATTAGATGTAAATAAACACTTTAATAACATCTGATTGACTTAAATTAAACATTCCTAAGATAAAAAGAGCATTCCTAATGCTTCGTGTTTACCTTTGCTGGAGACAGCCATGAAAGGCAATGTGCAGTCGGCATCCTGCATAAAAAGGCAAGCAGAATTACAAATGGGCTAAATTCAGCTATAACAGACACCAAATAGAGCAAATACGCTGCTGGCAATTCAGCAAGCTTGCAGCTTCTAAGCAGCATGAGCAAAGGACCAAATAGACTTCTTTTGTCTGCAAGGATTGATGAGAGCATCAGTGCAAATGTTCCAAGGGTGACTTTCTTTACGGGGGCTAATCCCTCTGGTGAAATGTGTGAATTGTAATGATCTGACACAGTAAATCGGTCACTTTATCCGTCTGCAGATTAGATCTCTAGTAGCACAGACATTCTTTCTTGCCTTCAGCTGAAGATTCGTTCATTTTGTCAACCATGTATTCCTTCAGTAATTTCTTCTTTTTCTTGTGGAAATCATTGAGCACATTCACCTTGCATACAGTCATTATATTTCAAACAGTATGTTGCTTTGTGTGTGCCACTGGAGGTATCTGAAGCGCGTAATAACACTGGCAATATTTTTAAGCGCACAGTAATTCTACGATGAGCATATGCTTACATATATTTATGGTACATGTTAATATTGCACTGCGTATCTGTTTGTATGATGAGGTTTTTGCAACTAGTCCTCTGTATGTGATAACCATTGATCAGCTCTATCGCAAACACTTTCTTTCTTACGAGCAACCAGCCAACAGTTTACTGTAGCTAATAACAGGACTAGAGCAGCTCGTCCCATGTTTGTCCTCAGGAAGTGGATTGCCTGTGGCAATCAACACTCTGCTTGTCAGGAAGGTGTCTTTTTGCACATACCCGAATGACTGCAGGACTGAAGCATTCGCCATCTGTACCATGTGTCCTGCATAAGGGCTTTGCTCATGCACAGAAAGGAAGAAAAGAAAGAGGCACTTTACAAGGGCTCTCACAATAAGAAGAAGCACTAGCAAAGCCAATAGGTCTGGCGTTGGCTGTCGGTCTTTTATCTTTGCAAATGCTTGTTTTGTTTTAGAAAGGTTTTTACAAAACTTTATTATTGGAGATGCCCCTGTGCCTTTGTAAAGCAAAACAAACCTGTGGCGAAAAGCAAAAATATGTTTTTGGTCTTAAAATATCCTCATTGTCATAGTCCCTGGAATTGAAGATAACTTTGTGTCTGGATGTCGTTGTGAAAGGCTAGAATGCCATCACTCACAGTGAAGTTAGCCAATGGCTGTAGTGGGCTGGCCCACTGCCCCATGCTTATGCTTTGTTGTGCAGTCGGTGGGAGAAAAATGTGAATGAAACTATAACAAACAAATGTATAAAGAGGAACTGTCTGAAAGCCACTATAAATAAGTAAATTAATCAATCAATTAATCAATCAGTAAATTACACATAAATAATGTCATTCAAATCAAAAGTCCTTGGCTAAAGCCAGACCTAAACATCAAGGAGCATATGTGGCTATCGCTGTAGCTAACAATTAAGAACAGCAAGAACATGCTGCAAAATTATTGCAACTTCTGCTGTGCATAACATTAACAGGCATTATAAATAAAATAAGGAACAACCTACATGGAACAGAGATTCGGTCCAGCACTGGTGGTGCATTCATATTATTTACCTTGGGGCTCAGTGGCGCATGTCACCATTATTGTTTTCCAAACAGAGGAACATGTTACTGGTAAGGAGGAGCCAATCAACCAATGTTGATTTAAAATCATCTGTATCTTTATTCAATCCATCAAAGATTAGGCCCTATACCGCGCAATTTAAATTTTTGGAGGGACTACATACAGTTTCTTACATTTAGCATTAATTGCAATGTCTTTAAAGTAGATGTCATAATATAGGTAAGTCACAGAGCATATTTTTGTACATAAATGTATTGTTGTTTCAGAGTGAAAAATTGTGTTTCTCTTGTTTCTCTTGTTTCATCCCACAAAATGATATAACCAATATAGATTCAATGCTTGAATGTCAGTGCACGGAAATAGACAGGGGCAACTAATCATCATCTCAACTGTGGTGAGGACATCTTGGGCCATTTTGGTTCTTCGCTTTAGTTTGATAATTTACCTGTTTTAGACGACTTAATTTTAGCAACATTATTTTTCAATATACTATTCTAAGAAAACGCTGTTCGTGTTACTTGTTTTTAGACGGCCTTTCACCTGCGCCTGTACCCTCCATTCAAGGCTAGGAACAGAACCAGATATCCTGGTGTTGGCGTTGCCCGCTCGGAGACAGCTTCTAACATCTAGACACATCATTACATCAGAGCTGTACCGCTTACACAGTGGTTCTATTGTATAAAAAGTGCACTGTCCCTTTATGGGTCAGAGGGACACTCCAGCCACAATGGTCCTGGAACAAAGGCTGTGCTCAACATACTGCTCTGCTAACACTGGTCTTCCATCCTGATCCTAAAGAGAGAGCTTGCCAATCACACTCCAGGCCAAGTCATTCCAGGTAGGCTGTCTCAGGCTAACCTAAAAGATCAGGCAGAGGGTGCACCCACTACGCTCCCTGAGTAGGGGTAGTGATAGGTAGAGATATATACATATATAGAACTCAGACTGCCATGGTTGGGCTGTTTTTTCTTTTCACTATGTTCATAATGCTGGTTATGTGTTAACTGCCTAATAATCGCAGCTCATTCTCTCTATGCACGATTACGATTGTTTCAATAAATGTATTGAACACTTCCTTTGTATTTTTCTAATATTTATCAAGGGCATGCATTAATAAAAAATGAAAGGGGTAAGATCTGGTTCCACAATTCCCTTAGGAATCAGAGTGTCATGTACGAGGTTGCCAAAATCACCTACCATGCCACGAAGGTTATGGGTTATGGTGAGACACTGTGAGTGAGCTACACATTGGGCCAACAGTTTCTGATGGTTTAGATGGACTCAGTCTCTGCATTCTGAAGTTCTGTTGTCCTACTACACAGTCCTACCTTTTCTAGTGGGAACCGTGTAACTCTACCATATAAAAACATTCTGTCTGGCAGAAGGCCACCTTCTGTAAAGGCAGAGGGGATTTTTGTTTTCCAGCCAGGTGTGGAGAAATCCCGCCCCACCCATATGCCCGTGTGGCATAGCCCACACAATTTCAGTGCTTCCTTGCTGTATACAACGTCTGTGGGATCACCACCCTATGGGTGTGTGTGTGAGAGAGAAAGAGAAGCGAGCTGTGTGGTTTCCACCGGTGCACTGTCCTTCACAGCATTGAGTAAGCCACTTATATGAAAGCTACTTCAGGAAAAAGGTGTGATGCAAGTGATGGAAATATAATCCATTCCACAATAATTGATGATATAATATAAGAGAAACCTTCCAGGGGAGGGAGGGAGTGATCGCCAAGAGGGCAGGAGGAGGCAATCAAGGACACTCTCCATGGGGTATTCCTGCAAGGCTCTGCCCTGCCACAGTTCGCACTGGTGGTGGGAGACAGCCACCACTCTGTGAATGGAAGACCCTGACAAGTTCACAGCCTCTTTCTGGGACAAGCAACAGACATTTTTTTTTTTTTTAATTGTTTTTATTGCAGAGTTAGAAACCACAGAATACAATAGCTCAACCAGTCCACTCGTGGTGTCCCCCCGCTCAATCATTAAAACGTATACCATACACAGCCATTCAGCCCGCATCCCGGAGGCCGGGCGGCGTAGTACCCTAAATAGCAGGAAGGCATCACGGTGAGTGTCCCTTCAGGACAATGGTCGAAAGAACATTTTACGTATCTGCATTTTACCCCCCCACCCACAACAAATATCAACGTCAGCCATCCCACATATGCAGGTCAATGCTACTAGCCGCTTCCAAACCCGCCCCGCGCTCTGTGGGGCCCCCCATTCCTGACCCGTGCCCCTCTGCCACCTCCCGCACATCACCTACGCCCCACAGGCCCTTCTCACCTCAGAATCACCATTGCGGTCAACCAACCCCCTGGCTACCGGCCCACCCCGAACTCCCACTAAACAACCCCTCAATATCCCTTCCCCGGCAACTGCTAATGGTGTGTGTCCTGTTCCGATGTGTAGTATGGATCCCGCTACAGTGTCATTGATGACTCTGTGTTAGTGTGCCTCGTAGTGTCCACAGGTCCCATCCACTCATTCCTCATCTTCCACTAACGAATCACGCAAGGCTTGCACCACCAATTCCCACGCACGCGCTGCATCCAAGGCTTTCTCATTACCAAGCTTGACAGCCTGCTTCATTCGGAGCACACTCTCGCACTCAGACCACCGCAGCAGTTCATTCTTCCACCTCCTCACTGACGGCCCGCCCCTGGACTTCCAATGCCGTGAAATCTCTCTTTGTGCCAGTATCAAACCCAAGTCAATAAATTTGCTCGTCACCTTAGTGTGTTTGGTATGCGGGAACCAGAGCAACAGACACGCCGCCATGTCGAAGTCCACCTCCCTGTCGGTCACTTCGTTTAGGAGGTCCCCCACCTCTGCCCAATAGGCCTCCAAATGCGGACAACCCCAAAACAAGTGATCCATGTCCGCCTCCGAAGACGAACACCTCGGGCATCGTGCGTCCTGCACCTGGAAGTACCGCCGTATTTTTTCCGGCGTCAGATAGGCCCTATGTAGTACAAAGAAATGCACCTGTTGGAAACGTGCATTCCTCGTGCCTTTCCACGTGCGCCGTAAAATATGGCTCCATGCCGTGTCTGGAATGGACCTGCCCACACTCTCCTCCCATTTAGCTTTGAGCCGCTGGAGCGGTCCCAATCCCTCGTGCAACATCCTGTTATGGAGGCAGGCCACAGCCTTAAAGGTACCCGCTGCCATTACCACATACTGACACGCCATAGTTGTGTCCGGTTCTATTAGCCCTCCCTTCCAGTGCTTCTGAATGGCCGCTACCACCGCCGCATGCAAGAGAATACCCCCGTCAGGCAGCCCGAACTGTTCCTGAAGTACTCCGAAGGGCACCAAAGTCCCATCGACATACAGGTCTCCCACCACCTGAAGTCCCGCCTCTTCCCATTCCAACAAAGGGGACCAATCGCCCCCGTGTGGTAGGGCCGTCAGCATGCCAATCGGAATTTCCGGCGCATAAGGCCGAGTCGCCCTCGCCCTCCTGAGACTCCTCTGCCAGCACAGCCTGAGCGTCCGTTCCTCCATAGTGAGGCCCCGCAGCTCCAGCCTCTGCTGCATAACGATATAAGACAGCACATGGCGCTGTATCCCCAACTCCCGATCACACTCGGGTCCCCTAAACACCCGGGCCACATGTTGCGTGAGAACCTGGAGTTGCGCCGCTAAGTAATACAGTTCAAAATCAGGAACAGCCATCCCTCCCTCAATCTTGGGGCGTAGCAACGTGCTCAGAGCTACTCTACGGCGGCCATGTCCCCACAGGAAACCAATAATCATCGTCCTCAGGTCCCTAAAGATCCTCTGAGGAATCCAAATGGGTAGCGTCCGGAAGTAGTACAGGAGTCGGGGGAGCGCCACCATTTTCAAAAGAGCAATCCTGCCTAGTACCGTCAGGGGGAGGGTCGACCAAAAGGACATGCTGCCCCTCAGCGCCCGAACGCACCGGCCAATATTGCCTTCTAATAGGTCCGTGGTCACATGGTAGATACGGACTCCCAGATAAGTGAAGCAGGATGGCTCCCAGACCACCCCTAAGTCACGAGCAGGGCAGGGTGACTCCGCTCTCAGCGGGAACACACAGGTCTTCGCCCAGTTGACCTTAAGGCCCGACAACTGGCCAAACTCCGACAATAGGTCCATCGCTCCTTCCAGGGCCCGCTCCGTATCGTCTAAATACAGCAACAGGTCATCCGCATATAGCGAGATGTGATGTAGCCGCCCGCCGCTATTTATCCCCGCGTATCTGTCACCCGACCTAGCGTGGACCGCCAAGGGTTCCATCGCCAGAGCGAACAGGAGGGGGGAAAGGGAGCACCCCTGTCTCGTGCCCCTACACACCGGGTATGCCGCAGACACCAAGCCACCCAAACGTACCCGCGCCGTCGCCGAGGAGTACAAAACCTTCGTCCACCGTCGGAACCCGTCACCTATGCCAAACCTCTCCAGCACTCCATCCAAAAAGGCCCACTCCAAACTATCGAATGCCTTCTCAATATCCACCGATAAGACCGCTTGGGTCCCATCCTCGTCCAGAACGGCATCCATTATCCCAACCAGGCGACGGATATTCAACGCCGTGCTCCTCGTGGGGATAAACCCCGCCTGATCCCTGTGCACCAGGCCCGTCATGTGTGGGGCCAGCCTGGCGGCCAGAATCCGGCTCAGGATTTTGTAGTCTGCCGTCAACATGGACAACGGGCGATAGGACCTCACATCCGTAGCTTCCCTGCCGGGCTTTAGGAGCGGCACAATCAAAGCCTCCCTCATGGATCCAGGCAAACCCCCTGACTCATAAGCCTCCGTGTACACCACCAGCAGTCTGGGTGCCAAGCTGTCTACAAACTGCTGGTAGAATTCTATCGGTAACCCATCTACCCCGGGAGTTTTATTCCGAGCCATATTTTTAATGGCCGCCCTTATTTCAGTAAGCGTGATCGGCCCGCCCAACTCCTTCGCGTCCTCCTCGTCTAGGACCGGAAGCTGCCTCGCCTCTAGGTACTCCACAATTTCCTGTGCCTCCACTCCCAACTGACTCTGGTACAGTTCCTCATAGTACACACGAAAGCACTCCAACACCGCTGCCTGAGAATATACCGTCTCCCCCAGTGCGTTGTTGATGCTAAGGACCGGGCAGCCCCTAAGTTCAGGCTTAGCGAGTCTGGCCAAGAGCGTGCCCACCTTGTCCCGTTCAGCATGCGCTCTAATGGCGTATTGCCTGTAGTCGTAACACCTCAACCATTCCGTTTCGGTGGCGACCACCTCTTTCGCTTCCAACAACCGGCCCTGCAAGTCCGGCCTAGCCGGCCTGCGCCGCTCCAAGTCTCTCAGATTCTCCTCCGCTTTTGCAAGTGCATTCAACACAGTCGTACGAGCATTCGAAAACCGACCCAGGCACACCCCTCTCACCACCACTTTCATCGCATCCCATTCAGTGGACCTACACGATGCCGTACCCTCGTTCTCACCGAAGTAATTATCGATACCCTGTTGAACAGCTGCACTAAACACTGAGTCCTCCAACGTGTCTGGCCGAAGCCGCCATGTTGGAATCGCCGAGCGCTCCCGTTGCCATTGGATATGTACCAAAAGGGGGTTATGATCCGAAATAGTTCTAGCCAAGTATTCCGTGTGTGAGATCAATGGGGCCAGGGATCCGCCGCAGAGCACTGAGTCTATCCTCACGTGTAGTGCATGGAGAGCCGAATAAAAGGAGTAGTCCCTGGTGTCCCTGTGTTGTTCCCGCCACACATCCATCAACCCCCACCTGTCCTGCTAGTCCTTCCTGTGCATGGCCAACTTACGTACCGGGGAATCAACAAGGGGGGGGTGAGACCTGTCCAAGACCACATCCGTAATCGAGTTAAAATCCCCCCCAAGTACCACCGGGCCCGCTAGGAAAGCGGCCAAGGACCCGGAAAGGCCATCGAAGAATCGGGCCTGATCAGTGTTCGGGGCGTACACACTACAGAGAACCACATCCCTACCATACAACCGCCCCTCCACCGCCACAAACCTGCCCTCAGGATCCACCACTTGGTTCAGCACCTGAAACGGTATCCCCGCTCTCACCCAAATCAATACCCCCCTGGCATATGCTGAGTAAGTGGTGCCGAACACCTGGCCCGCCATCTTTTTTGCAACGCAGCACATTCCTTTTTTGTCAGATGGGTCTCCTGTAGCATAGCAATCTGGACCCCCCTTCGCACCAGATACGCGTGCACCTTGTGGCGCTTGACCATGGTTCGTAGTCCCCGGACATTCCACGTTAGGCATTTTAAGCTAGGTAACATCCCCATACCAGCAGCGAACAGTCCAGAACAAACAACGCCAGTTCACATCCCCACCAAAGCAGTCGCCCCCCCCGAAACAAACTCTGAAAAGAAAAACACCCCAAACCCCACTCCCCAGGACAGAGCCTACAAACCCAGTGTCAGCCCCAATCCAAACCTCAAACCAACCACACATTCTCCTAACCTGTGGTCTCCACCACAGAAGGCCTTAAGGGCCCTGGGGGGGGGTGAGTTATCGCCGATCCCAGCTAGCGGAGCCCACGCCCCGCGCTCCCATCCCGTCCTGCCCATGCAGCACCCTACCCGGCAACCCACCCATCGCCAACAGGATACCACCCTACCATCAGATCTTGTCCAAGTCCCAACACAGCCTCAACCGTGAAATATCCCATCAGAAGTCTGGGGGGTCACCACCGGCCCCTTCGAGCTTTCGGCTTCCGAAAGGTCCTCTCCCATCCTGCTGCCTTCGCCGCCAGAGTCCGTCTCCACCAGCTCACTGTCCTGCTGCGACCCCGTGATGGCCGCCGTCGCTGCGAGCGCATCTCTCTTCTCCGCGGCCATTTGGGCCTCCCGTTTCTCCCGCTGACGCCTATTGCGGGACCGGATGCGGGACAAGCAACAGACATGATTGGCCCCAGCTACTGTACACCAGTGTACCAAGATTTTTCAGACCACCAGAAGGCACATTCTCAAGGCTCTCTATGTCAGCAGCCCGATCTTGTGAGGGACAGAGGATGAAAAGGAGGTGTCAGACCAGAACCTGACAATTACTTTGATTAAGCAGGAAGTGGGGATGTCCAGCAGTGAGTCATCTCTCTGATGTACCAACCCTCATGGGTAAATTCACAGATGTGATCTTAATTTGCCTAAGTGATGGGGGTACAGAGAGGCAAAATAATAAACTTTGTACCTCAGCCATCGAATCAAGTCTACAACTTTCCAGCTTGGAATCTCAGGCATAGTCTGATACTCAGTTTGACTTCAGAGATACGCAAGGGAAAATGACCTCAAGCCTGCTCACTTTGATTAGCTGTAACCTCGACAGACACTTCTGGGTATACACTACCAGAAAATGAAGAGGTGACCTTGCCCATGGCTCGAGAGTAAATAAATGTTTCCTTGCTGTATGTGAGTGAGCCACGAGGGATTGAGTTTATGAAAAATGATCTGTGTGACATTTTCCCCATGTGAGTGTGGATGTACCTATCTTTCAAGAGAGCTACAGCATGCCCAGCTTTACCCTGTTGTACCAGAGGCGCAAAAAACACGGAGGTCTTAGATTTTTTTTTCTGGCCCCCTCATTTTGGAACTCTCTCCCACTGGAACTCAGACTCTCTTCTTCTTATTCTCAATTTAGGTCTCTCCTTAAAACCCATCTGTTCCGTAGTGTTTATACATAAGCTTTTCTCACCTCCCCCTCTGCCCCTCACCGAATAAAGTGAACAGCGCCAAGAAACCGTCCGGTGTATGCCGCGCTTTATAAGTAATTTTTACATTACATTACATTACAGAGGCATATGGTAAATGCAATCTAGAGTTTGGCGCACAGTCAGCTGTGCATGTGGAATTTCTCTGTCAGGAAGGGAGTCAATTTAAGGATGCCCATGACCCACTAACAGACAATGCTTCATGTCACTGTCAAACACACGCACACTGGATCAAGACCACTTCTGTGAACCTTTGTGATAAAACGACCCAGCAATAGAGGTATTCTGCCTGACGAAACCTAGCACACATGTCTTTATGGGATTCCCTTGACACCAGGAACTCAGGTTTGTCTACTGGGAAACAAAAGAAGGAAAAAGAAGAGCTGTAGTTGTGAGAACAGAGGTCCTGCACTGAGATTGGCAGCAAATCCTACCTAGCTGCATGAAGAGCGCATCGTCCAGGAGCTGAACACCTCCCCAAACCATTGCAGAACTATTCGCACCATCAACAACCAAGCAGCACCTCTCTTGGGGTGGAGTAGCCACCCCCCTGCATCTGCAGGCACCAACTGAATCAAACCTGTACTTTGTCTTGCTGGCCATTGGGCCCACTAAGGGATAAACTCACCAGGAAGAGGTTGCAGTGAGTCCCGGAGGTCAGCCCATCACTCTCACCAAGTCTCTAACCGCTTACCCCTCCCAAAGCCTCTCAACACAACACCCTGGGTACAGGAGCCCCTGCAACTATAAAGGCTTGTTGCATGTCCAGTTCAGATATCACAGATGCCGACACCTATCTGCCGGAGAGGGTCTTCAGGATCCATGAGGTCTTTGTTGAGAGTAGCCCTGATGTGCTGTTCTCTCTCCCTCTCCAGGCCACCAAAGTGATGTGAGAGCCTTTAACTACAGCGACCTGATAGTCAAAACACCTCTGCATCCGAGCCCCCCATCCCAGGCTCATGTGAACCAACAGTGTCTCCATGCTCCTGAGACCCTCAAGAGTTGAGCCCCCCTTTTAGTTCTGCCGGATTTGTCCCCAGGTCCACACTTGCAGCCTTTCATTTGCAGGTACTTCTCCCATAGACTTTAACGTGTAGCACTCAAGGCTACCAAAGCGATCAGCACCTCTACACCCAGACACACCAGGGCAGGTAACATCAAATTGCGGGTGGTTTCTTGAACCTTGGCCCACAAGCACCTTAAGTCCTAGAAGGCCCCCTCCAAAAACGTTTGTAAGTATATATGCAGTGTATGTTTCTCCCATAGGATAACATTACCGCATTTGAGGCTCACACCTCAAAACAGTTTTTTTACTGTATTTTCTATTGCTACAAAAATATATAACTCCAAAAGTACTTATCTGATTCTGATGCTATTGGTGTCTAAAATTATGTAAAAGTCTGTGTTATTTTTCTAAATTGGTATTGGATTTCTTTTTGCGTGTGTGTCACATTTATTGACTCTGTGTGTACAACATTACCCTTTGATAAGTCTAAAATGCTTGACCACACTACCACAAATAGAACTCTAGGGGAATATTAATTTAAGCCATGTACATCAATGAGTCATCTGTACTTCTTGCATGGTGTACCCTTACATTGGCACTACCACATATAAAGCCGTCTTTCTACACTTATAGGTCTCTATTTTATTTTATTGAATTTTAGTTATCACAATGTGTGATGAACTATTTGAAGTTATTTGATTATATGCTTATGGGTCTATTTTATTTGTATTTGATCTATCACAATGTGCAAATATGATCATAGCAATTGAATTTATAAGTGCTTATGTATTGAAATATTGGGAAAATATCAAATAAAAATAAATAAATATAAATAAATAAACATTTGAGATGTCATCAGCGATGTCATCAGTGATGTCACTGACCATGTCATGAATGATGTAATATGTGACATCATCATCAGTGCATCACGGGGGTGCGAGTTATAGTTAGCTAAACTAACTTTAACAGCCGTATGTCTCTGGTTTTGTACGAGCGAAATGCCCAACTAACTATGACGTCCCTAAAACCTGTGTTTTTTTCAGTGAATATATAAAGGTTGACCATAGCCACAAGGAATTTCCTCTAGTCACTATAAGTTAGCAAACAGGGCACTAGTCCCTTCATCTCTCAAACTAAGCCGAACAATGTTAGTAAATAATTGCAATGTAATTTACTTGTTATCTAAAACAAAACTGCCTTGAAACTGTGAAGTACAAAATGTCCCAATTAACTGACATTTAAACAGCTGTGTCTGTTTTGACTTTTCATTTACTTTTACCAGTTCACATGTGCTGGAACATTTCTTTTATGTTCATGAAAATTTAAGTGCACATAGCTTTAATTACAACAAAATGGAGGCGGTGGTCATTTGACCAAGACCACGGACGTGGTTGAAACGCGTTGTTCTTGTTCTTGTTTGCTAAACCAAGATTAAACTGCTAAAACCGACGGAGTGGACTCGAGTGGATTTTTTCGTGAAGATCCCTTTGCTGTGTGATAATACAGCGTCCGCCAGCGAAGCCCCGACTGAAAAGGAAGGGTAATCTGTGTTCCGTTTGACTTTCATTTGGATTTTCCTAGATGAGAGTACCCGCCGGCTGTTGTGTGAAACGTGTGCGGCTGAAAACCGGTAACGCTACTGGCACCAAAGATACAGAAAACCGGCACTGACGGAAGAGCAGGTAAGCAGCTGCACGCCTCGGTGTGCAGTCTCTCTCCCTGAGTAACAGATCGCCCTGAAAACTGACGAGGGATATAAGGTAAATGCGAGGTGCATCGCACTTCTGACTGACTATCCCTGCAACAAGCCACGCCGCTACCTTGCCCAGCTAGAGTACACGTGCGGCCAGTTAAAGAAGCAGAAGTGCAAAGAGTGCCCTATTGACATCAGGAATTAAAACCATGGCAAAAGAGTTTATGAAAGGTCGCGAGGAATCCGCTAAGGCTATTTTTAACAAAACACCATCAAGTACACAGCCATCTGGGAGCGTGAGGGCTGAGAAGACCCAATCCACACTGTACCAGAAGGGCAATACACTAGAACGTCTATGACGCAAAGAGACCAGCAGATGGTGGGAAGCGACCTGACTTCAGAACTACTTGGTAGTCAATCGCATCCCCAAGGTCCCCGTATTTTTATCACCTCTCCACTTTCTATACTCAAACCACAGGTATTAAAAGACTGAGTCAAAAATACAAAGGCATGTTCAAAAAGAATGCTGGCGATACTGATAGCCAACCCCTAGAATGAGCACAAAACATTCTGGAACAGATCCATGATTTAATGGAGGACCTCGGCAAAGAGACCGATCAAAACAAAAATGAAAGTGTGATTAAGGCGGTAGATGAGAGAATGAAAGCCTTTGAGAAAGACATCATAGCCAGGAAACAGCGCAAATTTGTGCGGGATAAACGCGACTATGCAACTGGGCGCATCCTGACTTTTTCCAAGAATATGACAAGAAGCCACAAAGGGATCACACACTAAGCCTCCTTGAAACAAACAAGGGGGGGTCCGGTACTGATCTCAACTCAGATGTGGAATCAATAGACAGCAATGCCTCAACAAACACCGAACAGCAGTCTTTTTCTCAAGAACTACGCCTCATGCAGAAGGCAAAAGAGCTATCCAACAGAGGGAGGTTGAGATTAGAAGGCAAGAAATAGCAGGAAAAACCACAAGCGGAACCTCAGGCGCAGAAAATCCAAGAACAACTGGTATTGGAACAAGAGGCCAGAAGACCAAGAACCCATAATGGGAGACACCACACCAAAACTCACGGTAATGAATCTTGCTAAACCAAGATTAAACTGCTTAAACCGACCGAGTGGGTTCGTGTGGATTCTTACGTGAAGATCCCTTTGCTGTGCGATATATATATATAGGTGGACAGGCTGGTCAAACAATAAAGAATTTCTGATTGGCACTGATACCTGGGTCCACTTCTCGTCTTCTTGCCCCTGAGGCACTTCAAAGCAACGTTTTTGGATGCATATATATATACCTTGAAACGCGTTGAGCAAACTTTCACTAAGTGAAGTAAGGCTGCATGACACACGAGCACCGTCGAGTGATCTCCTAAGCTGCAAGGCCATTGTTTCACAGATTTTTCACAGCAGCCTAGCCGTGGGGAGAGGCACCATCGTCAGCTGGCAGAGAAACAGAAAACCAGCTAAGTGAGGCTTCACGTCTACACTGTTTAAACCTGCTGAGCACGACGTTCAATATGCAAAAATGAAGTCTGCCTGAATGAAAAACGACCTACTAAGGTAATGATACAGATAAAAGAAGCGAAGGAACATTTGAATTACCAAATGCAGATTTACTCTCACATCAAGGACTAAATGTCCCATCATGCACCATAATGTTTGGAACTGTGTATACGCACACTGGAGGGCGGTGTGATAATGAAATTAAATCGGGAACCTCACATAATGATGCGAGCCTCAGATGTTTCATTTGCAGCCCCAGAGGAAGAGGTTTTTACCTTGAAATGCGTTGGGCAAACTTACACTAAGTGAAGTAAGGAGGGAGGCTGCATGACACACGAGCGCCGTCGAGTGATCTCCTAAGCTGCAAGGCCATTGTTTCACATATATAAATATGAATTGCGCAAATGATGAAGCATGACACCTGAAAGGGTGTGTGAGGGCATTAAGATCCAACATATGGATCTCCAACTATACCCTTCTTGGATATAGTGGGACCAAGTCACCTGTGACTCCAGCAGCTTTTTGACACTGAGGAACAGTACAACCCCCTTTTTGTTTGATATTGAGGTCCCACTGGGGCATAACAAAAGGAGAGGGAAGAAACATATGTTGCAAACCTTTCAAAAACCTATGCAAAATAGGGGATTGGAAAAAGGAAGGTTGGTCAGGCAAACGATGAAAAGCAGAGATTGCAGACAGGTATCCCTTAACAGCACCTAGAGCAGAGATCTGATAGACAA
Source organism: Lissotriton vulgaris (assembly GCF_964263255.1). NCBI lineage: Eukaryota > Metazoa > Chordata > Amphibia > Caudata > Salamandridae > Lissotriton > Lissotriton vulgaris. The sequence continues at coordinate 44,122,447 of NC_141686.1, read as the reverse complement.
GGAAAAGAACAAACAGGAGCACCTGAGAAAGGGTGTGGAAAGAGGCTCAATGTTTCTTTCTGAACACCATGCAACAAATTAAGCCCAATGGCAGGTATAAACCATCTTGGTAGAGGACGCCTAGCTGTCAAGATAACATTACAAACTTTGGGCGTAAGGTCAACGGATATCAACTGCCGCCATTCAAAAAAAAAAAATGTAACTGTCGACATTCAATCTGCACACAAGAAGGCTGAGCGCTGACAGCTTAGGGTGGAGAACCCTCACCTGCTGCTGAGACAGTATATCCTCCCGAAGGGGCAACCTGATCAGAGGACCAATAACCGAGCTGTTGAGCATGTGATACCAGATTCTCTGTGCCCAATCTGGAGCCCCAGGGATGACTTTGACCTGGTTGTTCCTGATCATCTTGAGAACTCTAGGCAGGAGGTGTATGGGATGAAAAGCATACAGGCGGTCTGAACTCTACTCAAGATGAAAAGTGTCTTCGAGGGAGAGCCGCCTTAGAAACTAAAGCATGCCGTACTGCAGACATTGTGCATTTTTGGCGATGGCCAAGAGATCTAACCAAGGTTCTCTCCACTGCTGAAAAAGACCTGGCACCACCTCTAGATGGGGACGCCATTTGCGATCCACTAGGCATCATCGGCTGAGTATGTCCGCTCTGGCGTTCAGAGAACCCTCCAGATGTTGAAGCACCAGGGATATGCCCTGCTGTTCCAGCCGATTCCAGAGACACAGAGCCTCTTAGCAAAGAATCCACGACCTCACCATGCCTTGCTTGTTGCAGTACCATATGGTGGTGATGTTGTCTGTGAACACTTGCACTAGCCTTCCTTGGATGGAGGGTAGAAAGCCTTTCAATATCAATTGAATCACTCAGAACTCCGTCAGTTTGATGTGGAGTCCAGATTCCATCGGAGACCAGAGTCCTCTGATCTCCACCTCTTGCAGATGACTACCCCATCCCAGTAGTGGCGCATCTGTCACTACTGTCAGATCTGGCTGTGGAAGGGAGAGGGGTCTGTCACTGACCCAATCGTGGTTTGTTAGCCACCACTGTAGGACCTTTGCAGTTCCCTCTGAGAACTGGACCAGGTCGGAGAGATTTTTCTGATGCTACACCCACTGGAACGTAGGGTCCCACTGCAGAGCCCAGATATGCTAACGGGCATGTGTCACAAGCAGGATGCAGGAGGCCATGAGGCCCAGCAGCCTCAGAGTCTGTCTCATCAAAATCCATGAGAGAGGCTGAAACCTTGGTATCAGGGTCCGAATATCCTGGCCTCGCCGTTCGGGAAGATAGGCCTGAAACTGCATCATGTCCAGAATAGCTCAGATGGAAGGAATCATCTAGGAGGCATTCAGGTGTGGCTTTGGCACCTTGATAGTGAACCCCAGTGAATACAGGAGGTCAGCCAAGAATGCAAAAGGCTGTTGAAAAGAAAGCCAGGACTGGCTGGGGTCATAAGTTATTGGCTGCTTGGCAGCTAAGGAAGGAGGCAAGGCTAGTGGGGCTGCTCTCCTTAACTTTTAGTCTACAGCCCCAGGACACTCCTTTGAGTATCTGTGCACTTCATCAATCTCCGTCATTCATTCATTCAGGAGAAGAAGGGTGAATGTTTGATCTGGGATTGCACAATCAGGAAGGTGACTTGAGGAGCGGCAAGTAGGAACAATGGTAAGCATGGGGGATGTCATACTGCCGAGTTTGGTAGCTTAGTGGACTAATGCGCCCACTGTAAGGGTCTGTGTTTGACCTCATGGTCATAGGTTCAAATCCTGGTGGGTCCACTCAGCCTTTCGTCCTTTTGAAGTCGATAAAATGAGAACCATTGAGCCGTGGCGGTTGGTGACTGACATAAATGGTGGGGGGAAGTGGTAAACATAAAGACAATAAAAAACATACAAATAAACGAAACATTTAAAAATTCAAAAAGAAAAGGTTCACTTAACTTAGCCTGCAGCACCTCCTCCATGTTCTTTAGTCCCCGGCTCATGACTCCTCCAAGCGAGAGGGCCAACAGCTCCCACAGGTCCTTATCCAATCAAGATGCTGCTCTCATGCTGTAAAGCAACATGAGTGAAGCGCCAATATTGGCTGGAGCAGGATGCCTCAGCGCTCCGTAGGGCACTGGAGGCTGATGCCTGCCTTCCAACACAGCTGTCTAAGACAGCTGGGTTGGAGAGTTTGAAATGCGCATGTTGGGTTGGTCGTAACAAGGTAGCCGACCAAACCCACATGCGCACTTCAAACTGAATGGGCCACTCGTCATTGCTGCAAATCAGCAGCAATGATGCACTGGCCCAGCGCTGCCCTCTCAGTTCGGCAGAAAGCTGGAAAAATATAATGGGAATATATTCCATGTATTACCATTTTATTTTTCCAGCTTTCTGCACAGCAGAGTTGAGGGGGCGGCGCTCCTCCGCTCCTATGTAGGAACCCCCCCTGCTATTACGCTTGGTAACAATAAACATCATTCAACTACAAGATACCCTTCAGTGAACGTGTGCTTTACAAATACACATTATGTTATGTTATGTTATGCTATGCTATGCTATGTTATGTTATGTTATGTTATGTTATGCCAAGAACGGAGGATGCTCTGAAAGACTAGCATGAGGAAAGTACAGCAGCGTGGCACTGAGGGGGTTGAAGGGACAAAAGCTAAGTCTTCCACACATCCCATTTGCTATACCTTACTCTGACCTCAGAAGCGTGGCTGTAAAAATGACAGTCTTACAGAACTCATACAGAATTATATACGACACCAGATTATATTCACTGTTAAAAGTGTTGGGTCGTACTTAATGCATTATTAATAATGATGTATAAACCTTTCCCCAAATGCTTTTGTTATATTTTCTCACTTATTCTGTGTAGGTATTACCCTCCTGTGAAGCACCCTGAAACCTTGCGCAAAATTAAAAAAAAATCCAAGTAAGTATCAATGTTTGTGTATACCTTAGAACAAAATACATGTTTAAAGTTCAAACATGAAAGACAATAAATATAGAATAGATCTCGTGGTTCACAATTTGATAACTTAACTGCAGTTCTTGTTCACATTTTCTGCAGGTAGCAGCTGTTAGATTAATAACATACTATATGCTTTAGTCAAAAAGTAATAATCAATTAAAATATAGAAAATATTGATTTAATTTTCAGCTTCAAAAATGTAAACATCACTTTTTTGGCTTCGCATTTCTGTGACATGTGTTCAGGCTCCTTACCCATACTTTCAAAAACAACTTAATATCTTGACTTTTATGCAATGCTTCATAATACACATTTGCACGGTAGCTGAGTGCTGTAAATAGCAGTGATTTAATGGAGTTTAGAGGGATTAATACAGTGTGAGTGGGCCCCTGCATCAGATCATGCAGGTCTCCCCCTCGTGTTTCTTTCTGCCTCTGGAGCACATGGAGGTACTCTGCATCCCAGCTAGCCAAGCAATAGAATTTGGGTTTATCTGGTATATTTTGCTTTTTACCTAAAGAAAAGAAATTAACACCTGCATTAGTTTCAGCACTGCAATGTGAATTTGTGTAGGAATTGTGAAATTTTTTAATTGGGGCACACCTATAGCCGATGCCACACTCTACTCACATGCGCCAGTTGCAGAGAAATGTAAACGTAGGGAATGTTGGCCAGTGGGAAAATGCGAGGCAAATGCTGCTGTTTCCTAAAGGTTTCCACAAAGTCAAAAATTGATCTAGCATCCACGCAATACCTCCTTAAAATGTACTTCTTTGAAATATCAGGGTTACGCCCATCAGTAGTACATATGTTTTGCCATCTTTCTTTTTTGTTCTTCCAGCTTGAGGAAACTGTGCTAGCAAAGCTTTTCTGTATTCAGATTGTGTGATAAAACTGTTTTTCTAAGCATGCAATTTTATTCCAAAACATCTTGCTTTTCCTAAAAATATGTGCCTACGTATATATTTCTAAATGTACAATACAGTTATAAGTCCTGTACAGGCCAATTGTCGTTTTCTCTATGTTAGCATGAGCATGTTGCAGACTGTCCTTTGCTTTGCACATGTTCCTCTACAAATATGTTTTGCTTTGTGCCGTAATTTCCTTTCACACAGAACACAATTTTTTTTGCGTTCTGCTCTTTCTTGGGATTTAGTCTGAACATGTAGACAAGGTCGAACAACAATGCCCCTTCTTATTCTGTTCTGGTCAAGCCCTAGAACCTAGACAAAACACACAAATGCAGCTGCTGTTTGAGAACCCATACAAAATGCTCTTTGGTATCACAATGTTTGTTCCAGACCTTGAAGGTCTAGTCGCTGTGGCTGCTGCTACAACCTTTGACGTTGATAACCACTCTGTTGTCCTATAGGATCTACAAACGTGTTGTGATACACTGGCAAAGTCTCATTTGCCGTCAACTTCACCAGAAGAAATAGCGGTTCTGATTCCAGTTTCCGGCTGGCTCCCTGAAGTTGGTGATCTGGTTTGTGAAAAGGTGGCGATCAAGAAAGAATTCAGTCCCTCCTACTGTGTTCCTGTTCCAGTACTTGATCACTGGGGTACCCAAACTGTGATTTTACCTCCTCTGCTAGGGTCCAAGTATAATCGCTTTATTTCAATTGACCATGTCAAGCTACACCAAATGGCCGATCCTGAATAGTATACCTCAGGGTGTCCCTGAACGGGATATCCCTTTACAGCCGATGAGTTCCGTTCTTTCTGATTTTCCACGGTTGGTGGTGGGGATGTTAAGTCCTCTTGTGAGCTCATATCTGTTTCACCTTCCATACACTCAACAATGGAAACAATGGATCCCCCCCTTGAGTCCCCGGCAGGACTGCAAGCCTCAAGTTTACCTCCAGAATCACAGCCTCCATTATTTCAGTTCTTCTGGATACTATATTAAGATAATTTTTGCTTCTGACAATTCTTTGTTGTCTTCAGTATTATCTCCACCACCGGCGAGGATTTGTGTTTTTATACCTTGGTTAAAACACACTTATCTAGTTCCACCGTGGACATATTTCTGGATTATGTTTTCTATGGTATTTTTGTTCATGTGGAGTGGATAAGTGATTGACTTTTTCCTTTTGATTAATGGCCATTACCTCCCAGAAGGTTCTGCTGCAGAACTTGTTGACAAGTTGTTGGCCCCACATTCGTCCTCACATAAAATGAAAAAAGACCAGTCCCTTGTGAACATTTCAGCAGTCCCAGTCACTGATGGAATTGTATGGGATAAAGTACCATTCAATGTATTTGGTCCCACGAAGAAAGCAAACGCAAGGAGATGATGGACGGAGTGCTGAAACTTTTCAGAAACTCACCCCCAGTCACAGATCTGGGCTGAATCCATCATCATTCTTTAGCTCACTTTGCCACCTCAGTTCAGACCAGCCATATGCAAATCAGTCTTGACCTTGTGCCTCATGGGAACAGTCTGGCCCGAACTGCCAAGCCAGGTCTTTACTGAACCAGAAACAAGCATCCTGGGACCGGTTTCTGGGTAACACCCTTCATCAGCCAGGCTAGCTTGAATCCAGTGGCAAAGTGATCAAGGGACCCACGTCTGGGTATACCCTGCAAGCTTAGGGCAAACAAAGCAAACACAAGGAGATGATGGACGGACTGCTGAAACTTTTCAGACACTCACCCCCAGTCACAGGTCTGGGTTGAATCCATCATCATTCTTTAGTTCACTTTGCCACCTCGGTTCAGACCCAGCCATATGCAAATCAGTCTTGACCCTGTGTCTTATGTGACCCTTATGTTTTCCATGTGTCTATGGGTGATGTGTTAAAACCTAGGTTACAATCAGATGATTGGGAAGTAAATGCTGTGAATTTGATGTTTCCCTAATTAAAATATTATACTGTTTTTGATACTGAAGATTTATATATGAATTATGCTAACTATTGCGATTTGTTCTGCTTTCAACATTTTGGTCATCATTTTTTGACCAGAACAAATGAAAAGCGTCCCCATCTCAACTATTCTCAATAGTAATATTGCCCAACTCCATCACAGGGTAGTACGAACACACAAAAAATGAAGTATACTTATAACCTTTCTAATCCGGAATCATATTATTTTAAATTGCCTTTCAATCTTTCGAAAAAATGCATGCTCACACAGACCAAATTAATTTATGCATCTCATTTTATTGATCTTTTAGCCCTAGAAGAATATGATTATTGGAAAGACAATATTGATTTGAAATCAGTATGGAGTACTAAGTCCTGGCAAGTACAAGGTTTTGACTCTTTATTCCATGGATGTCTGATACCTGCTCGAATTATTTTTCTTAATGACACAGTCCAACAGACTAAGATTAAAGAATTGAATACTCCTGTCCCCGTTACCCGATGCCTTTGGCTGCATCACTGGGGACTCCATCCCCCAGACTTCCTTGCGCCAGGAGGCGCTGATGCACTTTTCCACGCCAGGAGGCGCTTAAAATCGGATACGGGCTCCTGCAGCGGGGAAATAAGTCAACGTTGCCCACTGCCCTTGCCTGCATCACTGGGGACTACATCCCTCAGACTTCCTTGCGCCAGGAGGCGCCGACAAACTTTCCCACTCTGGGATTCACTTAAAATCGGATCTGGGCCCCCGCAGCGCGGGGGTGGGCCCCTCTGCACCCGTCATGGCCCGGAGGAGGCTTGGCTGGGCCACCTCTCTGAGGTCTGCTCCTGGATGTATTAACTCAACACAGGAGATATGGTAAGTGAATTATCACTCTGTTTAGCTTTATTGCATCTAAAGCACTTCCAAGCTGCTCTCATCTCCTCATGGCCACCCTCAACTTTGCTCACTACTGCTCACTACTGATTCCATCACTCCTTTTCCCCTTACTCTGGGTAGCCACCTATAGCGGTACTTAGTGAGAGGACTGCACTTGGCCATAAGCTTTTAAGGAGGTCTGGTTGGTTCCAACATGGCATTTGCTAATATGGGAAAGCGCACTTGCATGGGGAGAAACAAATACTACCCCGCAAACTGTAATATCCTTTCAACCAACTTCGATTGATAGGATGCTCCACAGGGCAATAGGCGAAGTGACTACGGAAATCGAAATGACTGAAAGGTGCCCACCACTAACTCTGGACCTAGCCTTACCCCTTATTAGCCATGACGCCTCAAGCTCACCATCAGCCTTGGCTCTGGATTCTCCAGCACCCCACCCAAGGACACATGCACTGGGTTGCGAGATACACAGTGCTGAGTTGCACCAGGAGGATGTTTGCCATGGTCATGCTAGAAAAGGGAAACTCAAACCAGCTGCAATCGTGGGGACCAAACGCAAGAAATGTCCTGTAGAAAATGTAGTGATTGGTGACCCTGGGGAGGCTGCGATAGAGGCTCCATATCAAGTAGGCATGGAGCAGCCAGTTTGGATGACCAACCTGGTGGTGGACTTACGGGTCCAAGTAAGGGCCATTGTGAAGGCTGAACTTAACAATTTGATGGAGCGGGTAGATAAGCTTTCAACTTTGGTTGAGTTATGGGTTGGGAAGACAGAGGCAATCTTAAGGGGTGTGAGTCTGCAAATTATCCAAAACTACAGCCAGCCCCTCCCATTTCTAGGTTGGGACCCATAGTGAAAAGCAATACGAACCCCACCACAATTGCAAACTGCACTAACGAGGAGGGCAAAAGTAAACATATGAGTAGCCCAGCCAGGCCAAGAACAGACAACAGTACTCACTGCCAGGGGCATATCCAAGGGGTAGAGGTAGGAAGCAATCACAGGCCACACACAGCAAGGCCACAAGCAGGTGACTATCCTCAACAGGGAGATCTGTCCCACAAGTAGAAAACAACGAAGTAAGGTTAGCCTTGCCATGCATTAACCTACCCCCAGCCTCCATAATTATTTTAACTGGAGTACCAGAGTTGAATAAGGGGTCTAGGGAATCTCATTCTGATTTAAAAAATAAATGTAAATTTGGGCTGGCCAAGCACCAGCAATTTTCTTACAAAGATGCAGATGAAATTCTCATGACTTGCAGGGTGGGATGGGTGGGTTGGAGGCTGAACGATGTCCTTGAGGATTGTGTTGTGATAAACTTTAGAAACCCAATGGTTGTAGAAGCTTACCTAGATCGTACTTACCAAAGGGAGGATGGGGGCATTGGGTCCTTCCAACTGGGCCACTTTTTCCCCCAGGGCTTAATCTACACAATAGAAGGCAAGAGGGTTATGAGAGTTGGGCGTGGAACCAGAATAAGCAATAGGGACAGGACCAACCCGGTCCATTATTCTACAACCTACCACTATCACATAGGTTCAGCCCTCTAGAGTCCGTAGATTGACTTGTGAGCACCAGACCAAAAAGAGACACTGGGGGGCCCAATCCAACAGGGGGAGTCCACATCGTGGAGTGGGATTCTAAAGCAGATGTGAAACAGGTGAAGTTGCATGTGGGTGGAGAGAGAGTAGTTGATATGGGAGGATGGAAGAAGGCCTTTATTAGGCCATTATTGCCTGACCTCCCCCTAGGGAGTACACAGGCAACCAAACATCAACAGCGAGCAGCGGCAAAACCCCTATCCAACACAGCTGGCCACCCTGATACTAGTAATGGCCCAAGGTCAGTGGGGTTGGAAGCAATCAAACCACCACCCCAAGGTCACACAGTGAAGTCTGGTGATCAGTCCCTTATTCCAGATAATTGCACAGTCCCTTCCAGGTTGCAATTCCTTTCCTGGATCATAGCTGGACTCACCACCAAATTAGATACCCCGGAGTGGGGGTTATTCATAGAACAATACGAGATATGCATGTTCCAGGAAACCTGGGCTAGGGCGAACACAAATAGATTGGACTATGTGTCATTCAGCATTGCAACTACTAATGGGGGTAGGGGAAGGCCATCAGGGGGACTGTGTCACTGGGTTGGTGTGCACCTGGGCTGTGCTGTGAAACCGAGACTTCATCACGTGACATCCTCTGTATCTTTCTGACCTTTCCCACAAAGGTCAGAATTGCCCTGTTAAATGTCTATTCACGGCTGGTTGTTCATGGCCAAGAGACAATGACTCTTGACGAACTGACCGCCCTACTGCTAACAATGCCCGATAACTTTTGGGTAATCATAGGTGGGGATTTCTACTGTCAGTTCGAATCATTGAACCATTGAACGGTAATACTAGTGATGAGGACTTACATTGGGCCATTCCAGAGCCCAACATTTCGCCAACATGGGCAAGGACTCCACTGGTGTTCCAGGTAAATACCCTCACACTGAACCTCTCATCAAGAGTGTGCACTGGCAGTACAATATCCAATACACCGGGGAACTACACCTTCAATAGACCTGGGCAGGCCTCTATTATAGATTACATTCTGTTAGAAATAAAATCCTGGCACAGGGTGTTAGATTTCAAAATCGTACCCCGCTATGATAGCGACCATAATGCTCTCATCATAGAGGTAATTTCGCCCTGTGCTAAGAATGTATCTGAAACTCTACCACCACCTGATTCTAGATTAATGGTAGGAGGAGAAGTCGTTCCGGGGAATTTTCTCAATCTCAAGAAAAGCTGGCCTCCCTATACCACTCAATTATTCCATTCCTCATGGTCACGAACCAACTTACTTTGAACAATGGCATCTCAATCTCCCTTTAATAATCACCATGATCTACTTTCTATTATGGCCAACATTTCCATCCCAATAAAAGGTCAAGGGGGACTAAAAATGACAGCTGTCGTGTGGCCAAGTTAGATCTTATCGCTGCTATTAAAGCACATAACAGGTTGTCAATCAGAGAAAAAAAGGTAGCCTACAAAAGTGGCATCACAAAAGCAAAAAGAAGTTGGGAGTGTCAAAAGTGGGATACCCTTAGAAGCACTTTAAATATTCGTGACATGAGGCCTTTTTCGAATGTGGTTAATTTGCGATCCCAAGAAGGCATAATGGATACAGAACCCACCATTGGTGAAAATGTATGGAAGGCACACTTTAAATCCTTATACCTAAGGGTGGAGGATTAGGATGGGACTGTAGCTAATGCACTTATGCCTCGAGACCAACTCTTTAGTTGCCCCTCCGATCTCCCTTAAAGAGATAATTGATGCATTGACCAAGATAACACCATCTAAGGCTCCAGGGTTAGTTAAGATCCCCGGGGACCTCTTTTGTTCTGAACCTACTATTTGGGCCGCCTATTTGTGGTTTTTGTTTAATTCCATCTTGCAGGGTATGGCGATTCCAACCACCTTGGTGGGGACCGAAATTATACCAATTTTTAAAAAGGAATCTTGGCTTATCCCTGCTAATTATCGCCCTATCATCCTTATTGATGTAAGCCAAAATATATTTGCCAGGTACTCCTGGAACGACTCCAGAGCTGGACAGATGACCTAAATGTCCTTAGTCCCCTGCAAGCTGGGTTTAGAGCAAAGAGCTCTACAACTGATCAAATTTTTAGTCTACAATTATTATACTGGAAATCTGTGTGCATAGAGGGCGGCAGCCTTTATTCAATATTTGTGGATCTGAAATCCGCATTCGACCTGGTACAGAGGGAAAAACTTTGGGCAATCTTATTGGCTATGGGAGTCCCAGCATACTTCTGTTATCAGCTGAAAACCTTACCTGAGGGCAATTTTGCCAAAATTATGTATGGCAAAAATGGTGAACTCACAGCCCCTCTACTTGTAGAAAGAGGTGTACGCCAAGGTTTTGTCCTGGCCCGACCCTTTTTTGTCTTTTTATCAATGGCTTAGTTCAGTCGTTGATTGCAAGGAAGAATATTGATGCCCCCAGGTTAACGAACCGTAAAATACCAGCCATGATGTTTGCGGATGACACCCTCCTGCTTTCAAAATCACCTATGGGAATCCAGAGGGCCCTTGACATTTTTAGTGTTTCCGGTAGAAACCGGGGCCTGGAGATTAATCTTCAGAAAACCAAGAATATGGTATTCAGTGCATGTAAAGGTACCTGGCCAAACCCCCATCCAGATGGGAGACCATTAGAGTGGGTGTCTATCTTTGAGTACCTTGGGATTACGCTCACTGAAAAAATTGACTGGGTTGCACAAATCAAGAAAGCACGTCTAAAGTTGGCATTGAGAATTCCTATGCTAAGCAACTTGTGGGTCTTCCCCCTTTCTCCCCACTCACACCTCTCCGAATGGATCTTGGGATCAGACCAATCTCAGACGAAGCCGCTCTTAGACCCCTTTTATTTTAGCGATGTCTGTGGAGTACACCTGAACTGGCTACATATATGGACGAGCTGAGTGAAGTTCTGAGCTTACAGGGTGCAGGTAAATTATCCTGGTTGACATATATTAGGAATAACTGTGTGACCATGGGTAGTTGTAATTTGTGGAACAATGCAGAAGAAACTTGCCCTGTAACTCCTAGGAAGGACCTGATGGAGAATTATAGGGAACACAAACGTGCTCAGATACAGAGCAGACCCATATCTGGCTGATTGACCCTAGGGTTTTCTGGAAGTAAAAGATCAATATAGACTAGAACCTGTTCTGGACGACATCCAGCCACTCTGGCCAAGAAGTTATATCTGCAATTCAGACAGGTGGTGCTCCCGTTGCTCGCTTTCACAAACAAGTGGGCGAGTTCATCTAATTTGGGTTGTCCAGCCTGTAATAACGCAGAGAAGATGGAATATCATGTGATATTTTTATGTCATGGTTACAAGAGGGCGAGGATCAGATGGCTGCTTCAGTTGTGCAGAAACTTGGGGTCCAGACATTGTAGTGATGTCTTTAGGCTATTGAAATATAATACCCACACACCCATCGTGTTCTCTATATCACATTTGCTATTCTCTATGTGGTGTACCTGTAGGGCTATCTTAAAGATGAACGCATAGGCTTGGCTCCATTGTTATATATATTTTAAATTGGGCTCTGTTCTTCTCTTTTTTATCTGAGTGAAATCACTCTATCTATGTCTTTTTAATTATCTTCTTTTTCAATTACAATGTGTTGTATAAATTGTTGTTTTTATATTCCTCCATTTTATCTATTGTTGAATGCTGCTAGGTGAGGGCCACCATGACAGCACTAAAAGTGCCAGTTTTGGATGATTGTAATGGCCTTCGCGCCACTTATGTATTGCACATGCACTTTATAGAGCGCGGTCCAAGAATATTGCAAAAAAGCGACTATGCTGCTGACGTATTACATTTGCACTTTATTGAAACCAATATCCGTAAGCTAACTTATGGCACCCAGAGCAAGGTTTGTGGGATATATGACCAATGGAAAGGCCATCATGCTGCCCATATATTGTACATGCATTTTATGGCTCTCATACCTAAGGGTTAGTTTCTGGTACGTTGAGGCTGGCGAGTGGGAGAAACGAGAACGCTATGTAATGTGATTGTAAGTCTACATCAACAATGTGCTAATTGGTGCTTCACGTAGAGCAATGTGTTTTTTTAATGAGCTGAATGTAATGTACTGTATTTTTATCAGTGCTTTTATGGCATAAATATTTACAACAAGGGGTGGTGAGGGACAGAGTCTCTGAATTAAGCAGAAAGCTCTCACCCAGTCAAGAGATCAGGGCTAGATCCAACACCGTTTTTTAGCTCACTGCACCATCCCAGTTTCAGAACATGGCTGTATGCAAATTAGTCTGTTCCTGTCCTAGTGCATGATGGGAACAGGGCAAACCAAACTACAAAAGCCAATTCTTACACTGGGAAGGAAACAAGCTCCCGGGGACCGGTTTCTGGCATTACAGCCGTCTTCGGCCCGGTTTGCTTGAATCCTGATGGTGCAATGAGCAAGGGTCTCACATCTGAGAATACCCTTCCACGCTTAGGGTGGACAAAAATATTTACAACAAGGGGTGGTGAGGGACAGAGTCTCTGAATTAAGCAGAAAGCTCTCACCCAGTCAAGAGATCAGGGCTAGATCCAACACCGTTTTTTAGCTCACTGCACCATCCCAGTTTCAGAACCTGGCTGTATGCAAATTAGTCTGTTCCTGTCCCAGTGCATGATGGGAACAGGGCAAACCAAACTACAAAAGCCAATTCTTACACTGGGAAGGAAACAAGCTCCCGGGGACCGGTTCTGGCATTACAGCCGTCTTCGGCCCGGTTTGCTTGAATCCTGATGGTGCAATGAGCAAGGGTCTCACATCTGAGAATACCCTTCCACGCTTAGGGTGGACAAAAATATTTACAACAAGGGGTGGTGAGGGACAGAGTCTCTGAATTAAGCAGAAAGCTCTCACCCAGTCAAGAGATCAGGGCTAGATCCAACACCGTTTTTTAGCTCACTGCACCATCCCAGTTTCAGAACCTGGCTGTATGCAAATTAGTCTGTTCCTGTCCCAGTGCATGATGGGAACAGGGCAAACCAAACTACAAAAGCCAATTCTTACTCTGGGAAGGAAACAAGCTCCCGGGGACCGGTTTCTGGCATTACAGCCGTCTTCGGCCCGGTTTGCTTGAATCCTGATGGTGCAATGAGCAAGGGTCTCACATCTGAGAATACCCTTCCACGCTTAGGGTGGACAAAAATATTTACAACAAGGGGTGGTGAGGGACAGAGTCTCTGAATTAAGCAGAAAGCTCTCACCCAGTCAAGAGATCAGGGCTAGATCCAACACCGTTTTTTAGCTCACTGCACCATCCCAGTTTCAGAACCTGGCTGTATGCAAATTAGTCTGTTCCTGTCCCAGTGCATGATGGGAACAGGGCAAACCAAACTACAAAAGCCAATTCTTACACTGGGAAGGAAACAAGCTCCCGGGGACCGGTTTCTGGCATTACAGCCGTCTTCGGCCCGGTTTGCTTGAATCCTGATGGTGCAATGAGCAAGGGTCTCACATCTGAGAATACCCTTCCACGCTTAGGGTGGACAAAAATATTTACAACAAGGGGTGGTGAGGGACAGAGTCTCTGAATTAAGCAGAAAGCTCTCACCCAGTCAAGAGATCAGGGCTAGATCCAACACCGTTTTTTAGCTCACTGCACCATCCCAGTTTCAGAACCTGGCTGTATGCAAATTAGTCTGTTCCTGTCCCAGTGCATGATGGGAACAGGGCAAACCAAACTACAAAAGCCAATTCTTACACTGGGAAGGAAACAAGCTCCCGGGGACCGGTTTCTGGCATTACAGCCGTCTTCGGCCCGGTTTGCTTGAATCCTGATGTGGCATAAAGGCAGATATAACGTTTTTATGATGATGATGATGATAAATACTCCCATTGTTTCATTCATGGCCCTTTTTGACAATTGCCAATCTTATATCAAATATACTGCAGACCAACTAAATGGTATGATACAAAATGGTACATTTAACGACACTGCTATATCCCGATCTGGATGGTCATTATAGCCTCTGAACACGAATGTTTGTCATTCTTGTTTCGTGAACACTACTTAAGGGTTTACATTAAATAGACCTGATCCATGTTACCCACATTTCAACACTGATACTACTTATTCTATAGGTAAACTATGCCAACAATGGTTAGGACATTCTATAATGTCTGGCATGAAACAGCATATTTCACTTCTATGGGAAGACATAAACCTTTCTGATTTCCTTTTGGGACTGAAATCCCCACGTTCAAAACTATTTGTTTATGCTGCATATAATGAATCATAGAAATTGTCACAAATGGAAGCTGCTGTTCATTTACGCCAAATTGATCAGGACAATTTAGACAAAGTGCTTGCTGTTATTGACAACAGAATTAATACTTTAGCATCTTGTATTTACACCTTAGATAATATTGTGTCATCGTTATTGATAACGTACAGAATGAAGTGTCTACTTCGTATCATGGTCAAAATCAACTTAGATCTGTTATGCAATTTGTTGAATACTGCAAACACTGAAAAGTGGGCGCGTACCTTGGCATTATCTGAATTGTAGCTAAATAATATTACAATTCAATATTACATGTAAACAGCAATTAATGCAGATGAAAGATGTGAGTTACACTATGCTACATATAGAAAAACTTGAACAGCTTCCCTTCAATGCATCAGAAACAAATTCTCCCGGACTTCCAGCATGCCTAAATGACCTTTTATCGCTACCATTAAAACAGGCTGGGTTGGAATGCTGGGGGGATCTGCAGGAAGATGGACATCTCTTAAGCTGGGACATGCTCTCCAATCTAACAAGGGGGACCTTGACTAGGTTTAAATATTATCAACTATCAGGGTGGTGGACAATGAGACCCGTAAGACCCGTGGATAATAATCCCCCTAATCCCAAATTTGACGCAGTAACGAGAGGGGGCAAGTGGAAGAGTCAAATATCTTTTTGGTATTCAGCACTGTTAGAGGATGAGGAGGTGACAGTGGCTGAAATTAGTAAAGTATGGAGCAACGCTATAAATCCGGCTTTTGGGTCCTTTATGTAAATGTACAGGAATTTATATAGCGCAAATCACCAACCGGTCTCTAAGCGCTTGCTTAGGGAATGCCTCCTGGTATTCCCCTGTGAGATAACCCCGGCAGGGTATCCGCAAGTTGAAAGCCAGGCATCCCGCCGCGAGGGGCCGTTGTGGAGATTAAGCAAGCTATTGCCCAGAGTCGCAGAGTGTGAACCCGTGAATCGAGTAGGCACCAGAGCGAGAATTGTCGAGTCCAAGGACATTTTAGGACTCAAGACCCCGCCAAGCCGGGAATTGAACCCTGGTCCCGGGCTGACCTCTGCTTCCAGGTCTGCCTCCTCTAACCAGTGAGCCATACTTCTCCACTCTGCCTCCTCTAACCAGTGAGCCACACTTCTCCACTGCTTTATGGAGCTTTGGCACAACTCTTTCAGAGTGTTAAACGCTGTTATTAAGCCAGCAGCTCTGAAAAGAAACCATCTGTTTACAATGTATAGGGTTTATATAACACCTAAGAAACTGTCTAAATACTCTAACATAGATTACGCCTGCCCGAGGTGCGGTCATCTGAAAGCAGATGATGTACATATGTTCGCTGACTGTCCCGAATTAGAGGAATATTGGAGTAAGATAAGAGAATTCTTGGAAAATGTCCTTTCAATGCCCATATCAGTTTCAACGTGCACTATAATATCAGGGCTTATCACGACTTATCAGGTAGACGATCTCCCCACGAAATTAGTTTTTTACATCATCTTGCTGGCAAGGCGAGAGATCTGTAGGGCCAACTCCCCCTACCTTTGCTAATTGCCTACGGCAGATCATGATGACAAGTAAATCAGATATGGCATGTGACCCCATGAGTGAGACCAATGTTTGGGAGGCCTTGGTGGCATGGCAACTTCGGTGATTGGTATTCCAATGATTTGTAAGGAGCCCTGCTGGTTCCCTGGACTCCTAAGTTGCATGGGTGCCCAAAGATCGGCGAAAAAAAGCAGTATGGAGGGGAAGGTAGTGGCTACTTGAGGATGCAGGCCGACCACTCTGCTTTTGGCCATAAACAACGAGGGCCGGTACAGAACGACCAATGGTGCATGGAGGTGCCAGCTTTCCATCAAGAGTTCCATTCGTGATATATGAGGATTACCAAGAAAATAAAATAATAAAAACAAAAAAAGAAACAAATTCCACAGTTTGGTTAATACACAGGGTTATCTTGTTGCCCATCTCTATGTTTCAGTTTAATACCTGCATGCAACACTTCCCTATAGGTAGATATGAATCCCTTGGGAGAATTTATATACATGAATTATGGTCCTTGTCTTTTACATGTCAATGTTAATGGGCTGATAGAGAGGTTTTTCTAATGGGAGAGTTATGTGATTCCACTGCTGGCCATTCCCTTGTCTGTCAATAAGTAAAAATTTATGGTGCCTGTAATGTTTCTGCCACTAATTTGGCTTGTTTTTTTAAAGGAACTCAGGTTCCTGCTATTATTGCCACCATTACATTGCTTTCAAACTGCATTTATCCTGTTCTTAATAATCATGACTACTGAAGTCTGTGGGTGTTAATCCCCAGTTAGTTACGTGTTGCAACAACAATCTCTTCGCCCCTCCACATGAGAGCGTTGATAATTTATTGTGGCTTACATTCTGACCCTGAAAACAGATTTCAAAAAGCTAAGCAGACTGAAAGCACTATTGTTTCAACAGGACATCGCTCTCACTTCAGCAAACAAAGCCTTCTAATTGCAGGTGAAATACAATCCCTACTGACACAAATCTCCCCCTACTATTTCGGGGAATTTATTAATCAAATATTTATTGTGTCTGATATCACAGGCCTGGCACACATTTTTAAACTTTTCAGCACCGCCCACATGACTTCTTTTCAAACTATTTTTGGAATAATACCAGCTTTTATACATTGTATTTTTTCTGGCATATTTGGTGGGTTCCGGCTGCTACTCATCTTGATTTGTGGCATCGTCGTGCTGTTTCTTCTTTTCCGCAATGGCTGCTTCATCTGTGGTCCTGCCTGGACAGGCGTCAGTGCAGCTGTTCTATGAGCGGATGCTACAATTTTTGAAAATGGTGGCTCTCAGTGCTTTAGATGCAACCTTTGTCTGACCTTTCGATCTTCTTACTTCACCTGTGTGCAACCTGTGTTCCATTGTATCTGGTGCCCTTTTCAGTGGGCCCTGGATTTCTGCCTGGCTGCCTCATCTCATGCTGCCCTGGATTTCAAACTGCTGATGTGTCCCTTAGTGGCCCTTAATCAGATCCGTTCATTCTGTACGCAGCTTATATACAACTCTGCATTGGGGCTGGGGGCCGAAGCTGTTCCCTGTGCAGCTGCACAGCGTCTCCTGGATCTCAGTTACATCGAAATGCACACAGGTTCCCCTTAGACAACTGGATACGAGTAGCATATTTGTTCCTTTGATCTGCTGAATTGGATGGCAGTAATTTCCAACTTGGAAGGTTCGGATATGTTACTGGAGTTGATGCCGTTCCGTTTGGCATCCTACATCGTGGGTCCCAGCGATACGCTGTAATTGGATATATTTTTGTGCAGAATCCTCACATCGGACTTGGCAATGCATCTTTTCAAACACTCTTGTCCAGCACTCACTTTCGCACTTTGGTTCTGCTTATCCTCGACTTCTGTCGTCCTTCATTGCTACTGTCCTGACCAAGGGGAGGGTGTTATGAGTCCTGTGCAGGCCCATTGTCATTTTCTCTATGTTAGCATGAGCACGTTGCAGACTGTCCTTTGCTTTGCACATGTTACTCTACAAATATGTTTTGCTTTAAGCCGCAATGTCCTTTCACACACTATTACTTTGGTGTTCTGCTCTTTCCTAGGATTTAGTCTGAACATGTAGACAAGATCGAACAACAATGCCCCTTGTTATTCTGTTCTGGTGAGGCACCTAGAGAAAACACACAAATGCAGCTGTTGTTTGAGAACCAATACGAAATGCTCTTTAGTATCAAGATGTTTGTTCCAAACCTTAAAGGTCTACATGCTGTGGCGGCAGCCGAAACCTTTGACGTTGATAACCACTGTGCTTTCTTACAGGATCTACAAAATTGTTCTGATACACTGGCAAAGTCTCATTTGCAGTCAACTTCGCCTGAAAAGAAAAAGCGGTTCTGATTCCAGTTTCACGCTGGCTCCCTAAAGTTGACCCTTGTTATTCTGTTCTGGCCAGGTCCTAGCACCTAGACAAAACACACAAATGCAGCTGTTGTTTGAGAAAGCATACTTCTTCTCATATGGGCATGCACAGATAGGTAACAGACACTTGGAGAGGGACCTTTCCAGGGAAAAGATCGTGACAGCACTTGAGATGTAGAACTTTCATCTGTGTATACTGAGGAACGGGGTCTGCTGCTTACACCTAGAGATCTTCTGATGTATAATATTTTACTTCTGTAGAATGGGAGGGAGGTTATGTTACACTGTCGCATATAATGACAGCTCCATTTATGATTTACAGACTACTTGCTGTGCTAACCGTATTTGTGTTAGGCATTTTCTTACTTGCTGTGGCATGTATACTGCATACTAGAGCAAGTTAAAATAAATATTTTAAACGTTTCTCATGTCTCTGTCAGAACCTATTATAGACTAGTACGAGTGTGAGAGCGAAAGGGTGTGTCGTGTAACTGTGATTCCTGAGAGGGTCGGGATGTTGTGTTCTGGGTGCCTAATCACTTGTTCCCCTATGAGTAGGAGGGCAAGTGAGACGCTATAGCTAGTCGGTTCCAGGCTCATGGGTAAGCAGGTGGTACGATGACTCAGTCCCTGCCTACTAAGGTCCCACAATCCCAAGCATAGTTCTGTTACTCAGCAGAATCCCTGCAACAGGTTATGTATCCTTAAGTCACACAACCATAGTAGTATTTAATTAAAAAAGACAGAGAGGAAACATAAGAAATGAGGTTAAATAAAAAGATGCAATGGGGAAGTTGAGATGCTGATGCTTCTGGTATGGTAACAGATAAGATAGAAAAGCAAGTATGATTATAGTGAAAGATGTTTTGCAAATTAAATGTTAGCAAAAGATGTTAAGGAAAACATTATTAACAAGTGAAACTAGATATTATAGGTGAGGCTGTATGTGCCTCATACACAACACCCTCTTTTACGAATACCATTTCCAAACTTAGAAGATGACCTACCACTCTCCTAATGATGTTAGGACATGTAGATAGGAAATACATGTATGTACAAGATGGAAATGCCATACCTTTCAAGCATCCTTTTTTACATTCCTACCTTCACGTACATCCCAATAACCCTAAGAAAGTTTACTGACTAAAATGGGCCATGGTTTGGCTCCAATATCACAGCATAATCTAAATTTGTCGCCAACATCAAACAATAATTAAAACCATAATGCTCAAAATGTGTTGCAAAGGTAATTTGGGCGTTAATGCTAACAAAGCAGAGTAGCAAATCAGAAGTACAATATGTGTTAACCCGATAACACGAGGTACTCATTGTACCATATACTTAGCTAATTGACCGTTAATATAATTTTGTAAAAGCAAGAATAATGTTCATGCAATGTGATAAACACAATTGGACTCTGGGCTGCGCTGATTACAAGCATTACTATTAAACAACGTAATCACATTCATTATGGGATGTGCACAATTTTTGTATTAAATGTCTTTTAGGGGCCTTCCTATGCTGTTAATTTGGTTGCCTGCCTAGGCCATTTATATTGCTTTTCATGTGCAATAGCTGATGTGTGTATGTTGTGTAACAATGTGCATAAGCCCAATATACATATTATGGTACACTTCTAATTCATATATTCATTTAAACTGATGGTGCTTATGAGAAAGCAGAATAGCTTTAAGTTTTCACATGAGCGTGCATCGGAATTCTCACGTTATTTTTCTCACGTTACATCAGGATCACATGGTTTATATCTCAACATAAACTCCTTGAACAAAATATAAGAGGTCACAGCCATTTCCGTGAGCGAAATTGGGACTTCGACATTCTAGCCAGCAGAGCATCATACAGGGGCGGTGGGTGACATTTGAAAGTGGTGGGGCGCAAAGTGATCAGCATACAGCACCGTAGCGAAACCCAAAAGGGGTGTTTTGGGGGATAACCCCTCCCCCCCAGAAAATTTTGAAAAAAGAAGAAAAGTCGTGCATTTTCAGGCAAATTTGAGAAAGCAGGAAGGTTAATAAAGCAATTGTGAAAGTGCAGTTATTACATTAATAGATGACATAACGTAGGTAGCTGCTTATTCAGTATAACCACAGAGCTTCATACATTCCGTCCTATTATGCTCTGGTGCTGAATTCTTGCAAAACAGAACACAACTGACTGAACAGTAGACAATTGCTCAACCTCAGTGAATGACATAAATGTAAAAGTTCTACAGCTCACTCACACCCTCAACCACCCAAAATATAAACTGCAAAGAGTCAGTGGAAACTCAACTGCAATATTGTAATGGTCCTTTAATCCAACAGGTACAGTCACTAAGGACAACACAGAACAAATCTATAGGTCCATAGACCCATCAAAAAACAATTGACTACTGTGGCTTTTGTCTGTGGAAATCCCAAACTGTGAAGAAAGCCAAGCATGTACTACCGAAACATCTGTGAGGCAGAAATGGGCAATTCTAATGCTCATAACATAACACTTATTTACAACCCTGCTGTTTTACTATGTATCCTTTTTCGATATAGAAATGGGGTGTAGAAGATTATGGTAGTTATAAATAGTTGAGCTTTTTTGTTAGATATATAAAAAAGATAGAAAACGGAGCAAGGTTTTCTTATATGTTTTCTAATGTGACTGTTAAATTTTCATTTACTGCTTGTGAGATCTTTGTCAGAGAAAGTGAGAGAAATTAATGGGCCGAATTGAGGGGAAAGTTTTCTCCTGTACGTGTGGACTATAGTGGCACTCTCTGGCAAAACACTGGCATTGGAGTGAGGGGCAATGTGAAGCTGTTTTTAGAAAGAAGGTCATGTCAGATCATTGTAGGTGGTGGGTTACTGGCGCTAAAGAAATTCCCACAGTTTCAGGTTTTGATTTCAAGGGTCTCAGCAGGGCTGGCTCCCAGAAGAAGTGAAAGGGTAGAAAGGGTGGAGCGGTGCCAGCTCGGAGCACTGGAAGGCGTGGATGCTCAGGGGGCATTGCCTGGCATAGGAGGACTTGACAATGTAAATTCAAGCTGTCAGCAGCCGCCGCTGCGACACCCGCCAGCCCCGGGTGTCGAGGAGCACACAGTGAAGCTTCCTTTTATGTTGTTTTTAGAGCAGATGATGGTGCATGGCAACGCAGGTGTGACTGGTCGAAGCAGCGTCTGGCAGCATCAGTGCCACACAGAGGGCGACAAACTGAAGCGTGCTCTTTGTAGGATATGGTGCCTCTGCAGTACAGGAGCCAGGGCAGGTGGCCGATTCCGGCCGGCACTGCAGTGCATGTGTCAGCCCTGAAGTGGGTGGCATGGGCAGTCTGGCCTTAGCAGCTGCAGCATTAGAGGTGCCCGCGATGGAGGGCGGAGGGAGAATGCTGTGACCTGTGCAGCCGCTGCAGCAATGTGTTCACCGGAGTGTGGTGCAGCTGCTGCAGGGCAAGTGCTGCCCCGATTAAGGGGGGGGTAGAGAAGGGTCTGGTCATTGCCGCCATATTAATGCAGGTGTCAGTACACGTGCCATTCCTGCAGGAGGCCGCCATGGATAGTGGGATGACCTTTACAACCGCTGCAGTACAGCTTGCTGCATTAAAGGGCTGACGAAGTGTAGTGTGGCCCTTCAGCCGCTGCAGTACATGTGACAGTAGCTGTCGGGGTTTAGTGTGGCCCTCCAGCCGCCACGTGCCAGCACCAGACGGGGTGTCATTTCGCATATATACTGCAGCAGTGCAACACAAGAAGCTCTTGTGATAAATCACCTTCCCAAATGTCATGCCACTTACTCGGTTATACTAAATAGCTTGAACGGCAAAGCTTTTAAGGTCACAATAACAAAGGGGTCAGGATGGGACAGGGGCCTCTGTGCAGCAAATCAGGAGGGTTGTAAAAAGTAAAAGTACTACATCCCCACTCAGAGTATTTAACTCCTTCACACACCTTGCTATGCTGTACCAAGGGTAAACAAGCATTAGGAATGCATTAGGGCTCGGGTTTGAATGAGTTAGAGATAATGGCACTGTAAATGGCAATGTGTTTTAGGCATGTGTTTTGGAGTGGAAGCATGTGGTGTGTGTTGGAGATATGCGTGTTGGATTGGAATGTTATCAATGGTGGCATGCTGCACTTTAACGCATTATCTTTAAAAGGTAAAGTGCAGCATAGTACGATAGGTACAATATTAATTGGTGTGTGCATTGATGGGTGGCCTTCTAATGTAATTAAACTGATAATATGACTCTCTCCTACATTTCTCTGAACAGGCACATCTACAAGTTCACCACAAGATGACTAGACCAAGCATCCGAACCTCACATAAGAGATCAAAATACTTCCCACTACCCCACTATATACAGGATACCATTATCCATGCATAACAGAGATGCAACTTAACCACATAGACAACACCTTGAGGTCTCTTTGGCCGTATAAAAGCATAGGAAAACAATATACAAATAACCACTTTATTAACCACTGGTCTTGGGTACCAGAGTAGAGTGCTACTACCCGTTAAGAGTTCCAATGCATCGTCTGGGGTACTAAGCGCAATATAAATGCAATTCGAGTACACAAATACGACAATATTAATTGTACACAATGTTGTGAAGAGGGAAATTACTACATTCATGCGGCTGCTCTTCTACAGGGAAATTTACCCCATCTGCACCCCATACAGAAACCATTTCCCCTCCACCAGTTTTGCAGGGGGTCCCTTCCCATTCCCACCTTGGAAATGTATTTACCGTTGCCCTTAACTGGAGTACAAAGCAGTCAGTTTGCAGGATGTGATGGGTAAAAGGTTTGAGAGTACCCACACAGCATTGCGCTGGTGGAAGTTCACAACATTCCAAGAGTATCTCGCCGCAGAACGCCCATACCCGGCCCATGGAGTAAGAGTTTTACCTTCTCAGGATATATTACACATGGGTAAATGTATTTAAGAGTGCAGGCTAGCCTTTGATGAGGAACTAGCACAAGCTAAACAAGCCATGCTTGTGTGAGCTGAACACGGGATAAATTATATTTTGAATCGGTCTCTCTCATTAAAATAGACCTTTGCTATGAGCTAATGTTTACTTGAAAGTCACTGGCGTCTCCCATTTTCCCCTTGCATTATTATGCATAAAAATGCCGCCTTATGACAACATTCTAGAGAGGTTTCACTTTATTTGCATTGGAAGCCACAGTGGGGACAGAAAGGTACAGTAATGTTGTATAACACTGATGTGGTCACGCAATACATGATTTACATATTTCGCACCATAAACCAAACGCTCTCGATGCTTGTAGTAGATTGTATGGTGCAAGTTAAAAACTAGTTTTTAAAATCTGTGCAAAAACTGCTCTTTACAGGTTTACATTCATGCAGGACAGAACCAGCCTTTCATCCTACTGAGACGAGATATACCAAGATCCAGTATAAAAGGCTGCCTCAGCTCTGCTACAATACAATTCAGGTTAACAGTAACAGATATCGGTAGCAAGTGCCCAGCTGCGAAGGACCCATGTGGTACACCATTCCTTTGTGGACAGTCACTTCCTCGCCCAGTGGAGTTGCCCAGGGACAGGGTTTGCTGGCATAGTTCCAGATATGACTCACTGTTGGGTGCGCAGCAATGAGAGAAGGAAGAACTTCACATGTCACACCTCACGCGCCGGTGTAACACTATCCGCAGCCATTATTAAGGGAGCCAAAGCAGAGCTACACAAAGAGTAAACACTTGCTGCAGCAAAGCCACTTATTAGCGGAAAATCACGGATAAATTGCTCAAGACTAGGGTCGCAAAGAAACTAGAATACACATGCAGCTTAACAACCCTTTGAAATCGGGGGTTACATTGCTGGACCCCTCTAAACACGGCAAATCGGCAATAACATATTCGTCAAAGGACTAACGAAAGGTCGGCCCTCTCTCATCATTGCAAAGTGTTGATCTCCAGTCTTACCTGACATTAAAAAGAAAACGATTTTCATTGCAGGCCTGTCACTCACAATAGTTACTCCGACAGAGCAGCACCCCATTATTTGTAGCCCTCCACGTATGTGCATTTAGGCTGCTTTTTCTGCACCTTATTTCATTTTTTGTTTCTGCACAGCAGCATGAGAAGGCTCTCCGTTAGCACAGCTGTTCTCCCGACTTTTGATTTAGAGCGTGATTAAAAACAAGCATGTAAATCTTGTGCCTTTCTTTTATCAGCATGGCACCTGCTTTCATGTTTCACCATTAAGTGACAAAAAGATGACAAAATCTGGTACATTGCTACCATCCATCTAGGACTCGGAGATCTGCAACAGCCAATAAGTTTGTTGTTCCTAAAATAAAACTCTCACGTATGGGCGGCAAATCTTTCGCCTACCTTGGACCCTCACTGTGGAATGCTATGCCACAAGCTTTGCGCTCTGAGGTGAACTACATGAAATTCAGAAAGGCCTTAAAAACCTGGCTATTCAACATCTAAGTCAGTCGTCCGGTCAGCTACTACTGAATCACAGCGCTGGGAAACCCTTTGTTGGGTAGCTGTTTGCGCTATACAAACTAAATAAAATAAAATAAATAAATAAGTGCCTTCGATTTTATCAGCAAGGAACCCAATGGCTGGTTATCAGCACTACAAGTACTCCGGTATGTAAAGGCTCAGCCTACGTGCACGCCTCTTGTTTCTTTTCTTCTCCTCTCTTTGGCGTCTTAGATGTTTCCCTTGTGGGTTCCTTTTGTGAGAGTTTGAGTCTCTTTTAACAAGTTCTTTTATTTGTTGCTAGGTTATATTTTCAGCTAAGTAGTGACCACTGCAAAACAATTTGACACGCGAAACAGGACAGAGCTAAGATTTAAAGTTGGAATTGTGGTTTTAGTTTGTGCGGCATTGTGTTTCCTGTTGCCATATTCTGTATTGCTTGGAGTAGTCGCTCAGCGGACACACAGACAGAAGTGTTCATTTCTCTTCTGATCGGCAGATTTTTAAATACCGAGTACAATTCAAGCCAGACTATTCAGATCTCGGCAGTAGGGCCTGCTTTTTGTTTTTCTTTCTTTTTTTTTTATTGGTCCACCCACCGTTTCAAAAGGTCTGTTATTACTGAGCAATGACCCTCTGGTAGGTCTCTCTTGCCCACTGCTCCCTTTGCAAACATGAAACAAACAGCAGGGAAGAGAGGCATTTCCAGAACTAGCTCATCCTCGCTCTCTTAGTCTTGTTTCCAAAAGTGGCTTGTTCAGTCGTATGTCACTATGTCCGAGGAGCGTGCGGTGAGCAAAGAATATGCTGCAGCTTGTTATGGCTATGGATGCAATGCTAGCAAAAAAAATACACGTTCTTTTGGCCAACAGCGTTTTGCTATCACCGGAGCTTTAAGTTGGGTGGATTCTGCTAGTACTTGGCATGGACTGTATTAGAACTAGGACATTGAAACAGGCACTTGATTGGCCCTCTACTCTTGGCTTTCCAGATTCTTCTTTTTTATCAAGTTGATGTGCTGTAAAAATAAAATACATGCTGCTATGAAGCAGAGGACTGTTGTGGCAGTGAAAAGTTCCCAGCTCCACTGCAAGCTCACTGATTGCTCTGGGGCATGTCTGTACACACTGTGGTCCCTGCAGGCTGCCAGAACTCTGGCAGAGACACACTTCTAGGTACCGATGGGCTAGACAGTGTATTTTGATCCTTCCACCTTGCCTGGTCTCTTGACAGTGCTCTGTCAGTCCTCAATGCCTGTTACACACACACACACAAACACACACATTACAGTCACTGCACTGAACTACTTTCACTACCTTCGACCCCTCCTCACACACTACGCACTACCACTTTCCTACACTTCACGTTGGTCACTATATTATATCATACCCTGCTATCCCTACAAACTACCACTGTTAAAGAAATGTACTACCATTCGCATACCTGTCAGTACCTAAACTCTCCCACAATCCGCACTCGACCACCGTTACTACACTAGATCACTATCCACACCCTTTTCCTTAGTTCTCTCACTCTAGTTTCCTCCACGTAATCCCTTGTTTTACCAGAGCACTCCCTGTCAGGGGACATCTCTGTGGCCACTGCCTCAACCCTCCACAGATGCATCTGTGCCATAAGGGTGAAAGGTATATTTGCCTTGCCTGTGTAAAATGTGCCATATGATGCCTGCATGAAACATGGCATGCTTGCTTAAAATGGCCCTGTGTAACATGGGCTT
Organism: Lissotriton vulgaris; assembly: GCF_964263255.1. Lineage (NCBI taxonomy): Eukaryota > Metazoa > Chordata > Amphibia > Caudata > Salamandridae > Lissotriton > Lissotriton vulgaris. Next base: position 44,095,741 of record NC_141686.1, on the reverse strand, counting down.
CTGCCCTGCTAGTGTCAAGTGTGTATCCACTTGTCATCCACGTAAAATAGGTCTCTAACCTGCCTCTCTGCATTATACATCTGTCCTGCTTGTGTGGCGGTCACATATGCACTATTTGTGTGAAGTGCCCCTCTGTCCTGTCTGTGTGAAGTGCCCCTCTGTCTTGTCTGTTAAATGTTCTTTCGCCCTGCCTAGGGAAAATGCACTATGTCCCATTTGAAATATACCCTAGGACTATCTTTGTGAAATTCACATGCTCTCCTATCCTGCTCTAGTGTAATTTGCGTCCACTCTACACGTGTCTAACCTGCCGTGTAGAGAGTACGTCTGTATAGTTCTGTTCTGTCTTTTGTTTCTACCTCGTTAATGGCAACGAATCTGCCCTGAGTATATGAAAAGGGCCTCCCCACTGCTGCATTCTCGGCTGACCCTCTGTTCATTTGATTGAGCAGCACCCTGCAGTTCCAGTCCCTGGGGTTCACTATTATAGGCCTTTCCACTGGTGCACTTCAAGCAGGTGGCACTTTTGCAGACAGAGGGCATCACTTTAACTCAGCTCATGCTGGCCTGCATCGCAGTCATTAAGGAGAGACCCCCCTCCACATTTCCCTCCCAGCACTCTGCTGTGCCCCCTATCGGAGCTCCTCCCTCTGGGTATAAGGAGGGGAATATGGTGTAAAATGGCAAGCAGGGTGCAGTGGCTCCATGAAGTGGGCAGCCATTCTTGACTGTTAAAGCAGCGCTTTTCTGCATTAAGTAACAATCATTACATCTTACTAAAGGTTTTTGTGTTTATTTCCACACAGACACAGGACAGGGATTAAAAATACATTTGAGAATAAACCAGGCCGTGGGTCAACCGAGGCGACACATTGCTGGCATCTTCCGCACCCTGCAGCTCGTGATGGAGAGCGGTGCCGCTGTAAACCTAGCCCCAGCAGACTCAGGGGGTCTTTCCTAGGACCCTCTTTTTCTTCACTCATTTTCCCTGATAGGTGCATATTTTCATAGAAAAAATATCTCTTGGCTAAATTACAACAGCTGGTGTTTGGGGCAGAGCTACACAAAGAGTAAACACTTGCTGCAGCAAAGCCACTTATTAGCGGAAAATCACGGATAAATTGCTCAAGACTAGGATCGCAAAGAAACTAGATCGCAAAGAAGCTAGAATACACATGCAGCTTATTAACCCTTTGAAATCGGGGGTTACATTGCTGGACCCCTCTAAACACGGCAAATCGGCAATAACATATTCGTCAAAGGACTAACGAAAGGTCGGCCCTCTCTCATCATTGCAAAGTGTTGAGCTCTAGTCTTACCTGACATTAAAAAGAAAACGATTTTCATTGCAGGCCTGTCACTCACAATAGTTACATTTGCTGACCAGTTCTCTTGAGCAATTAGAGAATGTTTCCTTCGAAACTGCACATAATTGCCCTCGGTTGTCAACGACATTAAAGAAAATGGATGTGGTGCGTCTTCATTACTGTTGTATTTCACGATCCCGCGCACCGCAAAATGGCCAATCACTGCATGACTACATGAAGTCACACACAGTGATTGGCCATTATGCAGTGTGTGTGCACCACCCATGAGCGGCATCCAATAATGGATTGCCCTGCGGTGACCGGCCAATCCTGGCGCTGCAAGCAGCCCCAGGATTGGCTAGGGGAGCTCATGGATGCTCGCCCTGTGTCGCCTTCGTAAAGCCGGGGGCTGCGGCCAGCTTAAAAAAGCACCCCCCTATGGGGGTACACTGATGCGCATGCGTGGGCAAGTTTCTGCCCCACGCATCACTTGCGCGCTAGATACCTTGGCTGGCTGTCTGCTGCTGCAGCTGAGTGTGTCACGTGGTCGTGGACAGCCACTCAAGCTGCGCAGCAGACCAGACCAGCCCCCCTGCACTCCCCACTCCTGGATAACTCGGGTGCTTCCCGGATTCCCGGCGGCGCTCGCTCGAACTTTGTTTTTAAACAACAGTCAGTCACCAGTTTGTTTTATTAATTCAGCAGCGCGTCCATGGGGCTTGTGGGGCTATGCCCCTACGCCCCAATGGACGCACCGCTGCTGCATTAGGAAGCTCCTGTCCTCTACCTCTCGTAGATTTTTGTGTCCCTTTGGCAAGGGCAAGTATTGGCCAACTTATCAAGTTCTGAGCTGATGGAACAGACAATGTATGACCCATCATCCACCCCAAACTTGCCTGGAGATAATGTGTATTGGGAACATAACAATGCCAGCGACTTCAAGACATGTCATTGTTGAGAGTTATGGCGGCTTTCCGCCACAAGTGTGCAAACACTAGCAATCATCACTGTTAGTTTTAAAGGCTTTATTGTGAGCCAGTTTTAGCTCAAAATAAATAAAACAAAATAAGTGTAGAAATAAGTAATAGCATAGTGAATGCGCAAGCAAGTTGATAATATGGATATCAGCAACATGTAGAATATGGCAAAAAATACCTACATGCCCAATCATAACGCATCAAAAGTATAGCCTTAATGAAGGTCAGTATTTTAATAGATTCAACTTGAACTTCATTTATGTTTGTCCATTTTGCAGGCATGCCTGCAAAACAAGGATAAGTTGGAAAATAGGTCATGAGACAAACTTCTTCAGATGATCTTGTGCCTTGCCTCCGAGCTGTGATGCCAGCAGCGGTGCGTCCATTGGGGCATAGGGGCGTAGCCCCACAAGCCCCATGGACGCGCTGCTGCATTAATAAAACAAACTGGTGACTGACTGTTGTTTAAAAACAAAGTTCGAGCGAGCGCCGCCGGTAATCCGGGAAGCACCCGAGTTATCCAGGAGTGGGGAGTGCAGGGGGGCTGGTCTGGTCTGCTGCGCAGCTTGAGTGGCTGTCCACGACCACATGACACACTCAGCTGCAGCAGCAGACAGCCAGCCAAGGTATCAAGCGCGCAAGTGATGCGTGGGGCAGAAACTTGCCCACGCATGCGCATCAGTGTTCCCCCATAGGGGGGTGCTTTTTTAAGCTGGCCACAGCCCCCGGCTTTACGAAGGCGACACAGGGCGAGCATCCATGAGCCCCCCTAGCCAATCCTGGCGCTGCTTGCAGCGCCAGGATTGGCCGGTCACCGCAGGGCAATCCATTATTGGATGCCGCTCATGGGTGGTGCACACATACTGCATAATGGCCATCCACTGTGTGTGACTTCATGTAGTCATGCAGTGATTGGCCATTTTGCGGTGCGCGGGGTCGTGAAATACAACAGTGATGAAGACGCACCACATCCATTTCCTTTAATGTTGTTGACAACCGAGGGCAATTATGTGCAGTTTCGAAGGAAACATTCTCTAATTGCTCAAGAGAACTGGTCAGCAAATGTAACTGTAGTGGTGTCTCTCGGAGGAGTGAAGCTAAGTTATTGTAACAACATCTATTTCCAATGCGCTTAGAGACCTGTAGGTGATTGAGCGCGTTACAAATCTAAACTAACAATAACAATAACAATAACTATTGTGAGTGACAGGCCTGCAGAGGGAGCAGTGGGCAGGAGAGACCTACCGGAGGGTCATTGCTCAGTAATAACAGACCTTTTGAAACGGTGGGTGGACCAATTAAAAAAAAAAGAAAGAAAAACAAAAAGCAGGCCATACTGCCGAGATTTGAACAGTCTGGCTTGAATTGTACTCGGTATTTAAAAATCTGCCGATCAGAAGAGAAATGAACACTTCTGTCTGTGTGTCCGCTGAGCGACTACTCCAAGCAATACAATACAAACTAAAACCACAATTCCAACTTTAAATCTTAGCTCTGTCCTGTTTCGCGTGTCAAATTGTTTTGCAGTGGTCACTACTTAGCTGAAAATATAACCTAGTAACAAATAAAAGAACTTGTTAAAAGAGACTCAAACTCGCACAAAAGGAACCCACAAGGGAAACATCAAAGACGCCGAAGAGAGGAGATGAAAAGAAACAAGAGGCGTGCACGTAGGCTGAGCCTTTACATACCGGAGTACTTGTAGTGCTGATAACCAGCCATTGGGTTCCGTGCTGATAAAATCGAAGGCACTTATTTATTTATTTTATTTTATTTAGTTTGTATAGCGCAAACAGCTACCCAACAAAGGGTTTCCCGGCGCTGTGATTCAGTAGTAGCTGACCGGACGACTGACTTAGATGTTGAATAGCCAGGTTTTTAAGGCCTTTCTGAATTTCATGTAGTTCACCTCAGAGCGCAAAGCTTGTGGCATAGCATTCCACAGTGAGGGTCCAAGGTAGGCGAAAGATTTGCCCCCCATACGTGAGAGTTTTATTTGAGGAACAACAAACTTATTGGCTGTTGCAGATCTCAAAGTCCTAGATGGATGGTAGCAATGTACCAGATTTTGTCATCTTTTTGTCACTTAATGGTGAAACATGAAAGCAGGTGCCATGCTGATAAAAGAAAGGCACAAGATTTACATGCTTGTTTTTAATCACGCTCTAAATCGAAAGTCGGGAGAACAGCTGTGCTAACGGAGAGCCTTCTCATGCTGCTGTGCAGAAACAAAAAATGAAATAAGGTGCAGAAAAAGCAGCCTAAATGCACATACGTGGAGGGCTACAAATAATGGGGTGCTGCTCTGTGGGAGTAACTATTGTGAGTGACAGGCCTGCAATGAAAATCGTTTTCTTTTTAATGTCAGGTAAGACTGGAGATCAACACTTTGCAATGATGAGAGAGGGCCGACCTTTCGTTAGTCCTTTGACGAATATATTATTGCCGATTTGGCGTGTTTAGAGGGGTCCAGCAATGCAACCCCCGATTTCAAAGGGTTGTTAAGCTGCATGTGTATTCTAGTTTCTTTGCGATCCTAGTCTTGAGCAATTTATCCGTGATTTTCCGCTAATAAGTGGCTTTGCTGCAGCAAGTGTTTACTCTTTGTGTAGCTCTGCTTTGGCTCCCTTAATAATGGCTGCGGATAGTGTTACACCGGCGCGTGAGGTGTGACATGTGAAGTTCTTCCTTCTCTCATTGCTGCGCACCCAACAGTGAGTCATATCTGGAACTATGCCAGCAAACCCTGTCCCTGGGCAACTCCACTGGGCGAGGAAGTGACTGTCCACAAAGGAATGGTGTACCACATGGGTCCTTCGCAGCTGGGCACTTGCTACCGATATCTGTTACTGTTAACCTGAATTGTATTGTAGCAGAGCTGAGGCAGCCTTTTATACTGGATCTTGGTATATCTCGTCTCAGTAGGATGAAAGGCTGGTTCTGTCCTGCATGAATGTAAACCTGTAAAGAGCAGTTTTTGCACATATTTTAAAAACTAGATTATAACTTGCACCATACAATCTACTATAAGTGCAACAAGCATCGAGAGCGTTTGGTTTATGGTCCGAAATATGTAAATCATGTATTGCGTGACCACATCAGCGTTATACAACATTACTGTACCTGTCTGTCCCCACTGTGGCTTCCAATGCAAATAAAGTGAAACCTCTGTAGAATGTTGTCATAAGGCGGCATTTTTATGCATAATAATGCAAGGGGAAAATGGGAGACGCCAGTGACTTTCAAGTAAACATTAGCTCATAGCAAAGGTCTATTTTAATGAGAGAGACCGATTCAAAATATAATTTATCCCGTGTTCAGCTCACACAAGCATGGCTTGTTTAGCTTGTGCTAGTTCCTCATCAAAGGCTAGCCTGCACTCTTAAATACATTTACCCATGTGTAATAAATCCTGAGAAGGTAAAACTCTTACTCCATGGGCCGGGTATGGGCGTTCTGCGGCGGGATACTCTTGGAATGTTGTGAACTTCCACCAGCGCAATGCTGTGTGGGTACTCTCGAACCTTTTACCCATCAAATCCTGCAAACTGACTGTTTTGTACTCCAGTTAAGGGCAACAGTAAATACATTTCAAAGGTGGGAATGGGAAGGGACCCCCTGCAAAACTGGTGGAGGGGAAATGGTTTCTGTATGGGGTGCAGATGGGGTAAATTTCCCTGTAGAAGAGCAGCCGCTTGAATGTAGTAATTTCCCTCTTCACAACATTGTGTACAATTAATATTGTCGTATTTGTGTACTCGAATTGCATTTATATTGAGCTTAGTACCCCAGACGATGCTTTGGAACTCTTAACGGGTAGTAGCACTCTACTCTGGTACCCAAGACCAGTGGTTAATAAAGTGGTTATTTGTATATTGTTTTCCTATGCTTTTATACGGCCAAAGAGACCTCAAGGTGTTGTCTATGTGGTTAAGTTGCATCTCTGTTATGCATGGATAATGGTATCCTGTATATAGTGGGGTAGTGGGAAGTATTTTGATCTCTTATGTGAGGTTCGGATGCTTGCTCTAGTCATCTTGTGGTGAACTTGTAGATGTGCCTGTTCAGAGAAATGTAGGAGAGAGTCATATTTTCAGTTTAATTACATTAGAAGGCCACCCATCAATGCACACACCAATTAATATTGTACCTATTGCACTATGCTGCACTTTACCTTTTAAAGATAATGCGTTAAAGTGCAGCATGCCACCATTGATAACATTCCAATCCAACACGCATATCTCCAACACACACCACATGCTTCCACTCCAAAACACATGCCTAAAACACATTGCCATTTACAGTGCCATTATCTCTAACTCATTCAAACCCGAGCCCTAATGCATTCCTAATGCTTGTTTACCCTTGGTACAGCATAGCAAGGTGTGTGAAGGAGTTAAATACTCTGAGTGGGGATGTAGTACTTTTACTTTTTACAACCCTCCTGATTTGCTGCACAGAGGCCCCTGTCCCATCCTGACCCCTTTGTTATTGTGACCTTAAAAGCTTTGCCGTTCAAGCTATTTAGTATAACCAAGTAAGTGGCATGACATTTGGGAAGGTGATTTATCACAAGAGCTTCTTGTGTTGCACTGCTGCAATATATATGCGGAATGACACCCCGTCTGGTGCTGGCACGTGGCGGCTGGAGGGCCACACTACACCCCGACTGCTACTGTCACATGTACTGCAGCGGCTGAAGGGCCCCACTACACCCTGACACCCCCTCAGATGCTGGCACGTGTACTGCAGTGGCTGACGGGCCACACTACACTTCGTCAGCCCTTTAATGCAGCAAGCTGTACTGCAGCGGTTGTAAAGGTCATCCCACTATCCATGGTGGCTGCCTGCAGGAATAGCACGTGTACTGACACCTGCATTAATATGGCTGCAATGACCAGACCCTTCTCTACCCCCCCTTAATCGGGGCAGCACTTGCCCTGCAGCAGCTGCACCACACTCCGGTGAACATATTGCTGCAGCGGCTGCACAGGTCACAGCATTCTCCCTCCGCCCTCCATAGCGGGCACCTCTAATGCTGCAGCTGCTAAGGCCATACTGCCCATGCCAACCACTTCAAGGCTGACACATGCACTGCAGTGCCGGCCGGAATCGGCCACCTGCCCTGGCTCCTGTACTGCAGAGGCACCATATCCTACAAAGAGCACGCTTCAGTTTGTCGCCCTCTGTGTGGCAATGATGCTGCCAGACGCTGCTTCGACCAGTCACACCTGCGTTGCCATGCACCATCATCTGCTCTAAAAACAATATAAAAGGAAGCTTCACTGTGTGCTCCTCGACACCCGGAGCTGGCGGGTGTCGCAGCGGCGGCTGCTGACAGCTTAAATTTACATTGTCAAGTCCTCCTATGCCAGGCAATGCCCCCTGAGCATCCACGCCTTCCAGTGCTCCGAGCTGGCATCGCTCCACCCTTTCTACCCTTTCACTTCTTCTGGGAGCCAGCCCTGCTGAGACCCTTGAAATCAAAACCTGAAACTGTGGGAATTTCTTTAGCGCCAGTAACCCACCACCTACAATGATCTGACATGACCTTCTTTCTAAAAACAGCTTCACATTGCCCCTCACTCCAATGCCAGTGTTTTGCCAGAGAGTGCCACTATAGTCCACACGTAGAGGAGAAAACTTTCCCCTCAATTCGGCCCATTAATTTCTCTCACTTTCTCTGACAAACATCTCACAAGCAGTAAATGAAAATTTAACAGTCACATTAGAAAACATATAAGAAAACCTTGCTCCGTTTTCTATCGCTTTTATATATCTAACAAAAAAGCTCAACTATTTATAACTACCATAATCTTCTACACTCCATTTCTATATCGAAAAAGATTACATAGTAAAACAGCAGGGTTGTAAATAAGTGTTATGTTATGAGCATTAGAATTGCCCATTTCTGCCTCACAGATGTTTCGGTAGTACATGCTTGGCTTTCTTCACAGTTTGGGATTTCCACAGACAAAAGCCACAGTAGTCAATTGTTTTTTGATGGGTCTATGGACCTATAGATTTGTTCTGTGTTGTCCTTAGTGACTGTACCTGTTGGATTAAAGGACCATTACAGTATTGCAGTTGAGTTTCCACTGACTCTTTGCAGTTTATATTTTGGGTGGTTGAGGGTGTGAGTGAGCTGTAGAACTTTTACATTTATGTCATTCACTGAGGTTGAGCAATTGTCTACTGTTCAGTCAGTTGTGTGTGGGATGCTGAATTCAGCACCAGAGCATAATAGGACGGAATGTATGAAGCTCTGTGGTTATACTGAATAAGCAGCTACCTACGTTATGCCATCTATTAATGTAATAACTGCACTTTCACAATTGCTTTATTAACCTTCCTGCTTTCTCAAATTTGCTTGAAAATGCATGATTTTTCTTCTTTTTCTTCAAAATTTTCTTGGGGGGGGTTATCCCCAAAAACCCCCCTTTTGGGGTTCGGGTTCGCTCGCTACGCTCGCTCGCTACGGTGCTGTATGCTGATCACTTTGCGCCCCACCACTTTCAAATGTCACCCACCGCCCCTGTCCTAATGCTTTTAAAGTGTATCAGATGAAAGTTTGTTTGAGCATGCTATATTCTGTCATTTTTTGACATTCAGGTTGTATACGGTTGTCTGCAGTAGATGGACTAAGACAGTAGTTTAAATTTTGTCTAGTAGTTTATTTTTTCTCCAATTAATCAGCGCCCTATTTATGAAACATACAGGGTTACTAAAATGAAGGCGGGATAGTATTTCAAAGTCTAAGGGGCAAATATAAAATCTTTTTTTACTCGTATCATGAAGGGTCTGACAAGTCTGTTCCCCAGGTGTCCACCACCCAGGCCTCTCTAGCTAAAGCAGACAAAGAAAATGGAAATGTCTGTTTGGACCAGGCAAAGCCTAGTGCCAAAGTTACTGCCTCTAGGGAACCATTATTTTTGCCTGCTTCACAGACCCCATGATAGAAATCTAGCTCAAACCCACATCTCCATACAGCTTAGATATCCTTATCCCATAAGGCTACAGCATCTAACACACCAATCAAACAATTCAAGATAGGCCGTCATCCACAAGCCCACCAGGCCTTGCACCCTCAGTGGCATTTTCTGACAAGGCAGTACAAAAGTTCAACTCTTACCTTGCCACTGCGACAACTTGTCTGATGGGAGCCTCAAGTTTTCTGAAACTTCCCATCTCCTGAGGGGCATCCTAGGGATCCATCGTCTACCCTTTCATCCTTATTAGCTATATAGAGCACTGCACACCTAAAGCAGCATCAAGATCCACCAATTCACTGACAACAAACAACTGTTCTTGAGAGTCTCCTCAAACGCGACATTCAGCGACTGAAAACTTGCCTCTATCTAATCAAGAACTCATTGTTATACAACTGTCTACAGTTGAATCCAAAACAAAATTCTTCCTTATTACCAACAGTGGTAATCAACGCCAAATTCAAGCATGGCTATCTGCTACGACGTCAATTCCAAATCCAACCATTGTTATGTGATCTAACATGATGGCTTCACCCCCCCAGCTGGTAGCCAACACACAACCACTTGCATTCACCCTAGACACACCACCTCTTCATATGACACATTTTCAAGCAAACCAAGACTGCATGGTGCAGGACTTCCCCCACATAAAGAGAGAAACTCTTTCAGCGACCAACAGCTTCTGAACAACAACAGTCCACACTTGGGTGGAAGCATTGCTCTGCTCAATGCCAATGGTGGTCCCCAACGCCCCACTGGCCTTCCACTACTACATGCTGCATGTCCCATCTACACTACCACTCTCGCCCTGCCAAATCATCTTCAATGTCAGCTGCATTATGAACAAGTTCACAAAAAAATAGAACCGCTACAGACTGGGCCTGGAGAATTACCACCATCCATATGATGGAAACAAATAAATGCAAAAACACCACACAAAAAAATTATGAGAGATTCTCTCCATCGACGTGCCCTGTATCTGGAACAATACCGCCATATGTTAGCAGAACTGCCTCTGTTCTCCTACAATTCAGAACAAAACTAAAACCACACATCTACAGAAAACACTGTCTTCACCACAATAGGAACCTAATACCTATGTATCATGCATATGAATCACAAATCATGCTTCAGCCCAATATTTTGCTCTTAATCTCTTTCCAGCCATGCACGTGCTGTACATATACAAAAACAATCATACACACATTATAAGTTGCCAAGTTAACGCAATAGCTTCAGTTACAGGTGCTAAAATCTATGAGTGACAGCTAAGCTTGCACAGTTTGTATTATCCAACTGAGGATGACAAACAGTACAAGACTGAGCTGGGTAATACAAAGAGAAATAATTAAAATAAGAGACCCAGGGGGGGAGCAAAGCTAGCGACCAAGATGGCCGCTTAGGCTCCCGGCTCCGTAGACCTCCTTATCCTGCCACAAGATCCTGTTACTTATCCTGCACCTATACAACACCTTCGTACAGATGAATCGTAACGACGCCTGATCGAGTGATCTCGAGCGACCTACCAGCTTCTAGGATGGAGAAACGTTGCATTGAAGTTTGGGGCCTACATCAGCATTCGAGCCGGGGCCTCGAGTATGGGAGCAGCTGGCCCCTAGTTGAACAACATCGGCCATGAATGTCCGGGAGGGACCGGTCCACTGACATGGAGGTGGAGTTTTGCCCGATTCCAGCGGCAAACATCTGAACTGATTAGTGGCACAAGAGTAGCGATACAATACCATGGCTGAAATACTTGGATCGCCCCAATTCATGGAGCCCGGAGTATGACCGACTCTGACATTATTTGGGACTCGGCCCGTTGGATACGGGCGCAATCCTGAACATTACCTTGAAATGTCCCAACAAATCGATGGGTTAACATCTGGAATGTGAATTTGCAGCAGAGCGGGGTCTATATCTATAGACACGGGGCTCAAATTGCGATCGAGAAGAACGAAATGGCGCCCGATCTTACACTAGTCATAAATCAGACTCGCTCCTCCAAAGTGACCGAGAAAGATCGGACGAACCACTTGGGTCGATATATCCTGTCCAAGGATGGTAAGAATGTTGATGATAGGGGAGAAGAATTAGCACTTGCCGGGGCTGGACCGACGATTGGAGCTGTTATGGCGGCTATCAGTAACTTGCACTCTTCCCTGGGCCAGAGAGCCCGAACCGTAGAAAATAAATTGGTCGTATTAACATCTGAACTGGGGCTAATGAGAACGACTATTATTCCATTTGTTGACAAACCGAAAGCCATGATACCTACAGATGCCGCACCAACCAACGACGTACACCCCAGGAAACGGGAGATGCGGGAATTTCTGGACTACACATTTACTAATTTTAGAGCACTAAAGGTCCCGGATGAAGCCTGCATTCAATAACTGCTCTGGTGGTGGAAAATTTGCATGGCGCTAGTCAATTGACTGATCGAACTGAGACTGAAGAATGGTTTGACTGTATGGTCCTTTCTTCCTTCCTGGACTCTAAGCAACTGGTCTGGAAATATTGCCGGGCATTCTTGTCGGTACTGATGGAACTCAGAGACAGTATGATCGAATATGCCGAGTTGTTTCCGGCTTGCTTCCATATGCAGCTTGACAACTATCTTTGGCCCTTCAACTCTCTTGAGATGGTAGCAGTCTGGCTAGGAAACATCGTGCGCTTGATCGAACGGGCCAAGGCTGAGAACAACCGACCGTTAGAAGACATTTATTGGCTTGGTGGATGTGTGGGGCTCACTTACAAAACATTGTTAATGGGGGTGAACTTGGCGAAAGACGATTTCCCGACTCTCAGTCTGATTGATTAATAGCTATTTATTCTGTGAATAAAAGGGAGGCTTAAATATGGCGGGGGGAGAGGCCGTGAGCCTGTACGAAGGTCCTCCTCCGATTACTATTTTTAGTTAATGTAGTTTAGATGGGGTGACGGGCACACTGCTAGTTGGGGTCTAGCATAAGCTATATGCAGGGGTGCAGGGTGGGGGTGGGGAGTTGCGCTTCTTGCTCTGTTTATCTTTCTTTTTCGTTTCTTTCCCTTTTCTGGGTCTTTCCAAGTACGAATATCCATCATATATCCTGTTTATATTCTAGTATCGGGTGGCAATACAAGTTCTACTATTCTGACTTATTTATGGTATATGTCGATGTCCATAATTTATCCTGTATATGACTTCAATATCGAGGGGGCTATGCAAGCTTAGATATCCTGATTCAGTGGGTGGGTGGGACCTGAGTGCTACACGCTGAGGGTATATTGTGAATGTCATTCGCTCCTGTATTTTTGTCTAACTATAGGCGTTGGGTCTTAGTGTCCTGCATGATGTCCCGCTAATATCCTGATGTTACAATTGCTTGATTTACCGTTTATAATTGACTGTATTGCACTTGGTATGCCTTTTTATTCTTTGTTTTTATATAAATAAAAAGATTTAAAAAAATAAGAGACCCACAATATACATAGGTTAATAATTAATATTACCAAACTACAATTGGAAATCTCCCTGTTAAAGTTTGATAATAAAAAAAAAAGAAAGTTGTTTATAATAAGTGCGACAATTCTATTCAGAGTTAAAAATTTAATCAGAGTTCTCTCAAATGCTTACTTGCTCCGCTTTGGCATGACTGAGGAACGTAAACATAGCCAGCAGTGTCCATTCCATAGGTGGCAGCAGGAGCCAACTTAAAGTACTCGGTTTGGTCAAACAAAATCAGCTGCAAGAACAAACAACCAGGAGGGAGCAAGTTACCAATGAGACATGCTTAGATTCCAGAGCACAAGATAGATTTAGTAGCAGATTTATTACGAAACTCCCCTGAGCTGCCGCCCACCAGCAGCCTCCCATCCAACTGCCCATACCATAGCATTCTATAGAATCATTTCTTAAAGAGGCAGCACATGGAAGTTCTACAATACATGAATACATGTTGAATATTAAATTTAACATATCCTCCCGTCTTAACATATATATATATATATATATATATATATATATATATATATATATATATATATATATATATATATATATATATATATATAGATTACATATACATTCGCCCACTTGGGCTGCACAGCTAATGAACCGATAATCACGTGTACTTGTGTGAATTTAACACAGTATTGCAACTTGATACCGGGATATAACTGGCGTGATTTATCAACAGACAGCAAATGTAATAATGGCTCCCTTGTAAAACGGAACATTGCTTAAATTCTTAAAGAGAGTCTAAATCTGACCACTTAACGAATGGTGGCTTCAGTTTGTTTCCAATTTTAATTTCTGTATTGGAATTCGATACAAATGTTTACATGAAACATTGTTTTCACCCGGCAGACATAGCATTTAACTTGTTTATTTTCTTTATGTCGATGATCACGTGTTGCACTTCTAAAATAGTATGTCACTTTAAATGAATGCTGGTACTGGTGAGCTCCACCCGTGAGCAAGAGATCGGCTGATCTCGAAACGCGTTGGGTGTTTTTTCTCTGCTGAATAAACTGACAGCACCGTACTACAATTGGGCTCCGACTCTGGTTTTTCATGGATGAATTTTGACCAGGAGTGTTTTTATATTAGGGGTTGGCGTACCCCGTCGTGAGCCCGCCGTTTGAGTGGCTTAAGCACGCCATTCTTCTGTGTGTTTATATTTCAAATAATCGCTTTTGCCCGCCTGACTCGTAGCTACACTGGATTGAGGAATCGCATCGGAGACTAAGGAAAAGCGAGCTTTGAGTTTCACGAAAGCTCGCAAACAACAGACATTATCCGATAATCTGGGATCAGATCGGAGTTGATTGAATTTTGAACTAACAGCGAGTTTCCCGCCCAGGACTGGGTAACAGTGATAGCCATTATCAAAAATGGGGTATCCCAAAACGGTCCTAGACCTGGGTACAATGCGTTAACAAAAACAGTGGTCCTTGACCTAATTCAATTCAGTGATTTTATCACAAGAGTAATCCTTAATTTGCTAACTTTGAGCCCAAATAAATTTTGCTCTTCGAATAGGATCCAGAATTATTCATACAAAACACAGAGCCCAACAACTATATCGTATTTATAGAAAAATATATATAGTACATTTTATTTATACCAAACACTGCATTCATAACTCAAAGGTTCAAAATCCAGTTTTCTCGTTTTTTACAATATTTACAATATTTTATAAGGTACGAATATCAGGGTGCTCATAGAGACGTGCATAGAGTTAGTGCTCGAAAAGGTGGCGCATGTGATTGAAAGAAAGAAAAAGAAAGCCGCTGGCGGTGAGAGACGACCGGCGCTATATAGCGAAATGACCCTGTATACTGAGTTTGGATTTCACAATTAAGAAGAGAGTGACCATACCGGCACTAGTGTGAAGTGCTCCCCATTAAGGTGGGAAGATGCTTTGGGTACCCACGCCCTGAGGGAATTCCTAGCACTACTAGACAGTGTGAATTCACCATCAATTTGAGTGGATTAATTCTGACGACGCTACAAACAACTTTGGAAAAACGGATACATAAATCCTGGATCGTTTACTGAGTGAACTCACCACCATTGAGAGTGGATTAATTCTCACGGCTCCTACTCTGAGACATGGATACATAGATCCCTGGTCGATTACTGAGGACGACCACTTGATTCACCATTAGGGTACTTTTATACGTCAGGTACGGAGGGTGCTCCCTAGTCCTGAAGAAGACCCGCAAGCAGAGGTTATCAGTTACCCCAAAGGCATTAAGTCGGGTCGAAACGTCGACACCCCTAAAACTCCCTGGACCACTTAAAAATCTAGTGTTAAACGTGTTAAATAAAATGATTGAAATTCTGACACACTAGATTCTGAACTTTGGTAGTGGACAGGCCTATACTGTTTGAAAGTATCGAACCAGTATATCCACTTGTATAAATTGTCACCAATCCTTTCTTTTTCTTTCTTTCAATCACATGCGCCACCTTTTCGAGCACTAACTCTATGCACGTCTCTATGAGCACCCTGATATTCGTACCTTATAAAATATTGTAAATATTGTAAAAAACGAGAAAACTGGATTTTGAACCTTTGAGTTATGAATACATTGTGTTTGGTATAAATAAAATGTACTATATATATTTTTCTATAAATACGATATAGTTGTTGGGCTCTGTGTTTTGTATGAATAATTCTGGATCCTATTCGAAGAGCAAAATTTATTTGGGCTCAAAGTTAGCAAATTAAGGATTACTCTTGTGATAAAATCACTGAATTGAATTAGGTCAAGGACCACTGTTTTTGGGTAACAGTGATAGCCAGTAACAGTGCAACATGGAAAATTACGGTGCAAACAACAATATACCGGCTGGTTTGTTGTGTCAAACAATATGGCAGAATCAAGAAATAACAGGAGGTTGGAAGCAGCAGCGAAACTCTTCACATCAACTGAGTCCAGTGTTGGGGAAGAGACAAGACCACCTGATAAGCAAATTGATGAACTGAAAGTATTATGGGATGCACTTTGGAAAAACCTTAAACGTGAGCAATCGCGCTGGTGGGAGGCGGCTGCCCTAACCAAGTATCTTGAATGTATTAGGATACCGCGTGGTTTAAGGATTTTTATTATACCTACGTTTCAAAATCCTGACCCCGAACTGATCAGTGAGTGGATGGATAACAACCACGCCTGTTCTGTCAACATGTTAAAAATGCTTATAAAGAATGCTGAAAAGGAGTGTGCTAAACTCAATACAGAGAATGAGGCATTAATCATGAAACTGAAAGCCAAGTACATGGAAAGTGAATTTACCACAGAAATGGATAAGATGAATAAACGCCTCGATAAAATAGAGGAAGAAATCAAAGAAAAAAAGCAGCAGAAATTTTACCGCGATGAAGTCGATTACAGCAAGGGCCAAATCCTAACCTTTGCTAAGCGATATCATGTAATCAGGGATGCCGCGAAGAAAACAACAACAAAAAAACATATGACACCCGGAAAAAAGACAAAGGTGCCTAACCAAAGCGCAACAATTTCAGGGGAATCAGTGACTTTGGATGACGATATTGAATCGATTGAAAGTGATATTTTGGCGCCACTGAAAACGATTCCAGTAAAAGATTTAATTTTAAAGGAGGTAGCCCTGATTGCCAAGGGACGCCAGACAGGCACCCCATCAAAAGGGCGTGGAAGAGGCGGCAAAGGAGGACGCGAAAGAGGCAACAAACCCTTCGAGGCGGCTTCAAGCCCAGTAGGAGTGGTAACGAGAGGCAAGGCGGCGTAAAAGTAAACCCCATGAAAGTGGTAAATCTTTCTAATCGTACTTTAACTTCTGTACAAATTGAAGTACTTTCTAGAGGGCTTTCATTCTGTCCAACATCCAACTTCAACTTCACTAATGCTCGCATTGATCTTTTTTGTTTCACACGCAAACTTAAGTTAAAAAAGTGGTTTGCGAATAAACCCCGACTCAGAAAAGAAGTAATGGCTGAGAAACCCAGTGCACTAAGCGTAAATGATGTGGAACTTTTGCAATCTGTCCAATTGTTAGCAGGTTGTGACAATGTGAGTGATAACGCTTTGTTTAACTTAGTGGACACTGAGGACTCAGTCTATATGAGCAGCAATAGTGGCTTTAAGCCGAAATCGGTTTTTGTACCACAAATTGCTAATAGCTACATTGATAGCTTTGAACAGGGAATGATACAGGAAATGAGACGGATGGAACGAATGAAGCCCGAATTAAATTGGAATCTTAACAAAAAACAGTTTCTTGCCTTAAAGGAGATGGAGAGTTGGGTTGATGTTGTCATCAAGAACAGTGACAAAGGCGGGAATGTAGTGGTCTGGCCTATTGATATGTACTTGAAAGAAGGTTTAATGCAACTGTCTGATGAACATAACTATACGAAAGCAACTAGAGAGAATTACAACGTGTCTAAGTGTGCTTATGGTGATAAATTGTGTGATTGGAAAGCAAGGGGGCTGCTTGAGGATGATGAGTTTAACTACCTCCATGTGAAATATCCAAAAATACCTGCACTTTATTTACTCCCTAAGTTGCACAAAAATCTTCAGACACCCCTCAGTGGACCTATTGTTTCATCGGTGGGTAGCCTATATGAAAATACCAGCAGATATATAGACCCTTTGTAACTAGTCTGCCCTCGTATGTCAGGGACTCATCAGATTTTTTACGTATTATCAAAGACATTGTTTGGAGTCCGGAGTACTGGCTAGTGAGCTTTGATGTCGCCAGCTTGTACACCAGCATCCCACAGGAACTTGGTGTGGAAGCATGTAAATTCTATCTAAAAAACAGATCGATTTCTTTTCTGTCACACACTAACATGCTTCTTGACATGATATGGGATTGCATGACAAACAACTACTTCATCTTCAATAAATTACTGTTTAAACAAACCAGGGGGGTGGCGATGGGTACTTGCTTTTCCCCCAGCCTAGCTTGTTTGTATCTAGGCTGGTGGGAGGAGCTAGTGGTGAATAAGATCTCCCACTACAGTACCCACGTCATCCTCTGGAAAAGGTATATTGATGATATTTTCTGTATCTGGAATGGCACCCTCGACCAGATACATGAATTTGAATCTATCCTGAATGAAAACTCTCTTAATCTTAAATTCACCAGTGTAATCAGCAAAGAACAATTGGAATTCTTGGACATAAAGCTTGAAATTGAGGATGGAAACCTGAAAAGTGCTCTATTCCGTAAGTCCACAGCTGGAAATAGCCTGCTTCATGCAGGGAGCAGTCATCCCAATAGCCTTATACGTAGTATACCAATAGGCGAACTAATCAGGGCCAAAAGAAACTGTAGCTCGGCAGAGAGTTTTGCAAGAAAGAGCCAAATAATGGTACAGCGATTTTTTGAGAGGGGATATAGGCAAAAAGTAATACAGCAGGCCCTCACCAAGGTCAATGCTATGGACAGGAGTGATCTGCTAGTCCCTAAACAACACGAAATTGATGAAAAGGTACGTTTTATTACTACCTACAATAGTCAATCCTGGAAACTACGCAAATGTTTATCTAAGTATTGGGATACACTAAAGCTCGATAACGATGTGAAAGAGGCAATCCATGATATTCCCTCGCTGACATTTAGAAAGGCGAAATCACTTAAGGACACATTGAGCAATACACAGATAAAAGAAAGTCAGAAAACTAACCCCATTCAAGGTTTTTACCCATGTCGCAGGTGCAAAGCCTGTAAATACAGCAACAACTGTAAATCAATCCAATTGTCCAAGGAAAGATGTGCCCACAAAATTACCAAACATCTCAGCTGCACAACTGAGTATGTTATTTATGCCCTTGAATGCCCCTGTAACAAATTTTATATAGGGTGCACAACAAACCAGGCGAAACTCAGAATTTTAGAACATCAGAGAGCAATCAGGAATGAGAACCAGCAATATCCTGTAGCCAGGCATTTTGCTGACATACACAATAAGAATCCGAATCTGATGAAATTTTGTGTTCTGGACAGTGTTGAAAGCAATGAGAGGGGAGGTAACAGGTGGCTAGAGTTAAGGAAACTTGAATCTAAGTACATTATAATGTACAACACTTTGCAACCTGCAGGACACAATTTGGGGGAAGAGCTAGCCATTCACCTCCAAACCTGATATGTAGTTCATTTGATGTAAGATATGCTGCTGCTTCTTAGGTAACTGAATTCAATTTTAATTGGTTTTAATCATACACTGATCTATAATGTGAATATTGTCACATATAGCTATGTCTTTTCTTTCTTTTACAGGAATATGAATTAATTCATCGCCCACTAGGGCTATATTGGAGGTCACCTCTAAAGGTTATCTGAATCAGACGACATTCGCCCACTTGGGCTGCACAGCTAATGGACCGATAATCACATGTACTTGTGTGAATTTAACACAGTATTGCAACTTGATACCGGGATATAACTGGCGTGATTTATCAACAGACAGCAAATGTAATAATTGCTCCCTTGTAAAACGGAACATTGCTTAAATTCTTAATGAGAGTCTAAATCTGACCACTTAACGAATGGTGGCTTCAGTTTGTTTCCAATTTTAATTTCTGTATTGGAATTCGATACAAATGTTTACATGAAACATTATTTTTACCCGGCAGACATAGCATTTAACTTGTTTATTTTCTTCATGTCGATGATCACGTGTTGCACTTCTAAAATAGTATGTCACTTTAAATGAATGCTGGTACTGGTGAGCTCCACCCGTGAGCAAGAGATCGGCTGATCTCGAAACGCGTTGGGTGTTTTTTCTCTACTGAATAAACTGACAGCACCGTACTACAATTGGGCTCCGACTCTGGTTTTTCATGGATGAATTTTGACCAGGAGTGTGTTTATATATATATATACATATATAAAATAGCTGGTCATAGTTAGGACCAAAGTTTCCATAGGAAAAGCGTTTTTTTGTTATGCCAATAACGTTGTAGCCACTTGATAAATCTTCACGAGATTTTCTAAAAACGTCCCCTTTTTGGTTCAGCTGCTGCGGTGAAAGTTTCTGGGTGATCCATCAAGTGAGGAATGTAAAAAAGGGGGGTCCCAAAATGCATTTTCCCCATGTTATATCTATGGGCATTATTCATTTCAAAGATTGCAATAACATTTAGTAAGTGCTTTGAGACATACAAAACAGATCAATGGAACAAAGCCTATTGAGGGCTGTTGTATAATATAAAGTAGACACTCCAAGCTATTCCTTTCAATGTTACCTCTAAGCAGAGTACAGCCTTCAGTAATTTGAAAGCTCTGAGTGATTCGAATAAGTCAAGTCAAGTCAAAAGATCTTTGTTCGGATTGTAAAACATCTATAAAAGTGCATATAAAACACAGCAGAGGTAAAAACACAGTCATACAAAGTAAAGTATAGACAAATAACAGCCCGCGGAGTTACAAATTCATAGCAATAGACAGCTTAATCATGTGCAAAGAGGCAATCACTAGTGCAAAATGTACAATGTGCAAAAAGTGCATAGTGCAAATGTCTCAGTCAATGAGCAGAGAGGCACGGGACCGGACAACTGCTTTGAGAAAGCAGCTCACTCTGAAGGTAGCCTCATCCGTCTTTAGCATCAACAAATCTTTAAAAGCTCATTTAAAATCCATCAAAGCATTTTTTTCTACAGTACGGCATTAAAAAGTGCTTGGTATGCATTCTGTAAAACCCACAAAAGAAAGTAAAATGGAGCAAACTTTGTTTACCGCCAAGGTTACAGGGACAGCTTAGATTTTCCACATGTTTATTAAAGCCTAACGGGAAGCAAAGTAGATTTACAATGCTTCCATCCCTGAACCGAAATAACAAGCTCCTATTCCACCTGTCTAACTTTATACGAATAAGTGATTAATGCCCTCCACCTGTCTTTCTTTTGCGAGGAGGTTTTAACAAGGCACTGTCCAACGGGAAGGGTGCCCTAAGGGAGAAGTAAGAACCCCAGAGCAACTCAAAATGAAACCCCTAAACAACATATTAGGAACAAGCATTAGAAATGCAATCGGGCTCGGATTTATTTGAGTTTGAGCTAATGGCATTGTAAATGGCAATGTCTTTTCGCCATGTGTTATGGAGTGTGTGCATGTGGTGTGTAGTGGAATTATGTTGGTTGAATTGTAATTTTACCAATGGTGGCATGCTGTGCTTTATATGAATATGTTTAAAAGTAAAGTGTACCATACTGCGATTGTTTGGTGGAAAAGTGCACTGCCGGCTGGAGGTGTGTGTGCCTGGTGGAAGGGTGCACTGACGGCTGGTGGATGTGTGCTTGGTAAAAGCGTGCACAGATGGCTGATGGTTGTTGGTGTTTGTGCATGGTGAAAGCATTCATTGACGGCTGGGGGTGTGTTGTTGTTTGTGTTGTTTTCTGTGTACTGGTGAGTGTGTGGTGGTGAGTCTGTGGGGGTGAGCCTGGGGAGTGAGTGTGGTGGTGAGTGTGTTGTGTTGAGTGGTGACGAGTGTGTGGTGTTGAGAGACTGAGGTGTGTGGTTTGTGTGTGCGTTATGTGTGTGTGGTGTGTGTGTGGTGTATGTGTGTATGGTGTGTGTGTGTGGTATGTGTGTGTGGTGTATGTGTGTGTGGTGTTTTCTGAACACTCACACACTGCCCCTACACATTCACACACTGCTCACCCGCACACTCCCAATGTCACCCTGCATAGTCACACACTGTTTATCCTGCACACTCATTCTGCACACTCACACAATGTGCACCCTGCACTCACCGTCACTCTGCACTCACTGTCACTCTGCACTCACTGTCACTCTGCACTCACTGTCACTCTGCACTCACCGTCACTCTGCACTCACTGTCACTCTGCACTCACTGTCACTCTGCACTCACTGCCACTCTTCACTCACTGCCACTCTACACTCACTGCCACTCTGCACTCAATCTGCACTCACTGTCACTCTGCACTCAGGCTGCACTCACTGTCACTCTGCACTCAGTCTGCACTCACTGTCACTCTGCACTCAGTCTGCACTCACTGTCACTCTGCACTCACTGTCACTCTTGCACTCACTCTGCACTCACCGTCACTCTGCACTCACTGTCACTCTGCACTCACTGTCACTCTGCACTCACTGTCACTCTGCACTCACTGTCACTCTGCACTCACTGTCACTCTGCACGCACTGACACTCTGCACGCACTGTCACTCTGCACGCACTGTCACTCTGCACGCACTGACACTCTGCACTCACTGTCACTCTGCACTCAGTCTGCACTCACTGTCATTCTGCACTCACTGTCACTCTGCACTCACTATCAGTCTGCACTCACTGTCAGTCTGCACTCAGTCTGCACTCACTGTCAGTCTGCACTCAGTCTGCACTCACTGTCACTCTCGCACTCACTCTGCACTCCATCGCCGAGCCCTAAAAATGGAATATTCAAAAGTCCTCATTACACAAGAAGTACCTAGGGGTCAGTGGAACAATACAGCTCAACTACGAATATAGGTCCCAACACCACGTGGATAACAGAGTGGAAAAACAGACCATGCAACTAAGTGTAATAAACAAGTGAAAACTCAAAAGAATGGGTGAAAAATTCCCATCAGAAGCCACTCTGTACCGCCCTTTGTTACATCATTTGGGTACTCCTTGCCCAGGAGGTGGATCAGAACAGTCCCTTAGGTGTTGTAGTGGCCGTTCTGAGATGTAAGATGAGAATGTGTCAGTAGAGGGTGGTTTGAAAGTTTTAAAGTTAAGTGTGGCTACTGAAAAAGCAGTATAAAGAAAGTGAAGTGATAAGGGTAAAATTGGATGAAACTAGGTGGATATAAAGTTTTATTGTGTTCTCCTAGTTGTCCAAGGTTAAAAGCAAAGTGCAAACACAGATTTGAAATAATATCTGTGACTAGTAGCGGTCAACATGTTTCAGCAAAAATGGAATACTTCCAATGCCTTCGTCAGGACCAGATGTATGTTCAACTACTGCTTTATAAATGTGAAGTAAGGTAAAATCAAAATATCACCTGCGATTCCAGGTCATACGTTCAACCACATACTGTTACCGCAGTGTGGACCCAGCAGTCGGAGGAGCATAAGAACAAAAATGAAAAACAAACACATAGTAAATGACACCTTATGTCATATACAGCAGGGAATGTCATTATACATGAATCACATTCTTTTACGGGCAATATACATTTTGCACTCGTTTACACCACTCGCCCATTTGTTGTGGTTGTTGTGCTTCACCCCACCTGGCAGCAGCTCAGGTTTAAGGAGCACCGCTCTAAACCAAAAATTAAAAACAAAATTGACAGTCCTAGTGTTCTATTCATTGTAGGCACCATAATCTCTACTTAAAAGTTTGTAAATGCAATCATTTATTTGTCTCCAGTGATCTTAGTTCATTATCAAATACACCGAAGTTTCAACAAACCATTACTGGTCGAGAAACAGAAAAGGTCACGTTACTGCGCAGCTCTGGGCAGCATTAATCCAGGGCTGGAAACAGTTGACAGTTTTGTTCCTACTTTTTTTATCTCCCGTTGTTTACGTAATGTGATGTGAAAAGTAACGATTTAAATTCTAAAATGTAGCGCTGATCTTCTTTCTGAATTCGGCAAAATTGGCTGTCGTTTTGAGTCATAAATATGTGATTTGAATTTGTAAATGTCCGCATTTTAGCAGATACGTGCTAATTAGAAAGCACTCGTCTCTACATGAGGGTTTTCGTGTAAACGGTAGAGATTCGTGTTCTGTGTGCCACACAGTGTGGATTATTACAACAAAAGGATCGAGCATTATCGTTATCGACTAAACTGTAATTCACTAATCAAGCGCATAGTCAAGCAAACACATTGGCACCAAGGGCATGCTAATACCTCACAAACACAACTAGAAAAGTTTAGTTTCAGGAAATTGTGCTACAACGAGGCCAACAAAGGAGTTGGTTGTGTTACCCAAAAGTACCAAGGACATCTGGTTTGTTACCATTAGCAGACACCGAGAGCGCACCATGGCATAATATTACTCGTTAACACTTATCTCTTTTTTAACTAAAACACGCGAACGCACCCGAGCTTCTCATTGGTTGAAATTCGTAATGTACAGTAATCTTGTCATTTCAGTGAATTCAATCGAGTATGGAAAATATTTCTCTGTGTTGTCACCATTCTTGTGAGTTGTGGGTCGTAAAATCGCTAGTTTTGGTGTAGTAACAATAATAGTGCACAACCACACGTACCTGGGTACTTGTGCGTGTACTAATAGACAGAGAGAGACAGTGCTATCTGCGAGAGGAAAAGAGTGAAAGGCACAGAGGGAGAGGTGCGGAGAATGAGGGAGTAAAAGAGAGAAGCAGTGAGTATAGTAAGAGGGGGTGAAAGAAACAGATGTGTGAGGACAGCAATGCCTGTGTGCACGTGAGGAGGACGCGCGCCCGAGAAACGCACTGCTCTATGGTGAACGCGCGCAGACCATCTGGAATGCATTACACGGGCACCCTGACAGCTCCTAATTAAAATTAATGGACTGCCGTGCGCGAAACCGCACAGAAAATGCCAAAAATGGCGGACGAAAACTACATCTGCCTTATCGCATCAAGACTACTAAAAATACAGCACCGCGAGGACCAATCACCATTCAGATTATAAAATAAAGCACTGCGAAACCACGAGCACAGAGGAATTTTTCCACCCTTAACAATACGGGTCGTAGCTCCTCCCCACTTCTGACGAAGTGGTGACGTCACCGAGCCCGTAAAAAGGAAAACCCACCCCAAACCATCCCACAAAATGATGGTGGTGGCAAACTTTCAAGAATGTGACACAGGAATTGATCAGTTCTGGTGGACGTTAGAATTAGCATACCCCTGATGGAAGGAGAGAAAACAGCCTGCGGCAGTCCCCGCATGAGGAAGGCGACTAATGGGCCTCAACTTGTATTCAATGTTTTTGTAGTCATCTTGGAAGATGTCAGACATCCTCTCGAGACTTAATAGCCTCCAGAGGCGAGAATGCCAAAGTGAGACAGCCGGTGCCTCCTTCTTCTTCCAAGCAGCCGCTATCGCATTTTTTGCCACACCAATGCAGGTCCACATAATGGCCTTGGTTTGGTGTTCTAGTGTCAGGGCCTTGGTTTCTTAAGCCCCCCAAGAGTTTCTCAGGAGCATTACCCTGAAACCTACTATTTGCTGAAGCGCTATGGCATTACAAATAACACTGTCTATAGAAGGAAAACAAGAGTAACTTTCCACCATGTAATCTTTATATTCAGTAACCAATATTCAGTAAGCAAGTTGGCGCAAATCGGCATAGAAATAAAGTTTCAACATGCATCACAGGATTAGTCAAGACTCATAATAGTTTCAACACTAGCACAAGTGTTATTCTATACTTAATGCATAGAAATTTGTCTCACAGTTGTACACATAAATTAGGTCACCTCTCATAAATCTCAGATTGCTTCACAACAGTATGAATAGGTCTCAAGAATTAACTACTGTTCAATTCACAGCATTTGTTCATTGCTAACGTTTCAAATACAATAGAGCCAGGATTAGACCAAAAGAACTTCGAACAAGTCAATGACCTAAGCCCTCCACCGAGGACCTTCGATAAAGCGGTTTTTAAAAGAACCAACAAAGGCAGAAGAAGTGTTTAGAAGGCTCACTACTATGAGCAAAGGTCCAGAAACCAAGTCCGATAACCAAGTCCAGAAAATAAACAAAGAAACGCCCCTCGCGTTTCTTCCTACGAGCCTCTTGAAAGTTCCTCCAGCCGGCAAATAGAAATAGGTTAAATCCTACCTGCGTTTTCTGCAAGCGGATTTTCGTGGTAGTTTACTACCATTTAACAGGAAACAGGGCTGCTAGGCACTTCAGCGAAATCCTCCAGCGTTGGAAGCGAAGACCGGACCAAGAGCAGGAGACCTCTGACCACAGGAACCAGAAATGAATAATCCGCGCGGTGTTTTGGGCGTGGCCGCTTTTATAGTCCCAAACTGAAGTACGGAGGCTGCAGAGGGAAAAAAGACCTCAGCAGCAAAACTCGAAATAGGAACTTCTGAGGCACAAGGCAACAAGCACTGGCAAAGAAGATCATGCCAACAGGATGTGCGGGAACAAGCATTGGCAAAACGATTCAACAACAAGCATTGGCAAAGGGATTCAGCAACAAGCATTGGCAAGGCGTTTTGACAAGCATTGGTAACAACAAGCAGTGGCACACCAAGCATTGGCACAGTTGTAACAACAAGCATAGGCAAGAGCAAGAATCCTGACAGTGCCCCCCAACAAAAATGGAGACACCCTCCCCCCAGGACCTCAAAACTGAGAGATTGGGTGCCGGGCATGAAAAGATCGCACCAAACGGGGAGCATGAACATTGGCCTCAGAGACCCATGAGTCCTCCTCAGGGCCATAGCCTTTCCAGGAGAGTAGATACCAAAGCTTCCCCCTAACACGTTTACAATCCTTAACACAACGCACCTCGTATTCATCCTGACCTTTCACAAGAAGAGCAGGAGGGCGAGGCCGTCGTTTGACTGTTGCTTTCTTCAGCAGAGAAATATGGAACACAGGGTGAATCTTCATACTTTTAGGAAGGAGCAGCTTGTAAGTCACTGGATTCACACATTGAACAATTTTATATGGACCAATGAATCTAGGATGGAACTTGTAACGTTTCCTGAACTGAAAGTTCCTGGTAGAAAGCCAAACCACATCACCTACATGAAGATCTGGACCCTTTTGACGCTTCCTGTCCGCAAACTTTTTGTACGTGGCTTTGGCTTTCAATATATTTGTTCGTAAGGCTTTAGTGATGCGTTCCATTTCCCTGAAATGCGAATCCAAGGAAGGTATGTGGGTTTTGTGATGAGCCAGTAGCAAGGGCGAGAAATGAGGATGTCGGCCATAAACAGCAAAAAAGGGCGACAAACCCGTGGAGGCATTCTGCAGGTTATTGTAAGCAAACTCAGATTCCCATAAGAGAGTTAACCAGGAACCCTGTTTCTTGAACAGGAAACACCTCAGATATTGCTTCAGGGCCTGGTTAACTCGTTCGGTTTGCCCGTCTGACTCCGGATGGAAGCTAGTGGAGGTGTTACAAGTAATGTGAAGAGCTTTACACCAGGCCTTCCAGAACCGCGAGATAAACTGTGAACCTCGATCTGAAGTAATGGATCTAGGAAGGCCGTGTAGACGAACCACATGTTCCAGGAATAATTGGACCAAATGAGACGAAGTAGGAAGTCCAGAGCAAGGGATAAAGTGGGCCATCTTTGATAAACGATCCACCACCACAAGAATAGTGTTCATACCTTTCTCTTCCGGCAAATCAGTTATAAAGTCCATAGCAATGTCCTCCCAGACCTGTGTTGGGGTGGGAAGTGGAAGAAGAAGACCTTTCTTACGACCATGTTCCGTTTTAGCTTGGGCACAAACATCACAGTTTTGTATGAAAGATTGAACATCCCTATTCCAGCTTGGCCACCAGAAACTCCTCTGTAGCAATTCTTTGGTTTTTGTGATTCCAGGATGACCAGCCATTTGACTAACATGACACCACTGTAAAACCTGTGTTTGTAGTTTCTTTGTTGGAACAAATAAGAGATTGGAGAAGAAGGGCAGATTCTGATGAATGGTTCTTTTAGGCCCTTCCCGAACCCAGGAAAGAAGTTTGGGTATAGGCATTGCTTGTCTAATTTGTTGAAAGAAAACATCGGACATTGTGGCACCTATGATTTGTTTTTCGGAGAGCATACTGGTAGGTCTGGGATTTGAAAGGATATCATCTGGCTTATGATCATAGCGTGACAGAGAATCTGCTTTGTTGTTCTTGGTTCCAGGTCTAAAAGTTATGATGAAGTCAAATTCTGCAAAGAACAATGTCCAACGGAGTTGTCTGGGAGTTAAGGCTTTCGCACATCTTAGGAATTGCAGATTCCGATGGTCTGTGTAACCGGTTACTGTGTGTCTTGCTCCTAGTAGATAGTGACGCCATTCTTTGAAGGCATAACGAATGGCAAGGAGTTCTTTCTCTGCAATGGTATAATTGGTTTCTGCAGGCAAAAACTTTCTGGACAAAAAGGCAATGGGATGCAGTTCATTGGTTTCTTGGTCTTTTTGTGAAAGAATTGCTCCTACTGCAAAGTCAGAAGCATCCGCTTCTACGATAAAAGGTAAGTCCGAGTCAGGATGTCGCAAAACAGGTGCTTGCGTAAAGGTTCTTTTAAGGGTTTGAAAGGAGGAGTCAGTGTTAGAGGACCAAGTGAATTTAACATTCTTCCTTAACAGCTGGGTTAAGGGTGTGGCCAAAGTTGAGAAATCTTTGATGAAACGGCGGTAAAAGTTAGCAAATCCAAGAAAACGTTGGATATCTTTCACTGAAGTTGGGGTAGGCCAATCAAGGATTGCTTGGATTTTTCTTGGGGCCATAGTAATTCCAGATGGAGAAAGAATAAAGCCAAGAAATTCAACTTTGGTGGTATGGAACTCACACTTAGACAGCTTACAGAACAAACCATGAGATCTTAAGGTGTTTAAGATGATCTTCACATGTCGAATGTGTTCCTCCGTTGAAGATGAAAAAATTAAAAGGTCGTCAATATAGGCTATGACGAACCTATCTAAGAAGTCCCGAAGGACGTCATTAATAAAAAATTGGAAGGCAGCCGGAGCGTTGCATAAGCCAAAGGGCATTACACGATACTCAAACAAGCCAAAGCGAGTTCGGAAGGCGGTTTTCCACTCATCACCTGGTCTAATACGGACCAAGTGGTAGGCGCCTCGCAAGTCAAGCTTCGTAAAAATTGTGGCTGAGCGCACTTGATCAAGAAGCACCGGAATCAATGGTAGAGGATATCTATTCTTGATTGTGATGTTATTAAGTGCTCTGTAATCGATACAGGTGCGCAATTCTCCATTGCTTTTAGGGACAGAAAAGAGCGGAGAAGCTGCGGGAGACTTGGAGGGCCGGATGAAACCATTTTTCAAAAATTTATTAAGATATTCCCGGAGGTGGTTATTCTCTAGATCAGTCAAGGCATAGATTCTACTACAGGGTATCTTGGCCCCAGGCACTAGATCTATGGCACAATCATAGTCTCTGTGTGGTGGTAGGGTTTCTGCCTTTTGTTCACAGAAAACATCTGTAAACTCTTCATAGATGGGAGGAAGAACTATATCTTGCTCAGCGGCTGTGGAGACATAAAGGGCAGATGCAGTGTGTAGAAAGGAACTTGGGGAGTTCTTAGAGTCTTTTACCGGTCCCCCACAGCATCCCTGTTTACACCAAGAAGAAGTGAAGTCAATTGTACGTTCGGTCCAATTGATAGTAGGATTATGCATTGTTAACCAGGGGATGCCCAAGATAACTCCGAATTGGGGTGCGTCAATTACATCAAAAGATATTGTTTCTTGGTGTTGTTCGAAACCCATATTACAAACCATTACTATGGGAGAGGTACAGTGAGTGATCATTCCAGAAGTTAATTGGGTTCCGTCGACTGCGTAGACTATTTCAGGTTTCTCCTTCACAACAATGGGTATACTTGTGTTTGCAATGAACTTGGAATCTATGAAATTTCCGGTGGCACCAGAGTCAATCATAGCTGGCACCAAGATTTGGTTTAGATTAGGTATTCTAAAAGAAACATTCAAAGTGAGATGAGGCACTGTTAACTGCAAGGTGTTTGCGATGGTTTGTTCAGGAGGGGATTGCCAACTCGAAAAAGTCTCCTGATCCAATTTCGAGTTTTCTAGTTTTCCGACTTAGTTTCCTTTCTGTCTCGAGACCAAGAGTTCTTAGGTTTGAGTGAACATTCTCTAACAAAATGTCCCTTCTTTCCACAATAAAGACATAGACCATTCTTACGCCGGGTTTCTTTTTCTTCAGAAGTTAAGGGTTTCCTCAAACTTCCTATTTCCATAGGCTCTGCAGATTCCTGGGCACTGGGAAGTGATCTATCCTTAGCTCTGGAAAAGATTCTGACATCTGTTCTTTTTCTATCTCCTTTGCGGTCAGCAACTCGATGGTCCAGACGTAGACTGAGTGCAATAAGATCTGCACATGTTCGAGGTTGAGGATCTATTGGAGCAATAAGGTCTTTCAGCTCATCTCTTAGCCCTTGGTAATAAAGAGCTGCCCTCTTGGCTTCAGGCCAGTCAGTCTCTGCAATAAGACGGTTGAATTGGGTAAGGTAATGTACTAGTTCCTTGTTTCCCTGTCTTAATTCTAATAGTTCTCTATCGGCTGATCCAGTTATTGTTCGTCTATCGAAAATCCTCTCAAACTCTCGTTTAAACTGCACCCAGTTATACAATATTGGATCATCAGATTGAACCAGAGGAACCGCCCACATAGCTGCGTCACCACTCAGGAAGGAAATCAGAAAGGCGGTTCGTGACTGAGGATTCGGGAATGAAGCTGGTTTAACCATGAAATGCAACTGCACCTGCGTTAGAAAGGTTTGGAACTTGTTCGGTTCCCCACTAAACCTCTCAGGCTGGGCCAACGGAACAGTAGTAGGAACAGTAACTGAAACTGTGGGCGATGAACCTGATACATTTGTTTGATGTTGACCTGTAGATGGTGCTGAGTCCAAACGGGATTGCAAATGAACAACTTTATTGGCTAAAGCTGCTGTTTCAGTTCTACTAACAGTTAATTCCGTTTGTAAATTCCCAATCATTGCACACAGATCATCCATGGTGGCATTCATTTGGTTTTGCTCGGGAGAAACAAAATTTGTGTGCGGATTATTCTGTCAGGGCCTTGGTTTCTTAAGCCCCCCAAGAGTTTCTCAGGAGCATTACCCTGAAACCTACTATTTGCTGAAGCGCTATGGCATTACAACTAACACTGTCTATAGAAGGAAAACAAGAGTAACTTTCCACCATGTAATCTTTATATTCAGTAACCAATATTCAGTAAGCAAGTTGGCGCAAATCGGCATAGAAATAAAGTTTCAACATGCATCACAGGATTAGTCAAGACTCATAATAGTTTCAACACTAGCACAAGTGTTATTCTATACTTAATGCATAGAAATTTGTCTCACAGTTGTACACATAAATTAGGTCACCTCTCATAAATCTCAGATTGCTTCACAACAGTATGAATAGGTCTCAAGAATTAACTACTGTTCAATTCACAGCATTTGTTCATTGCTAACGTTTCAAATACAATAGAGCCAGGATTAGACCAAAAGAACTTCGAACAAGTCAATGACCTAAGCCCTCCACCGAGGACCTTCGATAAAGCGGTTTTTAAAAGAACCAACAAAGGCAGAAGAAGTGTTTAGAAGGCTCACTACTATGAGCAAAGGTCCAGAAACCAAG
Organism: Lissotriton vulgaris; assembly: GCF_964263255.1. Taxonomy (NCBI): domain Eukaryota; kingdom Metazoa; phylum Chordata; class Amphibia; order Caudata; family Salamandridae; genus Lissotriton; species Lissotriton vulgaris. The sequence goes on along the minus strand of NC_141686.1, from coordinate 44,064,659 downwards.
TCCGATAACCAAGTCCAGAAAATAAACAAAGAAACGCCCCTCGCGTTTCTTCCTACGAGCCTCTTGAAAGTTCCTCCAGCCGGCAAATAGAAATAGGTTAAATCCTACCTGCGTTTTCTGCAAGCGGATTTTCGTGGTAGTTTACTACCATTTAACAGGAAACAGGGCTGCTAGGCACTTCAGCGAAATCCTCCAGCGTTGGAAGCGAAGACCGGACCAAGAGCAGGAGACCTCCGACCACAGGAACCAGAAAGGAATAATCCGCGCGGTGTTTTGGGCGTGGCCGCTTTTATAGTCCCAAACTGAAGTACGGAGGCTGCAGAGGGAAAAAAGACCTCGGCAGCAAAACTCGAAATAGGAACTTCTGAGGCACAAGGCAACAAGCACTGGCAAAGAAGATCATGCCAACAGGATGTGCGGGAACAAGCATTGGCAAAACGATTCAACAACAAGCATTGGCAAAGGGATTCAGCAACAAGCATTGGCAAGGCGTTTTGACAAGCATTGGTAACAACAAGCAGTGGCACACCAAGCATTAGCACAGTTGTAACAACAAGCATAGGCAAGAGCAAGAATCCTGACATCTAGAGACTGGTCGCGGAGGCCCAGCAGGGTTTCTGCTATAGTAGTCGGGATGGGGTAACCCAATATGTCTTTAATGTGAGCAAGGATCTCCTCCCAAAATGGTCGGATATTAGGGCAGTCCCACCAAATGTGCTGAAAATCCCCCACCAGTCCACAACCCCTCCAGCATAAGTCCGATGTGGTTGGGAAGTTGCGTTTAAGCTTAGAGGGGTACAGATACCAGTCCATCTTCATTTTAAGGTGCGCTTCACGCAGTTCCACGGAATGGTTACATTTTGTAATGTCTGACCACAGTCCTTTCCATTCCCTATCAGAGATTGTGCGCTTGAGGGCACCTCCCACATGTGTATGAATCGAGGTTGTGGGGAGTGCATGGAGCTGAGTAGATATTTGTAGAGGAAGGAGATCACCCCTTTCATAGAACTAGCATTCTGGACATATGTTTCAAATTTTGTGAGGGGCCGCGTGGCTGCTTCATTTATGTGTGGGGAGATGGCCCAATGTTTTAATTGCAGGTAGCGAAAGTGTTCTAACGGCTCCAAACCATAATCCTGTCTGCAATTCTCAAAGGTGAGTATATCAGTGTTGTGAAAGAGATGTGTTAGAGCCCGGCAACCGCCTTCTCTCCAGGCGTTAAAGGGGCCTTCGTGGAGAGCCGGCGGGAAGTCGGGGTTAAAGTGGAGAGGGGTGTAAGGTGACGGGAAGGAGGTCATCTGGTTATTAGAGATGGTGTCCCAGACTTTCAAAGTGGTGCAAGTGCGAGTACTAATGTAGACGTTCTCCAGACTGTGTTGCTTGGGTCGCCATATAAGATCCCAGATAGTCCGTGCTGTGACAGAGGGGTCCATGTGTAGCTAGTATTTCTCTGATTCGCATTTGGACCATTCAGTTATCACTCGCAGTTGTGCCGCTTTATAATAAAGGCCAGAGTTGGGTAGGTCTTAACCCCCTCAGATCTTAAGCGTCATAGGATTGAGTAGGAAAAGCGTTCACGGCCTTCCTGCCAGATAAGTTTTAGTATTAAAGATTTGATTGTCGCAAGGAAATCCCTATTGAGTTCTATGGGTAGGGCCTGGAACACGTAAAAGAGTTTAGGAAGTACGGTCATTTTGACAGTGTGGACGCGGCCGAGCCATGAAATAAAAAGAGGTTTCCATCTGGCAAGATCGGCTCGGAGTTTGCAAAGGGTGGACGGGAAATTAGCTTGAAAAAGCCCATCCACGCATGTGTTAGTTGTATCCCCAGATATTGGAGGGAATGGGATGTCCATCGACGCGAGGTGTGTTGTTGTAGCTCCCCTACCTCATTCTCTGGGATGGTAAGATTGAGTATATATGATTTGTCTAGGTTAATTTTGAAACCTGCTACTGCCTCAAATCGCGCCAGTTTGGGGAGAGAGCAGGTTGGCTCAGTGAGGGACAGGAGCACATCATCTGCAAATAGCTAGATTTTATGGCTTTCTCCAATAAAGGGGATCCCCTTGATCTCTGGTGCGTTCCGTATAGCCATGCCCAAGGGCTCAATGTTGGGGGCAAACAGTAAGGGGGATAGAGGGCATCCCTGGCGTGTTCCTCTGGTGTGGAGGAAGGGGGATGAGGCTTTCCCATTCACCTGTACTCTAGAGCTTGGCTGTGCATAGTTAGCCCTAAACATGGTTAAAAAGACATCTGTGTAGCCAAAGTGGGTGAGCGTTTTAAAATGGAAGGGCCAATCCACTCTGTCAAAGGCCTTCTCGGCATCCAGGCCCACCACAAGTACCACTGTTTTTTTCCATTTGGTGGCCTTCTATATCAGGTGTTCTATGCGTCTGGTATTATCATGGGTCTGGCGGCCTTTAGTGAATCCGGTTTGTTCAGGGTGGATTAAATTTGGCATAAGGTTGTTTAATCGAGTTGCCAGGAAGCAGAGTAGATTTTCGCATCTAGGTTTAACAGAGCTATGGGCGGTATGAGGAGCACAGTTGTGGGTTTTTCCCTGGCCTGGGGATTACCGAGATGAGTGCTTCGGTCATCGATAGAGGGGCTATGCCTTCCGTGGCCATTTTGTTAAAAAAGGCATGTGAGATGGGGTAAAATATCTGGGGCAAACGTTTTATAAAAATGTGCTGTAAGCCCGTCAGGCCCAGGAGCTTTGTGTATTTTGAGGGACTTTATGACGGTTACTTCTTCAGAGGTAATGGGTGCTGTTAGGTTATCATTCTGTTCTTGGGATACTCGGGGAAGTTGTAATGTTTGAAGGTAACCCTCTTGCAGCTCTGGGTCTCTTGGTTCGCCCTGGTATAAAGCTTTATAGAATATCTGAAAGTATCAGCTTTTTCGGCATCTTTGTGGGTCAATACGCCCTCCTCGTTTAGTATTCCCCCTATGTATATTCTCGTTTGCGTTTCTCTTTTAAGTGCCTGGGCAGATGTTTACCTATCTTGTTACCTTGGGAGTAAGACATTTGATGAAGTTTTAAAAGAGTGAGTTCTGCTCTGTTGTTGTAAATGGCTTTTTATTTCCCCCGTATGGCCGTGAGAGCGCGTAGAGATACCCTGGTGGGTTTGGCTTTATGCTGGTTTTCGGCAAATTCTAATTCAGATTCTAGATCTACCCCTTCCTTGGCCCTATGCTTGTTCAGGGAGGAGTTAAGGGCGATGCATTTCCCCCGGAACACTGCCTTGAAGGCATCCCAGTTACTAAAAACAGTGGTGTCCTCTGGTATATTTAAAACACTCTGTCTTGAGTGAGGGAGGTTGGGAAGTACCATTTGGGTGTACTGGGTGTGATTTGGGTCCAGGACAGACAAATCGAGATTAAACTGTGGTCCGATATGGAGAGAGGAAAAATCTTAGCCTCCCTTAGGGCCCCCAGCAAGTTTTAGCTGATGCAGATGTAATCTAGTCTTGAATAGGTGTGGTGTACATGGGAATTAAAAGTGTAGTCTTGTGTCATTGGGTAGAGGGTGCGCCACGCATCTAAAAAGCCCATGTCTTGGAATTATTGTTTAGTGTCCACCTAAATCTGTTTGCCACGTCAAGTTAAAGTCGCCTAGTAATATCATGTTCCCTTCTGCAAAGTCTCGAATTTTCCCTAATATCTTATTTAAAAAGGGTGTCTGCCCTGTGTTAGGGGCATAACTTGTAATAAGTGTGTATAGTACACCCTGTAGGGTACCCTTGACCATAACTAGTCTCCCGCCTTTGTCTGTCTGGGTGTCGCTAGGTTGGAATTTCGTGGAACTGTGAAAGAGGAGGGCAACGTCCCTATGTTTAGTCAGTGCGGAGGAACGATAAACCAGTGGGTGGTGTTTGTGGCGAAGTTGTGTGTCCACTGCTTGGGTCAAATGGGTTTCCTGGAGAGTGACTACATTCAGGTGATGATCTGTAAGGTACTTCCAGATCTTCTGTCTTTTTTGAGGGGAATTGAGACCTTTCACATTCCAGGTCCCTGTTGTGAGTACCATCGGGCCTTGGTTACCACCCTCTCCCTCCCTCCTACTGGACCTACGTGTTGGCACAGGGGCCGGCTGTTCCTGGTCAGCAACATGTATGTCTCTTATAGAATGGATAGAGAACGAGTCTCCTGCATGAGACCTGTGTGATTGTGTCATAATGAAAAAGCCGCCACCAATCCCACAACCCACCCCCTCCCAACCCAAAAAAAAACAACATTACCAACATGAACTGGTTACACAACGAGGGAAATGTCCCAATTTGGATTCAGGTGTCCTCTGTGTGTATGGGGGGTGAGGGGGGGGGGGGGGACAGTAGGACCAATGTCCCAGTCCGGGCCAGTTCCAAATGCTGCGTTTAACATCTGACATCCAGTGTCACTTTCAAAGGTATGCTTGACTAGTACGGGTTGCCACAGCCCCAAGTCGGTTTGTGGAGGTCTGCTTGCCACAGGAGTTCTATAGGCTGGAGTCCGGGAGTCTGTTATGGCTGGAAGTGAGGTTTCTCTGGAACGCATGTAGCAGATGGGTCGGCCCCTAATGAGGGATCGGGGTGTGAGGCTGCTCTTGATCAGAGGCATAGTGAGGCTATTGCAGCATCCCTGGTGATCAACAGATAGAGTTTGTCTCACATTGCCCACCTTATACTTATAGTCTACCTCTGGGAGTGGTCAAGACCAAAGGGGTCATCGTTTACCACCTGATCATGCTCCATAACGCAGGTGTCAGCACAGCTTGGTTTAGGAAAGTCTCATCTTCAGTTACTCCGGGAGCCAGTGGACCATTGGTATGCCAAAGGGTCGTTCCTCGACAAGTCCTGCGATTTACTCTGGGTGGATTCAGGAGTTTCAGAGGAAAGTCCTAGGAGGTCCAACCCTTCTTGCAAGTCTGTGTTGTGGCACTGTTTATTGTTAAACTCGAAGGAAAGACCGAATGGATATGTCCATCTGTATCTAATGTTGTTGCCTCTCATTTTCGACGTGATGGGTCTGAACATCTGCCTCCTAGCTAGAGTGGTCGGCGCCAGGTCTTGGAAGATGGTGCAGGAGTGTTCCTGAAAATAGACTGTTCCTTTTTTCCTGGCAGCTAGCAGGAGAGCTTCCTTTGTTTTATAGGAGTGGAATTTGGTGAGTACATCCCGTGGACGCTTCCTATCTCCGGGCGCCAAGCTGCCAACCCGGTGCACTCTGTCAAGCTTTATTTTGATGGACTGCGGGCTGAGGATGTCCACGAAAAGGTCATCCAGGAAAGCCTCAAGGTCCGGCCCCTCCTCCCCCTTCTCCAGGTCCCAGATTCATAGATTCTCCCTCTGTGCCCTGTTCTCAAGGTCCTCAGCCTTTAATTGCGTCTGGTGGCGATGGTCTTGGAGGGAGCAGATGTCTTCTCACATACTAGCGGCACGCCCGTCTAAGTCTTGGGTTTGTGCTTCCAGATCGACCACTCCCGTGCCCACTGCATCCACGTCTTTTGGAGGGAGGCGAGTCGACCAGTGAGGTCAGTTTTCAGTTGTTCGATCGAGGTTTTGAGATCCTGAGTTAGTTTGTTCCATAGTTCCGTCTTAAAATCTCTTAGCGTGGCCAAAAGATCATTTTTAGTGAGAGCCATGGCGTTTGGACCTTCACTCTGCTCCGGTGGCAAGTGTTTATCCGACGGTGCGAATAAGTTAGACACTCTATTCGTTGCCTTGCTCGTCCCCTTCTTTGGCAGCATATAGGCAGGTCTGGGGAAGTTGTGTCCAGTGGCTAAGGGAAATCTCCTTTCGGGTGCGCCTATTCACAGGTAAGTCGCCATTTTAGGATCAGGCATGGCGTGCACTCTGATCTGCGTCGGTGCCTTTTTGTCTTCGCCTACCAAGAGTAAGATACTCGGGTCAGATGACCTCGATAGCCCCTATCTGGACCTCTGATTACCCCCTTCGCATTGCTCACACACCTGGAAGGCCCAAAGCTGGAGCGTGGTTCTGTGGGATTCTGCCGTAGTAGTGTGTTCAATGAAGGGTTGTCACCTCTACTGGCCCTCTACTGGCTTCCTGAAAGTTGCTTAGGCAATAATCTTCACTGGTATGCACGTCAGGTATTATGTCCTGCTCACGTCTGTCACATGTTTTTAGTGTAAAGGAGTTAGGCCCTTAAATTGTGGGAAAGGCTGGACCTTATATATACGTTTTTCACAAAAAATGCCACCCCACTTTCTTTGTCAGCTCTTAGTTATAAGCAACACATCAACCCTAGTTAGATATGTTAGGTATATTTATTTTTACCTTTTCTTTCAAATCTTTTTTGACAAGTTCTTAGATTGTATGTCAGAGAAAGAACACAACAAATATCACATATATGTACATCAACTTAAATACAACATTTACCAAAAGAAGAAAACATCATTACATCAAAATACATTCACTATACACAACATAGCATCTATATCTATTTCAGACTGTTCCAAAAGGCAAGTCACAATTTCTAGCCTCATTAACCATCAGTGATTTGGAATATCAGGAACAGTAGTGGACAAAGTCACAGTTAAAAGGAGATGTCACAACACATTAATTCTATGAGTCAGTGGTTATTGGTATTTCTAAGTTTTTGTCTCCTTTCTGCCGACGCGTTTCGAACTCCATACAGCAGTTATGGGTTCTCCTCAGGGCCTTGTCACTTCTATCTGCATGTGTGTAAGGAAAAAAGAACACTGTTTCAGTGTCGATTCCCATAGCCTCATGTTATCATTCCGCTTCTAATCTCCTACATTTAAAGTCCATGTTACCTTAATTGTAGCCGTGGTTATCCTATGTCTGGTTCTGGGTCTTTTGAGCTGCAGTCTAAAGGACATTAAAAATTCCATTTAGAGCCAAACTCAATACTAACCCTACGGTCACTTTTTGCAAAAACACTGCAGGACGTACCTTAAACTGTCTTTTAGGTCCGTGTCTGGGCGTCTCCCTATGGCACGGTGATGCTTTTGACCTGGGGGGAGGGCAAGGCAGGGTTTACTACTGGTGGGCTCATGTCATATCTTAACCGTGTTAGGTAGATTATTGTGACCTTCATACCTTGTTCGGTGCACCGCGGGCTTCGGGAGCGACTCACTCCATGATCAACTTGTTTTGCACACGGTCCTCCGGACTCTCGTTAAGTGTACCGCGTGATTACTCTCGTATTATCCTCCGGTATCATACACTGTTTAAAAGATAAACCGGAGTACATTTTAGTTCCCCATTACATGTATCAGTCTCTACGAGCATAACTCAAGCCCTCTCAAGGCTCACCTTGCTCTGTACAGCTTGCCTTCGCTAATCCTTCGTTCACAGTGGAGGGCGGCGGCCAGGTTGCCTGGTAACTTATGACGGTCTCATGATGGTAGGGTTTCTGGGATTTGTAGTTTTTTGAGTTGCGAGAGTGCACGACTATCTGTGGACTAGCCCTCACGTTTCGGGAACATCGATGTTCCGCATGGCCTCACAAAAGCTGTGCCCTTCAATCAAGGGGGATTACCACACCCCCGTGGAGCCCCACACAATACTTCCATTACAGTCTAGACACCTCAGAAAGAGTGTTTAACCCGTTTTGCGTACAATTAAATTTCAGAATCAGGTATGCTTCTTTTCTAAGCAGTGTGTCTTCAATGTCAATCGGACCTTTGTTACCTGTTGGCACTATTGTGCATAGCACAGTCCATTTAAAGTCCATTTCACTGTGGTTTGAATCCAAAAAGTGTTGGACCATTGGAGCGCTCACGACCTTCTTTTTAATTCTCGACCTGTGCTGGGTGACCTGTTGTGTCGTTTTTCCTATGTACATCTTCTGACAGGCACAGATAATTGCATAGACCACGTTTCGTGTCTTGCAATTCGAGAAGCTGGTGTTTTTACATTTTACTCCCCTGTGTTCAAACTCAGACCCTTCAATCGTGGACTCACACGATATGCAGTTTCCACACTTGCGGTGCCCTTCGATTGGTTTCAGGCCCCATCTTGAGAGTAAATCACTTTTTGGCTTGGGGGTTAGTACATCCTCTCTAATTACACTTTGGCCAATGCTCTTATTTTTCTTATAAGCGAACAACGGTCGCGGAAATGAGCATTCAAGTTCCTCTAACAGGTGCCAGTTTTTTAGGACCATTTGCCTTGCTCTTTGTGTGTCTGGTCCAAAAGTTGTCACACATACCACCCTGTCCATGTCTTGTTTCACCTTTCTCTCAAGTAAGCACTCCCGAGGGGTGTAGTGTGCCCTCTTCTTAGAATTACTTAGCAGTTTTTTGTGGTACCCTCGATTCTTCATCTCATCGCAAAACCTGGTTACATGTTTCTCGTATTCAATCACCTCAGAGCAATTTCTTCGGATCCGAAGCAATTGCCCATAAGGCAGGTTATCCTTCAAGCTTCTGGGGTGTGCACTTTGATGGTGAAGAATCGTATTTTTATCCGTCTTTTTTCGAAAAAGGGAAGACTTCAAATACCCATCCGTGCAGTTTATTTCAAGGTCTAGAATTGTCATCTTCTCATTGCTGGACTCCAATGAGAACTTGATGTCACGGTGCCTTCTATTGATCCACAAATGGAAGTCCATCAACTCCGTGTGGCTCCCCTGCCACAGGAGCCACACGTCGTCGATGTATCTCAACCATTGTTTGATGTGTTTGCTGAAAGGATTGTTGGAGTAGATGAATCTGTTCTCATACTCCGCCATGTAAAGTATGGCCATCTCCGGCGCATACGGACAGCCCATGGCCGTACCTTTGATCTGCATGTAAAATCGGTCATTAAACCTGAAGTAGTTCTTTTTTAGCGTTATTTCAGCTAATTGCAGTATAAACGAGGTCGGGACTTGATGGGGCCTATCCCTCTTTTCGAGGTATAGTTCCAGGACTTCTAGTGCCTCATCTTGAGGAATTTGGGTGTACAAGGACGTAACGTCCATTGTCACCATCAATTCCGTCATTGGGTCAAATTGCATTCCCTCAATTTTTAGCAGGAAGTCAGTGGTGTCCTTCAGATATGATTTTACACCACCAACAAAGGGCTTCAGAAAGAAGTCTATATATTTCGAAAGTGACTCCAAACAAGACTCACACCCGGAGATGATTGGTCGTCCTGGGGGCTCCTCCGGGTTCTTGTGGATCTTGGGTAGAAAATATAAAATGGGCGTTCTTGGAAATTTCTTTATAAAGAACTCACTCTCTTTCTGCCCACAAATCCATCCTCCACACCACTCTTTATTATTTCACAGATTTGTCCCTGAATGGCCAGGACTGGGTCCTCAGGAAGTTCTCTGTACCACTCAACATTGTTCACCTGTGTTGCCCCTTCCTTAAGGTATTTGTCTTTAGACCAGATGACCACTGCTCCGCCTTTATCCGCGGGTTTGATGACGACCGACGGGTCATCTTTCAAATTTTTGATGGCTATGCGTTGGCCTTTTGTGATGTTTTTTTGTCGTATTTTTTGCTCTTCTCTAATTTATTAATTGATGATAACATGATCTGTTCAAACGCCACAACCTGCTTGGGGATATTTTGGTAAGGAATGAAGGTGGATTTCTTCCTCAGGCCTGTTACTTCCGCGTCAAGAACAGGTGGTTTGTTTGCAAAAAAAGCTCGTAGGCGCATTTTTCTACAGAAGGCAATGGTTTCCAGTTTAAGTCTGGTAAAATCAGTTCGCTGGCTGGGAACAAATTTCAAACCTAGGTTGAGGACAGATTCCTCGTCCCTGGTTAGTACTTTCGTGGAAAGATTCACAATTGTCGATGGTGTGGGTTCTAGGATTTGTAAAAATTTCTGCGAGTGCGCATTTCCCACTGGGGTTTGAACCAGGTTTTGGCCTGTTGGCCTTTCTCTAAAAAAGCCCCTTCTTGTTTGGATTATTCCCTCTTTCCTCTGGACCTGATGAGTTTGAGGAGGAGGATGTGTCAGAGAAGGTTTTGAATCGGTTTCTCGATCGTCCCTGGGAGTTGTATAGGGCTCCACGTGACTCTGTCTGAGTGTAATAATCCTCCTTTAGGAATGGGTAGGCCCTTTCTAGTGTGAAAGCTTTTGAGTCCCTCTCGTATTGTGCAGTAACAGCCCAGAGACTCTGTGTAAAGGAACTAGAAGAAATTGAGGTTCTCACAAAGAGTCTTCAGGAAAGCCCGGCGGTTACTGATGCAAAGACACTGCTTGAAAAAATTGAAAAAGACATCCAAACGTTTAGAGACATTACCATCAATTCTAAATCTGCACAAATGCGCACTCGTAGAAATTTTTACAAATCCTAGAACCCACACCATCGACAATTGTGAATCTTTCCACGAAAGTACTAACCAGGGACGAGGAATCTGTCCTTAACCTAGGTTTGAAATTTGTTCCCAGCCAGCGAACTGATTTTACCAGACTTAAACTGGAAACCATTGCCTTCTGTAGAAAAATTCGCCTTCGAGCTTTTTTTGCAAACAAACCACCTGTTCTTGACGCGGAAGTAACAGGCCTGAGGAATACATCCACCTTCATTCCTTACCAAAATATCCCCAAGCAGGTTGTGGCGTTTGAACAGATCATGTTATCATCAATTAATAAATTAGAGAAGAGCAAAAAATACGTCAAACAAAACATCACAAAAGGCCAACGCATAGCCATCAAAAATTTGAAAGATGACCCGTCGGTCGTCATCAAACCCGCGGATAAAGGCGGAGCAGTGGTCATCTGGTCTAAAGACAAATACCTTAAGGAAGGGGCAACACAGGTGAACAATGTTGAGTGGTACAGAGAACTTTCTGAGGACCCAGTCCGGGCCATTCAGGGACAAATCTGTGAAATAATAAAGAGTGGTGTGGAGGATGGATTTGTGGGGCAGAAAGAGAGTGAGTTCTTAATAAAGAAATTTCCAAGAACGCCCATTTTATATTTTCTACCCAAGATCCACAAGAACCCGGAGGAGCCTCCAGGACGACCAATCGTCTCCGGGTGTGAGTCTTGTTTGGAGTCACTTTCGAAATATATAGACTTCTTTCTGAAGCCCTTTGTTGGTGGTGTAAAATCATATCTGAAGGACACCACTGACTTCCTGCTAAAAATTGAGGGAATGCAATTTGACCCAATGACGGAATTGATGGTGACAATGGACGTTACGTCCTTGTACACCCAAATTCCTCAAGATGAGGCACTAGAAGTGCTGGAACTATACCTCGAAAAGAGGGATAGGCCCCATCAAGTCCCGACCTCGTTTATACTGCAATTAGCTGAAATAACGCTAAAAAAGAACTACTTCAGGTTTAATGACCGATTTTACATGCAGATCAAAGGTACGGCCATGGGCTGTCCGTATGCGCCGGAGATGGCCATACTTTACATGGCGGAGTATGAGAACAGATTCATCTACTCCAACAATCCTTTCAGCAAACACATCAAACAATGGTTGAGATACATCGACGACGTGTGGCTCCTGTGGCAGGGGAGCCACACGGAGTTGATGGACTTCCATTTGTGGATCAATAGAAGGCACCGTGACATCAAGTTCTCATTGGAGTCCAGCAATGAGAAGATGACATTTCTAGACCTTGAAATAAACTGCACGGATGGGTATTTGAAGTCTTCCCTTTTTCGAAAAAAGACGGATAAAAATACGATCCTTCACCATCAAAGTGCACACCCCAGAAGCTTGAAGGATAACCTGCCTTATGGGCAATTGCTTCGGATCCGAAGAAATTGCTCTGAGGTGATTGAATACGAGAAACATGCAACCAGGTTTTGCGATGAGATGAAGAATCGAGGGTACCACAAAAAACTGCTAAGTAATTCTAAGAAGAGGGCACACTACACCCCTCGGGAGTGCTTACTTGAGAGAAAGGTGAAACAAGACATGGACAGGTTGGTATGTGTGACAACTTTTGGACCAGACACACACAGAGTAAGGCAAATGGTCCTAAAAAACTGGCACCTGTTAGAGGAACTTGAATGCTCATTTCCGCGACCGTTGTTCGCTTATAAGAAAAATAAGAGCATTGGCCAAAGTGTAATTAGAGCGGATGTACTAACCCCCAAGCCAAAAAGTGATTTACTCTCAAGATGGGGCCTGAAACCAATCGAAGGGCACCGCAAGTGTGGAAACTGCATATCGTGTGAGTCCACGATTGAAGGGTCTGAGTTTGAACACAGGGGAGTAAAATGTAAAAACACCAGCTTCTCGAATTGCAAGACACGAAACGTGGTCTATGCAATTATCTGTGCCTGTAAGAAGATGTACATAGGAAAAACGACACAACAGGTCAACAGCCGGATCACCCAGCACAGGTCGAGAATTAAAAAGAAGGTCGTGAGCGCTCCAATGGTCCAACACTTTTTGGATTCAAACCACAGTGAAATGGACTTTAAATGGACTGTGCTATGCACAATAGTGCCAACAGGTAACAAAGGTCCGATTGACATTGAAGACACACTGCTTAGAAAAGAAGCATACCTGATTCTGAAATTTAATTGTACGCAAAACGGGTTAAACACTCTTTCTGAGGTGTCTAGACTGTAATGGAAGTATTGTGTGGGGCTCCACGGGGGTGTGGTAATCCCCCTTAATTGAAGGGCACAGCTTTTGTGAGGCCATGCGGAACATCGATGTTCCCGAAACGTGAGGGCTAGTCCACAGATAGTCGTGCACTCTCGCAACTCAAAAAACTACAAATCCCAGAAACCCTACGGTCATGAGACCGTCATAAGTTACCAGGCAACCTGGCCGCCGCCCTCCACTGTGAACGAAGGATTAGCGAAGGCAAGCTGTACAGAGCAAGGTGAGCCTTGAGAGGGCTTGAGTTATGCTCGTAGAGACTGATACATGTAATGGGGAACTAAAATGTAATCCGGTTTATCTTTTAAACAGTGTATGATACCGGAGGATAATACGAGAGTAATCACGCGGTACACTTAACGAGAGTCCGGAGGACCGTGTGCAAAACAAGTTGATCATGGAGTGAGTCGCTCCCGAAGCCCGCGGTGCACCGAACAAGGTATGAAGGTCACAATAATCTACCTAACACGGTTAAGATATGACATGAGCCCACTAGTAGTAAACCCTGCCTTGCCCTCCCCCCAGGTCAAAAGCATCACCGTGCCATAGGGAGACGCCCAGACACGGACCTAAAAGACAGTTTAAGGTACGTCCTGCAGTGTTTTTGCAAAAAGTGACCGTAGGGTTAGTATTGAGTTTGGCTCTAAATGGAATTTTTAATGTCCTTTAGACTGCAGCTCAAAAGACCCAGAACCAGACATAGGATAACCACGGCTACAATTAAGGTAACATGGACTTTAAATGTAGGAGATTAGAAGCGGAATGATAACATGAGGCTATGGGAATCGACACTGAAACAGTGTTCTTTTTTCCTTACACACATGCAGATAGAAGTGACAAGGCCCTGAGGAGAACCCATAACTGCTGTATGGAGTTCGAAACGCGTCGGCAGAAAGGAGACAAAAACTTAGAAATACCAATAACCACTGACTCATAGAATTAATGTGTTGTGACATCTCCTTTTAACTGTGACTTTGTCCACTACTGTTCCTGATATTCCAAATCACTGATGGTTAATGAGGCTAGAAATTGTGACTTGCCTTTTGGAACAGTCTGAAATAGATATAGATGCTATGTTGTGTATAGTGAATGTATTTTGATGTAATGATGTTTTCTTCTTTTGGTAAATGTTGTATTTAAGTTGATGTACATATATGTGATATTTGTTGTGTTCTTTCTCTGACATACAATCTAAGAACTTGTCAAAAAAGATTTGAAAGAAAAGGTAAAAATAAATATACCTAACATATCTAACTAGGGTTGATGTGTTGCTTATAACTAAGAGCTGACAAAGAAAGTGGGGTGGCATTTTTTGTGAAACACATCTGTCACATGGTCATCTCCCAGCCTCAGTAATACGTTGTTGCACCGGCGGGCACCATTTCTGATCAGCGCTAGTGAGTCCCGACTCCCGACAAGGTGCGTCCTTTCGTGTTAGAGGCTTTGCTGCCGAGGGGGCCCTGCAGCATCTTGCTGGTCAGGTGGGGCGCAGCTTCTTGGGTGCTAAATCATTTCAGCATGGAGCAAGGCTTGCGGCCAGGAGCCGGGACGAGTCCTGTACAGACCTCTATGTTCAAAGTCTGCCCGCCATATTATGGTCAGGCAAGGCTCGCAGTAATGGCTGCAGACGTGGTGATCAGCCTCCATTTACCGGAATACACTCATTTTGGGTTATAATTCTTGCAAACTGGCCCTCAGTATTCTCCAGTTCCCTCTCCTGCCAAGCACGCACATGTCGGGTCCCGCAGAGTCGTGCTGGTCTCCCGGAGCTCACGCCGGTAGTGCCTCTGATGTAGTGTATCGTTTCCCACTTGAGCCCCGTCGTTCACGGTGCTGGAAAGTTTCTACACTGGCCATGGGCAGCGGTGCTCCTTTATCGCGACGACTCTGTAGGCACCTCACCGGACCTTTGGGGCTCCCATCCCCCTCGGGGAATCGGGCGCCATTTCAGTAAGCGCTGGGGATCTGCAACAGGACTGCGCCGCTGGGTCTGGAATCACGTTGGCAGGGAATGAAGTCGCTCAAATTGTACCCCGCAGTATCAGCTTGTCATCGGTGTGCTTCTCGACCGAGGAGCCATTGAAAAACCACGCGGACTGGGAGCTGAGACGAACTACGTCTGTCCGGCCATCCTCCCTGGCCCGCCCTCATTATTCATATTTTTAATGTGACTACAGGCCGAACCAATGAACAGAATTTCACCAAATTTAGCAGAAAGCTAGATGTAGGTCCAGAAAGCATGCTTCTTGTAAATGTAAATCCATTCAGTAGTTCCAAAGAAATGAAAGTTTACAAAATATAGATATCTGGGGACGCGAGTCATTGCAGTGGATTTGTGGATCCTACTGAACTTTGATGGGCTACCAACACTCAACCAGGAAGAGTTGGCAGCCATCCAGGGACTCGGCTTGAAGCTTAGTCCCAGAAAAAAGAAAAAAGAAAGAAAAGGGGGCAGGGTAGGAATACCTTGACCCCCGCCCCATATATGGGCATTAAAAAGAGATTTTTTTTCCATTTTGCAGCAAATTTACAGATGGATCCATACGTTTGTAGTACAATTGTAAAAGAAAAACTGCACTGGGGCCTGCACTTCTTTTACAGAAAGCCCCTGGGGGGGGCTAAATTGCTGGGACATATGAAAAATAAAGGAGGAGGAGAATAGGGCCCCCCTCCTAGGGTTTAATCAAACCCCAGAGACCACCACCTAATTATTAAATGGGTGGGCCTCTCATCCCCCCTCCAGCCCTGGGGACGTCACCTCCACAGGGCTTTAAAAGTAAAAATGCGGGTGCCGCATGGACACCCCCCCAGCCACCGGGACCACCACCTCCCCTGGACAAATTATAAAAAAAGGAGGGGGCGCCAACATTCAGTCATTTGAGATGTCATCAGTGATGTCACTGACCATGAGTGATGTAATATGTGAGGTCAAAAGTGGTGATTTGCAAGTGAGTAAATTATAGTTAGAAACAATGTTATCCTGAGCACTCAATGAATGTGTTAATCCAGAATAGAAGAGGGTTCAGGTGGGTGCCCTAGTCGTCGCACGTAGCCCAACATGCCTTAATGAAACAGTCGAGTGATGAGGATAGAGGCCTAACCTCTAGACTGGGCACCGAATTCACAATGAAAAACAACGTTTTCTATTAGAAGTTCATAAGTATTTATTCAGTTCCTCTGAATTTCAAATCATACATCTCTTCCAACGTTATATTGTATAATTCATCAACATAATAGTCATCTTATGTCGAACTTTGTTCAATACATAAATCCACTTTGTGACAACACCCAATGCATTTCGGGTCGTACAAGAACCATGACCCTTCGTCAGGGGTCTGCAATAAATGGAAATCAAACAGGACCAAAGTTAGTCACTCTCAAGGATAATCGACTCAAAAAGCTGCGTGACATTAACTCACAATCACCGGTATAGAAACGGAAAGTAGAAAAGGGTAGTGCTCAATTATAAATTGCCAACGTACCAAGAAAAAGTCGCCGCTATACTTCAAATCAGAAAGTAAAACCAATCTATGAGCAGAAAGATGCTCCACCTAAGTGCTAAAAGAACCCAAGGTTCCGCAGGTTATGTACATTTACGCATTTGAAGCAGTGAGCAATAAACACTTACGAGGAAATACACGCGTCCGCGCTTCCGTGGATTCAAAGAATTATGAACAAGCTAGCTACAAGGAATCTAATAGGGTACAAACTCAATCACGTGACCGCGACCACAACCAATGGAGTAGTGGTTCCCCGGTCACGTGAGGCGAGTATGGTGACTTCAAAACAAGTAGCGCAGAAATGCAAAAGCGAAGTGAAGGAACAAATATATGATGACAATGAAAATAAAAATAAGACATTACGGAATGCACATAAATAAAGGAAAATACATGTGAATGATGAGGTGGGTTCAACAGCAAGTACAGGAATGAATACACGAAATAAACATAGAAACGAGTGAGTGGGGAGCAGGACATAGCGAAAGACAATGCAGTGGATAAGAGTGTTGTAAGACCCACGAATGTTCAATACGATCATTTAAACCCACAGGATGGGTGGAATTGAGTTTTTTGATCCAATAGAACTCAGCTTTCAGTCTTTGTTTTATAGGATCCATGTCTGGACGCTGATGGATTACCTCAACCACCATGAATTTTAGTTGGGATACTTGATGATTCATCTCTTTCCAGTGACAAGCCACTGATGACTTGAGATTGTTGAGCCTGATGTTACTTTTGTGCTCCGTGATACGGACTTTCAATTTCCGTTCCGTTTGCCCGATGTATACCCTACCACAAGGGCATTTGATAAGATATATACAATTCGCAGTATCACACGTACTTGAGTGGTGTAGTTCAATTGGAAAACCTTTGGTGGGATGCATCAATGTTTTACCACTGATAACGTTGTTGCAGTGGGTGCAATTAAAACATTTGGACATTCCTTTCCATATTTTCTTCTCCATAACAGGAGTATTGAGCAGTTCTTTGAGATTTTTCGATCTTTGATATGCAAACGTGATACGCTCATTATATAGATCCTTTAAATCAGGTTCTGATTGTACCAGATGCCAATGTTTATTAATAGCTCTTTTGATCTTTACTGAGTCAGATGAATATTTGAGTACACATACAGTTTTTTCTGTGATTTGTTTGGTTTTGAATGACAATAAATCGATCCTTTTCATTTTATCAACTTTCATCATGGCTTGTATGAGAATATCATTGGGATATCCCCTCTGTTTGTACCTCACAATTTGTTGCGAAATAGACTCTCTGGCTTGATCTTCATTGGATGTAATTCTCTTGAGTCTTATATATTGAGATACAGGCAAATGTTTTTTCAATGACTCAGGGTGGAAACTTTGGAAGAGGAGACACGAATTTCTGTCAGTTGGCTTGTGGAACACTTTCGTGTTGATTTCCTGGTTACATATAGTGATTTGCACATCTAGGTAAGATATGGTGTTTTTGGAAATGGTATATGTGAACTTAATCCGTTCGTTTAGGCAGTTGAGAATCTTGATATTGTCTTCCAATTTTTCTTTCGCTCCACACCAAATCAAGAAAATGTCATCAATGAACCACTTAAACATAATGAGACCTTCAGTCCAAGTTTCATTCTTCAGGATGTTGTCCCTTTCAAATTTTTGCATGAAAATATTAGCATATGAGGGGGCCCCCCCAAAACCCATTGATGTACCGTTGGTTTGGTTGAAAAATCGTCCGTTCCATTCGAAATAACTATGATACAGGGCAAACTGCATCAATTCTAATATCAAGATTCTTTGGTATTCCTCCAAATCGCTGTGTAGTAGGCTCCATTCGAGCGCTTCAATACCTTCCCTGTGCGGGATGGAGGTATACAGTGCCACCACGTCTATGGTACATAACCAGTATGTCTTGCCTTGTGACAGGTTAACTTTGCCCAGCATGTTCAGAAAGTCAGTCGTGTCCTTGATGTGTGTCTCACTCTTTTGGACAAGAGGTTGTAAATATTTGTCCACAAATTTGCCCACTGGTTCTGAGATAGATCCACAGGTCGAGACAATGGGTCAGGTATTTATAAGTGCTGAATTTCACTGGTTTTGTATGAGGGAAATCTAAGCCTAACTATAACATCCCTGCAACCTTTGTTTTTTTCAGTGAATAAATATACATACATATATATATATAAAAATATATAGATATATAGATATATACATATGATAAATATATATATATATACATATGATAAATATATATATATATACATATGATAAATATATATATATATATATATATATATATATATATATATATATATATATATATATATATATATATATATATATATATATATATATATATATATATATATATATATATATATATATATATATATATATATATATATATATATATATATATATATATATATATATCAAGCTCGGCTCCCAAAAGTTTTCTTTAGAAGGACCGCACTCGTAAACACAAGTTAATGCTCACACCATCCTTGTTTATTTGCTCAGAGACAACAAACATGTTTCAGCATCAAGCCTTCGTCAGTGTTGATTGCACTGCGCATGCTGGCCAGGGTATTCATGCATTCATGCATTCACTTGTTAGGCTAGACATTAATGATGGACTTGAAACATTGTAGCTAGGCGCCATCTTTGAACGTATATATATACATTAAAAAGCTGTAATGCAGATACATGATTATGTATAGCCCTGGTGCAATGTGAGCGGAAATTAACCAAAATCTTGCCGTGTATCGGCATTTCTCCCCTCGCGCATCAAGGGGAGTTGGTGGGAGTTTGCCAAGCCTTGCGCCAATTTTCTTATTTCCAAAAGTCCATAAAGCCAAGAATTGGCTCATACCACAATTGAACCAGCAGATAGTACAGTCAGTGCAAATTCTCACATAGGTCTTCTATACAATCAACACAATTAGAGTATTTTCCCATTTAGTCATGGGAACTGTTCCTTCGATTCTTTTACATACTAACTTTCATCAAGTTCAATTGGCGCTATCAAATTATACAGGTAAGAAAGAATTTCAAAATTTCAAAGTTAAAGATACTCAATCAGTTCAATTTACCAATCATTTCTATTTTTAGTTCAAATCAACAGAATTCGCCACATAGTCAATCTTGATTTCTGAGTTTATGGATTCTTTTCTAGACTGACTCTTTTGTAGATCAATTTGTATTTTGCATCACATTTATCTTCCCAAATGGACAGCAAGCTCTTCCTCGCTGTTCAACCACATCAGCTACAGTAAGGTATTATACCTCTATGATTTGAGAATTGAAGACCGTGATTTTCGATTGTATATACTTTCTTTTTTCACGTTACAATTGCACTTTCCAAGATGGCGACTAAATTTGCAAATGTATAGTCTTCTTTCTATGTTGATGGTAAATAACACCGAAATTGAAGCAATGCTCTTTAAAAAGAATGGCGGCGCGTTATGTGTTGCAATTGACAAAGGCTAAGCGCCGAAACGCGTCTTGTCTGCGCTGGGTTGCTAATAAAAATTGCTGGCACAGATACCCCCCCTGTGAGTGCTGTTTCCTTGTTCAGACAGAACATTGAGGAAGTTTGGGAGCAGGTATATATCTATATATATATATAAATATATATATATATACATTACCTGTCTGCTCTTGGGAAATCCATACCGGGTTTTCCAGTATCCCAGTGCTACAGTCACCTGAAGTGCCCTGTCCAATCGTAGCGGGACATTTGACTTTAAAAGAGGGCGGTGAGAACTATTTAAGTTGATCCTCGGCTGCATTGATAAAGTTTGTAATGAACGAAACGCGTCTGCCTGTGCCGAAATAAAAAGGATTTATTTGCAGTTTTCCCTGGAGTCTCGTTGATGGTCGACTCCGTGTCTGCGACAGGGGGTTTGGTGTTTATATATATATATATATATATATATATATATATATATATATATATATATATATGTAACTGCAATCTTCACTCCCTCCACCACTGTGGCGAAATGAAGAGACAGACCCCACGGCTTCAGGCAACGGTAAGATTTTATTTTACCTCTCACGGACGACGCGTTTCTATCGAGCAACCACGTGCTCTTGTTCACACACCTTACCCCGTATCAGCTCAGATCTTAAATACTTTTTTTTGCTCGTGTGTTCCACCTCTTTAGTGAGTCACATGATCCACCATGAACATAGAAAAAATATAAATTTCTTTTTCTTTAGTTTCAGCTGTTGAATTGTCACATTTGTTACCAAATGTGTACTTAAAATGTGCGTGACAAGTTCACTTTGCTATTATTAAGACAATATTATTTTGTGAGTGACTGATCCTATGAGAATCAATGACAAAGTAATTATCACTGCATAAATGCACTTGTATCAACCTATGCATTAGTTTTGATTTAGTAGTCCATAATTATAATACAGTATGTTACAAGAAATTTTACAATCTATGTACAAAACTCTAAAATGTTACAAAGATGATACAAAAATATAATATGTTTATATTACAATTCATTGCTGTTTACTTTTTCTATATATATATAGATTGCATTAGTGGATTTAAGCAGGCATCATCCACTGGAGGGTAAGAAATGTGGGGTTTGGCGGGGCACTACAAGAACCAGCATGCTCTAAACTGCAGCCCTTTGGGGCGTCCACCAGAGGGAAAAAACTGGGATAATAAGTTGAGAACTTGCTGGGTTCTAGTGTGTTCGTGCGGCCCCTCGATGTTTACAGCTCCTCCTCTGAAGAAGGCCAAGGTGGTTGAAATGCATAAGGGACATTGGAGCTTTTTTAACTGCTGAAATAAAACACAAATTTTACAGCAATGTGTGCGGCTCACTCTTTCCCTTTTGGGAGAGGTTTTATGGGAATATAATGCGGGTTTGGTCCTACCGCGAAGAACGCACCGCCATCAAAAGCACGCCAAAACTGCCCGAAATTGGACCACTTTGTGACTCGGGCAAAAGCTACAAGGGCAGCAGTAGCCACCAGGAACCGTTCTTGGTTTTGGACCCCAGCACATTTGAAAGTGTTGTGCCAGGGGCTCTCGGGAGAATTGCATTAGTGGATATAAGCAGGCATCGCCCACTGGAGGGTAAGAATTGTGGTGTTTGGCGACGCACTACAAGAACTAGCATGCTCTTCACTGCAGCCATCGGTGTGTCCACCAGTGGTCAATGACCGAGATAATAAATTGAGAACTTGCTGGGTTCTAACGTGTGTTCGTGCAGCCCATAGATGTTTGCAGCTTCTCCTCTGAAGAAGGCCAAGGTGGCAGAAATACATACAGTGCAATGGAGATTTCTTAACCACTGAAATACAACTCGAATTTTAACTCAATGTGTGCGGCTCACTCTTTCCCTTTGGGAGAGGTTTTTGGGAATATATATATAGGATTTTTCAGTGATTCCTGCTACAAGAACTAAATTTATATTCTGTATACCCTCCTACCCACATGTAAGCTATTTACATCAATGTAAAATAAGTTAATTACTTGTAACTGTAGTTCTCCAGCATTGTAATTTGTGTTGAAGGAGACATAGTTCTTGTAGAATGAGCATGCAACAATGTGTGTCATGGTCTGCCCACCTTCTGGTGACAGAATTGAATGGAGCTGGATATCCATCTAGCAGTGCTCTGCTTTGAGAAAAAATATCCTTTCCTGGGAGCTCTGTATGCTACAAATAGTTGAATGGATTTGCGAAAGCTCATTGTCTTGTCCACGTAGAACTTCAAGCATTTTTTAATGTCTAAAGAGTTTAATAGGTATGATGGCAAACCATTTGGTTTGGTTGTTAAGCCCTCACCCACCAACCTAGTTGGTGGCATGCTTCATCATCGGGCCCACCACAGTGACACCGAATGTGTCCCGGGTGTGCTTCGACTCCAGATTACTGAGGAGCTGGTATACTTCTCTGAGTGTGCTGTGAGGGGGTGTGTAAGAAAGTGATTTAAAAGCTATGCAGTAGGTCCCAGTTCCCGAGGGTATATAGAAAACTTTAATATCTGGGCCCACGCTAGCGAATAAAAAGGCAGACGGACGCAGTGGAGCGAATTATGAACTCCCACGTCCTATGTGGTCGACATGTTTCAGCCAGGCCTTTTATATTTACAACTGGCTTTCCTCAGGACCAATGAGTGTGTGGGTGAAAAAACTATAAATTATATTAAGTGATACGTGTTTAAAAAGTGTCGCACACGCTAAGGTGCTATACGTGTGTGGAGGGGGGATTCCCTCCGCTTTAACTCACTATTAGCTGTTAAAGCCTCATGGGTCACCTGGCAGGGGGAGAGAGGACCGAAATTATCGGTCTGAGAGCTCCGTAAACCTGTAGTCCTGTTGCGGGACACAATGTCTATTAAACTCTTTAGACATTAAAAAATGCTTGAAGTTCTACGTGGACAAGACAATGAGCTTTCGCAAATCCAGTCAACTATTTGTAGCATACAGAGCTCCCAGGAAAGGATATTTTTTCTCATTAGCTGTTAAAGCCTCATGGGTCACCTGGCAGGGGGAGAGAGGACCGAAATTATCGGTCTGAGAGCTCCGTAAACCTGTAGTCCTGTTGCGGGACACTGCAACAGGACTACAGGTTTACGGAGCTCTCAGACCGATAATTTCGGTCCTCTCTCCCCCTGCCAGGTGACCCATGAGGCTTTAACAGCTAATAGCGAGTTAAAGCGGAGGGAATCCCCCTCCACACACGATAGCACCTTAGCGTGTGCGACACTTTTTAAACACGTATCACTTAATATAATTTATAGTTTTTTCACCCACACACTCATTGGTCCTGAGGAAAGCCAGTTGTAAATATAAAAGGCCTGGCTGAAACATGTCGACCACATAGGACGTGGGAGTTCATAATTCGCTCCACTGCGTCCGTCTGCCTTTTTATTCGCTAGCGTGGGCCCAGATATTAAAGTTTTCTATATACCCTCGGGAACTGGGACCTACTGCATAGCTTTTAAATCACTTTCTTACACACCCCCTCACAGCACACTCAGAGAAGTATACCAGCTCCTCAGTAATCTGGAGTCGAAGCACACCCGGGACACATTCGGTGTCACTGTGGTGGGCCCGATGATGAAGCATGCCACCAACTAGGTTGGTGGGTGAGGGCTTAACAACCAAACCAAATGGTTTGCCATCATACGTACTGAGTCTTCCCATAAACACAACGAAGCTAGTCCTTTATTGATAAGTACATATTAACTTGGGGATTCGGACTGGCTTACCTAGTCCTCTCTCTCCCTTTTGATTTGCTGCTAAAGAGTTTAATACCCTTTCAGCTGGCATCTTATTGTCTTGAATTACAGGTTCATTGAGGTGAAAGTCTGATGGTGTCTTAGGAATAAACTTAGGGTTTTAGTGAAGAATTACCCTATCATCCCTAAATTGGAGGAAAGGTCCCTGAATGGGGAGAGCTTGTATCTCGCTAACTCTTCTGGCTGAGGTTAAGGCCAAGAGGTGAGATACCTTCCAGGAGAGGAGTTTAATATCTGCTCATAGGCTGTGAAAGTACAATGTTGAGTTGCCAAAGCAGAGGAGGAGGCCTCACCAGTGGGAAGACTCTCAATAATCCTTTGCAGAATTGTTTAACGAGTCTGGTAGACCACAATGAATGTGACGTGTTTGATCCCTTGAAGTGGGAAATTGCTGCTAAATGGACATTATTAGATGCATAAGCCAGACCAGATTGTGCCAGATGCAGAAGATACAGGAGGATTTCGTTTAGTGAAGTGGATGCACAGGGGCACTTTGGCACCATAGGCAAAATCTCTTCCACTTGTAGTAATAAACTGCACGAGCTCTGGCCTGTGTCCTAGCAAGGGGCGCAGCCTCCACCATCCCACCCCGCTCTTTCATGTGCCAGCCACAGGCGGCAATGCAAAATCTGCCCCCCACTCTTTCACGCGCCCACTGCGGGCGGCAAAAGCAGTGACCGCCCCGGGCGGCACAAGAGCTAGTTAAGCCACTGGCTCTGGCTAAGATGTTTCTGCAGTTTGGTGGAATATTTAGATGCGCATATTCATCAAATTACGGAGCCAGGCTGACAAGCCAAGTCACTCAGGATTTGGGTGCACTACTTGTCCCTGGCTCACCAACAGCAAAGAAGGTAATATGTTCATATAGATGTGATAGTTCTCCGAGAGGAGGAGTAACTCCGTGAACCAATGTTGGCATGACCACGTTGGAGCTATGAGAATAATCCTGCATGGTTCGGGTTTGAGTTTCATGAGGACTCTCAGGAGAAAAGGAATCAGAGTAAAGGCGTAGGCAAAAATTCCAGACCATGCGATCGAATATGTATTCCCCACAACCCTGGGTGAGCATGCCAGCTTGCGTAAAAAGTGGCATACTGGTACTAGGGGGTGGGGTGCGAAGAGGTCCAGATTCGGTTTGCCTCACTAGAGAAAGATGTTTTTGATCAATTTTCCCACTCGTGGCAAGAGGTCATCAATCTGCTGAGAGTGTCTGCTATGATATTTTGCAGCTGACACATCGCAGATGGCAGAATGGAACTAGAGGAATGCAAGATGACATCAATCCTAGGAAGGATTTGTAGAGGTGAATCGAAAGTAAATTTTTCTTTGTACCAATTTTGCTAAAATCATTACTTTTAGCTGTCTCTCTGTTGTGGGATATGGTTTGCTAGGCATTGTCTCTAGCATGGCCCCTATAAATGTGATCCATTGGGTGAAGAACTGACTTCTGTGGATTCTGAGTGAAGGCCAGCTCCCTGAATAGGTTCATGCGGACAGTTGTTGACATTTGTGCGGCCTGACTGGAAGTTGCCTTGGCCAACCAGTCATCGAGATAAGGGAACACTTGATGTTTGTGTTGTCTCAGAAAGGCTGCTACAGGTGCCAAGCACTCAGTGAAAATGCGAGGGGCGGATCTTAGGCATAAGGGGAGCACCTTGAACTGGTAATGGCTGCCAGCTACAGTGAATCGTAGAAATGTTCTGTGTTTTGAGCAGATGGGAACATAAAAATATGGATTTTGGGGATCGAAAAAAGGAGCTGCAGTATATCCTACAGTGTTATGGTGTGAATGACTGTTTCCTGAGACAGGTGTTCAGGTTTCTCAGATCCAGAATCGGCACCCATTCTTTGACCTCTTGTTGCCCAAGAAGAAACGGGAATAGAAACCTCTTCTTTGCTGAGCTACAGCAACTCTCTCTATAGCTGCTTTTTGACCACCAACTTGAGGAGTTGTAGATGTTTTTACATGGAAAGTTGGGGCAGGGATGGAAGCAGTTTTTGGATGAATTATAATGTATGGTCGTATTCAATAAGGTCTATGGCCTATAGGTAGTTTGTTATTTCTTACCAGTGTTGAAGGTGATTGGTTATTCAGGATGGAGAAAGCAGGGGAGTAGCCAGTGCCTGTAACTGGTCAATTTGCCCCTTGGAGGGGGTCTATTATAGGTCATTTGTGGTGGTTGCCTTTGTTGATATTGGGGATGAAACTGCTGAGAGGCCGATGAATATATGGGGAAGCAATATTGCTGGTAGTTTTCTCTATAGGAGGGTTGTCCTCTTCCCCGAGCGCCTCAAAAGGGCATTTTTCTGTATTACAGGGTACACAATGATTTGGCCATGTCAGTGTCTGTTTTGATGGCCTGGTGGGCATCATCAACGTGTTCGCCGAAAAGGGCTTTGCCATAGTAAGGAAGGTCTATGATTTTATTTTGAACCTTCAGCCTGGAGGAGGTGGCATTGAGCCAGCCCTATCTTATTAACACTGCTGCTCCAGCTAGTTGGCAGAAACCAGTGGCAATGTCCATTGAACAATAAATAATTTTTAGATAATGCATACTGACCCTCCTGCAAGACTTTCTTAGCCTCAGGTTTTATGTCCTCAGGAAGCTTTTCTAAGTATGGAGCGATAACCGACCATATCTAGAGATCGTATCGTCCGAGAACAGCCAAGGAGTTTGCTGCCTTTGCTGTATGTGCTGACATTGAGGACAAAATGCTGAAAGCAGTGCAGAAGGGTTTTTAGCCCAGCGCTGTGCTGCCTGTGTGATTATAGAATCTGGTTTGAGGTGTCCTGTGAGACATTCAGTAGAATCTTCTGTAGCCTTGTACTTTTTATTCAAGCGCAGTAACACCACAGGAACTGTGGCTGGATTTTTCATCACCTTTATGCCTTCATCCCAGATGTATTTGACAATGGGCATAGCCCTAAAGCTTTTTCAAAAGGACTCTTTAAAATCATAAAGAAAACAGTCTGTCTGTTTTGTAGACATGGGAATTTCGAACCTTCCTGTTGTTCTTTGGAGAAAGTTATGGAAGCCCCCTATGTCCTCAGGAGGAGAATACGCAGGAGGCGACATTGGAGATGAGGGTGTTGGTAAAATATGATCATCCCATTCAGTTTGAGCTTCTCGGAGCACACCCCCCTCTCTGTCATCATCAGAAAATGTAGGATCCTGAAGGGGAGCGGTTTGTTGAGTTTGCCCTGCCGATTGAGGCACTTGTAATGGTTGAGGAGCTTGGGGAGTTGGTGGCTGCACAGGTGGAGACTTTGCCCGTTTAGAAGTGTGTGTAGTGGAAGGCTACATTGGAGGGAAATGCCGTCAGTAATTCATGATATTGCTGCTGGAATTGTTCTGGAGGAGCGCAGTATCCCTGGTTATAATATTTGCCATCGTCATACTTATCGTCTTGACATTTGACATGCAGCTCGCTCAGATGGACTGTGCTCAACGCCAATGGGACAATCGTCATCAGAGTTATCCTTGTCTAAAAGATGGGTAGGCAACGAAGATGACACCTTACTTGGTGAAGTATGAGCAGGTGTGAGATGTTTAAACTGATTTTGCCATCGACTGGAGAGTAGTCGTGGATGTCGTCGTCAATGAGGCTGGAGTTATCTTAAACATCAACGGTATAGGGGAGTGACTTGTCAATGAGGAGGTTGTCGTCGTAAAGAATGTGGTCGTTGACAGAGTGCTAATGGTACCGAAAGTGGCTGTCATAGAAACTGCAGTGAATGTCTTCGTCGTCGACGGTGTCACCACCGATGATTTTCTCGTCGACAGTGAAAAACTTGTCGATGACCTGTCTGTCTGTCAATGTCGCAGATGAAAGGTTTTTGAAAGTGTGTAGGAGGCCCAGACTTTGATTTATAAGGCCTTTTTGAGAAAAAAAGTTGTATCTTTTTTTTCGTTTTGATTTGAAGATACCTCACCTCCATTTGGAGACTTAGATGGGCGGCCTTCTCTGTGAGACCTATGTGGGGGTCCTTCTAGAGGATTTTGCATGTGGCTCCTGAGAGGAATGAGAATGGGAAACATTTCTCTCTCTCTCTCTTTTTTGCAACCTTTTGGAGGAAGATTCAGAATCTTCACTGTCATCATCTGACACAGGCTCCTTTCTGGCTTTAAGTTTTTAGAGCAGACTCCCTTCATGGTTTTTCATGGTTTTTGAACAGAAGGTATGACATACCTTGCAGTCCTTGGCCTTATGAGATGGATAAAGGCAGTATATCCAGTCTTGATGAGGGTCATCAGAATAAAGCTTTTATTATCACAAGTACCACAGGGTCGGAATAGACCTTTCTTTGCTTTTTTTCTGACATATCAAAGTCAGATTTGGAGCAATAAACAACAGATATACTGAAGTATATATATAAAGTTGTGCATATGAAATTCTTTTGGAACAAGTCTGGAACAGGTAGAACTGATCAGAGCTCAGTGGAGACTCCTTTACATGACATGTGGTAAAAGATCTGAGGGTCTGGGGCTTCTCACAGGAGTGTTCCAGAGGGTGGTGCAAACTGATATGTTGAAACCTATGTTTGGTCTCTTCTTTAAAAATGACTAGGCTATGTTATTAAAATGAAGGGCCTAGGGCTTTTCTAGTCTGTACCTATCACAGCATTGCTTTTCTAAGGTACCGGGGGACTCCCATCTCGACGATATCAGGGGTGTAGCTTGGTCAGTATGATTGAGGGCGGTGTGAGCTTCATATTTCCTAACAATCACGCTGGAGCATCTAATTAAAACACATTATATGAGAAGCAGGACATGAGGGAGGCTTAAGGGGAAGTGGGAAGAGAGAGGAGTGTGGATTGTCAGGGGTATTTAAAACGCAATAGTTTTCAAACAAATCAATATTGTTTACAGCCTTCAAAACATAAACAACAGAGAGAGTGTTTTTTTTTTGTCAGTGTGGGTATGTAAAAATCTCAGGTGACATTCAACAGACACTTCACATTACTTTTTACCCAACTATTTACTACAGAATATATTATTAGGGGGTTATTACACCCCAAACACCCCCTGGACCTATGCCCCTGGATGACAGGGAATGATTCAAGCATGTGAATCTATGAAAGATCCAAAACTGGAGTAAACATGAAGAATTGCAATGGTGGTAAAATATTGAATATAACATACATTCTAATTTGGACACATGTTTAAATTGTACTTACTTCATTGTTATTCTGCAGGAGCGTGGATCATTTTGTCATCACATTATCTTTCAACCTCACAGGTAAAGACCTAGTTTTTTCCACACTACACTCCTTTCTTCCCAAATTTCTAATCCCTTTCTGCTTCAAAATCTATATCATTCTTCTGGTTTTCACACACCATAAATCTACTTTTGCTCCAACCAGTTCAACCCTCTGCCTTGACATCGTTTCTACCCACTTTAATAATCTCCGTAGGTTTTGAGAACTTAGCATTCTTTTCTGCACTGTCCATGGACACCTCACTTTCACCATTTGACTCATGTCCTCCCTAATTTGCTCTACATCTTTTTTATCAAACCATGACATATCTTTCCTGTCTCTTCTTAACTTTCAATTTGATTTTGTCACTATCATACTTGCTATTCAGATCTACTCCACCCACAACCAACATTGATTTGGGTTTCCGGCCGCTCAAATGTTCAAAGGAAGTATATCCTGTAACATCAGAAAAGATCGTCATATATAACTACGCCATCTGATTAACATTCACTAAATGGTTAGTCATTAATATTCGGCAACTGAATACTCTCCCTGATGACGCGGTTTACCCTTTCCACTAAACTATTAGCTTAAGGGTTGTACAGAGCCATCTTCTTGTATATAATGTTGCGGTCCGCTAGATATTTTTCCATATCACTTGAGCACAATTGTGCACCATTGTCGGAAAACGAACTCCTCAGGATAACTTTCGCTTAGGAATCCTTTTTACATGAATCTTATTACCTTTCTACACAAAATCTCACCCAGGAACTCAATCTCAAAAAACTTTGAAAATGAATCTACCATTATTGCATACTTATGCAGCATTTCAACTTTCTCCATGGTACCTATTATGTCTACCGCACCTTTTGCACAGGGCCTCATGATAAATTCCACCTGTTGCAAAGGTTTTTTATGTGCTTTATGTATTTTATCACTGTTTATGCATAGCAAACACTCTTTGACTTTCCTCTCAATCTTTCTGTCCATACCGGGCCACCAAAATATCTCCCTTAATCTGCTCTTGGTTCTATGGCATCCTACATGGCCCTGATGTACCAGTCCAATTTGCTTGTTCCTTAATATCTTGGGAGGAATTAACTTGCTGCTCCTTCTTGAACCCCACATATGTCCCCTAATTCATCTTTTATAGAATTGAACCTCAAAAAATCTTTATAACATCTAGGCCAACAACTCTGAACCTACTTTGCCAATGTGATGAGATCTTCATCCTTGTCATATGCATGCCTCCATTCTTCCTTCGTTGCAGCGCTCAAATCCACAGAGGTCAAATTATCCACCTCTTGCTCCATCATGCTCTCTACACCAGTGCCCCAATTGTGTGCCAATTGCCACTAATTTAATCCTTGACAAGTTATCCGCAAATCCATTGTTTTCCCTTCCACAAACTCCATCTCAAAATTATATTCTTCCATGTTTGACAACCATATTGCAATCCTGGGGGAAGCCAACCCAGATCTTCTCATAGTTAATATATGTATCATTGGCTTGTGATCACACCAAATCTTAAATGGAATTCCCCAGACATAGGTTCTAAAATGTTTCTCAGTGCAGAATACAGAAAGGGTTTCTCTTTCTACCATTGAGTACTGTTTATTGGTATCATTCAATGTACAAAATGCATTAGCAATTTAGACTTCCTCATTGTTTTAACCTGGCTCAACACTGCTCCTGGACCATGACCACATGCATCAGTTGTCAACATCATGTTTTTCTTAATGTCTAACATTCCTACAAGTAGCACCCATTTAATCTCAGAATTCACATTGACACCTATGGCTCCAAACAAACGAAGCACCCTTTTCTAGTAAAGCATGCATATACTTTGTCTTGTCAGCAAACATGCTCACAAATTTTGAATAGAACTCAACTGCCTCCAAAAAGAAATTATCATACTTGCTACTTGGGACCGCAGCATTTTGGATATTATTGATTAATTTATCTCATGGACGAATCCTTCTTTTATTGAAAACATGTCCTAAATAAGCGTCACTGTCAACTTCAATTTGCATTTCTCAGCCTTAACAGTTAAACCATTTTGCTGAAGAATGTCCAATACTTTCCCCAGACAGTCATCATGTTCAAACTTTGATTTAGTGTGCATCTTGGAAAGAACTCACAAACATGTTTTTGCATTAGCCTCTGGAAAACAGCACTAGCTAAATTTAGGATAAAAGGCATACAATTTGATATGAAACAACCAAAATGGTGCGAAGAAGAATGTTAAGTGACATGATGATGGATGCAATTCAATCTGGTGAATGGCAGATGATAAATCAATGGTGGGAAACCAGTTCATGGATTGTGGACAACTGTTTATTGATATTCAAAAGAGGATGCCAGTAAATCTAGATTGCATTGTTAAAATCACAAAGATCAATACACATCCTCATCAAAAGATCAGGTTTGTAGACCCCCACAGTAGGCGACAACCAATCTAACGATTCAATTACTTCGTTGATGTTATTTTCACACAGTTTTTGTATTTCACATTTGACATGTTCTCTGATGGTAAAGAAAAGATTACTCCCCTTATGTACTTTAGGTTGGGCATTCCTTTTTAACACAATCTTATGGTTAAAACCCAACAACTTATTCTCATTAAACACCTTGGAATATTTATTGACCCACCATTCCCATTCGGCCTGACTTAATCTTTCTACTAACATAATTTGTTCTCTTGCCCTTGGCCACAAGTACATTCCTAGGGCAGCTTGATGTATCCAACCTAGAT
This sequence comes from Lissotriton vulgaris, assembly GCF_964263255.1. NCBI lineage: Eukaryota > Metazoa > Chordata > Amphibia > Caudata > Salamandridae > Lissotriton > Lissotriton vulgaris. The sequence goes on along the minus strand of NC_141686.1, from coordinate 44,033,401 downwards.
TGGGTGCGCCTTTCTTGGCTATATAAACTCTTCCTTGTATCTTTCTGTGCTTAAAAATTATATTGGATAGAAAATAACCAATCACTTCAGAAATTCAACTCTCTCACCACCATATCCACTTAAGTTTACGTAGCTTTCTTTAACAATTCTATGTTCCAGTCGTAACAATCCTTGGTAATTTTTTCTTTGACACAATGGTATATCGTGCCCCAGAATCCATGAGCACTTCAAATTCCACATTATCTATGCATTATAGTGCACTTTGGAACTTTTACGCATTTCTCTCTGTACACGTCATGGTCACTTTCTTCAACCTTTTGACACTCATCAACAATATTAGACATTTTTTAAAGTTAATACATAGCTTTCAGAGTTGTAATCATCCTGACTGACATTTACACTTTCATCCTGACTGACATTTACACTTTTACTTTCTAATGTTGCCTAGCTTGATAAGCTTTTACACATGCCTGTGAAATGTCCCAATTTCTTACATTTCGTGCAAGAAACATTCCTAGCTGGACAATGGAGAGCGTTTGCCCTGTGCTCAAAGCTACCACACCTCAAAAACATTCCCCGTTATGGTTCTGTTTCACTTGTCTTTATCCCCTTAGTTTACCACCCATGGAATCACTCCTTTTTAATTATTCTTTGCCTTCATAGAGGATACTGACTCAACTACAACTTCACCGTCACATATATGCCTTGTACCGTCTTGTTTTGCTTTTCATTCATAATATTAAATCATTTATCAGTTCATTCTTCACCCATAGGTAATGTAAGAGCTTCTATTAATGTTGGATTGCATGTGTTCCATAAATTTTGCTGAATAGTCTTGTTATAGGTATGCATCATCAACTGATCATGTATGTACTAGTCTTGTACACCTATAAAAGCACATTTAACAATGCTCTGAGACTGGTAAGAAAATCATCAATTGGCTCATAGTGGCGCTGTACCATTGAAAATAATTTTTAAAGCTCTAAAATTATGTTGCGTCTGTTCTCAAAATACAATTTTTATTCTTTGAAGGTCTTTGAGTATAACAAAAAGGTATTGCCTCCTTCATCTTTTGTTAATGGAGGAAGAGTGTGATACACTCTCAGACCTTACTTCCCATGACAATGTGATAAGGTTGCTTGCTTCCTGTGAATTTTTCATCCCCTGAAGCTAGCATGTATATTTGTTTATGAGTCTATCCATTTTTCCCAAGGGGACTCTGGTTCTCCTGGATGTGGTAAGAAACTTGCAGGTGGCACCATTTGTGACATGGTTTAGCAATTTATGGTGAGTGATGTATTTGGAATCAATATATTTGTCAAAATACCACATATGACACAGACCTCTGAATCCCAGAGACAACTACCGCATGTAAGATACAAAAATTGACTTTTACCATTTTGCATATTTACAACAGGAGAATATGAAAGGCAATACAAATAAAATCGGACCTTCAAAACAACCAACATCAAAACCTCCCTCCCCACCCCCCAGCGCACCATCTCCTTATTCTGGAACAGCATATCACTGACCCAGACTGCCATTGATCAACACTAGGGCTCAACGTCCGCAATACCATTTCCTGCCGAGGAATGGCGAGCAACACAAAAAAGAGTGCATGGAATGGGAGAGGCCAACCACAAAAGACATGGAGGTCACCCTGGGTCTCGGCCTCGGTCCCCCCGTGGCGGTTCCAGCTCCAGACCTCGGTAATCCGCTCAGCGCCTCCAGATCTTGTAGTGCTTCCGGGGGCACCCTGTAGCTTCAAAAATTAGGATCTCGAGGTCCATACAAAATCCATACCATTTTTCCAGGTCAAGACTGAGGGGCAACCACCGCCTTCCAGGCTCTGGCTTTGTCTCTCTTCGCTAAAGTAAACCTAGGATCATGAGATGACGCTTATAAATGTTGCCCCCGATCCTTTCCATCACATGTAGGAGGACAAGTTTTGGTGAATTAGGGAGCTCCCACCCCAGCACTTCAGAAAGACAGGCCAGAACCCCCCTCCAGAATCGTGCTAGCGCTGTGCAGTATAGTGTGTAGCAGAGGATAATTATTGGAAGTTAAAAAAGTATTACTGGAAGGAGATATTTAAATAAACCAACAAAAGAAATGTAGTCACTATTGTCTTCTCTACTGCAGTATTTATAAGGAAGAAAAGAAATAAACAAACAATTACAATATTTGTTTTCACCGTTGTCTGCTACAATATGCTTTTTAGATAAGGTACCCAATACCACTGGGTAGTTATAGTTAAGTTAGTGTTGCTTATTTTTGTGTTGCTAATAATTATGGCACCGTTTGATGAACCTCCACAAGACTTTCCAAAAAGGTGTACATTTTTTTACTAGTTTGTGCATGGAACATTTCAGAGTGATCCGTAGTGAGTCCCGAGATAAAAGGGAATCCCAAAATGCAAAATACAGATGCATTTTGAGTAGCCTTCTTTAAGAAACACTACTGCAAAAACTGCCGAACAGAATTACACCAAATGTGTTTGGACGCTAGATATTGGTACGCAGATTGTGCTTTTTGTGATTTGGTGGTAATCCGTTCAGTAGTTTTTGAGAAATAAAAGTACAAAAATATTTCTATATCTGAATAAATGGGTCCACTAGTCTCATTGACTGCAAGCAACATCAGAACAATGTTGCTGGCAGAGGTTACAGGACTTGGTGACTAAGTCCCCTGTCCTGAACTTTAGACAAAAGTTATATAAGGGGGTAAGGTAGCAATACCCTGCCGCTCTAGGCCCCTTTGGAGCAGACCGAGAGGTAGTCTCTGGGGCCAAAATTTAAAAAAGGCAATTTTTGTGGCAATCTTGCAGGATTGAACACAAAAATCACAAACTGGCGGTCCGGGGCAACATTGTTTAATTAAGAGGAGTAGGGTGCACAGCCCCCCTCCCTGTCAAGCACACCCCCAAGGTTAAATGCCATAAGGGGAGGGAGGCACGTGGCCCTCCTCCCTGAGCCTTTATAGGCCCCCTTGGTGCCCATCCTGTGGCCAGAATGTTCTCAAAAGGGGAGGGGGGCTGTTCGGCCCCTCCTCCCCAAGCCTCTAAAAAAAACTAGGGCCTCATTCCTTAGGCCAATTTTTTTTAATTAAAGGGGAGGGCGACCATGAGTCCCCCTCCCTAATCCATTATAGGCCCCAAGGAGCCCACCCCTTGGGCCTAAATGCACAAAACGGGGAATGGGCACATGTTCATGATTCCCAAGCCTTCAAAGACCCCAGGGATCAATTCCCTGGGGTCTATATACTTTTGAAAAGGCAGGGGGCCGGGACACAGCAATTTCCCTGCCGGCACTGGTGCGGGCACGTAAACTTGTGTTTGCTCCCGCCTGGCCAGAGCATTTGTGAATCCCCTGCCAAAGAGGAGCAAACACAAGTCTGTTCAAAGTAGGTGGAAGCTTTATAAATGTTCCTGCCGTCTGGGAGCACACTTGTGAACTGTTTCCCTGCCTGCACTGTTGAGGGCAGGGAAACAGCTCAACATATTGTTCGCGCCTGGAGGGGGCAGCATAAATAGCTCCTCCCTCCAGGGTTTGTCTCCCTCCCATTTATTATTGATTTTTGGCCCTGGGGATTTTGTCCCAGGGGACAATTAAGGCTCGGGAGGGGGACTGCATGCCTAACTCCCCTGTTACTTGTTTTGATTTTTGGCCATGAGGGATGGGGTCCACAGGGCCAACAAAGGGTCAGATAGGAAGATACACACTCCCTCTCCAGGTCATGACAGCTAACCCTATGCTGCTTATTTCAAAAGCTAAATACGGTGTGAGGTTGGCAGCTTGCTGCGGGTTTGGCCATAAATCCTGGCGGCAGGCCATGTCATGTGACTAACCCTCACACCACAAGGCCAAAGGTTATGCCCAGTGTGTGGTTGGCTGACTGCGGGGAGTTGGAAGTAGGGCCTAGCTGCAACATAGGCCCTACGGCTTACCCCACACTGCACGTGACAAAAGACTGTGCTCAACATGTGGTTGGCTTCCTCCAGGTGTCTTGGCACCTGCCAGACCCTGTGGCCAAACCCCTGCTGTGCCCAGTCAAGTTTGTACGCAGTGTGAGGCTAGCTGTCAATGAGGGCTTAGCCGCATGGCCTGGCGGAGGGTTGGCTTTACATATGGTAATAAAATATTACTTTATGCTAAAAAAAACTAAAAATTCACTGAAAACATCAAGGGATAAAGTAACATTATCATTAGGTGTGATAAAAAGATCTGTTTTGTTTTTAAGAAAACCCTTAAAAATTCACTGAACAAACAAAGGTTAAAGTAACGATATAGTAAAGTGAATATGTCAGCGACAACATTAATGTTTTGACCTAAAAAAAGAAATTCATCAGTTATTCTTTAAAGTAAATTGCATTTATATAGTTCTTACTTCCCCTGACGAGGCGTTGAAGTTAGTAGAGCTAAATATAACTTACGCCTGCTGCTTTACACTGCTTATGACCTCATATATTAGATCACTCATGTTGTATGACATCATTAATTACAACACTGATGACTTCATTCAAGCTTCTTTTTTAAACATTACTCTATAAACTAGCATGGCATTAGAGGCCTGAATGTAAGTACAAAATAGCTTAGAATAATATGAAGCATCACTAATGCCATCACAGATAAACTCCCTTAGGTGTAGCAAGCATGTGTTATGTGCAACATTGACCCTATACCATACAATTCACGGGTAGCCTAGTTCACATTAACAATCAACCACAATAAATGATACACACACTAAAAGAATGAATTCGAGACCAAACTATAAAAACAAGCATTTTCAATGCAATGGTTTCGCCTTTGGAAGAGTTTGAGCTATTGGCATTGTTAATGACAAATTTTTTATTTATGTGTTGGTTTAGAAAACAGATAAATAAATGGCATTGTCACTTACATTGTTATTAGCTTAATCTCTGCAGTCTCTAGAACTCCATAGCACTCCCTAGTTACTCTACTCTCCCTAACACTGTGCACTTCCTAGCACTCCCTAGCTTCCCTAGTAACTCCGCACCTCTTAGCACTGTGCACTTCCTAGCACTCCCTAGCTTCCCTAGTAACTCCGCACCTCTTAGCACTGTGCACTTCCTAGCACTCCCTAGCTTCCCTAGTAACTCCGCACCTCTTAGCACTCTGCACTTCCTAGCACTCCCTAGCTTCCCTAGTAACTCCACACCTCTTAGCACTCTGCACTCCCTAGTCACTCCCTAGTCACTCCCTAGTCACTCTGCACTCCCTATTCACTCTGCACTCCCTAGTCACTCTGTACTCTCTAGTCACTCTGCACCCCCTAGTCACTCTGCACCCCTAGTCACTCTGCACCCCCTAGTCACTCTGCATCCCCTAGTCACTCTGCACCCCCTAGTCACTCTGCACCCCCTAGTCACTCTGCACTCCCTAGTCACTCTGCACTCCCTAGTCACTCTGCACTCCCTAGTCACTCTGCACTCCCTAGTCACTCTGCACTCCCTAGTCAGTCTGCACTCTCTAGTCACTCTGCTCTCTCTAGTCACTCTGCACTTCCTAGTCACTCTGCACTCCCTAGTCACACATACACACTTAGAGACACACACACCCCCCTGCAGAGCCACACACACACACCCCCCAGAGCCACCCCCCGAGCCACACACACATACACAACTAGAGCTACACACATATATCCAGAGCCACACACATACACACTGATTACAAACACACACCGAGCCATACACACACCCAGATGCACACACACATACAGAGCTACACATACATACCCAGAGTCACACACACACACACACACCTAGAGTTACACATACACCTTTCCACTCTTGCTTGCTTGAGTCTTCTCTCTCCTGTCCATCTCACTGAGCAAGGTTCGGGTATAAAGTCCTTTTACGGAAGTCCAGAATCTATGCAGGAGTGGGAGGCAGGACTAATGGGGTCAGTGAGCTAATGGGTGCGAGGAAAGGATACCATATGTCAGGATGTCAGGCCAATCAAATTGCAATTAAAAGTACAATTTAGAGGCTCACCGGGGGCTCATCGCAAACCGCACCCGGTCAGAACTGAGCCATCTCTGCAGGCTACCCCCCTGTGCCCCACTGGTACAAGCGGTTCTGTCTCTCAGCTGCGCTTCCCCCAAGATCCACTGCTGGTTACCTCAACTGTGCCTCTTAGCTGTCCCCAGCTGTCTCCACCGGGTGCCAAAATCTCCACTCCCGGCCAGGACGGCGTCGGCGTCAAAAGGCTAAACTGCCGCGCTGCGGCAACAGCGGAAACACGGACTGGCGCTGTCAACGAGGAGAGGATGAGATGTGCTGAAAATCACCATGTGTTGCTCAGCTGAGCTGACACAGAACTGTACCTTTCCAATGCCATGTTTGCGTATGTGTGCCAACTGCCGAGCCGGATTGAATTCAGAGGGACTGCCCGCCCAGCAGATGTGTCTGATGTTTTCTTGTTTCCGCTTCAGCCTTCAGAATAATTCCTTCAACAGCACTGCTGCAGCCGAGTAAGTGCAAATGTAAAATATTTAACAACTACTAAAATGATAGAGTAGAGTAACATGAGACAGGGTTATATCACGGACAGCGGGAGGGGGGCGGGAAAGTCTCGGACAGCGGGAGGGGGGGGGCGGGAAAGTCTCGGACAGCGGGAGGGGGGGCGGGAAAGTCTCGGACAGCGGGAGGGGGGGGCGGGAAAGGCTCGGACAAAAGACAACATGAGACGGGGCATTGGAAATAACAACAACTTCAAACTCGCCAACCACTTCGGCCAAAGGCTTTTCCAAAATGACGAAAAAATCACGGGACAAAAAAAAAAAAGTACACGCCCACAGCCACATGACGTCAGAAAAGAGGCAGGATGAGAAAAACATTGCCGAAATGCCCATGAGTCGCCTCGCAGGATGACGGATGCCTCTGTTTGCCAATGGCTAGCGTCCATTTATGGAGCTAGCCAATGGGAAACAGAGGCGGGACGAACATCCATACTGTTAACAAAAGATTTCTCCTGGGAGGAGCTAGTGCTCCGGCCCAGGCGAAACCTAAAAACGCTGCAGGAAAGGGTGGATAGCGACCGTATTTCAGAATGAATTCTCCTTGGCGTCTGGCACATCCAGTTTAACGGGAAAAGGCCACAGGAGCCGCCTGCAAATACAACTTCACAAAATCAAAGTACCACTCGGGATAGGGGTACAGGGAGATTTGCAAAGGTCCAAAACATTACCGAGAGAAGGCATTGCATTCAACCCGGCAGATTCGTTCACTTGTAGGCCATAGCATGCCACAAAACATCAAACCGTAACCAAAACTCCAGCTTTAAACAAAAGATGCCACGAAGGTGCCAAAATCGGACATTTGCCAGAACCTGGGGTGGCTGAAAGGGGGCAATGTTTCAATGGTCTACGCTTGAAATGGGCTGGCTGCACCCTCGTTGTGGTGAGTCCCTCAGTACACCACATGGATTAGTTTTCCATTGCGGTGCATCTTCGAGGACTACACCCAACCAACCCCACCGCGGTAACTCTGCAAAATATCCTGCCAGAGAAATGTTTCAAATTCTCCAATATCTACCTAGATACCCATGTTTATGAGGGAGCTCCATCAGCAGAGCCAGTCCATTCTTTTACACCCACAAATAGTTTGTAGTAGGAAGGTCAGACACCTGCATCTCAGATACCCAAACACGAAAACAAAGGGACACTTTTTATACCCAACTCCGCAAACAGCGTGGACAAATGGGTCAGTCTATATGATGCACTAATAAGCTCCCCATACGAGTGACTGTGTGAACTAAGGAATGCCTGATGCCAAAGAGCTGTCCTACCAAGAATCAAGGAGAAATGAACCGTAGTGCCTATAAAAAGGACCCCCCCCCCCCTTCTGAGGGTCTGGCTGCCTTCCGGGTCTCTACCGTAGAGTGCAGTGCACCGCAAGTGCCATTCATTTCTGAAAGAGCATAAAACCCATTCCAAAACGGCTGGCAGTTCAGCATTCAAAGAGGACTGCCGGCGAATATGCAGGTGCACGTTCAGATGGCCAACTTGTAATGTTTCTGCACACCTTCATTACGAAATCAATGACTGCAGTCTGAGTGTATATGGGCATTCATTATTGATATTTAGGCAAAAAAGGTTTAAAAACTTTTCAATAAAAAAAACTGCCAAAGCCAATCAGCTGGCAGCCAACGCCGGGCTCCTGTTTTGCCAATTGTCGAGAAAGGAGAAAACTTTCTGAATTAAATATTTTATAACAGCCTAACGAGCTCATGTGAGGCAGAAAGTGCAGTACACTGCCTAATCGCCAGAGTCTAGTTTGATCACTTCCTTCCAATTCTCATAAGCATCCAAACGTACACATTAAGACCTGGAGCATCACTAATACATACAGTAGTAGAACAAAATGTCACGCTGAGATGTGAAAGTCGATAGGGGGCTAAAAGAAGGTAAAGAGTCAAACCACCGACATGTTTAAACTGTTTGATTTACCGGGCCCTGGGTAGTAGTGAATAACGTGAGTCAAATGTGCACATGCATTTAAAATCCCAGCTTAACGTCCGGTCTGCTCAAAAGATGGCAGAGTAAGAACAGTTCAGATCAGTGGCGTCACTAGAGAGGTGCGGGGGGTGCGGACCGCACAGGGTGACACCATCCGTTGGGGTGACACCGACCGGCAAAAATTAAGAAGCGGGGCTGCGGAGCCCTGACATGCTAATAGCTGAGGCGTGGTGCAAATAATCCAGGCAAGAGAGCCCCACTGCATCCCAACTTGACTGAAACAAAGTGAGCCCCTGTCTGTGTCCCCGCTGAAAGCTGTTTAACGTGAAGAGAGCAGGAGGGTTTAAGGGGCTTGACAGGAGACGCCTTGTGGCTGGGGCTGCCCTTTGTTTGCAGTGCCGCTTTGTTCGTCTTAGAAACCATCTGAACGGGGATGACGACTTTTTGCTATTTAGTTAGAAGGCTGGCAGGACAGAATCTTATGAGCAGCAAACACTGAGTGAAAAAACCATTAAAGCGAAAGGTCCGCTTTTCTTATTTTATTTTATCTCATCGATCAAAAACCAACGGCGTGAGACAGTGACTCTCCAGTCCAGGTTTTTTTTCTTTGTTTATGGGATTTGCAATTTTTCCGATTAAAATGTACTAAATGAGACTACAGTTCCCAGAATGCAAAGCATATACCTAGGCCTGGGGAACGTGCGAGTCTTGTTGAGGTTTTAATGTTGTTCCCTGTGTTGGTTTGTCCTCTAACAGTCACTGCTAGAAAGCCCCTATTTCTCTCAAGAGTTTGATGGGGGTTTGCGCCAGGGATATAATCATTTTTTTTTTGCACTTTTATGTAGCGTGAAGTCATCTCGAACGTATTGGAGCACTTTACACGAGCACCAGTTACAGCACACAAGGTCACATTAATCAATCTTTTTAGCTATCCCAAGTACAATAAAATACGCAGTTCCCTACTCAGATCACTTCCAGGGTCCTCAAGTTTCACATCTGCTTGCTTGAGTAGTTCATCCAATGTATCTTTTCCCGATTTTCATGTTAGGATTTTTACCTATTTATCCCATTTTAAAATCAGGACAACAATTTCCAGGATGCAAGGAATAAACATGGCCAATTGAAAAAAGACGGTCTGACCAGCTTCCTGTCAAACTCCACATCAATGTCACAATTCTTCACATTCTACGCCTCTTCAGGGGTAGTATGCGCTACATAAAAACAATTTATATATACATATATACCACCCCTCTGAGCCCAGCATGGGTCCAGCCCAGAGATCTGGATCAGAGATTTATCAGGCCCACTTGGAGTACCAAACCAGTCCAAGTTTTGGCTTTACATTCTGAGACTTCTAGGGCCAGATGTAGGTAAATCACATTTACCGATTTTGAAATACCAAATTTTACCGATTCGGTATTTCAAAATCGGTAAATGGGATGTAGGTACCAACATCTGGATTTTTTACCGATACCTTGAAACTCGGTATTTACCCATTCGGTAAATACCGAATCGGTATTTGCTATTGAATCCTATGGGCCTTGAAGCCCATAGGATTCAATGCAAATACCGATTCGGTATTTACCGAATCGGTAAATACTGAGTTTATCAAGGGTGCAGGGGGTGTCACTTTGACACCCTCTAGCACCCCCAAAATGGGCATGTGTGCAATGTGGCACACAGACATGCCCTAAGGGCACGTCTGTCTGTCACATGGCACATGTGTACATGCACAGATGTGCATGTACACAGGAATCGGTATTTTACCATGGATTTGTATTCCATGGTAAAATACCGATTCTGAAAGCCATGTGCCAATGGAAAATTGGCTACCCACATATCATTCTAGCATTTTCGGTAATTTTACCAAATCGGTAAATATTACCGATTCGGTAAATTTACCGATTCAGTAATAATACCGATTCGGTAAAATTACCGAATATGTGCACCTACATCTCATAGCCCTTTACCGATCGGAAATGGCCGAAAATCTGTATTTTCGTCCGATTCCGATCGGTAAAGGGCTACCTACATCTGGCCCTAAGTTCCATATTGTCCATTATAACAAAGTGTCAGAATGCGAAGCAAAATCAGAACAAGGCAAAGTTCCTCGGTTAAACTTTGGAAACGAAGAATCTCCATTCCTGCTTTGTTCTGGCCCTTAGTTCGCTTACCCGTCCTCGCATTCTCGTGAACCTTAGCTTAAGAGATTTAAAACATAGTGTGGCTGTCAAACAAGGACAATGTTTGTTCCATTTGGTATCGACGCAGTTAAGCAACATCAATGCGTTTTTCCTCTTCAGCAACTGATGGATGCGGACCGCATGGGTGACACCATGAGTTACCGCACTGGGTGACACCAACCCTAGTGATGCCTCTGGTTAACAAACCCCTAAAGCAAACACTGACTCTGGCCTGCCACCAGCCCACCAATATGAGACGAGATCCACTAACTGCACCAATGAGAATCTGAGGTCTAGACATTTCGCAAAGCAATGCATAACATTACAGCATTAGCGACTTCTACCACATGGTAAAGCTTACACTACAGTAACGTGCTACACAAACTTGTTATCAATTCATGAAGGGGAAACGGCCACTACAACGAGGCCGTTTCCACAAATACCTTAACCACGCATGCAGTACAATGCATGCGTGGTTACCACGAAAGCCTTTACCACGCATACCTTTACTATGAGGTATGTAGTAAAGGCATATGTGGTAAAGGTTAAAAGTAAAAAAGGGGGCTTGAGGGGGTTTCCCCCCCATAAATAAAACTCACCAGAAGTCACGTCGGGATATGCAGGCAATCAACGTCGTTTAAGAGAAAACGGAAAAAAACTTCCGCTTCCTCTTAACGACGTATGACGTCACAACGGAAGAATTCGAGGAAAAGCAAATGCGTAGAAATACCATTCCGTTGTAACGCATGCGTGGTAAAGGCATGCGTTGCAACGGAATCCGAAGACATAACCAAGACAGCAGCATTAACTACACAACACCCAATAAAGCAACATGTTCGCATAACATGCAACGAAAACAAAACATTTGGGAAATGCAACAAACACAACCAGCAGAGAAATAAAACCAATTCATCTTACTGGTACATCATTGCAGATCTCTCTTAGCTCGGTCTCTATTTTCTCCCGGTATTCTTTGGCCATTTGGTTTTTTTTTCCAGTGCCTTCCGTTTTCTGCTCGATACTAGAAACAACCCTCCACGATGACCTACGAGCTCCTACCACATTCTTGTAAGCAACAGACAGAAGGTTCCGCTCCTCGTTGGACAATCCACTTTCACCACATTCCTCCGTTACCTTCTTCATGTTCTGTGCCATGTCATCGTATCTCTCGGCCTGTTCTGCCAATTTGGCTTTCTGCACCAGCTCGTTTTTATCCATGACTGCACTAGCTAAGTAAGACAAGCACTCACCTGGGCTTCCTCCGGCGGCCGTGGTCGGCATGGAATGACACAAAAACAAACCCCCAAAAAAAAAAGAAACTCCGCCCACCGCCACGATGACGACATCGCAGAGGCGGAGAGGGAAAAAATCACGGGAACGCCCCCGAATCTGGTCCGGCCTTGACGGACAGATCTGGCTCCCAATGGCTAGCCTCCATTTATGGAGCTAGCCAATGGGAGCCGGGGGACGTTCCTGAAGCCCATATTGTAAACAATAGATTTCGCCTGCGCCGAAAAGCTGCGCAGAGCTCAGCCTTCGGCAGGCGAAACCTAATAACACATTTTATATATGTTTCAAAACCAAGAAATTTGTTCAAATGTAAGTGCTTTTTATGTTAGAAATATTCATAAGTAAGTAAAACATTCAAACATGTGCACTTTTACACACAGTGCAATCCTATGGGAGGAAAAGTCAAAGATGCATAAAGGTAGGTACAGTTGTTTGCAGGGGTTCACCTTCGGGGTTCAGAGTTGTAGTGGGCCAAGGTCCAAAGTACTACCAGCAGTTCTACCGGAACTGCCTGGGTTCTACCCAGGAGCAGGGTACTGGTAAGGCTGGTAGCTGGCACGCTATGATGAAGGGGGGTCACCTGAAAATAGACTGCACAGGGTGACTTGTGGGCAAGTCCGAAGGCTCCCAAACAGGGGCTTAGGCTTCAAGGGGTTTAGGAGCAAGAGGGCACAGCCAATTTGCAGGGACCTAGGCCAGGCAGCTCGGGTGCAGAGTGGTTTCGTAGAGTGGGCAAAGTTACACCTCTCTGTCAGGGCCACTCACAAAGTGGGTCTCAGTGATACTGACGTCCCTTAATGGTCTCTTGGTCCTGGTGCAGGGAGGATCTGAGCTGGTGTTTGGTGCAGGGTGTCTGGTACCCCAGGGGTTGGTACTGCACGGCTCCGGTTGGTCCTGGTGTCTTCACACTCGGGGGGGTAACAGATCTGACCTTCCAGAGCATGAGTATCTTCCCCTGGTTATCTGCTGCATCGGTCGGGCCGGGGAGCTGCAAGGTGGAGGACTGGGCTCTGCTTGTCAGTGCATATGGACTCCAGGGGAGTAGCTCTTCTACTCCAAGGGTGATTGTAGGAGATTTTTTCAAAGTGTTGGCAGGCTACTCAAAGCTTTGGTAGTTCTAAAGTTCACAGGATGAATCACTCTGTCACAACTGTCGAGAGAGGGCTGATGACGGGCAGGGTTTTCGCCACAGGTCTGCAGCACGTCTCACCAGGTAGTGACTCTTCTCCTTCCTTCTCTTGGTCCATCAAATCTGAGTTGTTTGGTTCAAGGGTGCAACATATATATTCAATTTAGGGGTATTTAAGGAGAGTGATAGGAAGTAGAAAAGGGCTGCCTACCTTTAGGGTGTCGACACCCTCTATATGACCACTTCCTGTGAGAAGTGGACATAATTCTGATAGCCCAGAAAAACCAAAAATCTTATATGGAACATATTGGTCACAGGTCATCAACAGTCATCTGTGCACAGAGTTACTCTTCAATTCCATGCTTTATAAAGTGTTCAATACCTCTACACGACCATGATGCATTAGAAGCACATGCAATTTGTTAATACTTACACCCATTAGTTGGACACAGGCTGAACAAAATAAAGTAAAAAAGTAATATGGTTGTTACCCGCCACTGTGTAAACTATAAAACAAACTAATACACAATGTTATGTTAAAGAGATTTGTAAGGCGCGGCTAACACCATTAGGTTTCTTGGCGCCATAATGAAGAGAGCAGATGAAGAAGCAACAGAGGACGTTTTATTGGTAAGATTCAGTAAAAAGATAAGTTTTGAGAGAAGATCTGAATTTGGGGTACGGAGTGGACAGTCTGAGAGGCAGGGGGAGGGAATTCCAAAAAGTGGGGGCCAGGAAGGAGAACTTAAGCCCGCCATGTTTCTTCCTCTTGTATCTGGGAGTGGATAACAGGGCCAGTTGGGAAGACCGGAGAGTGCGAGGGGGAACATAGGGTTGAAGAAGGGAAGAGATGAAGTGGGGGCCCTGACCGGCAAGGGATTTGAAAATGATGCAGCCCAGCTTGAACCTGCAGCGGGCGGCTACCGGGAGCCAATGGAGGCTCTTCAGGAGGGGGCGGACATGTTGATCTCTAGGGAGAGAGTGAATCAGGCGGGCAGCCTGATTCTGGATGAGCTGAAGCCGCCTAAGCTGGTAGGCTGGAATGCCAACATAGAGCGCGTTGGCGTAGTCGAGCCTCGATATTACTAGCGCTAGCAAGGCTAGGGTGAGGGCCTCAAAAGTAAGTAGCCGGGAGATTTTCCTAATTTTCCTTAATTGAAAATGGCTGGAGGAGACTACCGCGCTGATCTGGGGCGTCATAGAAAGGTCGCTGCTGATGACGACTCCCAGACTTTTGGCACAGTTGGCCGGGCGGGGTGGACTGCCGAGGCTGACTGGCCAGAAGGAAGAGTCCCAGGGGTTGGAAGGGCCCCCGACAAGAACCAGCTCGGTCTTGTCGGGGTTGAGCTTCAGATGGTTTGAGCTCATCCAATTGCTGATAAAGCAGAGGGTATTTTGGAAAGTGGAAATGGAATCATCAGAGGCATCAATATTGAAGATTAGTTGTATGTCATCAGCGTAGTTGAACGCTGTGACATTGAACTGCCGGAGGGCACGGATAAGTGGGGAAAGATACAAATTAAAAAGGAGGGGGGATAGGGAAGAACCCTGCGGGACACCACAGGTAAGTTTGACCTGGGAAGCAGAGAACTGGGATAGTCTGACAGCTTGATGGCGTTGAGTCAGAAAGGAGCGGACCCAGGCCAAGGCGGTACCCTGGATGCCGGCCTCTCCGACACGGTCGACCAAGATATCGTGGTCGACCGTGTCAAAGGCGGCCGACAGATCCAGGAGGACCAAAGCCTGGCAGATGTTTCACAAATTGGATAATGTCATTAGTGAGGTCATGAGTGATGTAATTTAAGATGTCATGAGTGATGTCATAAATTATGACATAGAACATATCATGAGTGATGTAATATGGGAGGCCATAAGCATTGCATTGTCGGGGGCAAGCAATAGTTAGCTCTGCTAACTATAACTGGTGAATTTATTGTGTGTTTTTTTAGTTTAAAACGTTAATGTTGGTGAAAAGAGACTAGTGCCACTTCATGATGGTGGGCCGCAGATGGGTTCACCAACCCCAATAAATCCAACAACAGTCGTCTTCCAAAGTAACCAGACAACAAGCTTTGGCCCATATATGCTCCTTAGTGAGATTTATTGACAAAATCCACCCGATGCGTTTCGCAGCGTCCGCTGCTTGTTCACGACTGTGTGTGTGTGTTACAGAATCAATAATTCAAAGTTGGAATTACTTGTGAAATTTGCAACAAGAGATTGTGAAAAGTTGACTGAATTAATTGAGGACATCACAACACAACTAAAGGCGATGTGTGATGATGATGAATTCAAACGCAACATGGCAAAAATGGAATTAAAACTTTAGAAAATTAAAAAAGACATAAGAGAGAAGAAACAACGAAAACGTTGTCGACTATGAAAAAGGACAAATTTTAACATTTGCCAAGAAATATGATCGTCTTCGAGGACAAGGAGGGCCATCAGAAACAGGGGTGGCTTCAACTATAAGAGAAAGAGTAGATGTGAATCCGATCATGTTGCAATCAACTAAAAATCCAGAGCCAATGTCCACTGCAAGTGGTGGAGAATCTGTGTCTGATCTGTCTGTAAAAGACAGAATTTGAAAGGAGTTTTCGTTGATGGCGCAAGACAGGTTTGCCGTCCAGAACAAACCGGGAAGCAGCAAACAACGAGGTTGTGGTCGTGTTAGTGGAGGAAGAGGCGACGGAAGACTACAAGAAACAAAAAAGGGAGCAATGGACAGCCCCGTAGGATCCAGGACAAGGTGGCAGAAAAAAATCCAAGGAATGGAGGAATCCGAACTAATTGAGAAAACAGTAATCAATCTGTTGGAACGTCCATTAACCAAACAAGAAGCTCAGGTGTTATCGTTGGAACTTACATTTTGTCCATTGAGTGAATTTGATTATACTCAGGCGAGAATTGATTTATTTCAGTGTACCAGAAAAGTAAGACTGAAGAAATGGTTTGCGACTAAAGTATTGAATAAGGACAATGTAAGTGGCACACACAATGTTGTTAATAACCTATGTATTGATGACATAGAAATGTTACATGTTGTCAATGAATTGGGGGGGTCAACAAGATTTTAATTCTGACCCCTATCCTAATCTGATAAATGACAACATCAGATTAGATTTAAGTTGCAAGAGTCATTTTAAGTCTAAATCTATTTTTCTGCCACAAATACACAATGAGGCTCTTGATGTCTTTGAAAAAGGGGTGGTCAAGGGTTTCAAGAAATTGGTACATATTGCACGTCAGGGCCAGAACAACCTTACTACTCAACAAATTACTGCTATTAAAACACTTAAAGATGACGCCACCATATTCATCAAGAAGTCCGATAAGGGCAGTAATGTGGTGGTCTGGTCAAGAGATAGATACGTGAGGAAGGTTTGAGGCAGTTAAACAATAACACCCAATATGAGATCAGTTCAAGAACTGTGTATGACTTAAACAACAAAGAGTGTAAATCAAAATTGTGGGAATGGAAATATAGAGGGGCATATTAGAACAGGATGAATACAGCTTCCTTTACTGTAAGTTCCCTAAGATACCGGTTTTGTATATGCTACCGAAAGTCCATAAAGACAAGTAAAATCCTCCCGGTAGGCCTATTCCTCTAGGGGTAGAGCTTCAGAGAATACCTCAAGGTACGTGGATCACTTTCTTCAGCCTATGGTTAGAAAGTTGCTGTCATTCATCAAAGATACAGGGGATTTCCTACGTTTAATACGTAACGTTGAGTGGAATGAGAATTGTGTTATGATGTGTTTAGACGTAAACAGTCTATACACTAGTATTCCACATGAGTTGGGAATTAAGGCAAGCAGATATTTCCATAGAGAAAGATCCTTATCATATATATATATATATATATATATATATATATATATATATATATATATATATATATATATATATATATATATATATATATATATATATATATATATATATATATATATAGTCGCCAGTAGGTATATATAGTTAGGACCTAGTTTCATAGGAAATCCGCAACATTCTATTGGGAATAACTTTGGCGCCGGTTGATGAATCTTCGCGAATTTCTCAAAGAAGATGGCCCGCTCCGCTCCTTCCCTGAAAGTTTTGGGGGGATTCGTCAAGTGTGGGCTGAGAAAAAAGGGGGGTACCAAAACATGTTTTCCCCATGTTATTTTCCATAGGACGATTAGACACGGCTACAGCCCGAACAGCTGAACGGAATTACACCAAATTTGGCAGAGAGGTAGAGTTCGGTTCGCAGATCGCCCTTTTGCTTAAATGGTGTAAATCCCTCCAGTAGTTCCTAAGAAAATCAAAAGGAAAAAAATGTATATATCTATAAGCCCGAACCGTACGTGTACCGTACGCGTACCGTGCGCGCACCGTACGCGTACGTGCGCGGACCTTTGCGTGCGCGAGCTGCATGCTGAATGGCTGCCAATGTCTGTTAACACTCCAAACAGAAATTGTTGGCAGCATCTTGTGCCTCGGTAGACTGAGGCACAGGAAAGCAGAAAAACAAACGTGTAGAACTCAAAAAGGGGGCAGGGTAGAAGCTCCCTGACCACCTAGTCCCACAAGGACCCCCCAGGCCAACAATAATTCTTTTTTTCAAAAATCACGGCGTGCGCGCACCGTACGTGTACCTAAGTGATTTTTCAAAAAAAAAATTGGGGGGGGGGGTCATTGTGGGATCCCGTGAGCAGGCCTAGGGGGTCAGGGTGCTTCTACCCTGCCCCCTTTGCATGTTTTCCCCCTTTGTTTCACTGCTTTCTTGTGCCTTGGTTCGACCGAAGCACGAGATGGCTGCCAACACCAGCATATCTCCCAAAGATCTAGCCTTGCTACAGGTCACTAGCGGATGTGGTGGCAGATCTTTTCTCAGCACCTCATCAGTAAGCAAGATGTGCCAATTCTTGCGCATCATTGCTTTGAGGTTGCCGGCCCCCGTGGAGTAAGGTGTTATCATCCTAAACATGCCCTTCTCATTAGTGTTGGTCCCACCCGGTTTCTTTTTGAGCAGGTCCTCCCTGGGGATCCTCTTAACTCTCCTCAGTGTGTTCTGCAGTAGTGGTTCATCATACCCTTCCAGGCGGAAGCAGGCCAGGCAATCTGAGGCAGCCGCCTCAAATTCCCGATCTTGGGTGTTATTCCTCTTAATTCTCAAGAGTTCCCCATAGGGGATACTCTTGATGAGTTTTGGTGGATGTCCGCTTTTGATAGAATTGATAGAATTCCCCGCTGTCTCCTTACGGTACAGCCATTCTCAACGTACACCCGTAGGTCCAAGTAGTTGGCTGCCACCCCACTAATTGTCCCAGACAGGTGCACATTGTAGCTGTTATCATTAAGAGATTTGATGTACGTCTCTGCCGTGTCCCTGGTCCCCTGCCACACGATGAACAAGTCATCGATGTAGCGGTACCACCTTCCCACTCTCCTGGCCTTCCTTCCAGCTTCTGGGCACCTGCTCCTCCGACCAGCCAACGAACAAGTTCGCATACCTGGGGGCAAAGCAGGTGCCCATCGCCGTACCAGAGATTTGCCTGTATAGCCTATCTTCAAACAGAAATATGTTATGGGTTAAGCAGAACTGCACGAATTCAAGGATCATGATATTATGTTGTGCAAAACGGATTTGGCGTTTGCCTAGATAGTGTTCAATAGCAGCTAGGCCGTGAGTGTGGTCAATGATGGTATAAAGACTGGTGATATCCATCACCAAGAATAGATAGTCAGGCTCCCAGTCCATAACAGCCACTTTGTTTACAAAGTCTTTAGTATCTTGAGTGTAAGATTCCAAGTTCAAGACAAGGGGAAAGATGTAACTGTCCACGAATCTGGACATGTTTTCTGTCAGTCCATCGATGGAAGCCACAATGGGACGGCTTGGGGGAGAGATATTGTTTTTGTGCAGCTTGGGCAAATGATAGAATGTCGGCGTCATGGGGTTGTTGCTGCGTAGGAAGATATGTTCATCCTTCCCTAACATGGAAAGGTTGTACCACTTTAGAACCAAATCGTCATATTCCCTGATGCTAGATTCATAGGCTTCCTTAGTAGTGATGGTATAATACTTTTTGTCCGAGAGTTGCCTCATTGCTTCCTGTTGGTAATAGTCTCTCGTCATCAGAACGACATTTCCCCCCTTGTCCGAGGGTTTTATGAAAATTTTCTTGTCGTTCATCAAATCTTGCAGGGCTTTTTTCTGGGGTTCTGTGATGTTATGAATGTTTGTACTGGTAACCTTCCTGTGCTTTACCAGATCCATCATCATGGCCTCTGCAAAAGCATCAATAGCGTCCCATGGCGACTGTGGGATAAATGTAGAAAGGGGTTTAAAATGGCTTCCTTCCCTCTCTTGTTCAATTCCCTGTATTGCCGCCCTTTGCACCATATCCATGCCTGTAACATGTATAGGTTCCATCTCAGTTCTCAAGGCTTCCATAGCTTCAATACATGGCATATCTGTGCCTACCAAAGCATCAGTAGCCGTCAATCTCTTCCCATGTTTCGATGGTCCCTTGATATGTGGTCTTAACTTGAAATACTTATGTAATTTCAATTTCCTGGTAAACCGGAAAAGATCAATTTTGGTTTGCGTATATTCCAAATTGGTGTTCGGGCAAAAGGTGAGCCCCAGGCTCAGGAGTTCATTTTGTTCATTGGTGAGTACTCTGTTCGTAAGGTTGACCACGGTCAAGTTGGTCACCCCTGCTTCCTTATTGCCCCTTACTTCTTCTTGTTGCGGCCGGTCCAGTTCTGGAGCTTTGCTCTGCCCCTTTCTCTTCCTTTTGCTGCCACCCCCTGATCTCCTGGTTCTCCTTTTTCTTGTTGCTCTGGGGGCTTGTTCTTCCCCCCCTCCAACCAATTTTGTCGTATTAGTTGGAACTCGGCGTGAAAAGGAACAGCTATTCTTCTGCGTTCGTGCACGGGGCCCCGCTGCTCATCACTTGATTCCCCAGCTGTTACGTCAGATTCTGAGGTCGCTGCACTCGAACTGGGTGTAGGTTGGGCTCCCTGGTTCATGGCTTTTCTGGATGCATCGTACTTTTTAGCGAACGTTTGGACACGTCCCTGGCGGTAATCATATATGTCGCCACCACTGCTTCGAGTTTCTGACTGGAACAAATGCAAGAGGTTAATGAAGAAGAATATTACTGTTGCCTGTTATGAAGTCTAACCATAGATTGCTTAAAATAGAAGCATGGCAGCTTGGCTCTTCTAAATTCACATACAATACAGTATATGCAGTTGGAAAGTTCAACGCGTTTCTTCTTTTTTTTAACACCTTGGCTGCTAAGGCAATTTCCAGCCTGTGCTGGACATTGATATTTTACATTATTCATGACGAGCTCAGCTCGTCATCAGCACAGCTTCACTGTGCCTCATGACGAGCTGAGCTCGTCATGAGCAGGGAAGGGGTTAAATCAGTGTATGTGAAACCATATCCTTTTGGTTTGGGCTACCACCCTCTTTATGTACGGGTAAACTCTTAGATAATTTTTTCCACCATGGAGATCGGAGGTGCTGTGGAGAAAATAGAGCAGCAGAGAGATGCAAGAAAGGAAGCCCACTAGAAACATCATGGACATAGGTGGTTAGAAGGAAGATTGCATGAGGGGGTAATCTTGAGCAAAGAAGCTTGTTTGGCCCTGCTCACATTATATTGAGAAGAAGTTCCCTTGAATGAGATATTCAATAAAACAACTTAATTAACAAATCAATTAGGACAATAAAGTTAAGAAAATTGTACACAATTTATTAATATTACAAAATATATTAAGAAGCACAAGTGGGCAAGAGCGCCACTGTACACAAATAAAAACAAATAAATTGGAGGAAAAATTGTTAAAACGGTTTTTTGACATACATGGAGATCAAAATCGACCAGCAATATTGATACAAGGAAAGGGGAACAGACAACAGTACGACATCCAATTGTTACAGTACTAGGTGTACATTCAAACTCAATGTGATAACCATGTGCTGTGCACAGTTTTTATATTGTATCAACACAGGTATCCGAGTCTAGGAATTGTACTTGAAAGTGCGTCGACGCGTTTCGGTGGTTGAAATAGTTTTGGACCACCTTTATCAAGACTCTATCTTTTGTCTGTCGTGTATCTGGGGTCAAGAACGATCACCCTAAAGAGTGAATATACAGAGGGATTAAAATTGATGTAACATTATATTTTAGTTAAAACAGAAATTCACAAGTATTATACATTGTCAAAACCCTTTTTCTTAACTATGCATTTTATGTTTATAACAATATTCACCTTTTAGTCAGAGTGTACCCAATATAATTTAGAAGCTCTATCTTGATGGTACAACATGGCTGCTAAAGAAAATTGTCGATGAAAAACATTTTACGGAGACAATCAATAAACTCAGAAAAACCAGGGAACAGTGGTTTTTCTGCTTTCTGGATACTATTCGCAATGGCCTCAATACCAGAGAAGACTGGACCCAATGCATTTAGTTTCCAACATAATGCATTTCTCCAAGTCAAAAAATAATCCAAACCGTCCACTGCAAAAATCATGTCTTTTCTTAATGATAAATATAGTCCCCTCGCTAGTCATCAAAACAACATTGAGTCCTAAAACATCTAAAACCGCCATTTCTAAATATCAGAGACAATTGTATACCCTTTTGGATCTGTAACAAACATAATTAGTCCACTTAAACTCATTCAATTTAAACTCACTAAACATAGAAAGCGCGCCGTTTTTTCCAGCTACAATAAACGGCAGTTCACTAGAGTAAGTTTGTCAATATAATGCCTTTATTCTAACTTACTAAAAGGCCCGCTGCCTCAATGAGTCCGTTGTATATGTCAGTCAATAATCATAGGTTCACAGATAGCGGTCAAATACATTGGAACACCCGTTAAATCCTTAGTTTTTTCAACCTTAGTTACTCTAGTCATAACCCAAATAAAAGTAGACTCGGTTTAATTGGTTCGAATATCTCGCCTTTACAACATGGCCATAGAATAGGGTATTAGAGCATAGATGACTAAACCAATCACAGACCTTTATCTTGGGCCAATGGCAGTCGAGCTTTCCAAGCCAGGACATGCAAACTCCCGTGATTAAAATACAAGTTCCTGATTGGTCTAGAAACGGGAACCAATCAAGCGGTAGATTAAAACACAAGTTCCTGATTGGCCTTCAATCGGGAACCAATTAAGCAGTAGTTATTGTATTTAAACCGACCCTTCAGTGGTCTCCAGTAACCGGACTGAAACCAGAGAAGCAGGCAGTTCTCTTCGGCCGAATAGGTAAGCGTTACATGCATCGTAGGAATCCCATATAAATTTGTTAAACGCTAATTCCTCAACCACCAAAAGCAACTTTACAACCTTATGCCGCCCTTTAGGGAAACAATTGTTTTCGCCGGGAGGACAAGACGAAAGCGCCCCTGGTTTCCACTTCTTTTAAACAGAAAAAGACGCTCTTTAACGAGCAGTATCGCCAAGCGCACCACGTTTATCTGCAGGTAGGATAAAATACATTATAAATTTGCGAAAAACAACATAGTTTAGAGCCACATTCTAACTGCTTCTATAATTGTATTTACCAGGACTTTTAAACCGAAGTCAGACATACAAAAGTGTGAAGGAAAACTTTTGTCAACTCACTTATCCTTAAGCGCACATTTCTACAACTGAACGTACAGGGAGTTTATCCAAACAAGAATTTAAAGGTATTTAGACAAACTATTAGTTTAATTGAATTACATGAAACTAACTCATGTGAATTAGAACAAGTAGGTCTTTTTAAACCTCCAGTTAAGGATCTAATTAACAGGGACCCGTATTTAACAAAAGCTTAGAGCATTTATATACCAGACCGCTTCTAGTGCTGAATGTTATTATTTATAGTACTTTGTTTTAAGAAAATCGCCGAAAATTGTCGCAATACATTGTCTCTATGCCAAATGCCTATTGTACAATGCCATATGTTTTGTAGCGATTTTTCTGAGACCGATACCAACAGTATCATTGTATGTGCTAAACAAGATTTTGGATAAATTACAGAATGGTTGTTTTTCTAAAAAACGTCACTTTATACTGTTAGTGAAACAATGTTGAGGGACATTAGGTGGATTGTCCCCGTAAAATGTTTTTCATCGACAATTTTCTTTAGCAGCCATGTTGTACCATCAAGATAGAGCTTCTAAATTATATTGGGTACACTCTGACTAAAAGGTGAATATTGTTATAAACTTAAAATGCATAGTTAAGAAAAAGGGTTTTGACAATGTATAATACTTGTGAATTTCTGTTTTTACTAAAATATGATGTTACATCAATTTTAATCCCTCTGTATATTCACTCTTTAGGGTGATCGTTCTTGACCCCCAGATACATGACAGACAAAAGATAGAGTCTTGATAAAGGTGGTCCACAACTATTTCAACCACCGAAACGCATCGACGCATTTTCAAGTACAATTCCTAGACTCGGATACCTGTGTTGATACAATATAAAAACTGTGCACAGCACATGGTTATCACATTGAGTTTGAATGTACACCTAGTACTGTAACAATTGGATGTCGTACTGTTGTCTGTTCCCCTTTCCTTGTATCAATATTGCTGGTCGATTTTGATCTCCATGTATGTCAAAAAACCGTTTTAACAATTTTTCCTCCAATTTATTTGTTTTTATTTGGGTACAGTGGCGCTCTTGCCCACTTGTGTTTCTTAATATATTTTGTAATATTAATAAATTGTGTACAATTTTCTTAACTTTATTGTCCTAATTGATTTGTTAATTAAGTTGTTTTATTGAATATCTCATTCAAGGGAACTTCTTCTCAGTATTGGTTGTTTAACCCTACTTCCCTTGAATTTTTTTAAGGGGTACCTCTCACTTTGTTTCATCAGCTGCTCACATTATTCCTCATGTGTAAAAGCAAGTGCACGTTCCCTGCCTTTTTAAATATGCCCTTAAGGAAAGGTTATGCAGGAAGCTGATGCTTCATACAAAAATCCTTAAGGACACGGTAAGAATTTGCATCCATTTCTAACGATAATGGCATTACTCCTAGTCCTACTCCCTCGCCTTCCTTCAGCACAATTGAGGCCCCGCCTCCCACCCAGACCCACCCCCAGCATAAAAACTCTGCCCGCCCCCACCTCCACCTGTACACAAACAAGCTGAGCTAGCACTCAGTTGTACCGCACCGGGAGGGAGGGAGGGTCCTTGAAGGAAGGCGAGGGAGTAGGACTAGGAGTAATGCCATTATCGTTAGAAATGGATGCATTACCTCCCGTCCCTCCCTCGCCTTCCTTCAGCACAATTGAGGACATAGCAAGCAGAAGAAAACAGAGAAAGACAACTGAGCGACAAAGAACACAAAACAGTGCCCCAAACACAGCAGATCCACATCCCTGGCCTCACAAAGAGGACAAGACTCAGAAGCCCGAACCACCACCAGAGGAAAAGCCACCAAGACAGGGGACCGAAACCAACAACCCCACGGAGCGGGGGAAGGCAAACACCGGAGCCGGACCAAAGCGAACAAACAGAGTCCTCCACCCGGAAGGACACCACAACCAGCAGGCACCACAGAAAAAGAGGCCGGACAGTCAAACCGACCAAAGGAGCCACAGTCAAGGAAGGAGCAGGACCGAACACAGGCAAACCAACCCGTGACAGAGCCAAAACGTCGAGTCACCGGAGGGACAAAGGACGGAAGCAGACCCAAAACCAACAGATCCAAACAGCCCAGACAGAAGGGAAACGGCCCAGACAGGGCCCACAAGAGCCCCAAGTGCCCCACAGGGGCGACGACAGTCCAAAGCAGAGTCGCCGACCACGCCGACTCCCCAAGGACGAAAGGCCAAGAGGACACCAGAGGACACGAACCCGGGACCAAGAACCGGAACACAGGCCGCCACAGCGCACGCAGCAGGCCAGACAGCCACCCGACCAGGCCCACGCGGGGGGGCAAACCCAAAAGGCAAGAGCCGAAACCCAAGACCCGCAAGGGGCCCAGAGGGAAGACCGGACAGGACAACCAACCCCAGGAGCAAAGACCCCGAAGGGAAGGACCGGACAAGGTGGGGAAAGAAACACAGCAGACCCGGAAAAACAACCAGGCAACAGACCCCAGGCAACACGCAAGGAAGCCAGGAGCACCAAGAAGCCAGAAAGACGCCCACCGCACTCGCAGAGGGGCCACCGACAACCCCAGAAGAGCCCCAGCAGGAGGTAACCGCCCCACCAAAAGGAGGCCAGCACCACGGGAACAACACCCAGAGCAGAACACCAGGCCCAAAAGGCCCACACACACCAAGCACAGGACAGCCAAGAGGAGGACCGACGTGAAGCCCGCAAGCCACCGCCAACCAGACCGGAACCCCCAACACAGTCGAATTCAGGCGCACAACCATCAGGCAGCAGGCACAAACCCCGCACAGAACCCAGGGGAAGAGCCCGAAACCCCAAAGGGCACGGAGCCACCGGAAGGAACCTCCACCGAGCGCAACACAGCCCGGACAGGAGAGGAAAACAAAGAGCCCAAGACCAACGAGGAGCAGCAGCAACCCCCGAGCACAGACCCAGGGAGCCCGCACAGGAAAGGCCAGAGCAGCGGAAAAGCCGGGAAGGGGAGGTCGTGAGAAAACCCAGGACGGAGTAAGAAACCAACAAAGCAGAACAGCCAGCACACAGGTCACCCACCAAGGCAGAGAGCCGACAGATCCAGCACCCAGCCCACAGAAACAGGACCCAGGCAACCAAGGACAAGGACCAGAAACAGGACCCATCCAATCGAGGCAGAGGACCAAGCCACTGGAACGACCATGGAGCCAACACCCACAGAACCGCAGAGACCCCCGAAAGGGCACCAGGGCAAGCCCCAACGATACAACAGTCGCCAGCAAGAGGACCCTCGGGAGAGCAGCAGGAACCAGAACCGGAACCCGAACCGACCCCAGCCAAGCCCAGAACAGGCCGGTGACCGAAGCCACCACAAGCGGAGCCGGAAGAGCCAGCGAACAACCATCCAGAAGGCAACAGAGGCCGAGCCACCAGGAGAGCACCCCCGGGGATGGACCGACAAGGGCAGCAGGGACAACAGACCCCGGAGACCAACCCAACAGGAGCCAGACGGACAGGCAGAGAAGAAAAAAACAAGCCCAGGCAACCAGAAACACCACAGAAGCCAGGTGCCCCAGCACCCGCAGCCACAGGACCGCCCGAGGAGCCCTGGGACAAAAAGGATCAAACCCACAAAGGAAGAGAGACCAGGCACCCGGACAAGGGAACGGGGCTGAGCACAGCCCGAAGACGGCACCCCGACAAACCCCAGGCCCAGAGAGGGGATCAGCAAAGACACACCCTGGGCCACCAAATACCCGATCACCAGAAGAACCACAAAGGACCTCCTGAACAGACCGAGCAAAAAGACACTCCAGCCGTAAGTCGCAAGAGGCTGACCAGAGAAGGAAGAGGGAATACCCCTGCCGGAAGAAGGAGAGCCACGAGAGCAACCGGACATGCCGGAAGACCCAGGTTGAAGGCCCGAGGCCGAAGGGGAAGGACGCAACCCAGAAACGTGCGTACCACACAGAGAACCACAGGAAACGCAGAAAAGAAGCAGCATCAGGGAAGTGGAGAGAAGCAACCCCCCCAAAAACCCAGGGCACGCCAAAAACCACCAGGCAGAGCCCGCGGAAAAGCCGCCCGAAAGGCCAACACACGGAAGGGAACCGGCAGAAGCCAGGAGCAGACCCCCAGGATTCCCGGAACAGGCACAAAGTCGCCGGACACCCCAGTCCCAGCAAAAATCGGGCCGAAGCCAGGAGCAGACCCCCAGGAGAACCGGAACAGGCACAAAGCCGCCGGACTCCCCAGCCCCAGCAAGAAAACGGAGCGGGCCTCAAACCCGAGCCCCACCGACAGGAACCCAGCAGAGGGAACAAAAGGCAAGCAAACAGGACACCCAGTCCAGGAGAGCCACCCAGCAGGAACCGGAGACGGGCACCGGCAGAGGAACCCTCAACGAACTGGAAGAACCGGCACCAAGCTGACCCAGTACCCATGAACCACCGCACACAGGACCCCGTCAACAGAAACGTCCGGCAGCCACAGAGGAGGAAATGCCAAAGACGACCACCCACAGACAGGGAATCGACCAGACAGCAGTGACAGGAACCCAACAGGGCACGGCACCAAGAAAAGGAGGCAGCAAGCCAGGGCGAACAAAAGGCCAAAACCATGATCACCCGAAAGCCAGAGGAGACACCCACAGCGGGGAGAACAGAAAGGCCCCAGTGCAAGGCACGCGGGAAAGGCAGGACGCCCCATCCCAGGCAAGGCAAACAGAGGGCCCAAGGTGGCGACACCCAGCCACCACGAGCCGCCGATGCCAACTCCATGAAACCCAACATCAAGGAGGGCACAGAAGAAGCAGAGAACAGGCCAACCAGCGCAACAGCAGCAGCCAAGCAGAACATCAGACCCACCAAGCAGCACGGCCAGGACAGAGTCCGGCAGCACAACGGGAGGAAAGGGGCGACCACCACCAAGAAGCAAAGCCACTGGAGGAAGAGAGGGATGAGTAGCACAGAAGCGAAACCCCAGACACCAACCGAGTGCGTAAAGAGACCTGAAAACCCTCCAGGACCAACACAGCGCAGAAGGAACACAGAGGGCAGAGGAGAGACCGCCACGGCACGTCACACAGGCAACCGCCAGCCGGGCAGGCCACCGTGGACAGAGCAGCGCACAACAGTGGGAACAGCATGGAAAAATACCACGCACGGGCAACGCATGCCACACCCACAGCACCACACACCACACCGGGCATGAAGGTCAAGCCCTAACCAGAAGGGCCGGGAACAGCAAAGAAAGAACCCCACAGTTCCAGCCCGGCAGGAAAAGAGCAAAGCCCCCCCATCCCCCGACCAGCGCATGAGTTCAGCGAAAAATCCATGACAAGAACCCAGAGCCCTACGCAACGCCAAAGGCAGCAGAAGGACCCCCCAAATCCCAGGAACCAGCCCCGAACAGGAGCTGCAGGACGAAGATGGGAGGGCACAGAAGCCACCCGCCGAACCCCAGAACACCGGACAGAGCAGCCTCATCCAAGTCAAGCAACAGAAGCAGACACGAGAGGCAGAACACCCCCACACGGAGCCCATGCGGCCAGGGCACCCCAGGGGGACCGGAGAATCAGCAGTAGGGAAGAGGCAGCAGGCCCCAACAACCCCCAGCGACCCAGGGGCAGACAAGCGCCAAGGGCTCCACCCAAGGAAACATGAAGCAGTGGCCGGAGACACACCCCAGGCAGCGAGAGCCCGAGCCACCAAAGGCACGAGAACAGCCGCCAAGCCACAGCACCAAGGGCCGCACCGCAGGGCAAGAGAACCACCCAAGCAGGATACAAAATAGGAAAAACGGGCCGAAACCCGCCCTACCTGGCCTCCGGGAAGATAGCACACCGGGAGGAGGCAGCCACACAGCCCGACCCGGAAACGCAGCCCCAGCCACAGGAGGACCGCCGACACCGCCGAGGATTCCTGAGCCACCGCTCCGCCCCCATACCACGAGGGAGACGAGGAGAGGAGGCTCAGCCAGGAGAACGCTGCAGAGGTCACCGCCGTAGCAGAGAACCAGACCGAAGACTCCCCGGCACTGCCACAGAGAGGAGCTGAAAGGTAAGTCTCACTAGGGAGACAGAAAAAAACAGGTGGAGGTGGGGGCGGGCAGAGTTTTTATGCTGGGGGTGGGTCTGGGTGGGAGGCGGGGCCTCAATTGTGCTGAAGGAAGGCGAGGGAGGGACGGGAGGTAATGCTCTTTACTATATTATAGAAGCTGGAACATGGGTGAACTGGTCCATGCATGAGCACAAAAATGCATCAAAAATGCATTTAACAAATTTGGCAAATATTATCATGACTAACATGCCTGTGCTTACTGCAATGTTCTGTTACACACTTCGTTTGCTGCTTTATATTGCTTTGGAACACATTTAAAGGGTTTATAAAGTGCATTGGAAGCAAACCTATAAAAAGAATGTTTCTCCCATGTAAATTTAAATAGTCCCTCCTACTTTCCTTCGACATGCCATGCTGAGAACTTGAAAGTCAAAGTGAAAAATCATAGAAGACACAGAGCAGAGATTGGTTCAATCAATCAATAAAGGGTTTATAGAGCGCATCTACTCACCCGGAAAGGGTCTGAAGGTGCTGAAGGGGGGGAGAAAGGGGGTGGCACAGCCCCAGAAGTTCACGGAACTCCATCCATTCTCTTCTCGACGGGGAGCCTGTGTAGTGTCCGTAGGTGTTGACTGATGTGGCAGTGGTGTGGAAGGCTGAGGACTTATCAGCCGGCAGTGTTCTGGACGTTCTGGAGTTTGTGGGTGAGGTTCTTGTTGATCCTGACGTAGAGAACATTGCCCCCATTCATTCTGCTGCTGATGAGGGCGTGGGGGGGCGGTTTTCCTGAGTTTCGGGGGAATCCAGTTGAAGGTCTTTCGGAGTAGGGGAGGGTGTGGTAGCAGGTAGTGGTGACAGGGTCGATCTGGTGGTCCATTTTGAGTTTGGAGTCCCTAATGATTCTGAGGTTGCGTGCATGGTCCATAAGGGAGGGGAGGTTCCTGAGGGTGGAGGGCCACCAGGTGTCATTCCAGGCGTCTGGTATGGGCCCATGATGAGCACCTCGGTTTTGTCCGTGTAGAGTTGTAGGCAGCTGTTCTTCATCCACCTGGCGACTGCTTCCATTCCATTTTGAAAGTTTTGCTTGGTGGTGTTGGGTTCGTTGGATAGGGAGAGAATGAGTTGGGTGTCGTCTGCGTACGAAATGATGTTGAGTCCGTGTGATCTGGCGATGGATGCGAGTGGGGCCATGTAGACAGTGAACAGGGTCGGGCTGATGGAGGATCCTTGTGGGATTCCACAGATGGCAGGTGTGGGTTCTAACAGGAAAGGAGGGAGTCTGACCCATTGCGTTCTGCTGGAGAGAAAGAAGCGGATCCAATCAAGGGCCTTGTTCCGGATTCCCACGTCATGGAGTCTGCGGGCTAGGGTGTGATGAGAGACTGTATAGAAGACCACAGAGAAATCCAGGAAGAGGAGGCTTTCTTGGGGGGTGTGATGGTCTTGGTGCAGTTGGTGATCCAGTTGTGTAGCCTTTGGGCGGCGGTGGTAGGGTCATCGTCAGTGGCTGTGGGAGCGTAGCTGCTGAAGGCGGCGGTAAGCTGGTCGTTGATATTCTTGTTCCAATTCCTGCGCTGGAGCTGGTGCGGGTATCTGTGGGAGGTGTTGGTTTTGAAGGTGAAGTGAACTCAGCGGTGATATATCCATGGGCTTTCGGAGGTTTGGCTGAAGTTGATGGAGTTCCCTACTGTGAAGATGGGATCAAGGTTGTGTCCTGCTGAGTGCGTTGGTTCTGAGTCGAATTGTTTGAGTCTGATGATGTGAGGTTGTCCAGGAGGGAGGTGGAGTTGAGGGTCTTGCTGATTGTCGAGGTAGAAGTTGATAAACATAAATAAATAAAAGTCATTGCGGTGCAGGAAGACGGACCACATAGTGCGAACACATGCACTTGTATGCAGTCCGTCGAAGAATGTAACAAGAAACAACAAGTTATTCGGTGTCTGCATTTTCAAGATTTAATCAAGAGCCCTACAACAGTTAATAAAATGAAGTCATTATGCACAAATTAAACAAGCGCTGGCCTCTGATGCGTTGATTCCGCTGGCTGCTGATGCTTGACAAGTTGCTTGTTTTGCAAACAAAAGGGGGCACTACAGTGGGTCCCTGTTTCTGCCTCGGGGGGACTGGTGAGTGTGCTGCTACGTGTGCAAACAAAAGGGAGCACTAGAGGGGGTTCCTGCTTCAGTAAGGGGGGCTGGTGACTGTGCTGCTCAAAAGGGAGCACTAGAATGAATCCCTGCTTTGGCCCTGGGGGAGTGGTGAGTGCGCATTGCCTTCAGAGCACTGACTTCCCACAAAGCACACAAAGGTGCTGACAATGCTTAAAAGAAGTTCCACCAAAGAGGATTAAAACAGTACTTGGGCCACGGGAGACTGAAAAGAGAAACACACGAGGAACAACAGGAAATAGTATACTACAGCCAATAGAAACAGAGAAAAAGTAAGTGGTAAGCACACAAACCAATAACAAGCAAGGGTTTTATGTAAGCCCCTTTTAAGATTTCTATTAAATATAATAGATTTCACAAGCACAGCACAAGTGCTTCAATGGCGAAACCTTAAAAAGGATGTAATGTTTTGCTGAAAAAGAGACTTTAGGGATCTCTTTAACCATATTCATCCAAGGCATCTAACATGTAGGTAGGTATAAGAAACATTCAATGATGCACCAACGATGGCTCATGTCTTGCTGCACGACAAGCCTTTTTTCACTGGCATTAAACATATAGGCACAAGACAAATTCAATGTTGCCCATACCAGACCCTCCAGGATTTCGCAGTTTACTGCGAAATCGGCACTTTTGTCAAAACTCCACGATTTTTGCAAAAGTGCCCGCGAAATGAGCACTTTTGTAAAAATCCCGCAATTATTACAAAAGTATTTACCTCGTATTTACACTTCCTTTAATACACTGGCGAGACCAAAAAATCAAAGAAAGGGTGGGATCTACAATACTGACGTTGTACACAGTGCAAGCACTTCCCCACCGAGACCAGGAAGACGGTCACCCAGGCCCCCGCATCCGAAGAGCCACCACAGGGGGACGGTCCTTCTCCTACCTCGCCGCCAAGACATGGAACTCCCTCCCCACCCACCTCCGCCTGACCAAGGACCACCTCGCCTTCAGGAAGCGACTCAAGACCTGGCTGTTCGAGCAGTAGCGGACCCCCCTCCCCCAGCGCCTTGAGACCCTCTGGGTGAGTAGCGCGCTTTATAAATGCGATGATTGATTGATTGATTGTATGTTAGTCAGGAAATTCAATATTTGAATTAGAAACATTTGCAAGGGATTATATATTTATATATCCCCGCTTAATATTA
Source organism: Lissotriton vulgaris (assembly GCF_964263255.1). Lineage (NCBI taxonomy): Eukaryota > Metazoa > Chordata > Amphibia > Caudata > Salamandridae > Lissotriton > Lissotriton vulgaris. Next base: position 44,001,324 of record NC_141686.1, on the reverse strand, counting down.
ATGTGCCGTTGCGAGGCAAAGTTTCTAAATGCTCTGAATCTTTGCATGTGGGTTTTTGTAAAATATGAGACTACCGTGGCTGCAGTGATTTTTGTTTGTTTACAAGTTTTGTTTGTGCGCTGCTGCATTTGTTACTTAAATAAATTAGCAGCGGAACAATATTAAAATCTTTAAAGTATGCCCCTCCACGGGTATCCCTTCACTTATACATACACATTCTTTTTAGGCCTTCTCAATAAAATATTACTTGTGCAAATAAATGCTTTGTGCTGCAATCCAAAGCAGGGTTTGTCTACCTTATATTGACATCAAAAAAGGGAGGGGGATTGGCTGTCTTCTCTGTGAAAGCAACAAGAAATGAGAAATGGCTGTAAAATAAGTCAAGCCACAAGGTTTACTACTCCTGCCATTTTTAGCAGTATAACGTGCAGTGACGCTGTCTTAAGTTTTGCAAAACCTACTTGGAGCGCAGTCTCTCCGTGCTTCTTGCAGTCCCTACCATCCTGAATATTACCGGGTAGGACCACCGGAGCTGCTTTTAAGTTGCTCCGTCGGCTCCATAGAATAGGTGTTTCCTGATTGGCGTATAAGTCATTCAGTAAAGGGCGTTGTAGACATCCCGAGACTAGGACCATGGTTGCCTACTAAATCTATAGAAAGAAGCCAAAAACGGTATCCTAGATTAAACCTATTGTGTCGTGCGAATAGAATTCCTGATTAAATTCATATTTTCAGGCAGCAGTTCCAGCCATATAAAATGGCCTTTATAATAGTGGAATCGCAATTGGATTACTGTGGAAAAAATATTTTTTCATCACTTTCGGAAAACAAATGCACTCACTCAGGCTTTCATTTAGTAGTGGAAAAGCTCATATGGTTGTAGCGATGGTTAATATCCATATGGATGTGTTGGGGTAGTCTTTTGGTGAACCTAGGAGACTCTCTTTGGGTCTCTGTGATCCACTGGTTTTTAACCAAAATGATAGCGAAGAGGACTTTTAAGATGTTTCCCTTCATGACTATGTATGTAGACCGTTGTCCCTTCTGATTAATATGTATACAGCTCTAATAAGGCAGCTTTCGTATTCATGACTGGGTTGTGAATGGGTCGAAGGTGGTCATATTTACAAACTTGCCCTATGGGCTAGCTCCATGAGAGAGGCCACTGTACTCATGTTTTATGTGGACTCGTATTGCTAAGCAGCATAGTGTTCACGGTAATGGTCGACTGCTGAGATAATTATGTTGTACAGACCTAGAAATGGCTTAGAAAGGTTGTGGATAATGTTTTGGTTTAGCGTCTTATGGAAAATTTTGGGAGCGTTGTCATGTGGCACTCCAAATAGCAGAGCTGCCTTTAGGACTGATTTGTTATTATCCCTTCGAGTTCCAAAGTGTAGGTCCCAGAACTAATGTTGGTAGCAAAGGTTCTTCCATTACAAAAATGCCGCTAAATTTCCATATTTGTGCCGCTTAATGTGCTAATCCATGCCGCTATATCCTGGGGGTTCTGCCATACGTAGGTTAGATATAGGAGGCTTCTGGCACCTGGCTGTGAAGATCGTCTAACTCCTTTTCATGTCGCACACGAACTTGTAATAGAGAAAAGATACCACCATACGCCACTAGGAGGCACTGCTGCGCTATGAAATCAGTGCGTGTGGAAAACGGAACTGAAACAAAAACAACAACAAAATCTTCCAGACTAGAGAATTGATGTTGAAACATTATTGCGGAGCTTCTTCCAGAAAGTAAACTGAATACAGATGTTCCTGGAGAGACTGGTAAACTTTTAGAAATTATGTATTTGAAGTCAACAGGTGCTGCTCGGTGCTGCCATTCTGACTCGTGCATATGAACAGTAACATAAGTCAGTGCTGGCAGATACAGTTTGCGTGTGTTACACTATGAGCACGTGCCCAGCGATCCTCAACATCGCGCATTAAGTATCCTTCACACGGGATTCTCCAGACAGATGGCCGCGACAGCAGACGGAGTTTCAATTAGAAGTTAAACTTGACAGGGGTACTTTTCAGTAGGGTAGCAAGGGAGGGGGGCGGTCCGCGAGTTTGTGGGCGGGACTAGTTTTGGGGGCGGCAGGCTACTTATCTGCATGTCAACCCATCTAGCAACACAATGAAGGCCTTGGTGCTGTGATCACTGAGTGGTAAGGGCAGGCGGAAAGTTTTACTGGAAGGGTGCCTCCCTGGGGGTATACAACGTTTAGCACGCATTTTTTACCACGCACTACCCTTACAACGCAGGCATTACCACGCATACCATTACAACGCATTGCGCTGGGGGGCGCTCTAGGATAGGGAATAAGTTTAATTTTATATCCAACACCTTCCCTAGTGTCCACGGGGACTGGAGTTGGAATATAAAATTATACTTACCACTATCCAGCACCTCAAAGCGCTATGCGTTGTAACGGTATTCGTTGTAAATACCGCGTTGTAATGGTATGCGTGGTAATAGTATGCGTGCTAACGTCATACATCCGCTTTTCTAATGGAGAGAGGAGGGAAATGATGTAACTCTCAAGTGTGGCCCTAGTACCTTCAGCAGGCTCCGTGGCTTAATCCGGGCGCGGAGATGGCACTGGCCCACCCCATCTGGTGTGTAAAGGAAATCACTGCCAACTTTATCCCTGGGTTTGGCAGCAGGATGTTACAGCAGTGTCGAGCCAGCAAAAACTGGCAGCCTCCCTTTTGAATTGTTATTTCTTTCTTAACCCTGTTGCCATTCGCCCAACAGTAATACAAGTAATAAAGCCCAGATGACAAAGAGGCAGGTGGAAACTTGCAATTTTCAAGCACCATGCTCTGCACCTGGCAGTGTTCTCCTGGCTCGGGAGTGAAGCTTGTTATTGGTAAACCTGAATGCAAAAACTGTTTCAAACATCACTAATGGGACTGTTGGCATAAGTAATGCGGTGGCTTATAAATAGCCCTTTCAATTTAATTATGAGCAATCGTAAACACTGCCCAGACAATCAGATTTAACCATAAAGAAAGAAAATTAATAAAGCTCAAACAGGATTACAAATAAGCAACTGGAGTGCCATCTCACAACGTACTGCGAGGTGAATTCTTCAGTCGCCAACATTACATTAAACGAATACTTAAGTGTGCTGCTGTTTTCCCCGGAGCAAAATTGTGGATGGTGGAAGTCAGAAGGCATTTACTCAGTGCACTTGTTCTCCCACTAGTTTCAAGGTCACCTCTGGCCATCTGATGCACCAACAGTGGATGACGCATGAAGTTCTGCAAGGCGATTAGATGTCATGGGCCTGATTCAGAGTCTTACAAGTACCTATTACAACAGGATGTAATTCACTTGTAGTAAGGCGGACAGGCTATCTGTCACGTTGTGACATATGAACCCATGGGTCATACTCTATAGCAGGCCTTATGTTTGCACAGCCCTTATACGAACAGGCACATCTTTCCACGGTGGCATGGGCAGTGTTTGGGGGTGAAGTGCCACTCTTTCGGAGATCAAACAGTCTTCACGCCTTCATCATGACTGATGAAGGCGTGAAGGTTCTGTTTTCCTCCATCCAGACTCAGCATGCATTCAGATGAAGAGTCTGCTCAGGGGGAGCCCAATCTTTATCTCTGGGCCTAGGACGAGGGTTTGTTTTGGCAATCTTCTTGCACTCTGATTTCGAAGAGTGCATCACTTTTCACTAGGAGTGGTGTCTTCACGCCCCTTACTATTTTCAGGACAATGAACTTTGAGTCTGACAGAAGCGAAGGAACAGGGTTCCAAGTGGAGGGAGGGATTGTCTCACTTTGATAACGAGTGGATAGTAAAAAAACACTTACAAATAATTCAACACAAAACGCACATATACATTGTTAATCCTGAGAAATGGGGTGCAGCCCTTCATAGGGTTTCAACCCACACATTCCACCTGTCGCCCACTTTGACTTCAATCCTGCAACTAGGCAGTAAAACACCATTAAACAAGCACTGGTAAAGCCAATAGCTATAGGTTTAATGTGCTCATGCATGAAGCATTAGCCTATTAGAGCGAGAAACAAAGGAGATAATGACCTGGAGGGAACAGAAAGGGATATAGTTGCAGAGTATTCCCTCATGCATATCAATGCAAGCACTCAAGTGGAGGCGGAAAGATACAACCAAACACTCAATAGCATTAGTTGAGAGATGAATACCCACTGGGCTGAGCCAAGACTACATTGACAAAGTCTGAAGCCTACGGCTGAAAGATGCTGCTCAAAGAAAACCAATGGTTAAAAGGGGCAGACCCAATGCCTGCTCTACGTGTATTGTCAGCAATATGACTGTTTTCGGCAGGGCCGCACCACATCCTATCCTGTGATTCTGTGCAAATCACTTAATCCTTCTGGTGATAAATTGGTATATAAATATGCTGCAAGAAAACTTTATGAAAATATAGTTCCACCAAAGCAGACATTAACAGTATTTCGGCAGAGGACAAGCATTGGTAAATGCAGGAAAATATGCTACAGCCAATAGAAATGGAGGAAAGGTAAGTGGCATGCACAATAACCAATGAGAAGCCAAGACAGAGAGGCAGCAGGATGCAAGTCCCTTTTAAGTCTATATTAAAAACAATAGATTCTCAAGCACAGCGCAAGCGCTGTGCAGGCGAAACCTAAAAATACAACTTTCACTACCATTCATTATCATTGTATACTTTTCATAAACACTGTATTGAGGAGAATGAATGTAGTGTCAATGTGGGAGAATGGACTCTTGAGTTCCACCCTCAGAACTGGAAGACGTATTCCAATAAAATTCCAGGTAAACAAAAGAGAGGCATTAGAAGATCGTCCCAACGGGAGACCAGCAACCAATGCAGGGTCCTGGAAAACAGGTCTGATTGGATATCTATTACCTAACGAAAAGAGCTTGCCTCTTTGGAATTCCACATGGTCTTGGTAAGACAGAGGAGGAATTTTATGTAAACATTGTTTGAATAGTCAGCCTAGGAAACTACAGCTTTGCTCCAACCATATGCAGGAAGGACAATGGTGGAAAAATGAGTCTTTACAGTTTTAGAAAGAATAAGCCTCTACCTGACTGTTGCTAATGATGGGCCAAGCGGAAATGGTCATTAATTAGAGTACAATGGTTTTCCCACAACACACAGTAGGAGTGCAGGTGCCTAGACAGAAAGATCAGACCACTTAAGCCCAGTTATTCAAACATGATCCTACCAACAAAATCTAAATCGTCAGAGCATTTATTAGTAGTTTTATTTTCTTACTAATCCAAGCATTATTCACAAGAAGGGAGCCAGAAAGTGTTTCTGAGTATCATCACTGCTCAGGCTAACATTAACTATTAATTATGATTTTCTGGTGTAATTGTTAAGACTTGTAAAGCACGAGTGAATCAATTAAGTCGGTGGGGAAAAAAGGGGTACTGAAAAAGATTGACAAACACACCAATTCTCGAAAGACTCCACAGGTTCATATAAAAAGCGAGGAACAGAAAAGAGTAATACATTTTAATATTCTCTGTAAGAAAGGACTAAATCCACAAAAAGGCTGTACCTCGGATCTTTGATCCTGGCCTAGGAGTAAGTTGTGGCGCTTCAGGTCCTGCAGGAATGGGAGCATTACCAAAAGGACGAGGAAGAGAACCTGGACCGGAGTGAGAGTGTAGGCTATGATAATGAGAACTGAGAAGAACTAGAAGGCCAGGACTGAGAAAACCAGCAGGATCAGGACCTGGATGATCAGAACCAGTTCTGAATCAGCAGTACTACTAGAAGGAGGAGGACAAATTCTTACATATATATTGGAATGCATCTAAATTCAGAACTACTGGAAGGGGACACCAACATTACACTTGAGATGGAAGCACCCTTGGTGTTGCTAGGCATATAGGGTGAGATAAACCCAACAAGATTAAAAATCTAATAAATCTGGCTTTCGCAGTAGCCATAAGGGATATCCCGCAGAGATGGCGGAGTGCAGAAACGCATTGTGTTCACGAATGGGTAACACTTATGGACAAATGCATCATAATAGAGAAGTAGATATATAAAGACATAGGATGCCCATAAAATAATGAGAGGATATGGGGCAAATGGGCAGATGAATTGAAGGCACAAGAGTTAAGGGGGTTTTAACGATGGTAAGTGGTCGTGATGCTCGTAAGAACACTGGATTGCCATTTCTTTGTTGACCTCCTCCTCAAGTAGAGTGACACTAACATCATGACACCATGTTATAACATATACAGATTTACCTGAGAGAATAGAGATACATTATTTTATTTTTATTTTAGTAGTTTTATATAGCACTGGCTGGACCCAGGGGTATCAGAGCACTTTACAGCATATACAATAATGTGCAAATAGACGTTACAGGTAATTGGTAGAGCGTGAGGGATCGCGCCGGGTAGGGAACAGGTACATAAGCGAAGGGGCAAAGGGGAGGAGGGTGCAAGACAAACTAGACGATCATCCAAGCGTATTCATTGATCAATTAGTTCGTACTCAGAAAGTTTTCTTGATCCGAATCAGTGTCATCGGTCCCAAATTAAGGTAAGGTGGAGCATCGGCTAAGGAACTTCCTTAGTTCTATCTGTTCGTTCGAGAGCTGTCGAGGAAGACAGCTTTGAGTAGTGTCTTGAATTTTAGAAACAAGGGGGTTGTTCTGATGTGGGAGGGATGGAGTTGCAGATTTTTGGTGCGTTTCCAGCAAAAGATTTGGCTGTGTTTTTCTGCGTGCGAGTTTTTAGCGGGATGAGTAGTAGAGAGTTGGAGCTCCTGAGGTTTCTGGGCTGGCCGGCCCTTTTGAGTTTGGAGGCCATGTATTCCGGTTTGCCTGTGTGCAGAGCTTTGTGCGTGAGACAGGCTGTTCTAAAGCTGGTTCATACTCAACTGGCAGCCATTTAAGTTCTCTGAGAGCGGGAGAGATGTGTTCAAATTTCTTAGTTCCCGTAACCATTCTGGCAGCTGCATTGAAGGTTGTCTTCAGGGGGCGAGGTGAGATTTTGCTTCCCTGTCAGGGCAGCAATCTCATAGTCTATTCTGGTTAGCACCAGTGCTTGGGTGGCTTGTTGGAGGTCTTTGGGTGGGAGGATTGTATAGTAGTTTCAGATTGAGAAAGGTACTTTTAGCAGTTCTTGTGATGTCTTTCTTCATGCCAAGTTTCGGGTCGAGGGTGATCCCTAGAGATTTTACCTTATCTGCTGTGAGGTTACCATTGAGGGCATCAATGGCTTTGAGCCATTCTTCGATCTGGGGTTTTTATCTTTGTTGGAGATGAGGAGTATTTCCATTTTCTCTTAGTTGAGTTTCAGGTGATTACTTGTGAGCCAGTGTTGAACCTCCTTGAGCTCTGTGTTAAGTCTCTGGATGTCGTCAATTGAAGTGGTTTCCAGATAGATCTGCATGTCATCTGCATATAAGTGAAAGGGGATGTTGGATTTCCTGAGTAGAGTGGTGAGGGGTTCAATGTAAATGTTGAAAAGCTGAGGGGAGAGCACTGACCCTTGTGGAACATCCCTGATGACGGGGTCTAGATCGGACTCAAAGTTTTTAATTTTTATTCTTTGTGAGCGGTTGTGGAGAAAGGAAGAGAACCAGTGGAGGACCGTCTCCTGAAGACCGGCCCTTTCTTGTAGAACCTTTATGAGCAATTTGTGGTCAACTGTATCGGATGCGGCCGATAAATCTAGGAGTATGAAAAGGCAGCATTGATCCGAGTCAAGTGACTTGAGTAGATCGTCTATGTAATTGAGGATTGCGGATTCGGTACTGCAGCCTTTTCTAAATCCCGATTGATGGGGGTCTAGGAGATTGATGTTATCCAAGTGTTGAGTCAACTGAGGGAGTACACATCTTTCCAAGATCTTGGACAAAAGAGGTAGGTTCGATAAAAGTCTGAAGTTATTCAGATCCTCAGTGCCTAGCCCTGTTTTTTCAGCAGTGGCGTGACTTAGCCTACTTTGAGGCAGTCAGGTACGATTCCAGAGCTCAGTGACCTGTGAATGAACCAGCACCAAAGTGAGGCTAGGACGAGATTCAGGTCTTTGGCCAGGTGAGGGGGACATTATTACTGGATGAAGCTTATGTATGCGCTGATGTGCGGAGATATCCAATGGAGGTAACTGCTGGTTAAATGTTAATAGATGTTAAACTTAAAATCATTAAAGTACTGTTTGAAAAAATATTGCCGAGGCTGAACGTCATTGGCTCTGTGCTCATGACTTTTCCCCTTTTTTGCTGAACCCAATTGGACTTTCTCCAGTTACAACACTGATTTTCAGGCAAGGACTGATGCAGTGATTTGTCAAGAATCGCCCAATAAAGTACAAGCAAGAACTTACCTTTCCATTTGTTGCATGGGAAGTGGAAGGTTTCTGAAAACATGGAAAGAAAAACATGCAGTTAAAAATGTAACTAACTAGCACACTCGAATGTACATACAGGTCTCAGGCTGGAGACAGTGAGAAAGTGTATTCATAGAATAAGCCCAATAGTCATGTGTTCTATCTTAGAAAGATCTGAGCATTAAAAAAAACTATTTATATGTTCAGGCATAAACCATAATACAGGCAGCATGGAAAAGACAAACGGAAAAAGAGGTGTAGAAGTCATCACAGGGTCCATTGACAGTTCACTACAGTACTAATCACTCAACCACAGTAACCTCCACCCCACACCCATTCCCATCCCCTAACGTCAACATATTGGGCATTGCAATCCATAATCCTAAATCATCTAGGAAATTAGGGTCTGTTCTGACCATTTTCACCCTGCTTTCCTCTGCAATAGCCCATTCTAAAAGACCTCTTTTCCAGGCTAGGATCCTAGCATGAAGAGACTGCCTGCCCCATGACAAGCCATTCTGAAAGACAAATCCTTGCCCCAGATGCAGTACATAGAGGGGCTCAGGCTGTGCTAAGGAGCCCAAGGTCAGGCTATGCTGGGGCGTGCACAGGTGGCTGAAGTGGGAGGTGAAAGAAGTGCTTGTGCACCTGGGTACATTAGTAAAGACTACCTTTTAGTGGCTGCTGTGAAGATGGGTCTGTTGCGGAGGCGCTGGTCATGTTTACAACTACAGCAATTACAGCAAGTTCAAGTTTAAATTTGTATACGCACTACTCACCCAGAGGGTCTAAAAGGCGCTTGAGGGAGGGGGGAGACTACAGAGGTTCACCCACTCAAGCTGCCCACCGTGCGTTTGATGTCTGCAGATACCACCATATCAGAGCCAATATCTGTAAACCTATGCCAATATTACTGACTGTTAAACTTACAAAACACTTTTTAAACATTTTACCATCAGATAAAATGTTTAAAAGATGAGTTTAGAAAAATCATTGTGTTATTTACATGGCGCCTAAAGACCTGTTAGGGGCTACATAAATGTAAGTTCCAAGTTTCTTTATTTCCTGCATAGTTACTTAAAACCATTGCAATATTACTGCATAAAATACAAAATTACATATATTATTCTATTTAGCTTATACACGGGAATTTTCAGATTAAAACCCAATTTAAAACCGAATATTGGGTGAGTCTTTGCAAAAATAAAAACAGAGTTAATTATAGGCATGTGCCATTGTGTGTCTGAATACTGTGCTTTACAGACACATATTCCGTGGGTTTTTTGAAGGTCATCGTGGTTATGTTGGTCAGGCTTTCTCCACTTGTTTATAGGGTTCTCCCTTTACTTCTGGCAGTTTGTTCTAATTATGTACTGGTTGGGGACATTGTCCCTGTTATCAGTGTGCTGCCCAGGCCTGGTTCAGATTTTTGTAATCTTGGGCATTTTCTGTTCAGCCAACATAAGAAATTTGACCAATCTGCAATTTAGTTGTGTGTTTTCTGGATTTAAGCATGCTAGCACTGCTTGCCTCCTGGTGCGGATGCCTTTCTGTCTGAAGGGTTCTTTGAGAAGCTGTTTCCGTGCTTGGTGCAGGTCCTTGCATAAGCAGATTAGATGTAATATGTCACCTTCTTTGGTTTTGTACAACTTGCACGGCTCTTATGCTAGTGGCCTTTTCCATGGCAGAAGATGCTGAGCGCACTGAAGGATTCCCATTCTGTACCTTAAAAAGTTCATTTTTATGGATTTCGGATAACTCTGGTTAAAATATGGTTGCGAAGCCAGTGTTTAATAGGAATTAAGCGTCATTCAGGCGTGAGATCTGTGTGAAAAGCTTGCTTTATCTTCCACCAAGGAGATTTGTTTTAAGGTTTTCCAGACCAGTTTTTTTAAGTTGTGATAGCTAATTTGTGCGTCCCAGAGTACTGTAAGTTTGGTAGATTCTAGGGCTGTCTGTAGATAGCTTCTGGCTTCGGAGTACTCCCTGTGTTGTATGTCATGCCACATATTACAAAAAACAGTGGTCCCTATATGTGAATGGTATACAAAAAACAATGATCATACACTTAATAAGTAGTATGTCTTCTGTCCGTCCGGACAGGGTTTTTATTTTCCATTACATACAATTAAAGTGTTTCTTAGAAAATGTCAAGCGGTCACAGCCGTGACCCTCAACATACAAGACACAACAACGAAAAAAGTATAAAAGAGGCAAGAAATCCGTCTGCGCACTTGTACTTCAGTAAAACAGTAAAACAGACTTAAAGTGTTCAAAAAACCACACCATTGCATTATTAAATGTTACGTAAATAGTTTGCATATGGGGTTAAAAGTCGACGACGTTTCGATGCCCTGTAAAATAGAGGCATCGGCACTGCCGCGGGTATGACGACCGGATCGTCATACCCGCGGCAGTGCCGATGCACTTATTCAGTAGCCATTGTGCTCCTTGCGGCTTCTACACGACCGAGTCGTGATTATCTTCCCGGACATTTAAAGATACCGGAGAACTTAAAGTCGAGGTTCACACCCGACTTACCAGATAGCTTAATATAGCGGTCTCAACCACGTAGAACTTTCTACGGATGGCATACAGTTACGACTAAATGTAACGAAAAGGCTCAAAAATTATTACTCGTGTCCAAGACAACAATAATGTCAACTCTTGTCCTGATGATGATGCCTCTATTTTAAAAGGCATCGAAACGTCGTCAACTTTTAACCCCATATGCAACCTATTTAAGTGTATGATCATTGTTTTTGTATACCATTCACATATAGGGACCACTGTTTTTTGTAATATGTAATGCCCAAGGTCCCTATGCTATATCTTAAGGGTTCCCTTGTTCTGTTGAAACGTATGTCATGCCACAGCAAATAATTTAACGTATCTGTGGTGGCACTTCTGATCCTATGCATGCAGGTGATATAAGCTCCGTGCCTAGCTAGATCTTGTCATAGAAAGTCAAATTCCAGCCTTATTTGGGCCAGTGATGTGTAGGACGGAAGGCTGAACATGATTCTGTAAGCCTTCAGCTGTGTCTTTTCCAGCTCCTTTGCGTCTCCTCCCCGCATTGCCTCGCTGCCGTAGGTAATTGAGGGGAGTAGTTTAGCCCGGGCTACTTTCAGAAATGGAGTCAGGGTATGCCCCATCAGATTATTTGCGAGGTTTTTCAGTGTTAGTGCAATCAGCAGACCTTTCCTTCTGGCGTTCTCTTTATGGCGCAAAAACGACCCGTCCTTGTCAAATGTGACTACAAGGCACTTATACTCCTGCACTGGGTCAAGCTTTGTGCCACCAAGGAACCAACTTTTATGAAAGTTCTTTTTGCAGTTTATTGGCATTGTCCTTGTCTTGCTCAGATTTATTTTTAAGTTGTTTTCTGTGGCGTAGTTCATAATTTCTGTCAGTAAATGCTGGAGACCAACGTAAGTATGACTGAGCAGAACAACGTTGTCTGCGTACATGAGATTGGATAATGTTTTCCCTCCTATCCTTGGTGAATGGGAATTGCAGGCGTCGAGCGCCTTTGGTAGGTCAGCCATGTACAGATTGAACAGGGTCGGTGCGAGCACACAGCCCTGTTTCAATCCCTTGGTTGTAGGAACTTTCGCTGAGATGTGGGTACCGCCGCCTAGTTTCACCTGCACCCAGGTATCAGTATGGAGAAGTTTCAGCATGTTTAACATATGCTGCGGTATTCCCCATTGCGCCAGTTTCCCCCACAATCTTCCCCTTTCAACGTTATCAAAGGCAGCGCTGAATTTGATGTAGCATAAATGCAGAGGTAGTTTTGAAGCTTTGGCTTCCTCAATTATTAGGGAGATTGTGAAAATATTTGGCGATGTGCTGGCCAATTTGCGGAAGCCGGTCTGATTCAGCGGTATTATCGAATTCGCACCACCCAGTTTGTCCGCTCCTCTAGTATGGTGCCCGAGAAATATTTTGCTTCATTGTCTATAAGAGAGACTAAGCGATAATTGTTAAGGAAATTTACCCAGTTTGCTTCTGAAATATATGACCCAATACCTTTATTGTATGGGTGAATAATCCCGTTCACCGTCTTCCAGAAGCGGGCGCTATTATTACTCTTTGTATTGTGTAGAAGTTCAGCCCAATACGCATTCTCACACTCCCTGCTGATGTTACATTTCCAACTTTTTAATTTTGCCCTTTGCTCATTCAAGAAGGCTTGTACAGTGGCGTTCTCTGGGAGTCTTTTCAGCCTGCGCAGAGTTGCATTTATTGATTTTTTGAAGTATTTCAACTGTTGTCTTTGGTCCTTCGAAATTTTAAATCTAGTTATTATTATTAGCAGTAGTAGTAATAAGGCAAAACATTCACAGAAACCCTACATTACCCACTAGTATCAAAAAGAGGTTAAATAAATATTGGATGAACTCAGAAGAAAAGATATGATAAATGATCTCAATTGTGATTCTCTATTCCATCTCATTTACCAGCAAATCTAAACTTCTTCCTCTCCTGGTTTACATTTATTTAACTAGTCCCATAAATGTTGCCACTTCCTAGTGAACTTCTATGTTTTAATCATACCTCCTACTATTTGTGGCCTCAGCTACTGCCTGAATTACATGAGAATTAAGCAGAGACTTTATACTGAAATGTTTCTGAGCAACGAAAAAGACCTGTGTTTCTGTCTCTGATGCTAGGAGAAATCTTCTGAATTGGCCGGTGATCCCCGCTGGGAAGTGATTACTGTCAAAATATTTCCCACTGTAAGCTCTAGAATTTAAATATTTGGACTGCTGTCTGATGAAACGATAAGCTAATTTCTCTGGTGTTCAAAAATTTGTTCAGGAAAGTAGGGATTTGGAAGTTTACATTTTAGACACTCTAAGTGTTCCACACACCATATTAGTCACAACCACAAAACACTGTTGTCATTTTAATGAATGAAGTGCTTTCATCTAAGCATGGGCGAATTTTGCGGATCTCGTGTTCGCGAATTTTGCGGATTTGCGAACTCGCAATCCGCAAAATCCGCGAATTCCAGCGAATTTGCGGATTTTTTTTTTTGTGTTCGCCCGTGTTTCTGCCAGTTCGCGAGGGTTTTTACAATTTCGCAATTTGCGAACTTACCTGTCTGGTCGCAAGTTTTGCGAACTTGTTGTTTCTACGTGTCCAGCCTGTTTGGGACACTCTTCTTCATCACTGCCACTCTCTGTCACCACTGCCACTCTCTGACTACTCATGCCACCCTCTGGCCCACCCATGCCACCCTCTGTTTCATCACCACACCCTCTGGTTGTCCAGTGTACATTATTTTCGGCAAAGCAAAGCACACCTTCCCTGCCTCAAGTGACCTGAATTAATTTGGGGCTGATTAATGTGTCACAGAATATTTTTTTAGCTGGCACCTGCTTCCTTAGTGCGCCCTGATTAGTGATCTTTTGCACTTGCTAAGTGCTTTCATTGTTGCAAAATTAGTTACAACACCTGCCCTGCCCCAACTGACAATAATGAATTAGCGGCTGATTAATGGATTTTAACTTCCAGCCTGGCTCCTGCTTGTCTCCCTTAGCTGTAATTCAGGACCTTTGTGGCATATGTGTAACTATTCTGAGGTTCAGAGCAGGGTCACATAATAGTTGCAACTGGCAACTGAACTCTGGAGGGGCCCCTCAGGAAGCACTACAGGAAATGGCTACTAATGATGAGCCTGAACTTTTGAACCTGGCAAGTAGTTTCAGTTTTGCTAAGATCGTATTTCTGCAATTTAGCACTTATTCGCGGGGCGCGAAGTTGTACTGGGAAGCCGCGAACTCACGCGAACAGTGCGAGCAGTGCGAGCAAAATCCGCTGCTCGCGGATTTGCGGATTTTGCGGGAGATTCGCGAATCTCGCGGATTGCGAATTTCCCGAAAATCCGCAAAATTCGCGAGCGAAACGGATTTTCCGCCCATACCTAGTTTCATCACAACGGGATTTATTTGAAAATGTACAGCTGCTCCCGGATGCCGACATCTAATGAGCATCGAATTGTAAGCAATTTCCAAGATTGCTTCTTACCTGTAGCCCGCCGTAGATGTGGTTCAGGAGCTCGTAAGCAGCATTGTAATTACAGTTGTTGATGTAGTCTGAGTTTGTAGAGCTGCACACACCTCCATAGCGGTCAGTAGGCTACAAAGCAAGAGCGACAATCATCAGACATTCATTCAAGAGGATATCATGTGTAATAACGGTGAATGAAGCAGTGTGTCTCATGAACTTCTGCTGTCTTCTGAGGTGCACAACTCCAAGTGTGGACAGCTCCAAGTGTGGACAGCTCCATGTGTAGACATCTCCATGTGTGTAGAGCCAATGACATATCAGAAGGTCAGGATACACTACATGACTTGGAATGAGACTACCCGCACCACGTTTTAGTTTCTGGGAATTGTGTGTGAGATAAAGTTGTGCCACAAAATAAGTCTACGCAGGCTCTAGGAGCTTAGAAATTGTTTAGTAGGTCAACAGCAGTTGAAATTATTCTGAAGGGTGTAACCAGAAAAAAATATATACCCCCAACATGTCCCAGGAAGTTCTGCGGAAGTGAGGTAAGCGCACCCAGCAGCCGTTCGTGAGACGGCTCTTCCTGCAATTTTCTTCCTTCTCTCCATCCTTCTTTCAGTTTTTGTCCTCCTCTCCATCTTACATTCTTTTTCCATCTTTCTTTCCTTCCCTTTTCCCAACCTTTCTGTACTTTTTTCATCCATCCATCAACCTATCCATTTCTCCATACATCACTCCATTTTTGTTCTTAATCATTCATCCTTCTCTCTACCAATCTATCATCCATCCTTCTCTCCATCCATCCCTTCTCTACCCATCTATCTGTGCATCAATCCTCTCTTTGTCTTTCTCTCCATCTGTCCATCTCTGCATTCCGCCACCCTTTCTTCCTCCATCCTTGTGTCAGTCCCTCCCTCCCTCTCCAAGAGATCATATTTATTTGCTTCTTGGAGACCAGGTTCTCCTATCACAGTCAAAGGAGTGATAAAGAGCTTTAATGTTTCATGCTTCACAGAACCTACCAGGGACAGTCACCACGCCCTCATCCACCGCCTCTGCTCAAGCTGCTAAAGAGGAGTGTTAATGATGCCCCTGGTTAATCCCATTACCTGTAAAAGGCACCCTGACTCAGCCACGGTTCGATCCCTGACGGCAGCTCCGCTCAGCATCATGTGACTCTAGGCAATAGCTCACTTAAGCTCCCCCATGGCCCTCTGGGCCTGGATGCCCTCAGGGCTGATAAATCTCGCTGTACAAATCTGGAGTTAATATTAACAATATGATGATAAAACAAGGAGATCCTGAACGCACAGAAGTCGGTGTGGTGTTCCATATACTAATTCATCACTAATCCATTATGGGTTCCGAAGTAGCGTGCTATTTGCGGAAAAAGTGCTTCAACGCCTCGCATGGGGTAATAAACGCGATATAAATGCAATTACAATACAATATAATGTGTGGAGATAGCTTCAAGGACCACACCTTTGGGGTCAGAATTATCATGTAAAAATGCCTACCTAATTGATTTCTAATACTTACAAATCCATGCTCAGCTGGGACATTATAAACAGTTGCAATAGCTCCAGGTGCAGTCACGTAGGATCGATAATATTCTTCCACTTTCTTTACCACACCTATGACACGTGAGAAAATAATGTTAACAGAGTCTGCATCTATATTTGGTTGCTGTCTACAGAATTCTTTCTTCTATGACTGGACTTTAGCAAAGGAAATGCCCTAGCATGCAAAGGCCTTGTATATTCATTGCAATTATAAGTACCCAAACTCACTACCTTGAATGAAGGAATAAATACTTATTAAGCACAAGCATACATCACAGAGGCATCTTAGCGCTACGCCAGGGAGAGGAAAAAAGGGAGCAAAATAATAGCAATGTCTAAAAGACTATTCCTAACTGATTTTAACAGAATGCTGACAATTGTCTTTATATTTATACAAAAAGATACGTATTATTTTTTGGAGAAAGTCTCTACAATTCATAACAATTGCTTTGAGGGGCCCACAGCAAAATTAGTATGAATTAGTAGCCTGTGAAAGGATTTGATATCTGCAGGTGAGGCATGCTCTCGCGAAATATATGGTTCACCTACAAGAGGTTCAACCTCCTCCGGCTTAAAAACAGGCCCTTTCACACATATATAGAGCTCTCACTGTTCACCTTCAACCCCCACCCCACCCCCACCCCTCTGCTAGTGTTAAAAACAATATAACAAGGCCTGAGTCCTGGGGTTGAGGAAGATGCAGCCTGCAGAGAGGCGTGCAGATACCAGCTAGAGGTGGCTATCTGGACAGAGTTCCTGCTGGCGCAACTAAACCTATCCCACCCAGTGTGCTACACCAGGACAAGGCTGTTTAAAATGTGGGAAATCAGTGTTGAAAATGTTTGAGGGGGTGTGGTAGCAGGGGCACATTGATCCATACACTGACAGACTACCTGCAAATCCAACCCTTCAAATGATGGTGACAGCTACAGGGGAAAAGGGAAGCCTCACGCCTGCACTGGCAACGTTGGGGATTTGGGGTGTCAAACCTAAATATACTCTAGTCTGGTGCAACGTTGGCAGGTTGGGGGCAAAGTTATACATTGTCCGACTGTGGGGCACCCCAGCTATAGTGGGGTACTGAAGTTGGCTATTAATATGACTGGTTCATGCAGCTGGAGGAGACAGTTTATAAAGGCTACTGGGGCCTCAGAAATTTAACAATATATGGGACCCATGGAGAGAATCAAGAGACACTCACTCCTGAAACTTGGAACTAGGTAGGGGTTGATCTTGTCGGCCATATTTAGGGTGCTCAGACACTCGCTGAATATACATTTAATGGAACTCCTCATAATAACAGGGAGATTGGGAAGTTTTGCATGTGTATATTGATAAAGGAAAACTCAATAAAAATGCTTTTTCTAAAAAAAACAATTGCTTGAAGGCACTTGGTAGTTTCACACCTTAGAAGCTTGAGACTTTCCTGCTAGTCTGGCTTTTTTGGAGCAGAAACAATTGCCCTGACCTCCATGTCAGATCACAAAACACACCCCAGAGTATACTTGATAAAACAGGCCATGAGAGCAGGGGCACTGGAAAAATGCATCACTTTATTGAGTGCCATCAGCATGTGCCAAGATATGCCATACAAAGGAATGGATGAGAAGAAACAAAGGTGGAACATGAATGTTTAACAAAATCAGGGATAATGAGGATCCCTGGGGGACTCGGCATTTCACTCGAGTTACTTTGTACCTGAAAGGTGTCATTGATAGCGAGTAACTTCAACTTGACAAAAACGAAGAGAACCAACCTGAAAGGCATATGTCTGCCAAACAGTCAATCATGATAGCATGATTGACCATGTCAAACGCTGCAGAATGGTCGAAGTGCATGAAACCTGTCCAGACTCCACCTTAATTCATTCAAGATGGAGACAAGTCCAGATTCAGTTCCCATCTGAGGTCGAAACCCACTTCGAGCCTCATCCAGTAGATGTTTGTGTTCTAGGTGGTTTGAAAGCCACCTAGCAAGATAGGTCCCCCTGTTTTTAAGATCAAAGGGAGAAGAGATATAGGCCTTAACTGGATTCCCAGAGTGGGTTGATATTGGATTTCTTAGCAGCGGTTTGATACACACACTTTCATTTTATTGGCACCTATCCAATTGTTCAGGATAACTGTGGTTGCAGGCACCACTACTTCAGCCATGTCATGTAACGTTCTGGCAGTGCAAATATCATCAGCAGGTCCAGACTAAATAGATTTCAAGAGGTGGCTTCTGTTGTCCTCTGAATGACAGGGATAACTTCCACTTTAGGCTCCTTTTGAGAACATGTCTGCCTTTGGGATCTGTTGAAGCATTAGGTGAAATTGAGTCACTTTTATACTTCCATAGTTTGTTTGAACCTTATTAGTAAAACAAGAAAACTGTTTGCCACATGGTTCCTGCATAGGATTGCTGAGCTGGTAGAACAAGCGGGTTGGTAAGCTCTCCAACAACTTTAAATAAGGTGCATGAAGAGCTAGAGGCATCTGTAATTCAATATAGGATTTTTAATTGACAAATATGTTTATAGCTACTCAGCTACCATTTAAATTTAACAATGCAGTTTTGTCATAAGATCAACACTGTTAATTTTCCGTTTGCCTATTGTAGTGTCCCTGTGCCGTTGCGTGGTCTTTGAAAGTTCCTGATTACTTCACCTGGCCTTTAGATTTTCTACTTTAAGAGTGGCTGGCTGTTATGTGTGTAAGACTGCGTAGGAATTGCTCAATTCTAACGTTTTTTGAGGACCTACGTCTTGTTAGAAGGATCAAACCTTGCAGCGCTTTGTGCAGCTTTGCGTTACTCTACAATTATCAACCCATGCAGGGCAACACAATGTGGCCTAGTGTGGCTTGATAAATCTCACTTAGGATTTACATCATCATTACGCCCCGTGCGTGGCGCAAGGGCGATGCTAAATCTGGCTTTATGTGCCACTTGATTATAATTGGGAAGTTAAAGACAGCGCCTGCTGCATTATTGATAGCTATGCCCCTTGCTCATTTGACATGGGGGCAACGGGGCTGAGTGCAGGACGTGGCCAGACAACAGACCCGCTGCTCAGAGGTACTGCCCTTATCAAAAGGCATTGCACACTTGTTTGTGGGGCACAGGAACTGGAGGCGCGGGGGTTAGGGGAAGGCTACGCCCTGTGCC
This sequence comes from Lissotriton vulgaris, assembly GCF_964263255.1. NCBI lineage: Eukaryota > Metazoa > Chordata > Amphibia > Caudata > Salamandridae > Lissotriton > Lissotriton vulgaris. Next base: position 43,982,254 of record NC_141686.1, on the reverse strand, counting down.
CGTAGCACACTGCACATGGTTGAAGCCTATGCTCGCTGGTTCAATATGTGTGTTCAAGTGTTTTTTAACCAATATTAGCAGATCCGACAAGAGACATTTTCTGTTTGAGTTTATATTTTGTGTGTGTGCTTTTTGATTTGTTGACATCTGCCAGAAGTAACAACAATTTGAATTTTGACTAAAAGCGAGCCAAATAATATGAAAAAATCGATCTTGGGGAAATAATTGAATGCAAACAGAATTTCAGATGTTGAGCTGGTAACGTGGAACGCAGGTTATTTTTTATTTCACCAAATGAAATATGTGCTATGTATTACATTGAGTACTGAGCCACTAAGAAATCTGGTTTCATTTTCTGCTGCTGCAGATGTTGTTTATGATTTGTAGACGCTGCCGCGAATGTAAGGTAGATCCGAGTCTCGCAGTTAGCTTAGACTCTGTCTTGAACCCGCACTGATGTTTGCTTTGCGTTACTTGTTGTTTCAGATTAGCCTGCGCATCAGGATTCCACAGCGACGAGTGAGCCATCATGAGCCTCGGGTCTCCTGGAGACGGACAATCTGCAGAATCGGAGACAGACAGCTCCTCAAAACGACCAAGGTAGTTATCACGAGGAAAGGGTCTGTAGGAGGTTCTTCCTCAATCCCCTGCTGTGCCTGAGGCATAGACCTGATTAAAATGGCCTTCGTCTTTAGAAAGTGTGCCACTTTTGGCACTGAAGTGGAAGTTGGTGCCAAAGATGTTGAGACAAGTATGACACTGACCCCAGTGATGGAGGAACCTCCAAAGTCTCCGGCAGCAGAAGAGATGGAATTGGTGCCAAGATGGTGTAAGAAAGAGGCGGAGAGGGATCAACAGGTGCAGGGGATGGAATTACCAGAGGACTCCTGATCAGAAGTCCTGAAGGCTCCTTAGGACCCAAAGGCCCATCAGAGGAAGGCAGAACGGAATGCAAAATGGGCAGCACAGCCTGGGTGAAAGCCACAATCTGAGCAGCATTAGTGGAAATTCAGAAAAGGAGTGGGTCTCTGGGCCTGGAGCTGTCGCCGGTTGCATTTTCATCACTACAGGTTCTGAGGACAACATCAAGGCTGGAGTTGGGGAATTACGTTGTCAACTGGAAGACCTCCCCATCGAGAGGAACCAACATCAAGAAGGGGAAGCTTCTCTTTTGCAGTGTTTCTTGTGCTTTGTTTGTGAAGGCTTATCAATATCCTTGGGAGTAGGCTGTTTCGAACACCTACTCTGTTTTATTGAATGCTATCACTTGGTCCTAGCAACTAATTGTATACAATTCTATCTACATTGCACAATTTAATTTCTGTACAGTTAAAACTCTCCTACCTAATTTTGGATATGCACTATTCGCGTGCGGCTTCGCTTTGGGCGTCTTCCTGGATGTACTGTTTTTTGTTCACAGTCTATCTTGTGAAGGTAACCAAACAGGTAAGTATTTTATCCCTAATCATTGTAACAACTATTGAAGATGCTGTATGTATCCTTTTGCAGTCTTGAAAAAAGTCTCTCTGATGAAACATGTGTCGGCTGCTTGTCTGTATTGTATATTAAATCTATGATGCAAGAAATGTAAATCACACTGAGAAGAACAAATAGGACCTAGACAACTTTGAACTTTGTTTAGCTTTATTACTGGCCATACATCATAACCATCGGACTTCTCTGTGTGCTTCAGTACTTTTTTCTACATTAGACCTGGAAGAATGTTTGGGCTGCAGGTATCACAGGCAGACATCATGAGGGTTGGAGAGCGACAACTATTTATGGCAGTAATTATAACGTTTAAATCCTGAAGTTCAGCTAAGACATATTAGCAATACATTGCAATATAGTAGATTTTGTAAGAAAACTCTACAAAGAGAGGAATTTCAGATCTGCCTCGATCGGATTAAAAGAAACTGAGTTCAGATTGGTGGCATGATGCCATTTACGACTCTGACTTCCTGTTCAGAGAGAAGAGTGATTTAAACTTTTGCGGAATAACTCTGGTGCCTTGAGGTGGTTCAAAAGGTGAACAATCTGCAAGCACAAGTATCCACCAGAAACACGGCAGGCAGACAGAAACTCCCATCTACCCTGTCACTTTGTATCTGAGCTACAGAACTGGTTCACTATGACAGGATGCACAACAAGGGAGCGGAAAAAAGATTTGATTGGAGACAAGAAGATAACACAATCAACAGAACCCTAAACTCAGCAATGAAAAGCATAATGTGTTTATTCTCTATATTGAAATACTGTGTTGTTAGACTTAAGCCATAAGCAATGTAATAAGGAATGTTATAGAAATATAAACAATTATGCATTACCAAGCACAGTGTCATCATTGCAAAAGTTATCAAACAACTGCATTGGGAAATTAACACGTAAGTAATTGTGTACTTTGCAAATTGTCAGTTCTTCCTACAGCTTTCTCTTCGCTCTAATCTTACCTTTTAATTCCAGTCGAATAAAATATGCAACACAGATGCCTGTTCCCTCCACCTTAGTGGCTATACTCTAGCTGCAAGTAAACCGCATTCTTCCAATCCCTGGACTGAAGGAGGCCATCTCCACATTTTCTTTCTCTGTCTCTGATACCTTCTCTGTCTGTCTGTCCTGCCATATCATCCTCCAGCCCCTCTGCCCTTATGTCCACTATGAGCAAAACAAGTCATTTATATACACATTTCTTGACATTGACTTCATAAAGCGAAGGTCAATAGTAAACTATTGGACTCAGCCATGCTTGTGAGGGACCCAATTAAAAGCAACAGAGAAAGGACTGTTTATATTTCGTGACTGGATACATTGATACGACCAGTGAAGAGATCTTTATATAAACTACAGTCCAATCACAAGTGATGACATTAAAGATTGCTCCAGAACTGCTAGAGTAACAGAATGTACAACTCAGTTAAGAGGGGAAGATGACATTCTTTATGACAGTAACTCACAACAAACAGTGGCTAATAGATACCGCACACAGTGTCTACAAACAAATACACAATGCAAACTTTTCATCGGGTGGCAAAAGCATAGCAGAAGTTTAAAAAAGCATATCATAACAGACATTGCCATCTCACCTTCATTATTGTTACTCCGTCTCATTTAAAGTTTGTGACATTGCATGTGCGTGTCAGATGGTCACCACAGATCAATACACTGAACACTATCGCCACTGGCACCGGAAGGCATGGGGCAATGTATGACACAACGATGCTTTGGATCCAGTGATTATATCAAGACATCAAGGCTGTGTGCTTCTCAAACACAAAGGGGATTTAACTCAAAATCAATGGTTCACTCTCCCAATCTATTCGACTCATGTGAGGCACCCGTCAGCGATGCCGGCTCTCCCCCTCAATATTTGCCCTCATGATGGAACCGTTGGTAGCAAAGATACAGGCCAATCCCCAGTTATCGGGCTTGACGGTGGATGGAGTTGAGCATAAACTTTCCTTAATCGCCGATGACATCCTTTGCTTTATTACGAACCTCGTTGTCACTGTCCCTGCTCTAATGGAGGAGTTGGAGGCCTTCTCACAGGTGACAGGCTTCAAAGTTAATTTTACTAAGTCATGGGGCCTTGAAGTTGCCGATCCCATCATAGCCTTGAGGATCCCATTTGTCAGGCAGGCTTTCAGTGGGAGTCGTCAGCTATTCCTTACCTGGGGAATATTTTGCCATCTCAAACAAAGGACCTATATATTTGCAATGTACCCCCCAATCTCACTGTAATTTTTAAGGGCTTATATCGCTGGGGGAAGTTGGAAATCTCATGACGGGTTAGACTTAACAGCTTGAAAATTTATTTGATGCCCAGATTGTAATTTGTTCTTCAAACTCTCCCACTTGCCTTCCCACCTTCAGTACGGAAGCATATCCATGTGAAAATGCTGTCTTTTGTGTGGGGGGTAAGTCCCCTAGGGAGACGGGAGTGAATTAGGTTGGCCAGTCTCGGACAGAAGTTTGGGGTTCCTGGACATTTCTGCTTGTATTCTGGCAGCACAACTGCACCCCTCCTTGGATTGGAAACATAACCCCGAAAGGACACTCTTTATCCGGGTGGAGCAGGCTTTTTCTCCTTCCCCATTGGGAGAGTTGCTGTGGCTCCTCGCGTCTTCATCGTTCCTATCCCTGCCCCTATAACCTTTGACATCACTGCTCGTGTCCTATTGGGGAGAGGTGCGTTAGCGACGGGCATTCCCAACTCACCCATTTCGACTGACCCACCACCACGTTAATAACCCTCATTTTGCTCCTTGCATAATTGATCCTAGCTCCTTGGGCTGCAGTCAGGGACGCCCCCTTCTTCTGACTGGGTTTGCACTTTCCCAACGACATGACTTCCACCTGACACAGGCACTTCACTGGGCCAGCACACTAACGGCATGTCTGGCATGTCAACGCAATGTCATACCCATATAGTTCTTTTACTTGAATAACATGCACCACAAAGGAATTTCGTGGCTTTATCACTCTCGGCTGCAGCTGACTCCCCCTAAAAATCAAGCATATGTATTACAGTGGGAGAGGGATTTGGCCACAGAGCTGTCAGCCAACACCTTTGGGCGATCTGGCAGAGGTCAGCGGGGGCATTCAGTACAAGGAAATTGCCTATAAGATACCGGCTACTATCTAACGCCTGTTAGTCTAGCCAGGACATTTGGGGGCTCTGATTTATGTTGGAAGGGATGTGGTGAGAGGGGTACTTTTCTACACACCTGGTGGACATGTCCTAAGATCGAACCTTTCTGGATGGAGGTACAGAATATCATATGAGTCATTACCAATTTCCTCCTCCCACTTGAACCACTGCAGTTTTTATTGGGTGATCCTGGGTCGATCGCATTTTTCCCTTGTCGATCCCTCAGGGCTGCCTTATATCTCTGCTACTTCTTGCCGCACAACTCTGTGTGGCGCAAGTCTAGAGGCAGCCGCTCTCTCCTTCTGCAGCAATGTGGTGGGGGAAGGTTTGGGCTCTGTATGCCATGGAGAAGTTGACTGCTCATCTTCGGGACAGGATGAATACATTTGCCAAACCTGATATCCCTTATTCACTTATATTAAGAGAATATGACGAACTGGATGTCTCCACATGACAATACTAAGCGCTTCTGACATTCATGTTATGTCTGCTTCAGATGCTGACTCTGTCGAAATGTGAATAATATGTGTGAATTTGGGATGGTATTTGTCAGCCTCTGCTTTCTATTGGATGTGTGTGTGTGTGACTTGCTCACCTCATTGAATATGGACCTGATGCATTGCATGCGATGATCATATGCAATGCGTTTTGTTTACTTGAAAATACTAAATAAAGTTGTTAGAAAGCACACCCAGGGGATTTTTAGTACTGTTGGATCCTCTTTAGATTCTATGATCTTGCAATAAACAAGTCATTCACAAAGAACAGGTCAACAAGGATACGTGGATTGCTCCCGGGAACCGCAGGTCTCAAACTGAAAATTCTGCAACTGTCAACAACGAATAGTCACTCACTGACAATGGGTTCTGTCTATGGATTCCAATGGATTTTTGTTGGATAAGAAAGGTATAACTTGCTTGAGAAGATGAGTGCACATTGCAGTGGCATAACAGGCCCCCGCAGCCCCTGCGGTGCAGGGGGGGGGGGGGGGGTGGCCTGTGCTCCAGGGTCCCCCTCATCACAATACTTTGGCCTCCAAGCTCCTGATTAAATCTGTAGCGTTTGCCCCTCCATGTACCTTGCAGGGGGCCCCCTCAAGTTTTGTTACGCCACTGACACATTTCCTATTGGCTGGTGCTGGAGGTGCACTTTCATCATTACTTCTTGATCAGGAAGAGACTGTTTTCTCTGGAGAAGAGGCGTGCTTATTAGAAATTACAGACGGGCTTACTTAGAAAAGCAGCCACCTTCTCCAATACAGGAACATCCCACACCATTGGAATAGAGCATAGAAAGAAAGAGAGGAAGATAAAGGAATAGGAGAAACATGATCCTGCACCCGTAGGATGGGCAGAATTGATTGTTATTCAATTTTTATTTCACCTATTCCTCAAGAAGCCTAAAATCACACATCTCTGGGCATGCCCATATTCCTGCTGGCGTAAAGCCACAGGAAACCTCCAACATATTCGTTTGGTACTACTTGCATGGGCAAACACCCAATGGCAATAGTACGGCCTGTCACTGGGAACTCCGGAAAGAAGAAATTCATCTGGATCTTGAGAAGTGGAAGGTTCTGGCCCATGCCCTATGGTAAAATATACTGCTGTGACAGAGAGCTGAAAATAATGACCAATATGAATACTTAGTAATGCACTGCATGAGGTATAAAGGCCATGCTTAGTTACACCTTGGACAATTTTCATCCCTGTTTAGTTTTTTAATTTAGCTTTTTTATTTTAAGAAACAATCAAAAGAAAATCACTTTAAAATACATTGCTACACGATAATGGTCTGGTTAAAGTGAGAAACAATTCTCCCTGTTCTTCTTTCCATTTGATTTATGTCTTTACATAAAATGCCGTGCATACAGGCCCTGTGCCTGGACAATTTAGTGTGCGCAGTATTTGGCTGTGCACCGCAAATTCAGGAGTCAGGGTGGCCGGGCACAAAGAGTCCTTTTGCCGATGGTGTTCCTAAACTCGGCTGCAGCTGCACACTGCCTTTGTCAGGTTTTGTGGGCAATGATCTAGTGCAATGCATTTGATTTCGCTGTGTGCAATGGGATCTGAGTGCTCGGAGCCAGATGCACACTGCTGAAAAGCTGTGGGCAATCCTGGGGCGAAGAGCTAGCGAGAGTCCCATTGTGTGCCCGGAGTCCGAGTTTAATTGCAAAGGGATAGACACAGTGACTTAGTCAGTCATAGCAGAAAGTCAAGCCCTGATCCTATTGCAACTGGCCAAAGGATATACTCAGTGGGTTTTGCCTTTGGTTAGGGGTCAAAGTGTAGTAAAGTAAATGTTTGAAAATGGGAATTTATGATTCTTTGTTTAGAAAATAAATAAACCTATGTTTGAATATACCATAAAAATGAAAAAAAACGAAAACATTCCTGAAAATCTTGAGTTGTTTTAGTTAGGATGTAAAATCTAAATGCTACTTACATGTGCCAGTTGTTTTAACCTGTGCATCAATGACAGCCCTTCCAGCCAAATCACTCCCCATGATTTCAAACAAGATGTCACAGATGACTCACAAGTGACAATGCTATAAGTGCTGAATTTCAAGAGTTTCGGGGTTTTAATCGTAAATATAACTTCCGTTCAACTTTACATTTTTACTGGCAATTCTTCCCTTTTTTAACCAAACATTTCCTTTTCTCAGAAAAAAACCTCCTATGAATATTTTTCCACTGAATATATACTACTAGTATAAAGAGAGAATAGAAACCTTTTGGCAAGGTAAACACGGGAACCACAGCACCAATCCACACACCCAATACATTGTTGGAATCCTCAGGGTGTGTAGATGGACATAGGCGACATAAAATAAAAAAGAACGTAAATTAAAAAATTAAAATTTCTAAACAAAGTAGTCCCCTAAAACTAGCGCCGGCCGCGACGTAGCGCTGACCGCGACCTAGAAGTAATGACGACATGCGGGGAGGAGCGTTGACGTGCGGCGAGTAGTGGCGGTGAAGTCCGGAGCGGGCGGCTCCGGTAAGGCAAAGGCAGACGGGAGGCGGGAGGCGGGCGGCGGGCGGGAGGCTCGAGGCGCGAGGCGGGAGGCAGTATGGGCAATGCCGGCTCGAGGCGGGAGGCGGGAGGCGGTATGGGCAATGTCGGGGCGGGCAGCGAGGCGGGAGGCGGGAGGCGTGAGGGATGCGGTCTGGGCATTGTCGTGGCGGGCGGGAGTGCACAGAGGCTTAAAATGCTGCCCCCAGCCCCCTTCTGCCCCGGGCAACGCCGGGGCGGGCTGCTAGTATATATGTACATCACAGAATCCACGATAGGAACTCTGTAGTTATGACTGCATTGGAGATTACAGACGAAACATATTTTCTTTTGTTTCGCTAGTAAATTTTGTGCTGTTTGACGAACGTGGATTTAAAAGTGGCTAATAGATAGATGGTCAAGAACAGGTTCTTCATGTCAATTTCAGGGAGAATAATTAAATGGTAGGCATAAGTTTTGCAGACAATCCAAAAATAGCATTTCCTCATCGTAAGTCCCAAATCAATTTTGCACCCTGCTGAAGCACACTTGATATGAAGTTCGAACTTTACTTAGAACAGGTCTTATTGAAATTCATTTCACCAAAATGCCAGGGGTAGCAGAAGTGACATCACGCATTTATCCATATTTATTTTTTGGCTATCTTATTGGTATTTATCTATATTTATTTTGTGTTTTGAGAATAATGGAGTTGTAAAATGGTATATTTCCACATTTATTTAATTGATAAACATGCATTCATGCTTTGCTATCTGTCACGTTTCAGAAAAGTAAGCAGCCAAATATAGCAAAACATTACAACTGCAGGTAAATATCAGCATTATAATACTCATATATGTTAACATACACCTGTATTTAGGGACATCTGAATCAGTTATTTAACTTCCAATTTTATCTATCTGCTCAGCTGTTATCCTGGAAAGCATGAACAACAGCATGGAGAGTAAATAGACAGGAATCACCTTTTTAAAATTTTTCGTTTTTTTACTTAATTATGAATGTACTTTGAAGTACTGAATTTATTTATCTATACTACTATTATAAAGAGAGAACACAAACCTTTGAGCCAGGTAAACTCGGCAACCACAGCGCCAATCCACACACCCGATACATCGTTGAAAATGTCAGGGTGTGCAGATGGACATAGGCTATATAAAATAAAAATTAAACGTAAATTTAAAAATTTAACAAAAAAAAAGTAGTCCCCTGGAAGTAGCTCCGGCCGTGACGTAGCGCTGGCTGCGACGTTGCGCTGGCCGCGACGTGCGTGATGACGAGGGGGAGCGGAGGACATGAGCGGCAGACAGGCGGGGAGGAGCGATGGAAGACGGGTAGGAGCGGTGACGAGCGGCGAGGAGAGGCGGTGAAGTCAGGAGCGCCGGCTCAGGTAAGGCAAAGGGACACGTAAAATGTCGGGGCGGGAGGGGCTGGGGGCGGGAGGTGGCTCCGGGACACGGACAATGTTGGGGCGGGCGGGGGCCTGGGCGAGCGATTGGCCCTGAAGCCTCATTGCCCCCGGACAACATCGGGGCGGGCTGCTAGTTTCACATAAAAGAAAGGGTATTGTCCTGCCTCCCAGAAGTTGCTGCAGAAAGTAAACAGTGCTCATCACAACATTGTTTACATTCTGCTCTTGGGACTGCCATTGCCTCCTCTGAGGCCTGGGGTCATAAAGGTAGTCAAAGGGTTAGCAGCTGCGACCCCTAGCGACATCAATGGTTTGGTGCAGACCTGTTTAGCGTTTCTGACATATTTCTGTTACAAAACATGCTGGGCAGGTCCAAAACCTTCTGCTTTTTTATCTTTAGACCAATACATTTAGCAGAATGTTCACAAACCAAACAGTCCACAGATTGCTATTTGGGACCTATTCCAAAATAGTGGCACTTTGTTGCCATTTTGAAATAGTCACTGTCACATGTCCCTAAAAACTGAAGCATCTAGCCACTCAAACATCAATGAAGAACCACACTCAGAAATATTTCTGTGAAGATGCCTTCTTCCAGAAAGTGGTTGTGCTCTTTTTGAAATAGCAACACAAATCCTCTTTCTTCAAACTGGTTCCAGCCTCTCAATGATTTTGGCTATGATACGCCCACTTTATAAAGAATTCTAGAAAAAAAGACATGCACTTTGTAGCATAACATCACACAGGAGCTACGGCCACATGTACATAGCTTTTTCTCCGTCGCAAACGGCCTGATTCACAGAATCGGGCCGTTTGAAACCAGTAAAAAGCTGTTTTCTATTTAGCAAACCCTACTTTACGATAAGGTAACCTGTTACCAAATCACAAATTTGGTTAGTGATTCGGTATTAGGAAGTGCCATGTTAAGGGTGTCCCTTACAAATAGCAACTCGCAGTGATATTGTATTGTAGGACCATTTATAGAGCGCACTGTAACCCTACGGGCATCCTGGCGCTGTGACACATATGTTTTTGACTAGGGATGCTGCCATCATACTGGGTGGAGATATATTCTGGGAAATAGCCAGGTCTTGATTATTTTTGCGGAACAACAATAGATCCTGTGTCTGTCTCAATTCAAGGGGGGGGTTGTTCCAAAGGTGCGCAGCTGCCATGCCAAACGCTCATCCCCCTAAAAGTACTCTCTTTATTCTGAGTATGATCACAAGATTGGCTGATGAGGAGCGGAGGTTACGTGTAGGAACATACCAGCCAAACCTCCTCTGTATCGGTTTGGGCCCAAGTCCATGTAGAACCCTAAACACGATACAGAGGGATTTAAACTGTACCCTCTGAACCACAAGGAACCCGTGCAACTTGCCAGAGCCTGAGATGAAGACAACCCCCATGGTTTCATAAGTGCAAGTTTTGCTACTGCCGCCCAAATTCTCTGGAGTCTCTCAAGCAGATATTTGGGGGCTCCAGTAGCAAGGCGTTACAATCGTTCCAGTGGCTTATGATGATACTCCTGACTACTTAAGCTCTGGCCCGAGTCTGTAATACTGGCAGCACCTTCACCAGTTCTCTAATGAGAGTATAGGAGCTCCCCACCAGCTTGTTAACATGAGACTGTAGGTTCAGCTTAACCTTAAAGCTGACCCCCAGGTTTCGCACCGTCCCCACGGGTACCAAAGGAGTCTCCGTGGGAATAGGCCAGAAGTTGGTAGGGAGAACTGGCGGCACTGTACCCACTCCCCAATGCAGTATCTCAGTTTTATCATTGTTGAATTGCAGTGAGTTGTCTCCCGACCAGTTTGTCATTTCCCTCATACAGGCATGGAATTTCTCCAGGGCCCCATAAGTGCCACCTTCCAAATACAGAATCAGATGGGTGTCATTAGCATAGTTCATCAACTTAATGTTGAATGACTTGATGATGCCTATCAGCGGCTGCATATAGGAATTAAATGGGATAGGGCTGATTGAGGACCCCTGAGGTACCCCATGCTTGATGTCAGCAAAGTCCGATTAGAAGGGGGGAGTGCCACTGCCTGCTGTGTATTGGACAGATATGACTGAACCCATCTCAATGCTACGCCCACCACCCCCATTTCTTCGAGCCTAGCTAGGAGGATCTCGTGATTAACTGTATCGAAAGCGGCAGACAGGTCCAGCAAGATTAAAATAGCCGATTGACTCCTGTCTGCACACATTTGGAGGTCATCCAGGACTGTTATCAGAGCAGTTTCCGTCCCATGACCTGGGCGGAACCCAAATTGCTCCTCCTCCAGCTTGTTGTTAGCTTCCAGGAATTGGGAAAGCGACCTGCTCACCAGGCGCTTCATGATCTTCACTGGGTATGGGAGAAGAGTGATGGGTCTATAGTTCTTCAAGCATTTAGGGTCGGCGGTTGTTTTTTCCAACAGGGGGGTTACTATCTCCTGCTTCCAACAACATGGAACCAGCCCGCTGCCAAAGGATTGGTCGTACAGCTGGCGAAGAACCGGAAAGAATTCAGAACTAAGTTCTCTCCATATTTTATGGTGGAGGGGGTCCAAAGGAGAGCCAGATGAAACTCCTGAGGCCACCTTGATAAATTCCTCATCGAGGGCAGCGCAAAGTGGTCCAGGATAGCATCCTGCTTCAATGGCATTGCCCACCGTGTCCCTAATCTCAGTAGCCTTTGGTATTTGTCTGTCCTTCTGTGCTATAATTTTTGATGAGGCCTCTACCTTCAGCCCTTTGACAATCTTGCTTATCTTCTCCAGGAAGAAGGAAGCCAAGTCGTCACATAACTCCTGTGTAGGCAAGATCTTATTTTTTACACATTCAGGGATAGCTATGCTTTTTACTATTTTGAAGATACTTTTAGTACTGTTATGTGACTTTGAAATAATATTGGAAAAGTATTCTGCTTTGGCTGTGACAATAGTTTTTTTTATAAATGGCTATTTTCTCCTTCCTGGCAATTTGTTTATCTTCTGCATATTGCATCCTCCATTGTCTCTCTGCGTGTTTACAAGCTAATTTAAGATTCCTTAAATTTTCGTTATACCATAAGGCGGATGGTCTTCCCAATAACCTAATATTTTTTTAGAGGAGCAATCTGACCTAGCTTCCTGTTTATACATCCTCAGAGGGCTGTATAGTTCGCGTCCACCTGTTTATTTGGATCAAAAGAGTTCTCTACATGAAAACTGGGGGACTTATATGCCTTGAGCGCCTTGAGACCCTCCCGGGTGAGTAGTGCGCTATACAAATGACGTGATTGATTGATTGATTGATATGCTCTCCTCAATAGTCCCTTCCAGTCCCTCCCCAGAAAGCTTCTGTCTCCCTTGGGGGCAGGCCTGGTCATCTTGGTATACATAACTCTGAATTGAACTAGGTGGTGGTCCGACCAATCCACCAGCAGAACTTTGGGGCATATTAGCAAGAACCTCATTAAAATTATCGCTATTTAGAAGCAGGAAACTGCTGCTAGAATGGCGATAATGGGCTTGCTAATATGCTTTATAGAATTCCAATAGAAGCCCAGGTTAGATGTCCTGCACATTTAACCTGGGCTTCTATTGGAATTCTATAATGCATATTAGCAAGCCCATTATCGCCGTTTTTGCGGCAGTTTCCTGCTGCTAAAACGGCGATAATTTTAATGAGGTTCTTGCTAATATGTCCCTTTGTCCATTATAATCGAGTCTTCCCCAGCAAAGACTAGATCCAATACATGCCCTCCATCATGGGTTGGTTCGGTAACCCATTGTAGCAGGTTCAAATTAGCACATGATTGAAGGATATTGTTGAAGCATGCATCCATTTTCCCATTAGTCCAAAGATTGAAGTCTCCTAGATCAATAGACGCGTATGGGTTAGTGCCATAATGTTGAGTACATCAATCAATCCTTGTTGGAATTGACTGCTAACTACCCCTGGGGGTCTGTAGCAGACCATGCCTGTCGTCACATGACCTGCAGGGTCTTTTATGGCGAAGCCCAATATTTCCATGCCCACCACCTTATCGATATCCATGGGTGTAATATCCCAGAATTCCTTGTAGATTACCCCAACCCCACCACCTCTGCCACTAGATCTAGGTTTATGAAACGCTTTATACCCTCCTGGACATAAAAGGCCCAGCTCCAGATATGACCCTACATCTGTCCAGGTCTCTTTCATGAACAACACATCTAATTTAAGTGTCTCTAGCAATATTTGTGTCTCAATAGAATGCTTTGGAAGTGATCTCACATTCAGAAAGCCACAGTTTAACACATCCTGCTTTAAGAAGTCCAAAACCGGCCCAGCTGTTTCCTCCAGTGTGAATTTACCAACTGCGTTCTCCTGCTGACCTAAATCCCGTAGCTGCTTCCCAGAGTAGCGGAGGTTAGGTTACCTGGTCATAGTGGTACTTAAACCAGCAGCATGGCTGGCACTATGCGCGGTCGGGCGCAGACGGGCTTGCCTTTGGCGCGTCTTCGGTGCGCCAGTGGCGCGCCCGCTGTTCGCGTCCGCTGTGCATCTGTCCCAGCATGTAATTTTATACCCAGGTAAGCTGGACTGCTGACCTCCCTTCTGGGTGTTGTGGGAAGTGGTTGAGCCTCACTTCTGGTTTGTGGCGCCTCCCTCCAGACAACCAGAACAATCCGTGCTGGACCGTGCAGGACGCCAAGCAAGATGCAAGGGTGAGTAAATTAAAAGGATTGAAACTGTGTCTTTTTAAAATAACAAGTGCAATACGGCGAATGAAAAGTACAAATATGACCTAAGAATTCAATTGGAAAGCCCTTTCTCAGGCGCTCTCTTAGTGCAGTTGACCACTGTGCTTTGTGCAATTTAGCAGTTACAAGCTAGATAGGGAGCCCTTTCCCAGGAACCTCTGTTATGAGCACTGATTACAATCACCTTGTCAGCCTTAAGCGTGTCCGCTGCGCGTCTGTCCCGACATGTAATTTTATACCCAGGTAAGCTGGACTGCTGACCTCCCTTCTGGGTGCTGTGGGAAGTGGTTGAGCCTCACTTCCGGTTTGTGGCGCCTCCCTCCAGACAACCAGAACAATCAGTGCTGGACTGGGGAGGATGCCAAGCAAGATGCAATGGTGAGTAAATTAAAAGGATTAAAACTGCTTTTTTTAAATAATAAGTGCAATCCGGTGAATTAAAAGCACAAATATGACCTAACAATTGAATTGGAAAGCCCTTTCCCAGGCGCTCTCTTAGTGCAGTTAACCACTGAGCTTTGTGCAATTTACAGTTACAAGCTAGATAGAGAGCCCTTTCCCAGGCACTCCTCCGTTATGAGCACTGATTACAATCACCTTGTCAGGCTTAAGCGCGTATGGATGTTTTGCGAATGAAATGCGGTCGCAGAACATTCGCTGAATTTGGTGGTAACCCATTCCCAAACGGGAAGGGGTCCCTCCCGCCTTTGTGAATGTATGCAAAAACTTTTTTTTAGAGCAGGCTGTTCAATTTTCTTTTTGAAATGCATCCTGTTTTCCTTTAAGGAAAACAGGTTGCTTTTCACAAAAAAAAGTTGATTTATTTAAAAGCAAACACAGACATGGAGGTATGCTGTACCCAGCAGGCCACCATTCCTGCGTTTCTAGCAATTCCCACTGGGTCACAAATTGCGACCTACCTCATGAATATTATTGAGGTAGGTCAACTGCGACCCCATTAGGAATCGCTAAATGTGTCAAAGAAACATTCGTACATAGGTGTTTCGTAACAGCAAATGACAAAAACTTGCTATTAGGAAATCGCAAACGGAAATCTTAGTAAATGTGGCCCCTAGTGCTTTGTTCAGTGCACTAAAATGATCTCTTGCTACACCTGCTCTATAGATCCAGTTATGCATATATGTATACAAAGATACTCATGGACAACATATGACTCCAATGCTCTCTCTTTTGCTGCCATCTTTTATGGTCACCTAACAAATTAGAAAAACAAGGGAGCACTAAGTGGTCTGATCTGGATGTGGCGCGTGCAGGTATGTAACAGATTACCGTAATGGTGTCTTCTACTAGTGGTTTTCATATAAGGTGGCAATATCCTCCAAAGGTATGATTTATAACCGGCTGACATAATCATGGCAGTAGCTTTAATTTTAGAATGCATGTGACACGTTGATATTAAAAAAGTGTTAAACAATTATTGAATCAAAGCTCCTAGCACTATCTACTGGAGACGTAATATAGCCGGAATCAGAACCCTGGCAACTTAGCCTAAAGGATTTCCAATGTTTAGGATATATATATTTTTTGACTGAAGTGTAGTAGTGATGGAGTCCAGTAAAACATTCTCGATTCGCAGTGGCAGAGGACAATTATTGTGGCATTATTGCCAGACAGTCTTATGAGGAGGCTGCAAAGTGCCAGACCGTAAAGTGTCAGCATTGTACAATGATTAGACCTCAACAATAGGAAACAATCAAGAACGATATTGTGCAGGTTTGTCGCCCTAATGTGCAGTAAAAGTGGTATGTACTAACCTGGCACCACCACAGTATCCTTGGACCCCGAGAAGATAAAGACGCGGGTGGAGGCCATGTTGGACACTGGATCAACAGTCCTGGAGTTGACACACTTCTGGGTGTAGGAGTGCAGGTCACCTAGGTTGATGCTCAGTGGGGACTTCATGCAAGTGGTCACTGCAGTCATCATGTTACCCTTGGCACAATAGTAAGGTACTGATGAAACAAAAGAAAATGTTAAGCAGATTATGATTCGGACTCTAAGATAGAAATATCATTGTGGTCCATTGTGTTTGTGTGTTCTATTGTAAATCAAATGGTAAACTACAATTCACAGAAGTCCATGTCCCATTGAGAGCAGAAAAAAGCCTGTAACAAGGAAAAATTGAAATGGGCAAATCACTAACTCCATCATCGCGTACACATTTTCAACTTGTATAAAATCGATGGGTTTAGTTTGTGTATTTTTTATAATCAGGCATTTCTGAAATGTAGGAACAAAAAGGATGCTTTACACCTTTGGTTTCCTTACCCTGAACCATGAGCTGCCATCTTGGCTTGATATTCCCAGCAGAGGTTCCATAGCCCCCCAAACGTTTTGCCTTCACCCATCCTGTTTTTTAGACCCGTTTTTATTGGCTTTTAGGACTCTCTGCACTTTACCACTGTTATCCAGTGCTAAAATGCTTGTGCCCTCCTCTTTAAACATGGTCTTACTAGGGACTTACAGGTAAATTAAATATGCCAGTTAGGTATAAGCCATTATACCAACTGGCACAGTTAATTTACCTGTAAGTCCCTAGTAAAGTGTTACTACATGTACCCAGGGCCTGTAAATTAAATGCTGCTAGTGAGCCTGTGCACTTATTGTGACACCCACTTTATTAGGCCATTAAAAAAATGTCTCAGGCCTGCCATTGCAGCCTGTGTATGCAGTTTTAACACAACTGCTGGAGTCCTACCCTCCCCTCCCGCCCACCCCACCCCATTCCCGAGGTGCTGAGCCCTTTCTGGCTATTTGGGGTAGTTCCGCCTTAGGTCTCCAGATTTGTGTCCTTTTTTTCAACATCCTGGGGATTCTAAAGGTACCCAGAGTTTGTAGATTGCCCTGGAGGGGACCAAGAAAATAGCAAAAATATAGCTACATTTAGAAGGTTTTTTGGGAATAATAGTAAAAAAGAGCTCTGAATAAAAATGTCTGTGTTATTGATAACATGGAACCAACGAGAAGTTTGCTGCGCTAAAGTCACCATCTTCCCAGCTTTCAAGAACATGCAGAGCTGAATAGAAAAAACACATTTTTACCACAGTTTTGGCCTTTTTCAAAGAGGTAGTCCATTTTTCGTATTTTTTGTGTTCTCAACTTATTTCCAGTTAGTGGTGGAAATCAGTGGAAAAGCCATGAGTGATCCAGGGAAGCTATAGATTTCTGGCATGTGGACAAAATTCCAATTTTAGCAAGGGCTCATAAGTGTAGACCCCTCAAGGTTTACCCAAATAAACTAACTGATGAAATATTGAAAATTAGTAGGTTAGATTTGTAAAAGTTTTGGTATTTTCTTAAAACACCTCAAATACTCTGTGGCATATTTCCTGAGAGCTGAAGCAACATAAGGCAGCATGCAAAGTTGCTGTACTTCATGGCATGAACAGTGGATAGCTGAATAGCACAATGTCTACTTAGACATAGCACTCTTCACCTACCTACCTGCACTGATGAATTGAGGCGGCCTGCCACAAATATAGGCACCTCTGCGCCTTGTTGCAAGGGTGTGTGAGTTCTGGATAGCATTGTTTTGTGCAAGAAGAGCCTTTAATGCACAAAACAATCCTTTGCTTCAATTTCATCTGCTCATGTTTGATGCAGAAAGCATCATGCACAGAAAGAGGAAGTAGCGAGTTGTTATAAATATATTTATCGTTGTTACGCCATGGTCGGGATGGCATGCCATTTTGGAGCAATCCCATGTTATTGATTTCAGTAAATCTGGGACTGCGTCAAATTACATAGGCTGATACACAGGAATGCCCATGTTCTACCTATGAGGCGCCTACCACTCCGGAATGTAATACCAGGCAGCGTCTCACTAGGTAACGCAAATCGCCCTTTTAGTGGCTTTGCAAATATTACTTGAGCCTTCAAGTTGACCTTAGTTTCCCACTGTAATGCAATAACTCGGAAAAAAACAAGCTGGAATGTCACACTTTAAAGTGCCATCTTTATCTCAATTTTGACGGCGGGGAAAAAACGAGGGACCTCATTTATGTAAAGTGACGCATCGCTGCATGAAAACAGCGATGTGTCACTTTTCACTGCGCCATCCTTACGACACCAATGATGCGCCATATTTACAGTATGACGCATCATGTCGCAAGGAGTTACAGATACGTCAGTATTTCTGACGTATCTGTATGGCGCAAAAGTGACACATTGCTGGAGTGTGTCACAAAAGTGACGCAACTCTAGCAATGTGTCCTTTCACATTGGGCAAGCCCCATGTGAAAGAGCTTGCATCAGTCTTACGCCTGCTGTGAGGCAGGCGTAAGAAATAGACGCATTTGTGTCCTAGAAGTGGCGCAGTGAAATCTTATAGATTTCACTAAGTCACTTCCATTACCCTTTCTTGCGTCAAAACGCCCCCCTTGCATACATTATACCTGGCACAGGTATAATGTGGCGCTGGGGTTTACAAAGTGACGCATCTACTTAGATGCGTCACTTTGTAAATATGGCGCAACAAGGCACATTTTTTACACCACTGGTGCGTCACAAAAAGTGACGCACCGGCGGCGTGAAAGTGACGCACACCCTCATAAATGAGGCCCTAGATCTCTCAGCTCATCTGGAATAATGAACCTCAAAGGGTGGATGCTACCAAACGCCCTGAATGACATGGAAATCGTCAAAGGAGGACCAAGATGTGTGTGATTACCACCAGCCAGGAGCCCAACGCCCATGATTTCCTTCGAGTGGGCCACTTGGAACTGGGTTGCAAATGCAGCCCCGGAGGACAGGCCAGAGACGGAGACAGCAGCGGGGTCGACATTGTAGGTGCCTAGAAAACAGTAGGACAGACAGGTCAGCTTCATGCAGCTCTTCTTCAGCACTAGCCTTCATTTAACACGCAATTCGTTCGTTTTTGTACTTTACATTTCTTTGCACTGCGAGACCCAGGGCTCCACCAGTGGTCAAACAAACACTTCAGTGAATTATGGCAGAATAGTTAAAGATGACGAAATCAATTACACTACAGTTCTGCATCAGTTTTTACTTCTAAATAGATCACTCCATACACTGTATACAACCAGAATCTATCATTCATGGAGCTGTGCCTGTTTGGAATCCTGCGTGATGTAAGATTAGAGCATGCAGGCCTACACATGGCCCAGGCGAATACACCCATGGTCTATCCAAATAAAACTTCCTGCTGCTGGGCCTGGAAGCAAAAAGAAATTATAGAAAGGTCAGGGAATACGCTTAAGGCACCTCTGATGTCGAAGGAAGCTGGGGTTATTTATTCTGGAATTAGAAGTGCATCCAGCAAGCTCACCCTGTAGAACGTTGCATACTTACAGCACATCTGGTATTGTGCCACTCACTTCTCTGAAATGCATCTTCCAGTCGGTCACACATTTTCAATGCACGCTGAACTGTTTGACACATTTCACACTCTGCAAACTTTCAGCATGTGATGCAGCTGACATTGCATCCTGAAACATGTCACACAATTTGCTGCCGGTGGTTAAATTAGGTAAACACCCGACACTGAGATACGTTGCAATCTTAGGTTATGAGTTTTGGATCTATGACAGAATTTCGACAGACAGAATTTCGACCTACACAAATATCGGCGTAATTCTATCGATAGCAAAAATATCGACGCCCTATGTACAACATGGTAAGTACCAAAATATCGAAAAAATAATATCGATGTTAAAAATATCGTTGTAAAATATATCGATTTTTTTGGGATTTAAAATAACATAAAAAATACTGTAAATAATACTTATTAATTACTTAAACATATTTAAATATATGTAATAATGGTAAAAAAAATAATATTACATATTTAATTTTAAAAAAAATTAAAAATCATATATAATATATACTTACTTAACAATAATTACTATTCCCACTCCAGTGGGTGCAACAGTAGGGAAAACTGACCCTGAACACTAAAAATACCCCTTTACACAAAAACCTAAAACTGACCCTGAACCCTAAAAATACCCCTTTACCCAAAAACTGAAAACTGACCCTGAACCCAAAAAATACCCCTTTACCCAAGAACTGAAAACTGACCCTGAACCCAAAAAATACCCCTTTACCCAAAAACTGAAAACTGTCCCTGAACCCTAAAAATACCCCTTTACCCAAAAACTGAAAACTGACCCTGAACCCTAAAAATACCCCTTTACCCAAAAACTGAAAACTGACCCTGAACCCTAAAAATACTCCTTTACCCAAAAACTAAAAACTGACCCTGAACCCTAAAAATACCCCTTTAGGGTAATTACTAAAAACTGACTCTGAATCCGAAAAATACCCCTTTACCCCAAAAACCAAAACTGACCCAGAACACTAAAAATACCCCTTTACCCAAAAACCCAAAACTGACCCTGAACCCTAAAAATACTCCTTTACCCAAAATTAATTAATATTACAATTAAATTACTTCCCACCCTATTCCCCTATAAACCCACAACCCGCTCCAGTAGTAAAACCTATAATTTAGTTAAAAATATACATAAATTATCAATTAATTATTCTATTAATCAATTAAAATAATTCATTGCCAATTAATATTTAATAGCAAAATAAATTAATCATTAAAAAATAATTATTTCATTACAAATAAATTACTTCCCACCCTATTCCCCTATAAACCCACAACCCGCTCCAGTAGTAAAACATATAATTTACTTTAAAAAATACATAAATTATCAATTAATTAATCAATTAATCAATTAGAATAATGAATTGCCAATTAATATTGAATTGCAAAATAAATTAATCATTAAAAAATAGTTATTTAATTACAAATAAATTACTTCCCACCCTATTCCCCTATAAACCCACAACCCGCTCCAGTAGTAAAACATATAATTTACTTAAAAATATACATACATTATCAATTAATTAATCAATTAATCAATTAAAATAATTCATTGCCAATTAATATTTAATTGCAAAATAAATTAATCATTAAAAGATAATTATTTAATTACAAATAAATTACTTCCCACCCTATTCCCCTATAAACCCACAACCCGCTCCAGTAGTAAAACATATTATTTACTTTTATATATTTTTTATTTATAAAAACATATTAAACACATATTATAACAATTAATTTAAATACTTAACTAAAATTTCTAACACATATTAGTAAATCGAAATTACTTACATCGATATATATGCTATCGATATAAGTAATTTCGATATTACTTACCTTAGGGTCGATATTCTGGCCATCGATATTCTGGACATCGATATTCTGTCCCATCGATATTAGCAACTCGATATAAGTGTAAGTCGAAATTAAAAAATCGATATTTTGACTGTTTACCATGAATTTGAATCCGACAAGGTAGATTTAACCTTAATGTAGGTGCGTAAATCTAAAGTGCCCGCTGAGTGGGGGACTCATTGCAGCTATATCCGACCTCCTCCCGGGGTATCGCACACCCACTGGCCATCTAGGCCTAATGGCCCTTACAACTTTCAGATTTTTCCAGGACCCGCATATGTGCAGCTTTAGCTCCTCCACCTGTTTATTCCAGTTTTTTTTTTTACAGCTCTAGGACCCAGCTGCCTCCTTCCTAGCATCAGGCACAGAGCCCAGGTGCCACTTTTCGGTATGTCCTCTTGGAAATCTGGAATCTACTTGGTTCGGAGTCTTCCTTCAGCGTCACCCCATGGTTCTCAAGGCAGGTTAAAGTGCCTACCAGCACTCCCATTGTCACTTGCAGGGTGCCTGTGCATCAAGCAGGAGTCATGTGGTACCACAGGACCAGTCCACAGACCTTAGTTCATAGGATCACTCTCCTTCAGGGTCACAAGCAAGTCCGTCCTCTATAGTCTTGCAATGGGAGTGACATGAGCCCTTAGGCTTATAAGCAGGAAGTCCTCCCAGGCAGGGGTGTGTCAGCACATTGGTCTGTCTTCTTTCCTCTGGAGTTACCTTTCTTCTCATTTTTGTTTTTGTTTGATCTGTTTAATAAAGATTTTTTGTTGCGAACATATAAAGAAGTAGAGATAAAAAATCAGGGCTAAATCACAAGGTAGTTGTAAAAAAACATCATTACATTTGTCAATTTTACATGATTTAAGGCGGCATAAAGCATTTCCCATTAGTCAAATAACCTCTACCCACTAATCAGAATGTTGCGTCATCACATTATTGTACAATAAAGAAAATTGCAGTTGAACAATTCTAGTCCATCACAAATATACAATACTTAAGGCTTCACTCCGCCTTATATTTGGAAAAAGGGGACCCCTATATAAAACTGTTACACTTGCTATACATAGGGAAAATACAAGATTAGGAAAGGTCTATAGCTAAGTGACAAGGTAGATATAAATGATTGTTTTGATATTTTTGAAACGTAAAGCCAAAGATGTTGTCCACCTCATATATTTAAATACTGTATGAATGTCCAACTGTATATAACAACAATGACCATAAAGTATTTCTGATATAACTTTATTGTTCTTTTTTGTGTATATATATATATATAAGCTTTTATATTCTTTTTTTCTTCTTTTTGTGATATTGTTTTGTTTTTTAGAGAATTCGTTTTTGTTATATGATATTCAGTTAAAATTGCATAGAAAAAATCTTTTTGTAACATAGAAAAAATGTATACAAACTCAATAGACAAACAACTCATATCGAATGTTGAAGGCAATGCGGTAGACACCACTACGCGCATTTCGGCTCTTAAGCCTTCTTCAGGTGACCGTCTATTGTTGGAATTTCAGAATATGGATAAGTCAGCATAAAATATGGCGGATTTATTCAATTAGTCGAACAAAACTGCTTCTTGAAGTCTCAGGAACGATGAAGCTTAATCCTGGTGGCGTATTAGTTGGTAAATAAATGCGACGTCTTTGCCGGTTTGGCGGTCGGGAACTGTCGCGTTCCTACACTACCAGGAGTCTTCAACCACTCTCTCCGATATCACGGACCAAAACAAAGATACACAGATTTTGGCTCCTGGAAATCAATCTCCAGCTTATTTTAAGATGTTCGATCTATTCTGAGATTTATTACCTGCTAGTTTTGCGAACCAAAGTCCAAACGTGGAGAAAACCAACTCTTTCTGATAACGTCCCTCACGGCATTATATTCTCTGGCTGAAGCCAATAATTACTGTAAAGATATCATTCTAATCCTTCAACCAAACTATCAAATCCTCTTTTACCACGTGTCTGGAATTTATTTAGCGGGGGTGGAGGAGAGTCGCGCGGTGGTGGAGGAGGAGGAGGAGGAAGAGAGTCGCGCGGTGGTGGAGGAGGAGGAGGAGGAAGAGAGTCGCGCGGTGGTGGAGGAGGAGGAGGAGGAAGAGAGTCGCGCGGTGGTGGAGGAGGAGGAGGAGGAAGAGAGTCGCGCGGTGGTGGAGGAGGAGGAAGAGAGTCGCGCGGTGGTGGAGGAGGAGGAAGAGAGTCGCGCGGTGGTGGAGGAGGAGGAAGAGAGTCGCGCGGTGGTGGAGGAGGAGGAGGAAGAGAGTCGCGCGGTGGTGGAGGAGGAGGAGGAAGAGAGTCGCGCGGTGGTGGAGGAGGAGGAGGAAGAGAGTCGCGCGGTGGTGGAGGAGGAGGAAGAGAGTCGCGCGGTGGTGGAGGAGGGTCGCGCGGTGGGTGGAGGAGGGTCGCGCGGTGGGTGGAGGAGGGTCGCGCGGTGGGTGGAGGAGGGTCGCGCGGTGGGTGGAGGAGGGTCGCGCGGTGGGTGGAGCAGGGTCGCGCGGGGGGGTGGAGCAGGGTCGCGCGGGGGGGTGGAGCAGGGTCGCGCGGGGGGGTGGAGCAGGGTCGCGCGGGGGGGGTGGAGGAGGGTCGCGCGGGGGGGGTGGAGGAGGGTCGCGCGGGGGGGTGGAGGAGGGTCGCGCGGGGGGGTGGAGGAGGGTCGCGCGGGGGGGTGGAGGAGGGTCGCGCGGGGGGGTGGAGGAGGGTCGCGCGGGGGGGTGGAGGAGGGTCGCGCGGGGGGGTGGAGGAGGGTCGCGGGGGGGGGGTGGAGGAGGGTCGCGCGGGGGGGGGTGGAGGAGGGTCGCGCGGGGGGGGGTGGAGGAGGGTCGCGCGGGGGGGGGTGGAGGAGGGTCGCGCGGGGGGGGGTGGAGGAGGGTCGCGCGGGGGGGGGTGGAGGAGGGTCGCGCGGGGGGGGGTGGAGGAGGGTCGCGGGGGGGGGTGGAGGAGGGTCGCGCGGGGGGGGGTGGAGGAGGGTCGCGCGGGGGGGGGTGGAGGAGGGTCGCGCGGGGGGGTGGAGCAGGGTCGCGCGGGGGGGTGGAGCAGGGTCGCGCGGGGGGGTGGAGCAGGGTCGCGCGGGGGGGTGGAGCAGGGTCGCGCGGGGGGGTGGAGCAGGGTCGCGCGGGGGGGTGGAGCAGGGTCGCGCGGGGGGGTGGAGCAGGGTCGCGCGGGGGGGTGGAGCAGGGTCGCGCGGGGGGGGTGGAGCAGGGTCGCGCGGGGGGGGTGGAGCAGGGTCGCGCGGGGGGGTGGAGCAGGGTCGCGCGGGGGGGTGGAGCAGGGTCGCGCGGGGGGGTGGAGCAGGGTCGCGCGGGGGGGTGGAGCAGGGTCGCGCGGGGGGGTGGAGCAGGGTCGCGCGGGGGGGTGGAGCAGGGTCGCGCGGGGGGGTGGAGCAGGGTCGCGCGGGGGGGTGGAGCAGGGTCGCGCGGGGGGGTGGAGCAGGGTCGCGCGGGGGGGTGGAGCAGGGTCGCGCGGGGGGGTGGAGCAGGGTCGCGCGGGGGGGTGGAGCAGGGTCGCGCGGGGGGGTGGAGCAGGGTCGCGCGGGGGGGTGGAGCAGGGTCGCGCGGGGGGGTGGAGCAGGGTCGCGCGGGGGGGTGGAGCAGGGTCGCGCGGGGGGGTGGAGCAGGGTCGCGCGGGGGGGTGGAGCAGGGTCGCGCGGGGGGGTGGAGCAGGGTCGCGCGGGGGGGTGGAGCAGGGTCGCGCGGGGGGGTGGAGCAGGGTCGCGCGGGGGGGTGGAGCAGGGTCGCGCGGGGGGGTGGAGCAGGGTCGCGCGGGGGGGTGGAGCAGGGTCGCGCGGGGGGGTGGAGCAGGGTCGCGCGGGGGGGTGGAGCAGGGTCGCGCGGGGGGGTGGAGCAGGGTCGCGCGGGGGGGTGGAGCAGGGTCGCGCGGGGGGGTGGAGCAGGGTCGCGCGGGGGGGTGGAGCAGGGTCGCGCGGGGGGGTGGAGCAGGGTCGCGCGGGGGGGTGGAGCAGGGTCGCGCGGGGGGGTGGAGCAGGGTCGCGCGGGGGGGTGGAGCAGGGTCGCGCGGGGGGGTGGAGCAGGGTCGCGCGGGGGGGTGGAGCAGGGTCGCGCGGGGGGGTGGAGCAGGGTCGCGCGGGGGGGTGGAGCAGGGTCGCGCGGGGGGGTGGAGCAGGGTCGCGCGGGGGGGTGGAGCAGGGTCGCGCGGGGGGGTGGAGCAGGGTCGCGCGGGGGGGTGGAGCAGGGTCGCGCGGGGGGGTGGAGCAGGGTCGCGCGGGGGGGTGGAGCAGGGTCGCGCGGGGGGGTGGAGCAGGGTCGCGCGGGGGGGTGGAGCAGGGTCGCGCGGGGGGGTGGAGCAGGGTCGCGCGGGGGGGTGGAGCAGGGTCGCGCGGGGGGGTGGAGCAGGGTCGCGCGGGGGGGTGGAGCAGGGTCGCGCGGGGGGGTGGAGCAGGGTCGCGCGGGGGGGTGGAGCAGGGTCGCGCGGGGGGGTGGAGCAGGGTCGCGCGGGGGGGTGGAGCAGGGTCGCGCGGGGGGGTGGAGCAGGGTCGCGCGGGGGGGTGGAGCAGGGTCGCGCGGGGGGGTGGAGCAGGGTCGCGCGGGGGGGTGGAGCAGGGTCGCGCGGGGGGGTGGAGCAGGGTCGCGCGGGGGGGTGGAGCAGGGTCGCGCGGGGGGGTGGAGCAGGGTCGCGCGGGGGGGTGGAGCAGGGTCGCGCGGGGGGGTGGAGCAGGGTCGCGCGGGGGGGTGGAGCAGGGTCGCGCGGGGGGGTGGAGCAGGGTCGCGCGGGGGGGTGGAGCAGGGTCGCGCGGGGGGGTGGAGCAGGGTCGCGCGGGGGGGTGGAGCAGGGTCGCGCGGGGGGGTGGAGCAGGGTCGCGCGGGGGGGTGGAGCAGGGTCGCGCGGGGGGGTGGAGCAGGGTCGCGCGGGGGGGTGGAGCAGGGTCGCGCGGGGGGGTGGAGCAGGGTCGCGCGGGGGGGTGGAGCAGGGTCGCGCGGGGGGGTGGAGCAGGGTCGCGCGGGGGGGTGGAGCAGGGTCGCGCGGGGGGGTGGAGCAGGGTCGCGCGGGGGGGTGGAGCAGGGTCGCGCGGGGGGGTGGAGCAGGGTCGCGCGGGGGGGTGGAGCAGGGTCGCGCGGGGGGGTGGAGCAGGGTCGCGCGGGGGGGTGGAGCAGGGTCGCGCGGGGGGGTGGAGCAGGGTCGCGCGGGGGGGTGGAGCAGGGTCGCGCGGGGGGGTGGAGCAGGGTCGCGCGGGGGGGTGGAGCAGGGTCGCGCGGGGGGGTGGAGCAGGGTCGCGCGGGGGGGTGGAGCAGGGTCG
Source organism: Lissotriton vulgaris (assembly GCF_964263255.1). Classification (NCBI taxonomy): domain Eukaryota; kingdom Metazoa; phylum Chordata; class Amphibia; order Caudata; family Salamandridae; genus Lissotriton; species Lissotriton vulgaris. The sequence goes on along the minus strand of NC_141686.1, from coordinate 43,955,984 downwards.
CGCGGGGGGGTGGAGCAGGGTCGCGCGGGGGGGTGGAGCAGGGTCGCGCGGGGGGGTGGAGCAGGGTCGCGCGGGGGGGTGGAGCAGGGTCGCGCGGGGGGGTGGAGCAGGGTCGCGCGGGGGGGTGGAGCAGGGTCGCGCGGGGGGGTGGAGCAGGGTCGCGCGGGGGGGTGGAGCAGGGTCGCGCGGGGGGGTGGAGCAGGGTCGCGCGGGGGGGTGGAGCAGGGTCGCGCGGGGGGGTGGAGCAGGGTCGCGCGGGGGGGTGGAGCAGGGTCGCGCGGGGGGGTGGAGCAGGGTCGCGCGGGGGGGTGGAGCAGGGTCGCGCGGGGGGGTGGAGCAGGGTCGCGCGGGGGGGTGGAGCAGGGTCGCGCGGGGGGGTGGAGCAGGGTCGCGCGGGGGGGTGGAGCAGGGTCGCGCGGGGGGGTGGAGCAGGGTCGCGCGGGGGGGTGGAGCAGGGTCGCGCGGGGGGGTGGAGCAGGGTCGCGCGGGGGGGTGGAGCAGGGTCGCGCGGGGGGGTGGAGCAGGGTCGCGCGGGGGGGTGGAGCAGGGTCGCGCGGGGGGGTGGAGCAGGGTCGCGCGGGGGGGTGGAGCAGGGTCGCGCGGGGGGGTGGAGCAGGGTCGCGCGGGGGGGTGGAGCAGGGTCGCGCGGGGGGGTGGAGCAGGGTCGCGCGGGGGGGTGGAGCAGGGTCGCGCGGGGGGGTGGAGCAGGGTCGCGCGGGGGGGTGGAGCAGGGTCGCGCGGGGGGGTGGAGCAGGGTCGCGCGGGGGGGTGGAGCAGGGTCGCGCGGGGGGGTGGAGCAGGGTCGCGCGGGGGGGTGGAGCAGGGTCGCGCGGGGGGGTGGAGCAGGGTCGCGCGGGGGGGTGGAGCAGGGTCGCGCGGGGGGGTGGAGCAGGGTCGCGCGGGGGGGTGGAGCAGGGTCGCGCGGGGGGGTGGAGCAGGGTCGCGCGGGGGGGTGGAGCAGGGTCGCGCGGGGGGGTGGAGGAGGGTCGCGCGGGGGGGTGGAGGAGGGTCGCGCGGGGGGGTGGAGGAGGGTCGCGCGGGGGGGTGGAGGAGGGTCGCGCGGGGGGGGTGGAGGAGGGTCGCGTGGAGGAGGGTCGCGCGGGGGGTGGAGGAGGGGCGCAAGGAGGTTCGCGCGGGGGTGGTGGAGGGTCACGCCGGGGGGGGGGGGTGGAGGGTCACCGTGTGGGGCAGAGGGTTGTGTGGGGGGGTGGAGTGTTGCATGGGGGCGGAGGGTCATGTGGGGGTGGAGGGTCACGTGGGGGGGTGGAGGGTCGGCCGGAGGGGGTAGAGGGTCATGGGGGGAGGGTCACACAGGGGGCGGAGGGTCACGCACGGGGTGTATGGTCATGCAGGGATAAAGGGTCGTGCAGTGGTGGAGCGTCGTGCGGTGGTGGAGGGCCCCACAGTGGTGAGGGGTTGTACAGTGGTGGAGGGTCACGCCGGGGGGATGGAGGGTCACCGTGTGGGGGTGGAGGGTTGCGTGGGGGGGCGGAGTGTTGCGCGGGGTGGAAGGTCGCGTGGGTAGGGTGGAGGGTCACGTAGGAGGGTGGAGGGTCGCGCAAGGGGGTGGAGGGTCGCGCAAGGGGGTGGAGGGTCGCGCAAGGGGGGTGGAGGGTCACACAGGGGGGGTGGAGGGTCACACAGGGGGGGGTGGAGGGTCATGCAGGGGGGGAGGGTCACGTAGGGGGTGGAGGTTTGCAAAGTCGTGCGGGGGTGGAGGGTCGTGTGTGGGTGGAGGGTCGTGCGGTGGTGGAGGGACGCATTGGGGCAGAGGGTAGCGCTGGGGTGGAGGGTCGCGGGGGCCGAGAGGGTCAAGAAGGGGGGGCGAGAGGGTCACGCCGGGGGCGGCGGAGGGTAGTGCAGCGGCGGAGGGTCGCACGCGGGCGCGGATGGTCATGGAGGGTGGTGCAGGGGGGTGGAGGGTCGCACGGGGTGGAGGGTGACACGGGGGTGAAGGGTGACACGGGGTGGAGGGTGACATGGGGGTGGAGGGTGACACGGGGTGGAGGGTGACAAGGGGGGTGGAGGGTGACACATGGGGTGGAGGGTGACACGTAGGGTGGAGGGTCACGCCGGGAGGTGAAGGGTCACGCGGGGGGTTGAGGGTCACGCCGGGGGGGGGGGTGGAGGGTCACGCCGGGGGGGGTGGAGGGTCACGCCAGGGGGGTGGAGGGTCCAGCCGGGGGGGGTGTGAGGGTCATGCGGGGGTCGGATGGTCACGCCGGGGGGGTGGAGGGTCACGCCGGGGGGGTTGAGGGTCACGCCGGGGGGGTGGACGGTCACACCGGGGGGGGTGGAGGGTCACGCGGGGGTGGAGGGTTATGTATGAGGAATGCTTGAAGGTGGATCAGCTACCAGTGGATCAACGGTTAGCTACCATTGTGGTAATTCACAAGCCGGGTAAATCGGCGTAAAGCTGTATTTCCTACAGACTCATCTCGCTGATAATGTAGAGGCAAAGGTTTTGGCAAAGGTCCTGGCTAACAGGTTAGTGACTGTTATCACATCATTGATCCACCCGGACCAATCTGGGTTTATGCCAGGGAGAAACACGGCCCTCAATATCCGGCATGTACACAACGTGATGGCTCGAAGGGAATACATTGAGGAAGATGCTGCAGTGCTGTCTCTTGATGCCTCAATGGCCTTTGATTCCATAGAATGGCCTTATTTATACGAAGTCCTGGAAAGGGTGAGATTGGGCCCTAAATTTGTAGCCTGGGTAAGGCTGCTATACACTGATGTCCTGGGGCAGGTGAGGGTTAACGGCTACACGTCCCGGACATTTGAGCTACGTAGGGGCACTAGACAGGGATGCCCGCTGTCCCCGCTGCTATTCTCCCTTTTACTGGAGCCCCACGCTGCCTGGGTGCAGAGATGCGCTGGACGGCCGATGTAGAGGATCGTATATCTTTATATGCGGATGACATTTTGCTGTATTTAGCCAGACAGAGAGCTTTGAACTGGATTTGGGAGTCCATTGGAAGCCAGTGCAGCTTTCTGATCGTGACACTGGCACAGCATCTACGGGGAAGACCTACCAAGGTCCTTGCTGCCAAGTTATGAACTCTCTGCAGACGTGCTATCTCGGCTTTGTTTGCGCCCAAAAACAGCACACTGGCGTAGTCCAGACGTGAGAGAATGGTATATACCAGAGTCGTCCCCATTAGAGGACCGGCTGTTGGATGGGCCTTTGAAAGCCAAAGCGATATCTCTCACATATAAAAAGCTGTGTAATAATCTACTGGACACCTTTCCAAAGCTTAGGGAGAAGTGGCAGGATGACTTGGGCCCGATAAGTGACGATGACTGGCAGGCGGCCCATATGTTCCCTCAGGAGGCGGCCTTCACACTGAAATTCAGGCTCATACAGCTTAGGATACTTCACCGATCATATACGACAGGGAAGACCTTGGCAAAAATAGGCTCCAGACCGGACGATTTATGTCTGAGGGGATGTGGACAGCAGGCCACCTTTTATCATATTCTGTGGAGCTGCCCAAAGATACGTATCCTCTGGGAGGGAGCTTCAGAGCATATGCAGACGGCCTTGAGTAAGGAGGTAGTGTTGACGCCACAACTAGGACTGCTGAACGTATGGGAGGCGAAGGATCTCACCGAAATTGAACAACAATTTGCAACACTGGGATACACTTTGGTCAAACGTGAGCTGGCAAGAGGATGGGGGAGATCAAACCCGCCGCCCCTTACCGGATTTGCAAAAGAGCTCGACAGGTGCATAGTGGCAGAAACCGAAGTTTTTGTGGCTAAGGGGTACCCTAAAAAGTGGGACCAGAAGTAGTCAATGTGGAATAAGTATTGTGAGGATATTTGTGTGTCCCCTATGGTGGAATTGGAGATGCATAGACGTACTGAATATGATGACAATGAGTGATGTATATTCTGTAATAATGTTTTCCTAGACGTTATATTGCTTGATTTGCTAATGTCATCTAATTATATCTGTATGGCCGTAATTAAACCAATAAACAAATAAAAAAAAATTAATTGTTATTTTATACTGTTAATTCCCCAGGTTCTGCAGGATACTGGAACACCCCATTAGTTTTAATGAGAGCTGTATCATGGCTGAGTCATAAGATTTGAGTCAGGCTGCATGACAACTGGTTGTGCTTTTGTAATCTCGTAGCATCACTTCCGTAGAGCCCAGGCAGATGTTGGAGTAGGGGTCAGACATGGGTGTCAGTACCAGGGCATTAACCTGTCCCAGTGAAGTTTATATCTGTATTAGGTCAACCAGGACTAACAAGGATCTTGGGCCTGAAGTAGAAGTCTGTATTGTGGTAAATGGTCACATTGGGAGAGAAGGCACTGGGGGAGGACCGATGAGTCGTACCCTGTCTGGAGGCCCTTCAGGGTTCTGTGGGGTCTGAAGGAATGCTTGAGCGAGCCAGAAATGCTCTAAAGATGTGTAGAATGGCATTGTTAAAGGTCTCAAATTGCATGGGGTCGAATGCCAGGGGAATTTAGGGCGTGTTGGACCTAACTGAGGTAAAAGGTTCCATGGCCGGTGACATCGAGGGAGTATGACTTGAATCTTGATGTTCTTGTACTTTTTCTTTGGGGTTAGATTGACTGGATGGAGTAGAGTCATGCTCTGCATGTTTGTGCTTCGATTTTGACTTGCCTGAAGATTTCAGGCGAGAATTTGAGAGGGCACAGGAATAGTCCTGTGACCATGACTGAGCCCTTCGGCAGGAGCAGGACCTCTGTAAAGACCATGTCTTCGCCTTATGGTCAGTGATATACAACTTTCCTTTCTGGCTTCGAATTGCCTTTGGGTGTATTAGGGCTTCCAATTGGGGTTGGAGCAGAAGCACCAAAGGGACACCTTGTGCGGGTCTGTGACCACCATCTGCTTCCTGAAGTTGCAGCGAGGTTTGAATTCTGTTGTTTCGACGGGGACATTGTCCCTTAAAACACTGTGGAAAAATATTATTTAACACCAATAAAGGGGGAAGTCAAACTCTGGATCCCAGACGGAAGCCACAGAAAGAAAGGAACGGGCATTACTATGCAAGGGTGGCACTTATATGGAGCTATGCCCTGTCACATCCAGGGTGGTATTCGGTCAGAGCTTAGCTGCACAATGCCACCTGTCGCGCATGGCAACACTGATAGAACATTCTCAAGAGCTGGGCATCTTTATTTGTTTCTCTGACTTTGGCAACCCATCAAAAATCCACTCATGGCCCACCAATTGGTCGCGACCCACAGTTTGGGGAATTCTGTTCTAAGGTGAGAACTCTGCAATTAGAAGTATCCATCAGAAATGCATAATACAGTGAGTCACACATATTTACAGTCTTTTCAGTACTATGTCAGAAATTTGGCAACTTGTATTACTTTATGTAAAGTCTTTGGCGCTGCTTTCATTAGTGTGTCACACAGGTCAGAACTCCCTCCAGGCATGTGGAAGTGATTCCTGTAGTATGTCACTTTTGTAGCAGGTGGTTCTCCAATATGTCACAATTTTGGCTCTATACCATGCAGTAAGTCAAACACTCACAGAAGCACTCTCATCACGTAAAGCACTCCTACATTCACCAGTGCATATGTCAGACACTACCAGACTAGCAGTTACACTACTGACAGCACTCTCTCCCCCTTACAGATTAGCAGTCACATCCGACTGATGCAGTTTCACACACCTGGCTGTAACTAGGCACTCTCACGCCCCTCAAAGACCAGGGGCCTTATGTATGAACACTTTTTCCCATAGACACAGAATGGGCAAAACCCTTTGATACATCTGGCCCTAGCAGTCACTCAAAACCGAGCTAGTTTCACATTACAGACAGCACTGTCACAACCCTCTCAGAAAAGGAGCAAAGTCAGCAGGTTGGGCATATAACTCAAAGCGCCTTCTAATTGCTTGGTGATTTGGGGCCACATACATCGTTGTAACTTGCGGTCAGAAAAATCGCTAAAATTGCGATTACTTCAATTGCGATTACATTTAGGGAATAGCAAATTGCGATTCTCTGAATGCAGGGCAACAACCCCAAAAAAAATGCGATTTCGCAAATATAAAAGCAAATTACAATCAATTCAAAGTTGATGGTAATTTGCAAGAACTTTGAAAAATGCACAAAAGTGAATTTTTCAAAGGTCTATGTTGCGCACATATATGTCCTTGGGGCATGTGTGCGTGCAACATGTGTTGAAATTGGAATTTCAGGGGTGCATCAGGGTGTCCTTTTGGCACCCTTAAAATTGCATGCGCAATTTGCGAGTACCTATTTGGTACTCGCAAATTACGCATGCAATTCCCATTGATTCTTATGGGCCTCTAGGCCGATAGAAATAAATGGGAAACAATTCCTTATTTGCGAATCACAATTTGCGAGACGCAAATAAGGAATGTGTAGGAATCGCAATTTTTTTTGCGATTCCTACATGCATAAGCATTTGCGATTCCTTAAAAGCGATTTCTTAAAAATCACAATTTAGGAGTCGTAAATGCACAGTTTGATGCATGTGGCCTTTTGATTGTTGTATTGTGGATTGGCGATTTGGTGAATTTAAGAACTGTCAATGGGTGGATGAGCAGGTATGTAAGGATGAATGATAGGTGCATGGATGAATAGACAAGTGACTGCATCGATGGAAGTATTCATGCACACAGGTTTAGAGACCAGAATTATTGGCTTTGACAACGCTTGCTTGATATGACACACGTTTGGCAGTGAATGGTCCAATCTATCACGCACAGACCCCCATTAAAGGCCCATTTTTGTAGTGCGTCCTCCATTATGTGGTACATCTGGCATTGCTCCCTGCGGCATGTCACATTTTCAACCGTGCAGCCTCCCCTAAGTCGCATTTCTGGCAGCACACGCACCATCCTTTATGCCACTTTTAGCAGTGCGGACTCCACTGTGCCGCACATTTGACCCTATGCCGCACAATATGCATCTTTTACTTTGTCCCAGATGTGGCAATCGCTTCTGCCGCATGTCACACATTGGGCGGTGGGTCGCGTGCATGGCAGGGCGTGCTGCAGTATTCACACGCTGTTAATGTCACACACGCTAGCCACACACCTGTTCTTCTCTCCTGTAGTAATAAACACGTGATTTTATAGGGGACTGACATCTGTAAAATAGGTAACTTGCTTTGTATAGCTTAAAGGTCCGTCTTTGCTGCGAGTACAAAGGGAGGATGGTGTACCCACTAAATATTAAAATACTTCAGAATGCCTCTGCTTTACTTACCCAGTCGTGACTGTGCCAGGGCAAATCCAACAGAGACGAGAACAAGCAGCAGCTGTTTCATTTTAGCGTTTTCGGCCGGCATGTTTGTGAGAAAAACGGATGACTCAAACGAGAGTGCTGCACGGAGCGCTCAGGTGGGAGCAGCACCTGCTCTGGCGCCAGAAGCCTGCTTTTACCCGGCAGGTGACCTCGCGCAGCTTGCACGCGCCATGCCGCGCACTCACGCGATTGGCCTATTATCAAGGCCAACAGCTGCGGCTTTCCCAAAGAGAAGAGGAAGGGGGCGAGGGGGGCTGCCAGAAGTGGAAAACAATGAACTCCTGCATGCCATAAATGGGTGGCAGCAGATGGAAGGTCGCGTCATAAGGGGCGAGGTCATGAAAAGCAGGGCCTGACAGGCAATTTATAAACGTATGTTTTTAAAAACTACCACAAAAGAAATTTACAAGGACTCATGTAACATTAAATCTGTTCTTGCTGTTTTGATTGGTCGCCAACATGCTGAATTACAAATTATCTGACAGTGTTAATGCATCCTCGTCAGAGGTCTTTGTATACTCAGCCATTTTAAGGGGGTAATAACAACGGTAAGATAACTCTGGTGATGGACGCACTTGATGAAGAGGTCTGTGTTTTTCTTACTCACACTTTTGACTTATCATAAAGTAGTTTAAATGGTTAAAAAGCCTGCTACAAAGCACAGCTTATAAGATGCACATCACAAATAAGTACTTTATGTAGAAAACTCGGTGGGTTACTGCTTTTGTCACAAAGATCATCTGTTGTTACTGCAGTTCATAAGTTACAACCCTTCTAAAATAGCAATAGTGAGCCACGACTCATCGAGTATATGCATGCAAACTGTAAGGTATGCGTTTAGAACAGCCGCAGTCCGTGCAAGTAACAGCGGTGGGGCGGTGGGGCCGCGTGGGGGGTATTTCGAGAGACGATGCTGAGTGTAAAGTAATTATTTATTTAATTTTCCCTCTGCATCGTCCCTCGAAATCCCCCCGTGCGGATTCACTGCCCCACCGCTGTTACCAGCGCAGACCGCAGCTGGTTTAGAAGCTTATTGGTCTTTCTTTTAATCTTTCGCTATTCTAAGCAGGTCCTCAGTACCAGTTTTATTTCCCTAAACTGTACCATTGCTCCACAATTTGCACCACCTAAGGCCCCATGTAAGTCCCTAGTAAATGGTACCCCGTTACTTGAGCGACTAAAGAGGGTCCCTAAGGGTTGGAGCACAAATTATGATCCCTCACCAAACTCATGCAAAACTGCCATTGCACCTGCGTGTCTTGGTGCAGCGAAAAACGAAGAGTCGATATGGCCCCAAACCCTGTGTGCCATGTCTGCAAAACATATGTGTTATAGGTAAGTCACCTCTTCAGAAGGCCTTACAATCCTAAGGCAAGGTGCACTATACCCCATGTGTGGGCATATCTGCATGGGTGGATGTGTCCCAGTGGTATCTAAGTACATTTTTATATATCACAAGTTCCCAGGGAATCCATAGCAAGCACATGGGCTGGGCACTTGTGAATAAGAGTGCCCCAGCTTCATGATGGCTTTACAGTAACCCCAGATGTTATGTTTGGTACCAAACATCTTGTCTTAATAAACCCACACTAATGCCAGTGTTAGATTAATTAAACAAAACCTAACGACTACTAGTGTGTTGACTGACTGGTCTTAACCAGCTAGCCACCACTGACAAGATTCTGACCCCTCTGAGGCTGTCGCTCTTGGAGGTCAGGAAAAACACCTGATCTGGGCAGAGGTGTAAACACCTCCTCCATAGAATATTTGCATTCCAGGGTGGGAATAGGGGTGGGCGGAAAATCCGTTCCGCTCGCGGATTTTGCGGATTTTCGGGAAATCCGCAATCCGCGAGATTTGCGAATCTCCCGCAAAATCCGCAAATCCGCGAGCAGCGGATTTTGCTCGCACTGCTCGCACTGTTCGCGTGAGTTCGCGTGAGTTCGCGCCCCGCGAATAAGTGCAAAATTGCAGAAATACGATCTTAGCAAAACTGAAAGTAACTACTTACCAGGTTCAAAAGTTCAGGCTCATCATTAGTAGCCATTTCCTGTAGTGCTTCCTGAGGGGCCCCTCCAGAGTTCAGTTGCCAGTTGAAACTATTATGTGACCCTGCTCTGAACCTCAGAATAGTTACACATATGCCACAAAGGTCCTGAATTACAGCTAAGGGAGACAAGCAGGAGCCAGGCTGGAAGTTAAAATCCATTAATCAGCCCCTAATTCATTATTGTCAGTTGGGGCAGGGCAGGTGTTGTAACTAATTTTGCAACAATGAAAGCACTTAGCAAGTGCAAAAGATCACTAATCAGGGCGCACTAAGGAAGCAGGTGCCAGCTAAAAAAATATTCTGTGACACATTAATCAGCCCCAAATTAATTCAGGTCACTTGAGGCAGGGAAGGTGTGCTTTGCTTTGCCGAAAATAATGTACACTGGACAACCAGAGGGTGTGGTGATGAAACAGAGGGTGGCATGGGTGGGCCAGAGGGTGGCATGAGTAGTCAGAGAGTGGCAGTGGTGACAGAGAGTGGCAGTGATGAAGAAGAGTGTCCCAAACAGGCTGGACACGTAGAAACAACAAGTTCGCGAAACTTGCGACCCGACAGGTAAGTTCGCAATTTGCGAAAGTGTACAAAACCCTCGCGAACTGGCAGAAACACGGGCGAACACAAAAAAAAAAAAATCCGCAAATTCGCGGGAATTCGCGGATTTTGCGGATTGCGAATCCGCAAAATTCGCGAACGCGAGATCCGCAAAATTCGCTCATGCCTAGGTGGGAAGCTTCAAAGGCCCGGCCACCTTTTTGTTATTCAACCCAGGCCTTTGGAGATAGTGGAGATACCTGCTCCCTTGTCCAGACCCCACTTTTGGCAGCAAGACAGGTGGGAAAATTAGTAGGAGGTAAATGTAAATTGATACTTGTATAGCGCACTACTCACCCGCAAGGGTCTCAAGGCGCTTGTACGAATAGCGCTGTGGAACCCGTCCTGGCTTTCCCTGTGAGGCGTCCACTCCTGGGCACCCCCAAGGTGGAGGCCAGGCATCCTTAGCGTTGTGGGGGCCGTTGTGGAGATTAAGCAAGCTATTGCCCAGAGTTGCAGAGTGGGACTCCATGATTAGAAAGGCACCGAGGCGAGTATTATCAGGTCCGTGGAATTTTGAGCACAAGACCCGCTGAGGCGGGGAATTGAACCCTGGTCCCGGGCTAGACCTCGGCATCATGGTCTGCCGCTCTAACCATTGAGCTACACTTCTCCACACATCTCCAGGTGTGTCCCACACTAATCCAGAACCACCATTTCAAATTTCTCCATCTGGTTTTGGATGGAATTAGCCTTCGAGGGTCAGGGTTATGCCCACTTCCCACAGGAAGTGGTCATATAGAGGGGGTAGACACCCTAAAGCTATGTAGCCCATTGACTACTACCTGTAACTCCCTTAACACCCCTAAATAGAGTATATAGTAAATAGAACTCAGATTCAATAGATCAAAAGAAGGACAAAGAAGAGCCACTGCCTGGCGAGAACTGCAGAAGCACTGCAAACCTTTGGCGCAAAACCCTGCCTGCTCGCATTTCTCTCAACAATCGTAACAGAGTGATTTGTCCTGCAAGTTGGAGATCTACCATAGCCTTGGGTAGCCTGCCAGCACTTCGAAAATCTCCTACAGGCTCCTGTGGAGTAGAGGAACTACCCCCTGCATTTCACGGGCCCCAACAAGCAGAGTCTGGTACACGAGCCCAACGGATCCCACAGATGACCAGGAAGAGGTACCTGGCCTCTGGCAGGTCAGATCTGTCTCCCCACCCAGTTTAAAGACACCACACCTGGGGTACTGGATGTCCTGTGGAGCCCAGACTGAATTCTCACTTCACCATCACCAAGCAGCAGGCGAACAATGCAAGCATCATTGAGACCCACTTCGTGAGTGGCCCAGCTGTTCTGATTTTGCCGCTGCCAGCTGTTTGTCCCTTAACATGAGGACCACATTTGCGCACCCGGTCCAGTTGACCTAACCACTCTGCACCCTGAACTACCCTGCCTGGGTACCGAAGAATCAGCTATGTCCCCTTGCTCCAAGCCCCCTTGCCACACACCAGTTTGGAAGCACTCAAACTTGTCCCCAAGTCCCCTGTGCAGTGGGCCCAGATACCAACATCACCAGCACCCTACTCCCGGCTAAATCTGGGCAGTTCCAGACGAACTGCTGGTAATACTTTGGACCTTGGCCCACTGCAACCCGAAACTCAGAAGGTGAACCCCTGAAACTTGTTGTACTTACCGTTATGCATATATGACTTTTCCTTCCATAGGATTGTATTGGGCTTAAAGGCGCACACCTTTGGAAGATTTACTTACATATAAAAACTGCTAACAAAAACAGTACTTACTTTTGAACTAAGTTCTTGGTTTTACAAAGTATATAAAAAGAAGTGTTATTTTTCCAATTTCTTCTCGGATTCATACTTTGAGTGTGTGTCTCATTTATTGCCTCTATTAGTACAACAAATGCTTAGCAGTACCCTCTGATTAGCCTAACTGCTCACCCACTCTACCATAAAAGAGAGCGTTAGTATTATCTGCTTTAACCTCTGTAAACCAATTGGGGACCCTGGACTCTCTACACAACGTGCTTCTTTTAAGTGCACTATATAGATAGCCAGCTTCCTATAGCAAGTGCCTTTTCAGATGGTTGAATAGGTTCCAATTCCTCAGAGGCAGGGAGGGGGGTTCTTAAGGAATATATCAGACAAGGAAATCCTGCAGCAGAAAGAATGCAAAGTGCCCAAACCTTCTCGCTTCTGAATCAAAGCAATAATGCCTGGCAAAAGAATGATGATATACTCATGTTGCTGAATGACAAATGTACCCAGGACACCTGCAGTGAGGCTGCTGAGGAAGACTTCACTCTTGTGATGACCAGATTCCCTAGGATGGTTCTGTTTTGATAAGGGTATACCACATTTTTATATACAGAATAATCTAGTATGTTAATGTCCTTTTCTGGACCACATTGCCATTTTTGTTGCCTACATACCCACAAATATCTGGTTGTCTTGCATGATCTCCTTCATACGGTCAATATGGTAACTGACTGCTCCTCAGTAGTCCAGCAAGTCTAATCTCTCCTCCTCCCTTCTTAGGATGAGGTAAAGGGTAGAAGGAAGGAAGAGTGATGAAATGACACAGATGGAAAGGGGTCTCCACCTTGGAAAGGCAAACTGCTTTAGTCCTCAGGACCAATTTGTCCAGATAGAAGCACATGTAAAGCAGGTGGACACACAGTGATTGCTGTTCACCGACATGTCTCACTGAAGTAACATCCACAGAAAACAGTCTTAAATGTAAACAAGCATAACTGACAACTGCATAGGGATTTAAACAGAGCCTCTATCAAAATGTCAGACCCAAATCCAGTTGAGGCACAACAAAAGGATTAGGGAATACATTACAGTTCCTTAACAAATCTGATGACAATCGGAGACTTGAATAAAGAAGTCTGTTCAGGGAGGTAAATAATGGTGAAAGGGCAGCAAGGCAACCCTTGACCATGTCCTCCCCTCAAGCCTGCTGGGCTTGCAGAGGGCAATGCGCAATACATCGGATAGAAGTCATGGACCTGCCACCCCCATTATTTCCCAGTATTTAACTGGATTTAAAGTGAAAAACTTTCTGCTGCTAAAATTGATTGGAAACCTTTTTAATCGTTTTAACTGGTTTTAAAGTGAAATACGATTCTGAGGCTAAAATTGAATTAGAATCATATGTGTTACCTGTGCGCACATCCCTGCCTCTCCTGCCGATAGCACCCTCCCATGTCACTAGCACTTCCATGCTGCAAACGTGGTCCTGTGCTTAGGGGGAGATCAGCTGCTGCATCGCAAAGCTGCTTGGTTGGTGGGTGGAAGGGACGCCATAACTGCCCCGTTGGAGTGGAAGCGCATAGCAGGCCCGTAGCGCCTGTCTGCGCCTGACCGGGACCAGAGGCCAGGACCCTTGGTCATTCACTGACCTATTAGCCGCTCGGAACTACGCTCTAGGCAAAAGTGTAGTAGACACGTTGAGAGCTGAAAAAATACTGGGAAATAATGGGGGTGGCAGGTCCATGACTTCTCGACCAGCTCCTCCACAAAAACATTGGGCCTGGTAAACCACTAGGACTTAAGTTGGCAGTTCTCAATAAGCGCTCATTACAGAAACACTGCCTCAACATATTTCAGCTTCCCCAGGATGGAAACCTAGGTATCCTGGCGGTTACAGAAACCTGGCTTGGAGACACCTCAGTCCCAGATGCTGTAGCAGCCCTTCCCGGGGACTTTGATGCCCTATGGCATAACAGACAAGAAAAGAATAGAGGAGGAGGAGTAGCCATTTTCTAAAATAAACTGCTAGTGGTAGCTAAGATAGTGGCGCAGAGCATTGAAAGTGCGGCATTTTAGGGGTAAAAATCTCATCTAAATCCTCCTGCTTGACACTCATGGTGGTGTACCGCCCCCGCGATCAACCCCTAGGTTCAATGAGTTATTCTCGGAGATTGCTAGTGATCTCTGCACAGGGTAATAACGACTCCTAGTGGTTTGTAATTTTAACTACCACTGGGATAAAGCATTGAGAGAGCCGTTGACCAGTCAATTTGAGGTAGCTTGGAGCTCGATGGGGCTCTACCAGCTGGTTGACTCCCCAACTCACGCCAAAGGACACATCCTTGACCTTATCTAGAAGTCTCAATCACGGGCCAGCCTAATAGATATCAGCCCTCCAATTAATCAGGGTCCCCTCGACCAGAACTAAGGGGCTCATTACGATGGTGTAACGAGAAATACCCCCTGCCATATTATGTTGGCGGTAGGTATCGCGGCGGACGCAGTCTGTCCGCCCCTTTTCCACCAGTCGGTAATAGTTACGATTGCCGGTCGGGCGGACTGAGCCAGTAATATGGTGACGGTGCCTAGCAGGCACCGCCAGCCATATTCTGATGTGGGTAGTTTGCAGGCCTTTCCATGGCGGCGATGCCACCATGGAAAGGCTAGTGAGGATTGGCTTTGGGGGCCCGTTGTGGGCTTCTGAGGGGTGGGCTGGTGGAGGGGTGCTCTTGGGGGGAGTACCCATGGTACAACCCCTGTGCAGTTCCCTGCACCAAGTGGCAGGCACCACGTGGTGCCTGTCACGTGGTGCAGGGTAATGTTGTTCATTCCCTTTTACCATGGCAGACGGTACTGCAGCCAGCAACACCGTATGCAATGGTAAAAGGCCAGGATGCGCCCAACAGTATTGCAGACGCATCCTAATTGGGCTGGTGCGACCGCCGCACGTCTGGTGGTCGGTCCCATCACCGTTATGATGGCGGGCGGCCTGATGTCAGCCCGCCATCATAACGAGCCCATTATTCCCTCCCTACATAATTTAGATATTTCTAATGAGTCGTGTTAAATCGGGCTCTCCAGCAGATCCCTGTCCTCCAAGGATTTTCCGAATGGCCCTTCCCAGACTAGAGAGGGAGATCCTTGCTTTATTAAACCTTTCCCTGGAGACTGGTTACATGGGCCTCCAGCCTGAAGGAAGCCAGGGTTATTCCCCTGCTGAAGAAACCAGGGGCAGATGTGGCCAATTTTAAGAACTACAGGCCCATCGCCCAGCTCCCTCTTTTGGTGAAAGTATTGGAACAACAGGTCCTCAAAACACTCTCGTCTTTCATGGAGGTAAATCAACCACTCCAGGTGCGGCAGGCTGGTTTTAGGGCCCACCATAATACTCAATTGGTGATGTCGTCTGTACTTGACAAAACTCAGAGTTATGGCTGACAACAAAAAACTGAGTGCCCTGGTTTTGCTAGATCTATCAGCGGCGTTTGATACGGCCAGTCATGCACAGCTTCTGGCTCGGATCGCCGACTTGGGCATCTGTGGGTTTGCATACCACTGCCTTGAGTCCTTCCTGTCTGGGCGGTCCCAGGGGGTTCAGCTGGGTGAGAAGGTGTCAAGCATGGGTGCCCTCACCTGTGGCATCCCCCAGGGCTCAGCACTGTCCCTGCTCCTTTTTAACATTTATCTCCAGCCCCTGGTGGCTGCTCTAGCTCGCATGGATTGTCAAGTTTTTAACTATGCAGACGATACACAACTCCCTCACGATGATAACTCCCTCAAGCCCACACTCTCGTGCAAAACATCCTTAGATACACAGTGAATTGGATGACAGCTAATTCGCTAAAAGTCAACCCGGACAAAACAAAGGTCCTTGTCATCTCCTCGAAAAACAATCCCTGGAATGACCTTTTCTGGCCACAAGAGCTTGGCACCACCCCTACGCCCTTCCTGTCGTAAAAAGTTTGGGCATCAAGATAGATGCCAATCTTTTAATGGCTAATCAAGTTGCTACTGTGGTCGGAACCTGTATGGGTCTAGTCAGCCACAATCGTGTCCAGACTGGACTATAGTAATGCCTTATATATTGGCCTCCCTGAGAAACTCATTAACAAGTTACAGGCGACCTTGAACGACGCAGCCAGGCTGATCTTTAGGCTTCCTAGAAGGGCTCATGCCACCCAAGTTGCACTGGCTCCCCATTAAACAGAGAGCAAAGTTCAAGGGTCTCTGCATTGCCCACAAAGCCATCTATGGCCAGGCCCCAGTTTATATTAAGGAATGCCTAGGGAACTATGTGCCGGGACGTCCTCTTCGGTCGTCTGAGGATGGCTGTTTGGCTTATTCACGGTTTAAAACTGTACCCAAAGGTGGAAGAGCATGCTCTGTCCTTCTTCCTCAACTCTGGAATCAACTGCCTGAGTACCTTCGTAAGGAATCTGCACTGCTCCCCTTCAGGAAACTACTTAAGATGTTCTTGTTTGGGGAGGCTCTGGACACAGTATAAACTCATCTGACAAGTGTTGTATTTGTGACTGCTGGTGGACTTTGGCCACTCTCTCATAGCGCTAAGAGACCTGTTGGTGATTATGCGCTATGCTAAACTCAGTTAACATAACATACCAGATGCAACTTTTGTGGTTCAAAATTTTGCTCTGAACACCATACAACAAGATGCTTCCACCTATATAAGAAGACAAACTTCATGGAGGGATGATGAGCTGGCAATGTGGCACTGACCACCTACGCGCTAATTGGAAAGAGCTTAAATGTCGGTGCTCAATCTCCGTGCAAGAAAGTGGAGGCTCTGAATTTAGGATGCAGAACTTGACCCTCAGACTGACAGAGAAGGTCCGACCTGTGAGGTAGATGGAGTGGGGGGGGCAAACAGGGAGTGCCTCAGGAGGTCACAATAATTTGGGTACTGTGCTGGGGAATCCTCCTCAGAACTTAAGAAACCAAGAGTATGGGAGGAAAGGCATAGTGAAGTTGAAAATTGCCCTTCAAAAGGAAGGCACCCCTTCCCCAAGAATCCCTGTGACAGATACTGGGGACACAGAACTGTGAGCATTGCTTAGTCTCATGAATGGCTAAAAGATCCACCTGAAATAAATATGTTCCAAACCACTTCTGGATGGAGACACCACTGATGGCCTCGAAAATGACACAGACTCAGGCTGTTGGCCCTGGTGTTCAGAGAGCCGGCAAGATGGTGAGCGACTAGCCAGATTCCATGTTGGAATGCCGAAGCCCAGAGCCTCAAACCTTCCTCACAGAGAAGGCGAGATCCCACCCCTCCCTATTTACTGACTTACCACATTACTGTCATATTGTCGGTCAAGACCTGGCCAGAAAAGCCACAAAGGTAAGGAAGGAATGAGTTCAAGGCTAGTAAAAATGCCTCAAACATACAAATGGTGATGTATGTAATGCTTGCAAATAAACCTCTCCTGGAGAGCTGCTGGGGCCACAGGCTCCAACACCCACACGTTCTGAAGCTCATGGCTGGCCTCAGGGATTTTGCTGGCCATCATCATGTACTCAGCCATACCTGAATACAGGCAAAGGACGTAGTCCACAATATCTTGTTTAGGAGGTTTGAGAGGTTGCTCCCAGCCCACACAATGGACCCCTAACTGAATGTCCAGACCCAAGTTCAAATGGGCTATAGCCCACTCCCTTCTGAGGAACCTCCATGTAGGCAATGAGAAGGTAGAGTAGTAAGACACACATTTTCGCCTGAGCTTTCCTGGGAGCCCCATGATCATACCTTTGAGGGTCTTTTTGAACCTTTCAACAAGGAACCCCATGGAGGCTGTTTGCAGAGTGGAAACACAGCAGTGTACTTAATGCAAGTCAATAGGAAAGTCGTGGTTGCAGTTTTCAAGAACAAGGACCCTTCCCAGTGGACCCTGAAGGAGCCCCGTGGAATACAGAAGGTTGGAGAGTCACCCCACCCATGGATACCACAGGAACCAGGATACCTACACCTGGGAAGCCGGGTGGGTAGGTACGAAGTGACATCGGAAACTGGCGTAGACCACAATGGAGAAGTTCAGGAAAGATTCCAGTGGGGAAGAAGGTAAAAGAGTCCAGTGGAATCGAAGGGTGGATTCTAGATAAAAAGAGCCTGCAAAGACACGGGAAGGTGTCTATGCCACTTAGAGGTGACCAGGAGGCACAGAAGAGTAATGACCACAGATGACGGAAGATGCAGGAGGGATGACGGTGACCTTGTCGCTGAAGCTGTGAGGACCAGGTGATGCTGTGGAAGACCAGGAGCCATTCATGAGCTGTCCAATGTCACTAGTCAAGAACCAGGTGGTCAGTGTCCGGTGGGAGCACCAACATGCCTTGGCAGCAGCAGCAGCAGCAGACGTGATAAACGAAAAAGTTGCAACGTTGGGACAAGCAAGGTCCAAGGGACTCACCAATTGCAGGAGAGTCAGAGCAGGCCCAAGCAAGCAGGGGAGCCCACGGAATTCTAAGAAGACGCTCAAGAGGATCCACAGGCCAAAGACATAATAGTCACAAGATGACCTCGAGCAGCTCAATAAAGATGTAGGTCCATGGTGCAGAGGATGCAGTGAAGACAAAAATCTTGGCAGGATGATATGCTGGAGCTTCTTGTAGCCTGAAGATCTCTGAAGTACAGAGCCAACAAGCCTTGGCAACAGCAAGTCAACATGGTGTTCAGGGATTATGTGGCAGCGGTTCCAACGAGTAATACTGGCCTCAAATATGCTGAGAGGACAGGTCAGGCCTCGAGGGAGTTGCAGAACTACCACTTGTGTTCCTTAGCCTTTCAGAGTCATTGGGACATCAGGAGCAGCAGACCGGTCAGCTTTGTTGCGATGCCTGCAGATTCAGGGGAGTGACTCATTCATTCCAAGGAAGATTTATTCGGGTGTCTTTGATGCCCACAGGCCTTGAAAAGAACCTGGATGAAGCACAGGCACAGACGACAAAGAAGATTTGCAGAACAGCAAGACTAACAGCAGCTGGAGTCTACCTTGGTGCAGTCTCTGTTCACGGCGAAGTCCAGTGAAGTCCAAGGTGCGCAGACGGTTGACTTTGAAGTGGTTTCAGGTTTGAATCTTGTCCCATGACGAATCTGAAGAGCCACCCTCAGGTAAGCGCTTAAGTACCCTACTCCCATGACCTTTGTCCAGTTTTGCTCCAGAGCAGGAGCCAAGGGCTCCCAGAACGGGTTCCAACTTGAGTATGCAAGGAGGGTGCCAAATGAGCACTTCAAAGCAGTTTGGTGGTGCTGACAAGCGCCCCTAGCCCAATTGACTAAGTCCTGCCTAGGAGGTGGTCACACCTCCCTGTAACAGGAAACCTATTGTTCTACCTTCCCCTGCTCGAGCTCAGCTTAGCAGCAGGAGGGCAGAATTGTGTCTGGGGTCAGCTACAGCAATAGTGCTGGGCTGACCCTGGAAGGTTGTTACCGGGAGTTTGACTCCGGGGTTTGTAGGGGTGTCCTGCGCATGCAGGGCACCCTCACACTCATAACCATGCACCCTGGCTTAAGGATTGAAAGGCCTGCCTTAGGGGCGACTGGGGTCTTGAATAGCAGGATCCCAGGCAGACTAGTCAAAAAAACATACTGACACCAGCAAAAAGTGGGGCTAACCATGAAAGCAGATCCTACTTTCCTACACACCCGCACCGCGGAGCAGGGCCTTGAACGTCGAAACTCCTCTGTCTCTCATGGGTGTCACAATACATGCTGCAGGCCATGGGAGACCCCTGGTGTACTTATATCCTGGGTTCCTTAGTACCATATACTAGGGACTTACATGGGTACACCAGTAGCCAATTGTGGAGATACAGAAGTACCTACTAAGTCAAATTTAGGGAGGAAGCACAGTGACTGGGGTCCTGATTAGCAGGCTCCCAGGCAGACTAGTCAAAAAACACATACTGACACCAGCAAAAAGTGGGGGTAACCATGAAAGCAGATCCTACTTTCCTACACATCCGCTCCACAGAGCAGGGCCTCGAACGTCAAAACTCCTCTGTCTCGTTGCGTGACGGACAGGGTGAAGTCGAAGCACGCCTCAACTTCTTGTACATTTTCTGATGCTTCTTACTTGACCTTGACGACTTAGATTGGGAGGAAGAAGACTTCGGCCCACCTGTGGCGGTGCTGAGATCTTCCTCTTGACTGAGACCGAGAGTGAGATCAACAGGAGGATCTCCATGACGCTGGACACCATGTCACGGTCAGCTTTAGGGACCGCTCCCTCAAAGCCTTTGAGGACATGGCCAAAGACACATCAGATGGGCGTTGAACCCTGAGGTCTTCTTACTGGCCATGCCTACACACCAAAAGGACTTGACAAAAAGTCCCCCTGTCAAAAAGTGACAGGGGGTAGCTCTCGCCGGTGTGGTGCTTCTATAGACGATGCAGATGTCATGATGACAAAACGGAAGTCTACGACATCACGCAGAGATGACCGACACCACCTATCAGCGTGCAAAGGTTTTGCTATCAAAAAAGTTCCGGAATCGAACTTGTTGACTGGAATTTCAAAGGTAAGGAATCTGCGGTTAGATATCTCTATCAGATAGATGGCACAGAAAAGGACAAGGCAGAATCTGAGGACTGAAACATGATGGGATGGGACCGTTGAACGGAAGAGGGTAAGAGGGTAAGTCCTGCAAAGACAAAACAATACAGACAAGATATATGCTGAACAATAAACAAATAACAAGGCAGGGAGCAAGAAATAAAGGGATACCAAGGTACAAAGAATCAAAGAGCATGCTTGGAATCAGAGCAGCAAGACAGAACAGGTGGGTCCTCAGCAAAAAAAAGACTGTTCCAAGCCACTGCCTACAAGCCTCTCAGGGAATGAATACTTGGGAGCTCAAGGAAAAGCACAGGTACAGAGACTGAGCTAGCTGTGACGAATCAACCAAGTGCAGAGAATCAGGGAATGACCCAGGAAGGATAGGCTGCACAGAAACCTGGAAAAGGAAAGACTGTAGAGTACAAGGCAGGAAACAGGGAAAACAAAAGTTCAGAAGGGAGTTGAACGTGCAGCAAGTTGAGGAAGCAAATCTGAATAGGGATGTATATTTGTAGGTGTCAGGAACCATTATGCTAACCTGGGTGTCACCACCAAGACATGATCGGGGCAAGGTTTGGCAACAGAAGGTACTACATATACAAGAATGACCCTGGATGATAAAGTGGAAACCAGGACTGGAAAATAATGTGGACCAAGGTGTGCAGTGTCCTGGAGAATGCACTCAAATAGTCAGGTCTAACGGAAGGACCCTACAGGGCCCATATTTACGTATTTATTTTGAAAGTTGTATAGCACGCAGCTACCCCCAACGGGGGTGTACCCGCTCTACGGACGGTTAGCAGTTGTAAGTATCACTGAGCGGCTCAGGGTTGGTAAACAGCCAGGTTTTCACACTGCGTGGAAATAAGCATTTTGTTTCTGTTATACGAAGGGACAGTGGTAAGTTGTTCCAAGATTGAGCAGTAATAACTGCGAAGGCTCTGCCCACCATTCTAGCGCGACGAAACCAGGGAGTATGTAAGAGGCAAAGATGATTTGAAGTAAGTGATCTGTTGGACTTAGCATGCTTGAGTCGAGCTCTGAGATAGGCAGGCCCCTGACCTTGCATTGCTCTAAATGCCAGTACCAAAGATTTAAACTGAATGCGCCTAGCCACAGGCAGCCAGTGTAACTTTTTTAAGTGTGGTGAAATTGAGTGACGATAGAGAATGTTACAAATCACTCTTGCCTTTGCATTCCGCACAATCTGCAGCTGTTTGACCAAATAGGTCCTAAGCTCCACTCTCGACTCCATTCAAAACTGGATGTCAACTCATCAACTGATTCTGAATCCCTCCAAAACTGAATTCCTCCTCTTCTCCTCCTCACTCTCTCCTCCCCCGGTTCAATCATGGATGGATCAGATGAATCTACTAAACAATAAACCCATCATTGTCGACAGCGCCAAATCCCTTGGTGTCATACTAGACAAAAAACTCAATCTAATTCCCCACATCAATTCCACTGCGAAATCAGCTCGATACCAACTGCGCCTTCTTTGGGGAATCCGTCGCTTCTTCGCGGAGCGGGACCTTATAACCCTGGTGCAAGCACTGGTCCTCTCCAGACTCGACTACTGCAATTCTCTTCTTACTGGCCTCCCCAAATCCCACTTGTCCCCACTTAAGTCTGTTTTCCACTCAGCAACTCGTTTCATTTATGGGGCCAAAAGAAGCGATCACATCACACCGATGTTATCTACACTCCGCTGGCTTCCCTTTGAGGCTAGAGCTATCTACAAGACCGCTTGTATCACCCACAAAGCCCTGCACTCCTCTTCTCCTCGCTACCTGGCGAATAAACTGAAACTCTCTGGAGGTTCTAGTCCTTCACGCAATGCGGAGAATCTACTGCTTGAACCTCCCACTTTCAAGAAGGAAAGAACGATGGCCAAATCCTTTTCAGGCAACGCAGTGAGAATCTGGAACTCATTCCCGCCTCAGCTCCGGACCACCGCCTCCTCCCAGGCCTTTAAAAGGGACCTCAAAGCTCTCCGCCTCCAGAGACACCTCCAAAAGTAACTCTCTTTTATCTGAAGGAAGATCTCCCACTACTGAAAATTTCTACTTCTCATGTCCATGGAAGTGCCTTCCCAGTGTGTTCTTGCGGTTAGAGTGTTTGCCTTTTATTGCAGTATTATCCATGTACTTGTGTTTGGTACCCTCTTGCAACTTGCACTCACCACTTTGCCCCTGTAACACACGGTTTGCTTCCTCTCACATGTTTTTTACCTTTGATACTTGCACAGGTGCCACTTTTGCCTTCGTAATCGTTTGTTCTTGTGCTTGAGTGTCTAACATATATTGCAATATTATACCGCAAATTATAATCTATTTTCTCTTGTAGCCTGCACACTTGTCACTTTTTTCTCATGTATTTTTGGTAGCCCACATTTTTACCTCATGTATTTTGTTTGCTCACAAGTGTCACAACTACCTTGTCTACCTCATGTATTTTTGGTTTCTCACAATTTTTACTACCTCATGTATTCTTGTTTGCTCACAATTATCACTTTACAGTATGTAACGTAACGTATGCCTCTGCAATCTGTTGCTCGTGTAATGTTCTCAGTTTGTATCATTTCTGTTCCTATTGTGAAGCGCTCTGACACCTTCGGGTAAAGTCCGCGCTATATAAAATTGCATAAATAAATAAATAAATAAATAAATAATAGGCTGGCGCTCCAACATTCAGGCTGTTCACATAATCCAGGTGTGATGTTATAAGGGCATGAATAATGGTCCGGCGAGTGTCCAAAGGTAGAAAAGGGAGAATTTTACGGATCATGCGTAGTTTACCAAAACACGCAGATGTGACCATATTTATTTGAGCCTTGCAGGACAATTTATTGCCAAACAGGAATCCAAAATTCCACCGGGACTGGGAGAGGATTCAGATCAGGTGGCCACCAAAGTAGGGGCAGAGGGGGATTTTTTTGATTAACAAAACAACACCTTGATCAGATCTGGTCCCTCAATTGCCCGGTTACCTCACTGTCTATCTCCCCTTGGACTTGGTCCGATCACTTCCTCATTTCCTTTTCTCTATTTCTCAGCCCAGCCCTTAAACCCTCCCTCCCTAAAAACATCTGGGCGCATTCCTGGAACCATATGGATGTGACTTCCCTGTCTGCCACACTCTCCGCATCCAGCCCGCATCTTCACGGGTTATCGTCTCTCGGACAAGCCGAAGCCATCAACTCATGGCTTCAATCTGTCTGCGACTCAGTCGCCCCCTTAAGGCGGGTGTCATCCTGACGCACCAACGACGCAAACCGCTGGTTCAACGAGGAACTGAAGGCTTTAAAACTCAACCTCCGCCGTGCGGAACGCTCTTGGAGGCGAGACTACTGTCCAATCCTCAGAAACCAGTATATCACCCTCTTGGCCATGTACAAAAAATCCATCTTGGCGACCAAAATGCCTACTTTTTCTCTAAAATTCTAATCGCAGAAAATCAGCCCAGATACATCTTCACTATTGTGCACAACCTCGCATACTCTGATAGGGCCACCCTTAAACCCTCCCCTTCCCAGGACTTATGTGATTCCCTCAATTCTTTTTTCTTAGAATAAATCTCTACAATTAAAGCAAACATCCCCCCTCCGTCCCCCTCCTTTGTTGACCCTTATGTCCCCCAGTTGCAGCATCCCTTGATTCCATCCCCCCTCTTACAGAAGAATCTTTCCTCTCTCTTCTGCCTTTGGTTAAGTCTGGTTCCCCTCTTGACCCTTGTCCAGCACACATCCTGAAACAGATCTATTCGGCCTGTGTATTGCCCCCCCTCACCCTTCTTAATAGCTCACTTTCACAGGGCATCGTCATTCCACCTCTTAAATCGGCTATCATCTTGCCCATCCTAAAAAAACCTGGCGCTGACCCCTCAGTACTTAACAACTATCGCCCTATTTTCCTCCTGCCCTTTTTGGCGAAGGTGCTGGAGCGCCATGTGACCAGATCGCTCAGCACCTTCGTGGAGGAGAATAGGGTATTAGCCCCCCGTCAGGCCGGTTTCCGCCCCGGACACTCCACAGAGTCCGTTGTGTTATCGGTCCTTGACAACCTCAAAGAGGGTATGGACACTAACCATCCCCAGGCCCTGGTCCGCCTCGATCTCTCCGCCGCCTTCGACACGGTTGATCATGCCATCTTACTCTCCCGTGTCAGAGCGGCGGGAATCGGAGGATCGGCCTTGGTCTGGCTGTCCTCCTTCTTGAGAGACCGCACCCAAGCAGTGCGCCTGGGTGACTTTTCGGCGGACTTCTGTGCGGTTCAATGCGGGGTTCCCCAGGGCTCCTCCCTTTCCCCTCTGTTATTTAATTTGTATATTGCCCCCCTTATTTTTGCCCTCCAACAGCTGGAGGTCTCCGTGTACAATTACGCGGATGACCTCCAGCTTATATTTTCTTTATCCTCTTCCCCCGAGTCCATGTCCAATTTCCAGTCTGTCATGATTTTCATCCGAGACTGGATGAAATACAACCACCTGAAGTTAAACCCCGACAAAACGGAGTTGGTGTTGACAGGTGGTTGCTCCAGTCCCTGGTCTTCTCTCTTCTGGCTCCCCTCCCTAGGTTCCCCCCCGACTCCGTCTTGTTCTGTAAAAACTCTTGGCTTCAAATTGAACAATCAACTTTCCCTTCATTCCCAAGTCAGCTCTGTGGTGTCTTCGTCTTTTCTCTCTCTCCGTACTATTCGCAAAGTCTCCCGATTTTCTCCCTCTCTGCCCTCAAACTCATAGTCCTGGCAATGGTTATCTCCTGCCTGGATTACGGCAATGCCCTGTATTGCGGCCTGCCGGCTTACAGTGTGCGTCGCCTCCAGCTGGTCCAGAACCAGGCGGCCCGCCTGGTATTCAACTTGCCTAAATCACACCACGTCACCCCCCTCCTCAAGTCCCTACACTGGCTCCCCATCCGACAACGAGCTCAGTTAAGCAGGGCTGCATCATCTTCAACGCCAGGTCTGGCTCAGCCCCGGCTTTTATCACGTCTGAAATTCAACCATATGTCCCTGCCAGGGAGCTTCGCTCATCCGCCCAACAACTGCTCGTTGTTCCTCGTTTTAAACTAAAAAAATGGGGAGGTTCCAAATTTTCCACACTCGCCCCTGCATTTTGGAACTCCCTCCCAGCTCACCTTAGATCTTGCCCCCAGTACACACTTTTCCGTAAGACACTAAAAACCTTTCTCTTCACACAAGCCTTTTCCCCATAAATTCCTTTTTATGTTCCTGTTCTTCTGCCCCTCAGGGTTTTAGTACTTTAGAGCGCCATGAAACCGCCTGGTGTACGCGCGCTTAAGAAATATTTTTAAACTCAAACTCAAACTTAAACACCTCGGTTTTATCCAAGTTAAGCCTGTGAGTGTTGAATGACATCCAGGAGGAGATATCGCTAAGGCAGCGTCTGAAGTTAGAAAAGGTAGCATCAGAGTGATCTCTAAATGAAAACACTAGCTGTGTGTCATCAGCGTATGAGATCACTCTGACCCCACAGGATTCTACCACCATGGCCAGCGGCGACAGATAGACATTAAAAAACAGTGGGCTCATGGCAGAGCCCTGAGGGACACCACAACTGAGTGGTTTCTTCTACATGAAAAAAGGTTGAAGAGGTACCTGTTGGGTGCGACTGCTTGGAAACAATTTATTCCAGGCCAAAGGGGTGCCGTGAATCCCAAGACTATACAGTCTTTCAATCAATATGGCATGAGAGACCGTATCAAATGCAGCGGACAGGTCGAGGAGCACTAGCATTGCAGCATCGCCTGCGTCCAAGCATTCACGGATAGTCTCCAGAAGTGCAGGCTCGGTACTATAGCCGGATAAGAAACCATATGAGTATCACCTGGTGATTGGATGATGGAATCTGACACTATTTTGGTGACTAAAGACCCTTTCTTCGCAAGGTCCACAGATGTACTTTTCCCACCACTTGCCCCTAACCCTCTAGGTGAAATCATCCCTTCCCACTGTGGCTATATCTGGAAGAGTCAAATGTCCACTCACTGACCACCACAGAAGCCACTTAAGAAACCTTGATCACGGCTGTCAAATTACAATTTTGAGCTCACTGCAATTGAAGGCATCCTGGAGCATTGTAAAATTCCAGCATGTAGCTGACCAGAAGAATGCACGAGGCCAGGAGACCCAAAAGACCCAGGATTTTATGAACGAGTAGAACTTCATTCAAACACATCAGTGAATCCTGGAGGGAAGGCTATGTGTGATGTTGTATCAAACTCTGCTGTGATGAAAAGGAGATGCTGAGAGTGATCTAGTTGCAACTTTGACAAGGTAATGGAGAACAGCAAGCTGAAGAGCAGCAATTTCTGGAACTCATCTGTTCTGACACCAGATTTGACAAACTCGCCTTCAACAGCCAATTGTTGGCATGTTGGAATAGGGAGATCAGTGTTCTAATGATATGCCACAGTCAAATTATCACCTTGCAGAATATTTGAGGAGCTAATATCAACCCAAACAGAAGGACTGCAAATTGGTAGTGGGACGAACCAACCACGACACGCAGGTTCATCTTGTGCAATTGTAGGTCAAGTATATGGAAATATGTGTCCTGCAAGTTGAGGGACACCATCCATATTCCCAGCTATAGGGCCAATAGGACCTGTGCAAGGGACAGCATCCTGAATTTCTCTTTGCGGAGAAAGGCTTTCAGGGCACAAAGGTCCAAAATGGGATGGAGATCTCTGCCTTTTTAAGGAGCAAGGAAGTATCAGGCAAAACCTCCCTGTCCAATCTTGTGTTTTCAGTGAGGTCCACTGCCCGTCTTGCTCAACACGCCTTGCTGCAGAATGCAGGCATGACACTGTGATCTGACATAAGGGAAGGAGGGGATAAAGTAGAGGATTCTTAGACAGGAAAGGCGTAGCCAAACTCGACTATCTCAGTGGTCCGTCGTAATAGTCCTCCAATGAGACAGATGGTGTCTCATCCACCCAGCCATAGGATGCAAGTGCTCCTTTAGGATCATGTTAAAGCAGTTAGAATAGCCTTCAGGTGCCTGGCTAGAATTAAAGATTTTTGCCTTATAGGGCTCACGTGCACCACTAAGTGAAGTCGCGTGGCTCTGTGTTGGTTATGTACTGCTCTGAAAGTGTTGAGCAGAGCCACATATAAGCACCAACCATGTGCACTGTTGTCAGTTTCTTATATTTACCATTTCTGAGCCCTAAAAAGCAGAACATGAACAATTGTTGGTACTAGTGTGCCGAGAACGGAAATTTAGCCTTTTTAGATGTTAAAAAGAGGCCACTCCATAGAACTGGGAGGATGGATGGCATTGAAGAGTTTGAAGTTAAATAGAAACGTGTTCTTCTGATGGATACTTCTAACTACAGATTCCTCACCTTAGAATAGGTACCAGATCAGTTTCTCCCCAGGTGGCGGGTCTTTGGGGTGGGCTCATATTAAAAGGTTTGCAGGACCGGGTGGGCTATATGTGATTCCTGCACACCTGTCTGTCAAGACAGTAGTGCTTGGTGAACATATGCACTGAAGCCCATGTTGCAGCCTGACAAACATCAATGACAGGCACTCCACATGCCAACGCAACGGTAGCAGCCTGAGCCCTGATAGAATGGCAGACCCTAATGCAGAGTACTAACCACCTCAACACGGTCTTCCTCAAAAAATCAATTGTCTACTTAATGGTCCTTGAGTCAATAAATGTAAAAGTTTAAAGCCCTTTGGCGTCCAACCGACAGAGGCTCTCTTTCTCTTTTGGGGGAAGAGTGAGTTGGGCGTAGAACACTGGAAGAATGATGGATTACCCAATTTGGAAAGGAGTCACGACTTTTGGTAAGTAGGCTGCATGAGTTATAAGCATCAATTTGTCTGGGAAAAAGGTGGTGTAGAACAGGTCCACCGAAAGTGCCTGCAGTTCATTCATGTGCATAATCCCAATCAGTAAGATAGTCTTGTAGGTCACACAAGGACACACAGTGAGAGGCTATGCTTTCGCTAGCAGGGCATACATATGTGAAATGACAAGGCAAATTAAGGTCCCGCCATGGCATCACAAACGACTTGGGTGAAAATGAGTGTCAAATATTTAATAAACTTCATCACAATAGTTGATTTGAACAAGGATGGTTGGTCTTGCAAACGAAAATAAGCTAAAAGGGGTAAAAGATTAGCTTTCATACTGCTCACTACAAGGCCTTGCCGAGCTAAAGACAAAATAAACAGATGTCCAAAAACTCTACTTGTACGGGGTCAGTGTTGCAGATACCACACCAGGTTTCAAATCTGTTGCAGCGCCCAGCATCAATGTGAAAGGACACATGTCGCAAGGACAATTTCTACCAATTAAGGCAGCAATTCAAACTCAGTCAATTTCCACCACTCAATCGCATTGTTTGCAAATGTAGATTCGTTGCATAGGCTCGGGTGGAGGACCCTCAGACAGTATGCCCTCACAAAGTGGAAGTCTGATCAGAGAATGCCTATGAGAAGGCCGAGATTTGCTCAGTGTCAATTCCAGAGGCTGAAGTCAGATAATCTGGTATAGGAGTCGACACCTGGGGGAATGAAAGAAACAAGGCTCACTGCGGCGAGATCACGCTTCTCCAGAGACCTACCTTGATAGCACAAGCGGCGCCTCAGTGGTGAAGGTTCCCTCCTCCTGTGCTTATTGTTTTTTTCTTAGATTTGCCGCTCAATGTCTTAGACAACTTATTTATTGACATCTAACACGTGGTTCTTCAGTGGAACTGAGATCTTGAATGCTTCTAGGACCAGATCGGTGTCATGGGTACATGCCACAATCAGCCTCATCTCCCATTTCCTAATGAAATTTTGATGCATGGTTCTGCATTTGTTGCACGATCTGGAGTTATTCCCAGACACCACAGTCACACTTCGTGCAGATCCGAAATAGACATGCTTGTGGACGGACAAGCATTGATTAAACCCCAATTTATGGGCCAGTAATGCAGATAACTCTTTTGGGAATGAAAATTCCCAAACAGAGAACACCTGAATCCACTTTGAAGGGACTGGCAAAAAAAGGAAGTGAGGTTATTGCACCAGGGTGGTGCCTTTGTGGCGCCAGTGATGTCATATATGGGGTGGTCCCCAGTGTGGTGACGGAGTACTTACGGAGGTTGGCTGTTTCAATGTTTCAGGATTCAGCTGGTAGCTGGAAAAGAATCAAGAGGTGAGGGATTGGCAGTTAGCAGTATCCAGCAGAAATATATGTGCTTTCCCTCGTGCTGTTTCTAAGGCCACCCAGTGTTTCTCCCTAATGTTATGTTGGTGACACCCTGATTTATCTGTGGGTCAATGAATCGCAAGTTTACGTTCCGGGATTTACAAAAGTCTTTAATCTAGTTCTTAAGAAACATGGTGGTCCTTTGGACTTTAACACAAACATGTTTGTACCAACAGTTTGAAAGTAAACAATTCATGAAGACTACTGCCCCTTTGCTGTGTTGTTGCTTTGTTGGGTTGGCTTGCAGTTGCGGCTTGTGCCTTGGGCAGTGAAAGGACTGGACTGAACTTTCTTTACTTGTTGCCGAGTATCTCCAAGGGCTTGAAGTAGAGCTTGCCTCCTGTTCTTAAGTCTCAGGGACCGCAAACCCTTTACCTACCTCTGGTTACCGCCTCTAGAACCGTGGTTTCAGTTGCCACAGAGGGGGGAAAGCAATTGACTCTGTAGCTTGCTCTGTGTTCTGAAGGCACCCTAGAGGGCACCGCCGCATCTCGCACCACGACCCTGGTCTCACTGACGACGACTGCCGCAGCTGAGGTGCTGTTTGCACCGTGACCTGTGGGCTCCGCACTCCGGACTGCCTCACTTCACTCTGCCGCCCTGGTCTCACCGACTCCGTTGCTGACTTCGACAATGGTGACTGCAACTTGGCTTGGGGGCACTGCTTGTAAGTCTTGTGACACACCGCCCCGTCCCACACCACAGTGCGGACTGACTGACGCCAGCTCCCCGCAACCGGCACTGTCACCTGCACTGTGATCTGGCAGCATTGCAATGAGGACCGCCTTCACTCCGCAACACAGCCCTAGTCTCACTGATGCCGGAGCTACCAACTTCACGGAACTGCATTTTTGAGGTTATTCTTGGAAAGTGCATATTTTTAAGTACTGTATGTTGGGTTTTTATCATTTTGGTCTTGTTTTGAATATATAAAGTATTGGATATTTTTCCAAACTGGTGTGGTGTCCTTTTGTAGTGTTTTCACTGTATTACTGTTGGTTATGTGCAAATCCTTTACACACTGCCTCTGAAATATGCCTCACTGCTCGTGCCAAGCTACCAAGGGGGTGAGCAGGGGTTATTTCAGGAGGATATCCATCTTACCTGACTAAAGGAAGGGTCCCTACTTAGACAAAGGTGCAAGCCATTGCCAACTAGAGACCCCCATTTCTAACAGCCTCAAATTACCACAGCAAATAATTTTTACAGTGCGGAAACAATATTAAAATAGTGTTTAGCAAACCAAAGGTCATTGAGCTTAGGGGTGTAACCAAAGGTGTAGCTAAAAATGAAGGTCCTAATTTATGAGGAATTGGCGTAGGGCAGCGCCACAAGTCTTCTTGCGGTATTGCCCTATGCCAATGTGGAAGGGCAGGAATGCACCGTATTTATGAAATACGGTGCATTCCAGTCCTTTACCCTTGCGTTGGCACACAAATTACTGCCTAGCACCATCATAGGCAGGATTGTTTTTGTACGGGAAGGGGCGCCTTCCTTCACCAAAACAATCCAGAGGGGCATTTTCCTATTTCTATGTGAGCTGCAGAATGCAGCACACGGAAAGAGGAAAGAAAAAAGGAGAAATTAATACATTTCACCTAGTTACGCCTCCCCTCCACTGGTGAGGTGTCCGTTTTTGGAGCTGCCCCAGGTCTACATGATTTTGTAAATATGGTGCATCATCAAAATCCATGGGCATTGCGTGGGAACCCCAGGCAAAGCCCATGGAACACCTCTTTGACGCAGAGAAAGGCAACGCAGTGTCTTGCGCTGCTATGTCTTACTCCATATCCATGAGGCCATGCAATGCCATGCAGGGTGACTTTGCACCGCCTCATAGGTATGGTTGAGACGCTTGCGCCACCCGACCATCAAAAAAAGTGATGTTCTGGCGATGCAAGCCTCTCATAAATAGGCCCAAAATATTCTCCACTTTCACCAACAGGTATCTGCATATAAATTAATGGGCAGCATAAATGCAAAATAAATGTATAAAGTTATTTCTCAGTGGGAAATGCACATTATGAAGCCTCTATTAGTTAATGCACTGCAGAGATCTGTGTGTAACCAGAGAACCACAGAATTAAATCTTGATTGTTGCTGTGGAGAATAGTAATGTGTATTTTTAGTGCTACAAAGTCACAGCCTGTGAAAGAAAGCGAATATGTAAGTCAATTTTTTATACTTGCATTACACATAGGGTAAGATAGAATGCTGCAAAACTTGGAAATAGTTTTACAATAAAATGGTGCTTTCAAAATGTAGATTTTAATAATTATACCAGAGCGTATGCAATGCAATTTTTTATTTTACATGACTGTCCCTTCAACACCTCTTATGGGGCACTAAGGGCTGTGTAAATATAGTTAAAATTGAAAGCAAGAACTTTCCATCCCAGTTGTTCACTCTTTGCATGTCCACTCAAAAAACACAAATCTTTGTCATCACAAAGAGCCAGAACTGCTCCTAAGCATCCTTTACACTTGCAGATTAACTGATAAGGCAAATTTGCTTTCATTCAGGCAAGCAGCTGCAAGCATTCTAAATTAGCCATTCAAGGACAGCTGTCTTTTTGCAGGGACATGTGAAGCTGGGGAATCTGTGACCCCCTTCCCAGGACTCCACGACCCCCATGGGGTCGCGCCCCACAGATTGAAGACATCTGCCCTATACCTACCTCAATATATAATCTACCTCCTCTCGAACTCATCCCGAACCTCATCCTTTCTAGAATCTTCCCTCCTGTATATTTCCTTGGATCACCCAAACCTCTTTTTACTACTCTGAGCTTCCAAACAACCCTTTCTAAAACAAATTCCTCATGTATCCCTCCTTAGATTCATCCCAAAAACTCATTTTACTATTACTAAGATCTTTCTAATCCATTTCCAGAGACTCTTCCCTCCATCATCTTTCCTTTCCCCATTCCAAATCTCCTCTTACTATTGTAATCTCCCAATAAGCACGTTCTTGCCTCTTCTCTCTTCTATCCCTCCATTATCCTTTTCGATCCACTAACAGACTCGCATGTGCACAGCTCAAATTAAATCCCATTTCCCTATACTTATTCAC
Organism: Lissotriton vulgaris; assembly: GCF_964263255.1. NCBI lineage: Eukaryota > Metazoa > Chordata > Amphibia > Caudata > Salamandridae > Lissotriton > Lissotriton vulgaris. Next base: position 43,923,459 of record NC_141686.1, on the reverse strand, counting down.
CATTAATCCTTTTTGGGTTCTGAAGTATTGCGCCACTCGCCTAAAAGCACTTTGCTGCTTCGCCAGGGGTAGTAAGTGCTATATAAATACAGTTACCATGATGTCCTTAAAACAGATAGATAGATAGAAATATTGTCAAAGTAAATATTGGCCCACCAGCTCTGGCACTGAAGTGATCTTCTTCATACTAACTAAAGACAAGAGGATGTCAACGGTATTTTTTAAGGAAAGGTTATTTGCGGGACAGATACTACTAATTATCTATCTCATCACATTATAAATTGTACTGTATCAATCTATCATCATATTTAAGCGTTCATCTAGTAACTATTAACACCAACTGAAAAGAAGGAACACACAGACAATAGTTACGATTTGTAACTTTCTTTTAGAAGTCCTTTTTCATTTTTACATCATAAATACAAATAAACTCATCACACAATATTTAATCTTGTGTGGAAGCACTCTTCAAGATCCAAGAAACAAAATATCTTCTTGTTAACCCTTAATCCATGGGTTGTGTATGAAGCCCAATAAATTATATACAAGGAAAATACTGGCAATGTCTTTTCTTGGCCTTATTTCCTTTTCGAACACCAAAGTAACAAAGAGCATAAGAAGCAATAATCAGTGTCTTTATGGCTTCTAATCACAATAATGCTCCTAGGGATTATATCCAATCATTTTCCAAATCAATGAGGTGTCAAAATTGGTGATAACTGTCGACGCGTTTCGGCCTGTCAAGCAGTTTCAGGCCTCATCAGGACAATGGGCAACAAAAATCATAACAGTAAGCCAAAGCATAATTTCACAAATCTTCAAGCCGATTTCAGCTAAGGTGACCAGGGGTTGCAGTCTTGTTACCGGAAATAAATAGCTCCAGGAAAACATGGAAGAAATTCCTTTAATAGGCACAGCCTGTGTGTTGGAATTAGGTAGCCTGGCCTAGGGCAAGACTAACATTCAGAGGCACAGTGTAAAGGTTGCAGACTACCCAAAAGTAATTCCACGCAATAGCACTCAAAAAGAAAACACTACACCAAAATTATATGAAAATACGTACTGCTTTATATAAAAATAATATGTATATATCTCTTCGCTCTTTTCACTTTCAAGATTCACAGTTAAATTATCATACAGGTTGGTTGGATTATAGCAGGAATACTTTTTCAATTCTAAAACATAAGAACGACCAACATTTGTAAAACAGATAAATCACCTGGACATTTGGCAAATAATTCTTACTCTTTTATAATTCAATCAAGTAATGTCTGTACCCAGCTTACTTTATATTATTTCCAAACACAGCATTACTTTAAGTTTTGGCACAAACAACTTCTAAATCCAAGCAGAGCAACACTCCCATCTACATAGGAGACATTTAGATATTCTTATTACTCAATTGAAGGCCATTGGGTTAAGCCCCCTTAAACCAGCATTTAATTATGCCCCTACAGGTAGTCGAATGGAATTCTATGGCGTACACTATGCTTGATTTACACAGTACCAGTAACCTCCTTCTGATAGTACATAGTCATTGAGGGATTTCTCAAGTTCCCCCCCCCACTGAAGATTATACCACTGTGGAACAATGCTCATTGAATGAGTTATTTCTTGCTTAGGTTATAGCGTTTCTCTCCCCTTCCAATAATACCTCCTTACTTGCTTGTCAGGCGGTGATGTTCTTGTTGTATTAGAGGATGAGGGAGGGGCAGTGGTTAAGACAAGGGGGAGACTCGTGCGGGTGAGGTATATTAATCTCTGGGGCCCCTCAGCTCTCCTCCGCGTATCACCAACACTCAAAGAGGCAGAAGGCCTCAGAATACTTCAGCCGCTCTTGGGCTTCTAGGCTCTCCCTACCCGCTCGCGCTCGCCTCACCAGAGGGCGCTTGAGCAGGGGGGAGAGAAGCTCTTCTGCCTGGCTTCTGCCGAGGGACTCCCGGCGCCTTTCCTCACACTACCAGGTGTCGCGCTGATCCTCCGGTCATGTGTGAGGGCTCCTCCTCACTCTGGAAGGGGTCGCGCTGTTCCCTGGGGCATGCGCGACGCTCTCCTTGCTCCCGCCTTCAAAGATCCGGCTCCGCCTCACGGAGCCTGACAGCGCCACCGGGCATGCGCGAGGGAGCAGTGTCTCACCGCCTGGGACCGCGCTGTTGATCTGACGCTGCTCTCCAACTTGGCAATTAACAAGGACTTCCCTCAGCCCACTCCTCACCACAGGGCACACAAATTCGGCTCCACAACGGCGCCGCTCGCCCAGTATCAGCTTGGGGTTGAAGAAGGGTGGACAGCCCGTTTTCTCCTGGGCTCTGCTCTCCTCAGTGGCGCTCCACCACAGCAGGTGAGAGGGGACGCTCCAGGGAATCAGGGACAAAGGGGACAGTCTAGCACAATTACCAGTCTCTCCAACTGGGCAGAGGACTGCGCTCCGCAGCGCTGCAGTCTCCTTCTCCTATGGACTTCCCCTATTATTTAGAAAAGGGGGCAAGCCAGGCGCCCAGGGTCTCCAGTAACTTCCCACAGCGGGGCCAAGACAAGTAACCAACAGGGGAGTAGTGGGTTGGACCAATAAGGCAGCTTCCCAGTCCAGGAGGTCAACCCTGAGTCCAACCTCTTCCCACCCTCAGCTACCACCTGTCCTCCAGCTGACTTCCACAGGTAGACAAAATGGCTGCCCCACATTCCGCCTTATATAGGCTGCCCTTCAGTGGTCCAGAATGGACCAGAAGGTTCTGGAATGCCCTATGTTAGGCTATGGCCAAGTTCTGTTGGTGACAGTTGGGGCAGTTGGTGGCCACCATTTTAGGTGGTGCCAACTTTCCTGTCAGAACAGGCCTCTGGGCCTAAGGTAAAAGATTATGAGGGGGGAAGAAAACACCTATCCCCCTGACCAACACCTACAAAAAGTCAGTAGACACAAAAATTAACAAGGGTATGAGGGGCAAAAAGGGGCAAAAATAAATAAAAATTAGGAGGGACTTCGCCAAAAAGCCAGACAGGTCTAACACTGTGCTTCTCCGAATCTCATGTCTCGAAGCAGCTTCGAGCGCCGAGTAGTAGAAGACTCGGGCACTGGTTCGAACACTTGAGTTGGTCGTAATCTTCCGGTGTAAGCAGTGAGACTTTGAAGATTCATGCAAGCGTGTAGCAATGCGTTTGGATTACCTGTCTGGTGAGACATTTGAGATTCGGAGAAGCACAGGCTGTGCCTATTAAAGGAATTTCTTCCTTTTTTCCTGGAGCAGAATGCCACCCTTCAGCATGCAAGAGAGCCAATAGCTTAAGTAGGCTGAGCCATTCCCCATGCTGTAGTTAGTGGATGCAAAATGTGAATCACTGTTGAGCGGACCAATGCATGAAGAGGGTTGGTGTTTTATCCTGCTTGTGCTTCATCAGTGCCTGAGCTGGGCCATACAACACACTAATTCAGAACTGTTTTTTTGTTGTTGTTTTTTACGGATTTATATAGCGCGTACTCGACCCAAAGGTAATGGCGCACTTTACATGAGCACCAGTTACATTACACAAGGACACATCCATTTTTTTGGTAGGCACAGAGAGATTAAGTGATTTACCCAGAATCACAGATGTGGAGTCGACTCTGAGGCTCGAACCTTGGTTTCCCAGTTCCAAAGTCGGGTATCTAGCCGTGAGACCACATCCTCTCTGTGAAGCTAATCACAGATTATGCATTTACAGGAGTTACAGGAAATACAGTACTTGGATCGAAGGCTTGGAAAAAACACTCAGAACTATCAAACCCTTGCACCTCATATGCAACGCAGAGAGAAAAAGCTGAAGTGAAAAGCAGGCAGGTGACAGCTTCAAAGATAACCATTATTAGTTTCCCAAAAATGGGCTTGGGCTGTCTTGGCCCATCTTATTTCTGTAAGGAGGATTACTGGACAAAGCTCCGGAATGTTTTTCACCAGTGAACAGCTATTCTACCTAGAAGCCATATTAGTAACATCAAGGATTCTGCAATGAGGAAAATAAGGCCAATCCCACTCATTAAAGTATCAGTAAATGATAAAATAAGAAAACATTTGTAATAATGGCAGTATGCGAAGTACATTTCTTCAATCTGTCATCAGCACAGATGCCCTGGAGCTAAACGTTGTTCATGTGAAAGGTGGCCCTGAGCAATTTTCAGAAGCCCCTTGTCCATCGCCAAGTAACCCTTAGGATCGGCCCAATGACCAGGGGACCTTGCCGGTGAAGATGAGCGTCTTAGTGAGGGGCTGGCCTTATCATGGCGCCTTTTTTATTGCTCTCAAAAGACAACACCGAGGGCAGGAGACAACACAGAGGGTGGGTCTGAGGACAGAAGGCAACATGGAGGGAGGGAGGGGCTGGGGCAAGCAGACAGGCAACAGAGGTTGGGGGGCTCGGGCAAAGCTCATGGACAACAGAGGGTGGGCTGAAGAAGCACAGGAACAAGCAGACAGTCAACCTAAGGTTGCAGGAAGACGCTGTGGGAGGGAAGGAGTACTACAGAGGGTAGGAGGGAGGGGCTGAGGCAAGTACATAGACAACAGTAGGGGGGAGAGAGGGGCTGAGACAAAGAGACCGACAAAGAGACCGACAAAGGAGTGTCATCAGGGGGGAGGGAATGGAGAAGGAGCACAGAGTACTTGAGGTCGACAGCTAACAAACACGCACTCTCGTAGAGTGCTAAAATAAAAAAGTAGCACTTGAAAAAAGAAGCAGTGGAAGGCCACAATTAATGCAACCATGCTTCAATTGATTCACAAACACAGGAGGAAGAAAGCCTACAGAAGCTGACCAGTAAGAAGCAAGCAAAAGAGGGTGAAAGCGATGCCAAGCTATGGTAAGCAATGGGCGGACTCTAAGCCCCCAGTAAGATAACAAAAGGTCTTGCAAGAGACAGCACATGCTCATGCTCTGTCTTAGTTGAGACCAAAAAAATTGTTAAAATGGTGCCGAAATATTAACATGCTTAATGAAAACTAAAATAATACTTTAGATCAAGACTTTTTCTAATCATGTTCTTTTGCATTAGTAAATATAATTCAAGGATTTCAATTAAAGACAAATAAAAAAGTCATATATATAACAAAAAAGTTAACAAACCTAATATTAACATTGCAGGTTTTTTATTGTCAATATATTCCCACAGCAGACAGTGTAGATGTTACAAAAGTTGTCTTCGGCAAAAACTATTTACACCAGTGCCTATTTGGCTTTTTGAGAAAAGCACTGCCTAAAAACAATTGCTTTAAAACTAATTGCTCAAGTCTCGTCCAACGCAGACTTCCATTCAGTGAGATGCATGAACTTCTACAGTGAATGAGTACCCAGGGAGTCTCATGCCTCTTGACCTTGGTGCAGCATGACTTCATACCATGTGATGTGTTGAGGCACCAGAGGCTCATGTCGCGAGTGTCCGTCACCGACATCTGCCAGAGACAGTTATGACACGGCTAGAAACATGTTGGTTTAGGGGCATATTTCTGCACAGTGTTTAGAATGTAGAAGAATTTCCTGAGGGTAAAGACAGAGACAGGACTGCTAACTCCGGATCCGTGTCAGCAGGTGTGGAAAGAAAGAAAGGAACGGACGTCACTACGCAGACGTGGCACTCTTATGTAGTAAGAAGTTTCTATCAGAAAGGGTTATTTGAAACTTTTTTTTAAAAAAAGGCGTGGCAACAGTCTGATGTTTTTGAGTCAAGGTCGGTTTTTTCATGCATGGTTATTGGGAATATAAAGGATGCTTTTTGAGAAGGCAGGTTATCTGATGATTCAGAACCGTAAAAAGAACCATCATAATTTGCCCGTGAGATAGTGCTACATTAAATCCTTCTAACAGGCACTAGAACAAGGCACACTGTCTGTCCGCTGTTAGGCTACAGTTAGACGATCACTTCAGCAAGAAAGGGCGAACAGCTCAGGGGTTCGAAGAGAAAAGAAATGGCTGGATGCATATATAGGGAAATATTGACCCCTTTAGGATATGCTCGAAAGAAGAAGTAACTTCACGATCATAGCAAAGTGAGAGAACATACAGGGCAAATAATACATGCCTTGGAAAGGAGGTTCTACAAATGCTGCAGCAATGTCTTCTGATGTTCACCCTTGAAGTCTGGCTCACAAGATTAATTACAAAACAACAAAGTGGAATCCATTTACATGCCCCTGGTTTAGAATGGCACAAGAGGAAGGTGAGGGCAGCCTTACCAGACAGTGCAAGTGTTCTGCCTGCACTTGTGTGGCTAGAGGGTGGGGACGAGAAAACAGAAGGGAGGAGGATAGAGACAAGGCTAGCTATAGAAATTCCATGAAGCGTTTGTGAGAAAGGGGCTGTTGATTTACCTGGGCACTGCCATTTGATGGAAGGCAGGAGACTGCAGTTGTTGTTCAAGGGGAGGAATTTTCTAGGCCACACCTGCCATTTTGTTTGTCCCTAATGGCTGCATTATCAAGGTTGATGGCAGGGAGTTTCGGAGATTTCATGTTGTGGATGCCCATATTGTGGGTACTTCTAACTGGAACCAGCCCCTTTGTTAACTGCTGTGAGAAGCATCACTCTACAGAAAGGCTGTGTCTGGAGGGCAACCTCAGAAGGACAACTGACGAAGATGAAAAAACAAAACAGTAGGCGCACTCTCTATGGCATGGTCAATAATGGATATCAGTGAGTGGCCACTGTAAGATGCCCCAAAACAATTCTGAATAGAAAACAATCACCTGAGAAAAAACAGATGTTTTCAAAAAGGTGTTAATTATTAAACACACAGAATTTCAAGCCACAGAAATCCAAGCAGACTGAACCACTGCCCAATTTGAAGCAGAAAGGGAGACGAGGAGTCGTGTCGGCCAGCCAAAAGTAGCAAACATCCTTCCGTCTTTGAATAAACTCTGAACTCTAAGCAGAACGTGTTAAATGACCATCCCTCCTCTCCCCTGAATCCAGGCAATACTGATTGGAGAAGGTGTCCTAGGATGCCAATATCCAGCTCTACAAATCTCTGCAATAGACACCTCTTGCCAGAGCAGATGTAGAAGTGTTGATTAGATTCTGAACTGTGACCTGGAAAGCTGGAAAAAGGGCATTTCTAAAGGCAGAGCAGCCCAGGAGCAAATGGAAGCGACCAGGCCGTATAAAAATGTTTTGTTTAAAAACAAGTATATTAAAGATTGTGAGGGGTGTGATGAGAGAGCAACATACAAGCTTTAAGCCAAAGGAAGGGGAAACTAAACTAAAACAAAAGCTGGGCTGGGGAAGAACAAAGCAACAGATCATGTGGGGTGAGGGCAGGGATTGAACAAGCTGCACTCAAACAAGTGGGAGAAAGGAAGAGACAGATCAAGGGGCGGGTGTTTGGGGAAGCAGCACACGAGGGAGAGAGCTGGAAAACACTAGTACTCTCGTAGAGTGCTAAAGAAAAAGCAAAAAATAGTTCTGCATATGCGAGCAGTGGAAGGATACGAGTTAGATAATAAAAATTAAAGCAATTAGTCTATGCTCCATGGCAGGATAATCACAGGAAGAGTAATGCAAGCCATTGAAAAGTGACAATAAAGCTAACCAATGGTAAACAGTGGGCAGGCTCTAACGCCACTGTTAAATATTTGCTATGGACCACCAGATATCTCTCGTAAACAGACAGGTACAAGCTGTCTGTCTGCAAGACTTAAAAATAAAAGCTGCATTCATGTTATCTGAAAAAGTAGTCACTCGAAGGACAACTAGAAAAAATAATAGAGGGAAAACCTAACCTTCAAACAAATGGAAATATAAGCTTCAATGTGCCTATACGGTACACCTCAAACAATACAAAGCCAGGCTGTTGAAATACACCACACGGGTTAAGCATCGGTTTGCGTGTATTTTACATTCTGCTTTAAAAAAGTTTAAAATTAAAATGTAGAAGCTGGCAATGCTGAGTTATATGGACTGTATGCGCTGCCCAGGCATACTAGATATTTTTGTGAAAAGAGCATTAGGAGCTGAATTGCATACAGAAAATAGCATTCAAAGAGTGTCTCTTATGAAAAACCTCCATAACAAACCTTACATTTGCCAGGAATGTTTGATGTATAACAAAACATATGTCCATGCCAACGTAGTTTTCTTGAATGCGGACACCATGTCAATATAGTTTTTAGGTCTCCTGGCGTTAAACCGCGCGAAAGCGCGGTCTCGCCAAAGACCTATTGTGAGCGACTCTGCTTTCCAGGAGAGGGGACAGGAGCTGGCCGCGCGCTCGGAATTGAGCAGGCCACGCACAGGCGAACGCGCTCGCTGTGGCCAGCTCCTGTCTCCTGTCCTGGAAAGCTCCAAGACCCACGCATGCGCACACACAGAGAGACAGTCCACACTGTCTGCTCTCCCCATGCGCGCACACACAGAGACACAGTCCCCATGTCTGCTCTCCCCTCTAGCAGCCATACCCCTCCAGCCCTTTTAAACTTACCGGGCCAATCTCGGGGGACTCTGCTCTCAGCACGCAGCAGGGGCAGGCACCAGGCATGTGCCTCGTGCCCCCTCCGCAAAGTTCACGTAGCGGCTCTTGCCAGCTCCTTTCCCGGGGCTCCCTCTTGGTCAAGGGAGCCCCGCAACACTTGCGCAACCTCCTGCTGGCGGCCCCGGGGCTCTCCACCGCTCACAGGAGCCCCGGGCCGCGAGACGCATTTACTCAGCCTGCCTCCTCTTCTGGTCAAGACGCGGCCCCGCCCCCGTCACAGGCGACCTTGCCTGACTTCCGGTGCGGCCGCAGCGGGATTCCGGGGGCATTTTCTGCAACACAAACCTTGCCAATTTGTGCTTAGTGGTGAGATGTAGCTATTGGCAACCTGGCAGCGGAGAAAAAAAACAACTGAAATCTAGTTCACTCTCTAGCCTCCTCGGTCTATTAACAACAATTCAAATATTTAAAGTAAGAAGAATAATCAATTCGCTGAATTCTGTATTATTGTAACATAATCACATCTGAAATATACAGTAATGTAAATATTGACACCCTGTGTAATTTTTTGAACTTTATCTATAATACTTAGCTAATATCATTAATTCTAATGATTATGACGATTATCATAATAATACATTTCTGGGGGAGGTTGCTGCCCTTCACACAGTGCATAGAATTATACTCGGGAAGCGAAGTAAAAGCTAAAATACGTAAACAAAGTGGTTTAGTCCTAATTTGAACTAACGTAAATTTATGGCACTTAAAGGAGATACGTCTTGTGGCATTGGTTTGCATACAACCACACAGGTAATGGGTATGTGGATCTTTTAGGGTGAAGGGATTTCAGACTCGTCTTCGTGCCTTCTATTCTTGGCCTTGGGGCTGTGCTCATAACAGACAGCTGTGGTACAGGTGGTATGCGGGGTAGATCCTAGATAAGGTGCTGGACAGCACTGCACAGGTGCGGTGTTTGGCGTGGTGCCTAGTGGAGGACACCTTGAAAAGTACAGTCTACAGTATGAGTAAAACTCACCTTTTTCCCTTTTTACTGATGTTTACAGGTAAATGCACACCTAAAAAGAACAATAGACATTAAACACATTTATTCGAAGTGGCAAAATACTGAAAATTGCGGTTCTTGTGAGATAATCTCCATGCGGTCTTTCATGAACTCCAGGCAAAAGCTGAGCAGAGAGACAGCATGGGGAGTTAAAAAAACAGGATGAGATTTCCTTACATCCAGGCATATGTGAACATATATTTGTAGTATAACGCTATTATGTACCTATGAGTTTAGTGTTTTGTTATATGTTGCTGCTTAACTAGCTAAAACACGACAGGCATCCACATATGAATGCCTGAGATGCATCAACAGAGCTGTGTGAATAATAACTGCGTCAGCCCGTGCCTAAGGTGCATCATCATAGCTGTGTGAATAATAACTGCGTCAGCCCCGTGCCTGAGGTGCTTCATCAGAGCTGTGTGAATAATAACAGCTGTGAGCCCGTGCCTGAGGTGCATCATCAGAGCTGTGTAAATAATACCTGCTTCAGCCCGTGCGTGGGGTGCATCATCAGAGCTGTGTGAATAATAACAGCTGTGAGAGCAAGGAAAAGTCCTCCAGCCTCCCAGTCCAGCAGGCATCCAGGCAGCCTGGGGCTGGGCAGGGCCCAGTTATGTTTTACTGTAGATATGCCTCTCTGTGTACTTGGAGAAGTGTGGCTCACTGGTTAGAGGAGGCATACCCTGAAGCAGAGGTCAGACCTGGGACCAGGGTTCAATTCCCGACGCGGCAGGGTCTTGAGCCCAATTGTCCACGGACTCGATTATTCTCGCTTCGGTGCCCACTCTAATCACGGGTTCACACTCTGCAACTCTGGGCATTAGCTTGCTTAATTTCCACAATGGCCCCCCACGGCAGGGTGCCTGGCTTTCACCTTGGGGATGCCCAGTACGGGTTATCTCACAGGGAAAAGCCAGGACGGGTTCCCAAGGCAAGCGCCGAGATGCCCTAGGGTAAGTCGAGCGCTATATAAGAACCCACATACATACATACATACATACTTCTCTATACAATTCCTGTATCCACCCATTCCTTTCTCTCATTTATCAGTCTAGTGGCTGTCCTTTGTCCATGTTTTGGTACATTGATATGTCAAGCCAGTTATCTCTCCCTTCTGTCTATAAGTTTAGTGTTATTTATTTGTCTTTGTCAGTCCGTTGTCCTTCCATACATCTATTCATCCGCCCATCTATGCGTGTCTGTCGGTTCTTCTTTCAGTCTGTTTCCCGATTCCCCTGCAACCCTCTGCCTGTCTGTCCAACCAACCGTCTTTCTGTCTGGGTAGATGGATTAATATCTGTGTATAGCTTTATATTTTTAAATGCATAAAGATATGTATATTGTTTGTGCCCACATGTTGTTCACTATATTACCACACCAGGAGTAGTCTGCTATCACTATCTCGTGCATGGCATCGAACCTCTTTAGCAATAGTTACCCAGAGTCCTGCTTCAAAAGCACACGAGTACCACTCACTGACAATTTTTTCTTTAATTTTTCCAAAGTGCTAGTTTGTTGCTGCTTCCCATATTGTAAATGGCTGCCCCCTCCGTTCCCATAAAAAAACGTAATTTTGCCTCTGCCTCTACTATGACCACTAGTGTAGGGTCACACTCCAATCCCTAGCATGGTACAATTTGCACCTATATTTCAAAATATACATATTTGCCTGCCACACTGATCCCCCTCTCTTTGGTCTTCCCTCACCGAACATTTCCCAGAATGGTAAGATATATCTGAGGTACCTTCTGCCTCATACCCACTTCTGTCTGGGTGTGTCTCCTCCTTCATTTATGAGGGCTGTGCTTCTGTTCTCTGTGAGAGTGCAGTGAGCAGGCATAGTGCTTTCAGTGGCTGTTAAAATGGCTTGATGATAAGTATGATAGAAATCACAATCTACTGAAGGTCCATGTAGACGGTTCGAAGACAGAGAACATGACAGCACCAGCCACACACACATAAACACACACAATCACACACACAACCACATACACACTACACACAACACACACACAACCACACCCACACAACAAACACAACCACACACACAACCATACATACAACCACAGACACACAACCACACAACCACACACACACACACACACACAACCACACCATCAGTGCAAACTTTCACCAGACACAAACACCATCAGTCGTCAGTATACGCTTTCACCGGGCACAAACACCACCAGCCATCAGTCCATGCTTCCACCAGGCACACACCACCAGCCGTCAGTGCACACTTTCACCAGTCACACACACCACCAGCTGTCAGTGCACGCTTGCACCAGGCACACACACCACCAGCCAGCAGTGCACACTTCCACCAGGCACACACCACCAGCCATCAGTGCACAATATCTATAGGCACACACAACACTAGCCATCACTGCACACATCAATAGTTAACGCATCCACAATTAACTATTGCAGCAATCGCAGTATGGCACACTTTACTTTTAAACATATTCATCTAAAGTGCAGCATGCCACCATTGCTACAAAAATAAATACACTTTTTTTGGCCTACAATTTATTGACTTTTGTTGCAATTAGTGTTGCAATATTTAGCAATGCCAAAAGCTCAAACTTAATTACTGGGAGACCTATTGCATTGCAAATGCTTGTTTGGGAATGTGGACACCTCTTACCAGAGCAGATGCAGCAGTATTGGTCTACGCGTACAGCTCTTACCAGAGCATATGTAGAGCTTTAGGCCCTGGTGGAATGGACCCGGATTCCATCTGAGGGCTCCTACTTTGCAAGAGCATAGCATGTCTTTGTACACAGAGTGATCCATCTAGACAAAGTCCGCCAATGGACTGGCTTGCCCAGCCTGCTCTCAGCATCCCCTCCTCATGAAAAGCTGAGCGTCCAACCGGACCTTTGATACACTTCATGTAAAAACTGACCCCCAACTCCTGGGATCTAAGCAGTGTAGTCGCTCCTCCTCCTCTGTGAGATGTGCAGGAAATAAAAGAAAGCGGCAGTAACGAACTGCCTCAGGTAAAATGGGGTCACCACCTTGGAATAGAAAGCAGCCCTTATTTGAAGAACCAACATGTCACCTAAAAAGGTGATAAAATGGGGGCGGATGCTCAATGCATACAACTCACTGACTCGTCTCGTCCACGTAATGGCAACCAAGAGCACAGTCAAGTCAATAGCCTTAACTGGCAACTTAAAAGGGGTTCAAAAAGAGACCCAATTAAAAAAGTCACAACTAAATTTAGATCTTATTGAGGCATGATAAAGGGGGTCGCAGATATAAATTATACAGCCCTTTTAAGAACCTCCTCACAAACTTGAAAAGCAAAGGCTGATCTGAAGGCAGAGGAATGTAGATAAAGCTGGAAGGTATTGTTTAACAGTAACTACCGCACTACCCTGCGTGGCTAGCTACAGAGCAAAGTGAGGAATCTGACAGGTGGGCATGCTATAGATTGTTTTCTGCGCACCAGGTGACAAATCTGCTCCAGCTTCCAGAAAACCAAACGGAAGTACTGTGAACTGGCAGTGAGTGGACCCTCACCACAAAACGCAGGTATTTCCTATGCAACAAAGTTTCAAGGACACTGCTAGTGTCAACATGTTTCGACCGAAATACTGTGCCTGAAAAGGCACTTGGGGACTATGACTGGCACCTAACGGCTCCTACCCTTTTAATACGGCTACGATTTACATGGAGAGAGCCGGTCCAATGGAGGGGCACGCCATAGACACCGATAACGAGAGGAGAGTTTACCTTGTATTTTTCCTCTCATTCATACATAAGTTGTGCTCCTGGGATACCCTCCTGCCGGACATCAGTTTTAGTTTATATATTATATAAACTCGGTGAGTACAGAGTGGGTACAAGTCACTATGCACGATATACTTATCCAATATCACAATGACACTCCGTGCCACAACTACTTGGTAGGGATGGCGTAAGTCAGGGGGCTTGATGAAACTTACGGAGAAGAGATGTGATGATATCTGATATATGTGTATATATGCAGCACTGTAGAAATTATAATTTTAACATTACGTTCGTTCTGTTTGGGATTCCTACACCTGGGGGACCAATTCCCTACCAGGGACAGGAACCAAGAGGGTGTATTATCATACTTGTGACCACAGTGGGAACATGAACATATGTTTTTAGACACGGTGATGGGATAAGAGATCAGCGGGATGTGTAGCATGACTATACTATTTCTATTTATTTATGTTCCTTATTTAGTTTATGTTCTCCTATAATACTGGGAGTACTTTCCACACGTAACGAGAGGGGCCAGGATCTAGTCAGACCGGCTCGTGTTTTTTGTGGCATACCGACCGAAATACGGTGGGGCCAGAGGTGGTACTGGGAGCGACATCAGTCCTGAAGAAGACCTAGGTGACCTTTTCAGGCACAGTAAGTCTGTCGAAGCATGTTGACACTAGCAGTACCTGGAGGGGTATCTTGAGAAACCTCACCTTCTCTTCTAGACACTACCCATCCTTCTTTTTTTAATCCTGGTGGGGGAACCTTGGAATAAAGTTTGGCTTGGTATCCTCAAACCAGTTTTAAATCACATCCTTATTAACTGCACTTTCTGTCGCATCACTAGTTCCAGTCACTTGATGATATGCACTGTTCCATCACTTTGTATGTTACGTGTACTAAGTGTTGAGTTTTGTGGTCTTACGTTTTGTTATTATTTTACCCCTCCCTTATGCTCCGCCCTGAGTGTGGCTACACCAGGGCGTATTGTATACAGGCCCAATGATGAAGCATGTCACATACTTCAGTATGTGAGTGAGGGCAGTTTTTCTAAACAGATGAGTTTTTCTGTTTCGTTATATATGTTGTTTTGTGCTCTCCACCCCCGATTGTGTGTTCAAATGAGAATCAATGGAGGTTCGGGTGGTAGAGTGAAGTCTTAGACCCTCTCCCCTTCTACCTGTAAAGAAATTTCCTATGCAACTGCAGGATTGAAATGTGAAACTGCGTATCCTGCAAGCCGAGTGAAACGATCCAAACTCCAGTCGCAAAAGACAGAATCTTGAACTTGTCCTGAGCAGGAAGACGTTCAAGAGCCTGGAATCAGGAAGTACTGAGAGGAGTACCCTTGCTCAATTTCCTGGTCTGGAACCAACTCCACTGCTCCTTTGAGTAGTACAGCTCAAACCTCTTGATCTAAAATGCAAAGATGGGCTTCGATGAGGTCGGATGTCTGGGTGGGGAGGGAGAATTTAAGGGAGAGGCCTGTAGAAAGGGTAGAGTATGCCCTTTTTCCACAATTTGCTATGGCCTTCCAGGCCAGTAAAATGGAGGACACTCGGCCTCCAACTGCCCCCTGATGTACCAACAAGGGTGAACTAAGAAGGCCTCCCTAGTGGTAAGGAGGAGGAGGTGGATGTTTGCTGGACACCACATCCTTTGCCTCTGCCGTTGCACTGTTTAAGAAAATGATTTTAGAGCTGCTGCTGTTGGGTTTGCACAGACTGGCATTGTCAGAAGGTGAAACCACAGGAGAAGTTCTAAAACTTCCAGAAGAATAAGATACTTACTTTCTGTACTACCTACTCTATCTAGACGCAGATTCCTCAACTTATGAATATTCCCCAGGTCTCAGATTTGATTTGCACACTTTACTTTTCCATGGTACCTTTGAATGCCGGAAGTGGGCCTGTATGGCTCCGTACTGTTGCTGTCCCTCTTCAGAAGCGAAGTGTGGGGCTATGTAGGCTACTCCTGTCAGTTGCTTTCGGGACAGTCCGTGCCCACCAGACGTGGAGCCCCCCCAAAAAATTGATAGACGAGTGTGCATATTCTTAGACGTGGGATCTTATTATTGGGTAGAGGCCAATCACAGAACAGGGAAGATGGGAGAGTCAGTAAGGAATCTGCGGCTAGATAGTCTCTACAAGAAAAAAACATTATTGAAGGTAAGTAACTTATTCTTCTGACTGAGACTTTTAGCCACTGAGTCCTCACCTTTTGAATAGATAGCAAAGCAGTAACTAATTGGAGGTGGGCTGCGAATGGATTCAAACCAGCAAGTCCTGCAGGAACGAGCAGGCATACTGTCCTTTTCAGTGGACTTGGCTGTCCAGGCATTTGTGCTTCATGAGCAAATTGGGGGGGGGGGGGGGGAGGTCACACACATAGCTGCCTGGCTTATGTCTATGACATTTAATGGTGGCGAGATGCACTCGGTGTACTCCGTTTTATAACCATGCTTAGCTATTTTAAACGTATATAGGCGTGCAAACAGGATTCGCGCTCCGTCCAATTGTGCAAGCAATAATAACAGACACAGGGGGGACCTTGGTGGATCCCGCTCCATATGCACAGCCATATCCATTAACAATGAATCGATGGATATGGCTGTGCATATGGAGTGGATCCACCAAGGTCCCCCACGTGTCTGTTATTACGTCTATGACAGCCGCTGTGTGTGTTAGTAGAATAGTAGTAGCATTCGCCCAGGTAGAACTCAGAAAAGACAAAAGTCCTCAACCTTGGCTCCACCCACTCTGCATGTAACGACTCCTGGTGGCCCTCTGCCATCAGAAATCCCCCACCCCGACGGAAAACGCGCGAAACCTTGGCATCATACTACACTCAACGCTCAAAATGAACCGCAAGATAAACGCCGTATCCTCGACCTGCTTCAACACCCTCTGCATGCTCCAAAAGATGCTCAGATGGCTCCCGACCGAATCCAGAAAACCGTCACGCACGCACTCTACAGCAGCAGACTTGACTACGGCAAGGCTCTCTATGCCAGAATCAATAGGAAACTCCTTTGCATACACCAGACTGTCCAGAACGCCTCAGCCAGACTGATCCTCGACATCTCCCGTCGCAGTCACATCCCCAACACCTGCGCGATCTTCCTGTCGAAAGAAGAATAACCTTCAAACTCCTCACCCACGCTTACAAGGCCCTTCACGAAACTGGACCCGCATACCTGAACAGTCGACTCTCCTTCCACACACCCAAAATACACCTGCGATCAGCCAGCTCTCTCTGGTCACCTTCCCTCGTTACAACAAGACTAGAATGGGAGGAAAGTCCTTCACCTACCTAGCAGCCAAAGCCCGGAACACCCTAGTTCAGGAAGAACCTCAAGACCTGGCTCTTAAGATGACCTCCGCACCCTACGGAGCCACTGTTGCTCATACAGTCCTTCCAGAAGCTGCTTTTTATCCAATGGGTAGCAGATCTTAAAGCAGATCCGGATCAAATATTGTATGCTTCTGTACAGTCTTGCCTTTTTCATGCTGGGGGCAGCAGCAGGACTGGAACCGAGGGCAGAAGTGACTCAGATGGCGCATCCTGCACCAAGGACAAACCTGCAGGTGGTAGTCCAGGTGGAAGGCCTCTCAGATCTATGGGGCTGAAGGTTAGCAAGGAGGAGTCTGTAGAGATCTGATGAGCCAGAGCATAAGGGCACAGATGCATGGAACTCCTAGATCTGGCACAGCGTGGCTGAAGGCCCCAAAACTTAGGTTGTACCAGAATCAGCTGAGAAATCAGCTCCAAAGTTAATCGACTTTGAGAGCACAAACAGATCAGTTGGCACCGGCAGCATGCTTTGTCATGTGAGTGGGAATGGAGCGATGGACGTTCTTTATGCTTACGGGAGAACTTCGAGCACGATGAAGACTGGACTCTAGAGCAGCTCAGTTGACTCCAGGAATGGGAGAGAGAGAGAGATCGAGCCTTAGACTTCTGCTTGGTGACAAAGTTTTGCCATACATTCCCAGATGAACATTTGGGTTCATCAACGTGTAGGCTCCCAGGTCTTGGAGCCGTGGCCCGACCCCAGACACCACATGCATAGCTGGTGAGGATCTGTCAAAGACATCGGTTTGTAACAGTCCAAGGTTTTAAACCTGTTGTCTTAAGGGGTGACATCTCGTGCACGCTAAGAGAAAGATTTGCATGAGAAAAATCAAGGAACAGGTCTTTGAGAGATGAGGAAAAAGCTGCGGATCTGCGATCTGATGGCATAGAAAGAAAGCAACTGATGTCAGCACACAGAAGGGCCACTTATTTAGGCCCAGCACGTCACTTCCTTCCGGTGTGCAGAGGTAATATGGAAAAGTTTCCGGATCCAGACTGATGGCAGGGGAATGTTCAAAAGGTGAGGAATCTGTGGCTAGAAATGTCTCTCTCAGAACCGTTTTTAGTCTCTTTGCGATGGTTGGTGGCCAAAGAAGCGTTCAGTAGCCCTGCTGGCTTTGAAATGTTCTGGGGCCGAGTCGGCTTTTTCACGAAAGAGTTTTGTGCCATCAAAAGGCGATTTCATTTGTGTATCTTACAGATCTAATCGAAAACCTAAAGAACATAGTGAGGCATGGCAGCAAGAGAAACTTGCCACTGAATCAGCAGTATCTAGGCTTGCCTCGATGACTTTCTTGGCTGTGTCTTGGCATCTTTGACTACCTCACTATAACTGTCCTTAAGGTGGTCCAGTAACTGGGGAATGACAAGCTGGGCCATTTCTGAAAGGACATATGTGTACCTTCCTAAAATGCAGGTAGCATTTAGTCACTTTAAAGCCATACTCCCAACTGAAACAAGCATTTGCAATGCAATAGGTCTCGCATTATTGAAAGTTTGAGCTACTGCGATTGTAAATAATAATGCAACTGCAATAGTTAAAACTTTCATTAATGCGAGACCTATTGCATTGCAAATGCTTGTTTTCTGTCCCCTTCTTCCGGGCTCCCGGTTTCCTCTCGGGGATTTAGAGCAACCACAAGGTTTCACAATGTGCAGTCCATGCAACCAGCATAGCATAGAAAAAATGCCCACCTCATTGTTCTTCATAAACATATACAGCACACAGCTAGAATGGGAATGCACTTATTCCACACAAACAATTATATGCATAGCCCCACAACGAAGTTCAGCCATGCATCGCCTGGAGCAGCACAATTCACTGCACAGTGGAACACATATAGTCAGTGCAAATCTGTCTGGATTGTTCTGTATGTGTGACAATTTCAGCATATTCGTTACCTCCAAAATACCTTGTGATATTGTGGCATTTATATATCACTTTATAGCCTTGATGATACATAAAAACGCTAGGATTGACAATGAATTCCTGTTCGCTATTTTGGACTGCATGGCTGCAGGGGTGCAGGGAGTACTAAGACCTCTGTGAAAGGTATTGGGCGTGGAATATGAGGAACTCAGAGACGTGTTTTATTTAGACTAATAGCTACTCATAAACGTAGAGTTTCAGAAATGTGTGAGAATGCATGCTGTCACGTAATTGGGTGTGTACATTTATTAGAAAAAAACAAGTGATTTGTGTTATGCATGCATGTACATCGAAAGAGACAGGTTTTTAACGCTGTTATACACTGTTACGTCAGCATCTGGGCCAGAAGTGCGCATACGCGGTGTAAAATACACACAGAAGAATGTTAGATATTGAGATTCGGAAGAGGGTGGCTTTCTTAACATCTCAGCAACTTATTGATCAGTCACATAGAAATAAAAGAAGAACGAACATAAGCAGTGAGCTATCAAGCAATGCTGCCGTTTATTTGTAGTTTCTGTAATTCTAGGGACGAGCCGTTGGTGTAGAAGATTTTTATACTATTTTTTCTATAACTTTTTTTTCAGTGAGCTTGCAGCATTTATTGAATTATGTTTATAATGAATGGCGATGTCTTATTCTCTCGATCAAATTTGAATTGTGATTGTGATTTTACAACTGACCTCGCTATGTGTTGACCTAATGATAGACCATTTTAAAATGTCTGTATTTTTTCCTTACTGATATGGTTCTTTAGTTGAGCAGAGAAACGTTTGTAGTATGTCTAAATAGAAAGCAAAACTAATCGAAGATTATTTGTTTTTGTAAGTATACTGTATACTTTAATATTCACTATGTACATCTCACGTGGAGTTAGTTTTCTCAGAATGCATGTGTAAAGCGTACTACCACCCGCAAGGGCATCCAGTAAGGGGGAGGGGGGGGGGGGGGGGGGGCTGGTGGGGGAATTAGTAAGCTTCCTGTTACATAAACAGACGGACTACCACTGGTTATTTATTGTAAGCAAGCGCGATGCGCGCGCACTGCAAGGAATGTGCAGCTGGCACCCGGCTGCACTGCTGCTCACTTTCGAGTTCTCTAGGCCAGGGGAGAGAGAGAAGGCGGGACATGCACCAGCCTTTGGCCAATTGCGTGCTGTCTTTCTAAGAAAGTATTACAAAACAGTGGTCCAAAGACTATTACTTCCCAATATCAAAATTAGTCAGTGCTTCATAAATTAACTTTTATGAGTATTAGAATCTACTCTGAATTAATAAATGCAACAGTATCACAAAACGCAACAGCAAAACATATAATCAAAGGCAATTTATACTTTTATCACCACTGTGAAGGGGAAAGTCTTGACCCCTTCGGTCAGTGGTCACCACTTTTGGGTGTGGCTAAAATTCGCACATCACCAACACAGCACTTCACTGAGTAAGAAAAGGAATACAAATGTAAGATACCAGACGTTCCAGTTGGAGTGGCACTTTATTTTTCAATTAACAAAGAAAGAGCTAAATGCATATCAATTCAAGCAACAATGTAATTTTCTAAATATGACCCAGACTTCGCTCTGTCTGGTAAGAATGCTGGATGACTAATGCTCAAAATATCTCAAAGTAATACTGGAGTGAAATGTATTTAAAAACATAAACACAGGTGATCAAAGATTCTACACTACTGAGCACAAGAATATAGAACCCAACTGTCTATGGGCCAACCATCTATCACAGGTCCATTGTCATACATTGCACACTTCTATCAGAGCCCTGAATTGTGAGGGCAGGGCAAGGAAGGCGCAATTAGAGTTAGCTAAGATACAACATTTTGCTTCTAATTCAGTGTCTGGAAACAGCTGAGAGTGAGGCCAGTTACCTATGTTAAAAAGAGCCTATCATACAGGAATATATCTATGAAGAGAGATAGTTGAAGGGTCAGAGATCTAGAGAGAGAGGGAGAGATGGGCTATCTGCCCTGGGAGATCCACAACCTGAGTGAGGCGTCGACGTCCCAAGTCAGATAGTCTTCGGCTAGCCGAGAGATCCTTCCACGCTCATGCAGCAGGGCACCCGCAGGAAAGGTCTGACTTCAAATTTGACGGTTGGGTCTTGTTATACCTCAAATTGAGGAACTAAGGTTCTCCGGTGACACTGGCCTACGCCTTATTCTGTGCAGGCGGTTTGACCACAAGTGTTCCAGGACACCGGAAGGACACCTGTACTGAACATTTTGCTTTGGACACTTCTGAACAGTGAACATCTTGTTTTCTTTCCTAAAAGGGACAGGTTGTCATGTACATTTCTAAACTGTGACAGTTGGTCACGTACATTTCTAAACAGAGACAGTTGGTTACGTACATTTCTTCATATCTGCACGTGCTGGACCTAATGATAGGAGCAGAGTATTGCCAAAGGTTGCTGTTTGAACTTGAGCAAGCTATGTTTCAAAAAAAATAATACTTTTAGCAATGTTTTCAGGAAGCTATACCACGTGTACCAGGGTAAGTGTGTGTGTGTGTGTGGGTGTTGGTCTGGGAGCTGACAGTGAAGCTAAACACTCTTTTGAAGGCCTATTTTCATCTTGTTTATTTTGGTGCACAGAAACGTGTGTTTGTAAGCCTGCATGCATAGTGGGCCCTGGGGCCTTTATTTACTAATGAGGAAAGCTAGTTATCTTGGCATGTTTTCAGATTTTTTTATCACGCAGGGCCCACATCAGACCTTCATGTTACCAAGGCTGTCAGAACTCTCCTTTCTGGTGATGTTAGATGGTAGAACGGGACCCTCCATCATCTGCCCCCTCTTGTTCATTTATGAACACACTCTTAAGTGAGTATTTTGTTGAATTTTCTGCTAATGGTGGAATCCATGGCATGTCATTGACATAGCACTTAAAACTAGTTGGACGTGCAACATTTTCGTCTGACCTTAGTAGTTGGATATACTGTTGACCTGATTTGTTGAGCAGGCGCTCATACTGAGTAGCTGTAGTGTCGTTGCTCAGTGTGTCTCTACCTGGGGGAAGAGGTGGGGCTGATGGTACTCCAGAGTGTGTGTCAGGTGGTGCTGGATGTGTACTACATTGTCCTAGCTCGATCATTTGTACCTGTTCTCCATTCCCGTCCCCAGGAGCCCGATCTATGTCTTCATATTTTGGTGTCTGGTAAATCCCTGTCCTAGCATAATTCATCCCTACCGTTTTTGTGCTCAATCTCTTGATACAGTGACTCCCCAGCTGAAAGGCGCAACACAGAAAGACCATAATCCCGACTATAGGTATCATCATCTTTAGAATAGCAGTTAGCCAGGAGGGCATCCAGTCAAAGTCGAACCAATCCGTTGGGATAATGTCTGCAGGGGCACCTCCTTCCTCGATCATTTCTTTTCCCAAGTTAGTCAACTCCTCAATGGCCCTTGATATGGATCCGTTGTCCTCGTCGTTTCCAGGTATGAAAGTGCAGCAGGATTTTCCTATTTGATGACACAGACCTCCATCTTTGGCCGTTAGCATGTCAAGGAAGTAACGATGTTCCAGAACCATTAGTCGTAATGGGCGCAGTTCTTCCCTTATTGCATTTAGGCCATCTCTGGTGCTGTTTATTGCTTTCATGACCTCATAGCGGGTTACTTCCAGCCAACGGGCAGTAGCTTGAGTTTGAAACATTGGGAATGCCCCTCCGAAGAAAAGCTGGGCCTCGCTAAAGAGGCGGAACTCTTCTGGGACCTTACCACGGGCTTCTCCTGCAAAGTACTCTGCTGCTCGCCGGTGTCGATGGAGGAATGTCAGGTCACCTGTCATTGGATGTGACAGGATGTGGGAAGCATTTGATGCTGGTACGACCAGATGAATTTCATGCAAAGTTACCAAGGAACACAGTCCGAGCCACTGAGGAGGTAGTTGGGGATAGAGGTGCTCTCCGCAAGCCCAGTAATAATCCATTAGAGTAGTGGTGCCGAACTGCATATCGAAGCTGAAAATCGTGGAATTACAATCTGTGTTGCGCCCAACAGCCACCGAGCCATTTCCTATGAAACAAAGAGAAGGGTTTTTCAGTTTGAATCCTTTTTTATGTTCTGGCATTCCTTCCCCACTCCACGTGTACCTCCCGCTCTCCTCAGCCCATATTTGACCACACTTTTCCCCTTCGTTCCAGTCCGCCCAAGGGGGTCCCAAGGCTGCCGCCTTACACCAAAACCCTCCGGGGCTCTGCCACTTGTTGTTAAGGTAGACCTGCGCTAGGAGGCGTAGCATTGTCCTATCCTTGCATGGGCAGTGGTGTTGGCCCGGTGGGTGTGGGTGTCTATATGATAGATCACATCCTGTCCGGGGTGTGTTGTTTGTTATGTACCCACGTTTCCTAATGCCCTGTTCCTGCCAATCCATGTCCTGTACCCCTGTCCTTCGCATTTCTTTGAATTCCTCCCCGAGTTCAGCTAGGTCGGTGACAACCTTGTGCACAGTGTAAATGTAATCCCATGTAGTGGTGTTTACAAAGACTACTTCCTTTCGGGCTGAAAGGACCCGAATCTGCCCTTTTATCCGGCAGAGGTACAAGTGAAGAAGGCATATGGCTATGTGCGGTGGAACTTCCTTGGGAAAAATCAGTCTGTCAGCCCCTACTGCATGGGGAATGTAGGAACATACGTAGCAAGATTCATTTGTTACTATTTTCCCAACTGCTGTCATGTCCCTGTACCAGGAGTTGTCTACCATAGAGGAGTGGACTGAATGGTCCCTTACTATTTGGGGTAGGCTGAGCATGGGCCCTAGGCCTTCTTGTATTTGCACGAGATGTTGGAATGTTTTTAGCGACATTCCTTTGGGCTTGTGTCTTGTGTCTATATGGGTGCCGGGGACAAACGGGGAGGGGATACGGGGTTTCGACTTTGTCATATATGGAGGTATGGCGAAGGCAAATCTACGTGGTCTATGGTGGCGGGGAGGGTGTCGACGGGACGCTCGTTCTGTGGCGTTGGTAGCTGTATTCCAGGGACTAGTCCTTCCCTCTGGGCTACCGGGTGAGAGTTCAAGGTGCATTCTAATGGACGTGCTGCTAGCAATGCTATTCTCCGGGAGCTCAGGACCTAGTGTGCTGTGTGGTGCTTTCTGCTGTTTGAGTGTGACCGCTGGTACAGTGGATGGGACAATAGGCAGTGAGGCATCTTGGCTGCTTCTATCACTATAACTTTTTACAGCAAGAAAAAAGATATACCAGTTGAATGTTGCTAGTGCCACTCCAACAATAATACAAAACATAAGAACAGTGAGTATACATAACTTTGCTTCATAGGCGCTATATTCGTGGACGTCTTCTTCTTCTTCTTCTTCTTCAATGATGGATGGAACGGTGGATGGGAAGCCGTCGTCCTCATTCAGGGGGATCATGGCCATGTTGCTTCCCTCTTTTAGTCCATTGGCTGTTGCTGCGCAGGTGCAGGATCGAAGCGGACGTCTCTCCTGTGGATCCATGCTTTCCTTTCGGCTATCCGGATGGCAGTTGGAGAAGAGTCAATCACTTCAAAGGGTCCGTCAAACTTAGGATCTTTCCAACGCCTGACGTGCCTCCGGATGAAGACGAGAGTTCCAGGACGGATAGGTGGGAGCTCAGGATCGATGGGGCCCTTCTCCTTCCTTTTGGATACCTGGACAGAGAGGAACTGCGCAGCGCGGGTTAGTGTGCACAGGAAGTCATAAAGCTCAGCCTTAACAATCTCAGAGGATGACTCGCTATCAGTTTTGGGCCTGCTGGGAGGGACTGCTACATTTATGGATCGTCCGGTGACAAGTTGGTGGGGGGTGAGGTGGTGATCCGAGCTCGGGGAATTTCTTAATGAGAAGAGGGCCAGTGGGAGACAGTAGAGCCATTTTTTGCCAATGGTGGCGCTAATTTTGCTTATTTTGGTTTTGAGTAAACCATTGAGGCGTTCACAAATGCCATTACTTTGGGGGTGGTAAGCGGATGTCAGCTTGTGTCTGATGCCTAGCATTGTGGTGAGAGAGGAGAAGATGGCGTTTGAAAAATGGCTTCCGTTGTCAGTCCTGATGGCGGAAGGAATTCCAAAGCGGGAGATGACGTCACGGAGCAGGAATGTGGCTGCTGCTTTGGCATCGCAGTGGACGCATGGTCCAGCTTCGATCCACCGTGAGAAGGGGCATACTACCACAATGAGATATCGGTAATTTTGGCACCGATCAATCATGTCGACATAGTCAAGGTGGAGTTCTTTGAATGGGCCAGAAGGTTTAGGAATCGTGGAGGCAACAGTTTTGAGAGTTGGGTTTGGGGAATACTGTTGGCAAATGATGCATTTGTTAACAAATAGCTGTATTAGTTCATAAGCATTGGGAATGAACCAGTCTGCTTGTAATGTGGTGGACATGTTATCTCGGGAGACATGTGCGGGAAGGTGAAGTTGATCTAACGCTACCTGCAGTAGGGCTTGTGGCATGACGGGTTTTCCGGACATGGTCTGTCTGTAAATAAAATCAGCAGGGTCCTGCTGTACTCCCCTCTTTTTCCATAACTCTTTCTCTTGTGGTGGTGCACTTTCTTGTATCTCCCTGAGATGCAATTGGGCAATGAAATCGTATTGTTGTGTGTCATCGAGTGGGCAGGAAGCATTTGGATCAATAGGGATGGTGTTTGTGTCGTTGTTGTTATCTGTGTGTGGTGTTAAGGGTACCCTGTCTTTATTTGTCTTTGTCAGTTCTGTTGGTGTTACAGCTTGGGCAAGTAAAATTGGGGTGTTGTGTGAGTCATGCTCAGTGAAAGGTAAGGGGGGTCTGGCTGCAGTTTTGGCTGCCCAGTCTGCCAGAGCGTTGCCTCTGGACACAAAGTCTTGTCCATTCGTGTGAGCAGCACATTTGACAACGGCTACCTCTGTTGGAAGTGTCAGGGCTTCTATTAGTTCTTCCAACAATTGTTTGTGACATACCGGTGTTCCATCTGATTTGAGGAATCCGCGCCTTTTCCAGCGCAAGATGCTTGAGTGTGTCGTTGTTGTGACATATGCAGAGTCTGAGTATACAGTGATGCGGTCACCAGCCCCGTTGTTTAAAGCGGCAATTAGTGCCACTAGTTCAGCGGCTTGGGCGGAGTAGTGCGATGGCAATGTAATTTGTTGTACAATGTCTAGGGAGTCAGAGGACTCATGCTGCTGAGCCCTAACCACTGCGGCTCCTGTGTATCTGATCCCTGTTTCTTGGTCTATTGTGGAGGACCCATCTACAAAGTATACAGTGCTGTTTGGCAGGGGGTCCTCTTTTGCTGCTCCTGACTCATCGGGACAATATGTGGCACAGTCATGGGTGTCATCATCAGGTGCGGCAATGGGATGGGCAAAGAATGTAGCTGGGTTGACTGTGTGACATTTAACAACCTTCAGGGTGGGTAACGACAGTATGACTTCATAACCTGACACTCTTTGTGTTGTCAATGTTGTTTTAGCTTTCTGAATTATGGCAAAGACAGCGTGCTCAGTGTATAGTGTCAAAGGGGATCCCATGACAATGGGTGTGCTTTTATCCACTGCAAAGGCTGCCGCAGCAAGAGCTTGCTCGCAGGGGTAATGACCTCTCATGACTGAATCTAGCATTCCGCTGAAGTAAGCAAGGGGCTTGTGGCCCATTGGGTATTTCTGAGTGAGGACGGCAGTCATGACCTGGCCATTGCAGTGGGTAAACAAGTAGAATTCTTTTGTGTAGTCAGGTGTGCCTAACACTGGTGCGTTTGTTATTTCATCTTTGAGCTGTTTAAAGGATGTTGTCATTTCAGGTGTCCAGTCTATTTTGTTGCGTCTGTCTTTGGCTGCTTTAACTGCTTTCAGCAACGGGGCAGTTATTGTGGAAAAATCAAAGACCCACTGGCGGACATAGTTCACTAATCTTAGGAACTTTTGCATGTCTTTGACAGTTTGGGGCTCTGATGTCCCTTTGATGGCTTCAACTCTGTCTGGCGTGACCCGTCTCCCTGATGCTGATATTAACTGACCGAGGTATTGTACTTCTGTTTGGCAGTACTGAAGTTTGTTTTTGTCCACCTTGTAGCCTCTGTGAGCTAGTGTGGTGAGCAGAGAGACTGTATCAGTTCTGCACTGGGATTCTGTAGTGCTGCAGAGCAAAATATCATCGACATACTGCAGTAAGGTACTGTGACATTGGAAGTTCGATAAGTCCTCTTTGACGACTCTGTTGAATACGCTCGGGGACTCACAGTACCCCTGAGGCAAACGTCTGTAAGTCATTTGCACCCCGCCGAATACGAAAGCCAATAGGTACTGACTGTCTGGGTGAAGGGGGACGCTGAAAAACGCATTTTTCAGGTCGATCACTGAAAAGTATTGTGCATTCGGGGGAACATTGGTGAGGATGACGGAAGGGTCTGGGACAATGGGAAATTCTGGTACCACTATGTTGTTAATTGAGCGCAAATCATGAACTAAGCGCCATTGATTGGTCTTGCCTTTGCGCACAGGAAAAAGGCAGGTGTTAACTGGAGATACACATGGGTATATGACTCCTTGATCTAGCAGGGCTTGTATTGTTGGGGCAATGCCTTCCTCTGCTTCCTTGGAAAGTGGGTACTGTTTTATTCTGGGTAGGATCGCGCCTTGTTTCAGTGTTATCTTAAAGGGAGTGGCAGAACGGATGAGGCCCACATCATTAGGACCGGTGGTCCACAGGTGTGGCGGGACTTGGGCTAAGTCAGCTTCACGCACTGAGTCATATTTCTGCGGGGCAGTGGGTGTTCTTTTTTCCACTGTCGCTGACAGAGGTACCTCATACTCGTAGACAATCTCTGTTATTGGATAGTTATCAGGATCACCAAAGAGCTGTTCATCTGTAATGTCCCTCACTTGGTGTCCGGGTTCAATGAAAATCACACAGGCCCATGAGCGCATATTGTCGTCTCCTGCTATGAATGCCCCGTATGTAGGTGTAATGTGAAGAGCACGTATGCCTAGGATCATGCTGTTGTCCCATATCTGAAAGTGCTGGGACTCCGGACGAAAGAGAAATTCCTTCGGGAGCTGGACAGTGCGCTGGTGCAGTTCAGGTGTGTTGGCTACAATGATGTGTACCGCAGTGGAGAACGCTTGTTCATCCACAGGGCGAGCCCTCATTTGATCTGTCAGGGAAGATTGAGCAGTGAGTGCCATCATTCTTGCTAAGGGTGTGCCTGGTATTGAGCAAACCATTGTTCCATTCTCATGGAAGTGAATAGTCATGTTTAGTTTAGCCATTAGGTCTCTCCCTAAAAGGTTGACTGGAGAGTGTGGTGAATAAAGCAGTTGTTGCTCCAGCACCCGGTCTCCTATTTGCAGAGGTACTGGCTTTGTAAAGGGGACCCTTGCTATTGCCCCAGAGAATCCCTGTGTGTCCGCTACTTGATCAGAAATAGGCAGGTGTCCGCCTGTAATGCAGGAGTACGTGGCGCCTGTGTCAATGAGGAAGCTATATGTTTTGTTATTTATCGTGACCAGGACGGTGGGGTCATCTTCACCGCTCATGATGCATGATAAAACTGGGCACACAAGAGTTGTCTGTGGGCTGTCCTAGCGTGAGTATTGCTGGATGGTGCCTTGTGCAAATGGGTTATTGGAAGTGACTACCACACCACCGGGTGGTGGGGCAGCTTGGGCTTGGGGCATCACTTGGTATGAGGGTGACTGCTGCTGCAGTTGCACGGGAACTTGCATCATTGTGGATTGCTGTTGAGCTTGGGTCATTACAGGTGTCTGGAGATGTGCTAGCTGCATATTCTGCTGTGGTGCTTGTTGGGCATAAGCATACACCATCTGGGGTGCCTGAGCATACATTTGTTGTTGTGGTTGGAACTGCAGGGGTGCTTGCTGGGCGGGACCCATAACTTGTTGGCCTTGGTCTCGAATCAGCGACACTCTTTTTGCAGGTGTCCCACCTTGTGACAATAGAAGCATGTACGTTGGCCTGACTGTTGTTGGCCCCTTTGCTGTCCATTGCCCCTTCCCTGCATCCCGGTATTTCTATTGTTGTTGTAATACTGATGTTGGTCATTACTGTAGGCCGGTTGTGGTGCCAGATACTGCACTGGGGGCTGTTGTTGGATGTACTGCACTGTGGGCTGCTGCTGGGCTTGCACATACTGTACTGTCTGTTGTGGCGGAGTCTGCACATACTGTATGGCTGGCTGTGGTGAGGTCTGTACATACTGTATGGCTGGTTGTGTTTGCGGCGGCTGTGCTTGCGCATATTGCACGGCAGGCTGCTGCACTTGCTGCGGAGTGGGCTGGGGATTGTTGGCGAGGACATTTCGAGCGTCCTGTGGAAAGGTGGTGACAGCTGTCATTTGGCTGACTGGTGCCGCCAGCATGAGATTGTCCACTGTATCCTTTTTCTTATTAAGCTTCTGCTGTACTAGCTTTGCAGCTGCATTTTCAATGGCTAATTGTCTACTTTTTTCCTGCTCTATTTTCTTTTTGCAGAAATGTATGATGTGGTCCTGTATCTCAGGCCATGGTTTTGCTTCCATGGCTACTACCCCATCTAATTTCTCCTGCACGTCGTCTGGTAATCCCCTCTTAACCATGTGGTAAAAGAGCCTGCTGTTTCCTCCAGTTGTATTCCAGGAGTCGCCTAGCTCCTGATGCCATTTTTCTTTCATTCTGGAAATGAAATTAATAGGGTCCTCATTTGTTTGCATGGTCAGAGACATGAGAGACCCAATGTCGGGAACATCAGGGTATTTCAATTTCAACTTAGTCCAGACTGCCGCCCTTATTTTATCAAATGGTTCCCCATCATATTTTGTCTCGTTCATTGTTATTAACCCTCTACTGATACTTGTGAAAATTTCTTCTGCTTCCCCTCCCATGATGGATATAAGCAAACTTTTCATGTCTCCAATCCCTGGTTTGATGCCTGTGGTATTCTTCTCTAGGGCCACTATCCATTTGCTGGCACCCTCAGTGAGGGGTGGAAGGTTCTTTTTAATGGCTTCCTTCTCTGCATAGGACCAGCAATTGTATATCGCGGGGGCCCCTGGTGTTTTGTATATTAGCGGCATCTGGCGACTAATCCCTACACCTGGATACTTTGGTCTTGTGGTGTCATATCTTATTGCATATTTCTGCCAAATTTCAAGACTGGCTCGCATATAGTCGTAGTCCCAGTCTTCATCCCCTACACCCTCTAGGATACATTCTACAGCTGTGGCCATATGCTGCGGTTCGAAAGACCCTTCCCTTGGCCATGGGATCATCTGTGGGGCTAGGGACTCTGTCCATCCGGCCAGATTGTCTGTGAAGGGGATGACAGCGAAATCTGAATTCTCGCCTATCTCCACTATTTGGTTGGGGGTAAGGTCCTTGTCCCGCAGGGCACAAGGCCTGCTAAGGAACATGCCATTGCCTGTTCTAGCTCGAGTGTTTCGCATGGAGGCAGTGCCAGTGACTTGGTATTTGATGGGAGCGTCATTGCCGGGGGCATCGTATGCGATGTCCTCTGGACGTCCGTGTGTTCCTAACACAGTTAGTCTTT
Organism: Lissotriton vulgaris; assembly: GCF_964263255.1. Classification (NCBI taxonomy): domain Eukaryota; kingdom Metazoa; phylum Chordata; class Amphibia; order Caudata; family Salamandridae; genus Lissotriton; species Lissotriton vulgaris. The sequence continues at coordinate 43,893,411 of NC_141686.1, read as the reverse complement.
CTACCTCTGTTGTCCTTTTCTTCTTTTTCCTCACTGGGTCCCTTGTGTTTGATAATTCCTGATTATCAAAGAATGGGTTTATGGGACGTTCTGTCTGATTGTCAAAGAATGGGTTTGTTGGTTGTTCTGTCAAGCTTGGGGCGCGTGATGGGCTGAGGGAGTTTCTCATGGCTGTGGCGGATAGTTGAGCAAACGGGTCCGCTACGGGCGTGAGATGCCGAGATGGTGTGTCAGGGAGTGTGAAATGGATCAGTGCCGACCCAGTGGGAGTGCGTGTGTGGTCAGGTGCAGTAGTCTGGTGGCTCTGGGAGGGGGACTCATGGTACTGTACTTCGGGTAGTCTTTCATAATTTCCCATGTCCCGAGAGGGACCCGCTTTTTGCATATACGTGGACGGGAAAGGTAGTGTCTGTAGTTGACCGTGGCCTGGGTCCCTAGTCCCTTCAGCACCTCCAAAGGGATCTGCCTGTGATGTTTGCTGGGTGGGTGACGTGTTGGGGTGAGTGATTCTGAGAGTCTCAGATAGCCTGTCGCTGATGTGTTCTAGCTTACATGACGCGCGTCGCATTAGCCGCATTAGGTCGTCATGGTCAGGGTTGTGTGGTACTTCACTGCTGATCATGTCTGCTCGGGTATCCCCGTTGGGACTGCACTCTAGGCTTTTATTGAGTTCTGTGGCCGGTCTCCAGTTGTCATAATGGATCAACTCAGGTGCCGGCGGGCCCTGTGTCTCCCTGTCCTTATTTTGTTGGTGAACAGAGGCGAAGGTTATCAACGGTTCGGCTGTCTTTGTGCCGCAAAAGGGCATATGTTTTTGTGAAGTGGGCCCTTGGTCCTGAGAGAGTGGAGCATTGGCCTCGCGGAGGCTATTGGGATCATGGTAGTGCGGGAGTGCATGGCGAGAGGAGGGGCGGGATGACATGCACGTATTACTTGATGGTGCTGGGGACATATTGTCTGCATTGTCCTCGTCAGCCTCCCCAGGTGGGACTCCGATGGAGGTGGGATTTAGTTGCAGTGAAAACTGCGCATTTATTTGTCCTGGCAATCCTGGCACTGTAGCGTGCAGTGTTGGACTGCCACCGGCAGCAGGGGTTACGTGGAGGGGACTGACCGGGGCTTGCATTGTGACGGGTGTGGTGTTTGGACCTGTGACGGGGAGCAGTTGGCCACTGCTGGTGCCGGGTGGCGGCGATGAGGCATTACTACTTTCACCACCAGGCTGAGGACATTCGGGTGTGGGAAAAAGGTCACCTGGGAGTTGACCGTATCCGACAGTTGGTAGGTCATTAGTTGTGGTCTGTAAATCTAGTTCTTTGTTCTTTGCTGATCCTAGGGCAGGGTACATGCCATTGGCCTGATATGGTGGGGGCGCAGAAGGTGCAGTGGGCAGGGTGGCAGGATGCTCTTGCGTGTTTTCTTTAAAAATACGCCAGAGAGCTAAGGTTTCTTTCCTTTTTTGTAATTTGGCTCCAGAATATTTGGTGTTTAGGAACGTGGTGGCGTGCTCGAGAATATTTGCGTCAAAAGAACCTTCAGAGGGCCACGGATAATCCATATTCTTTGTTAATTTGTGAAGCTCCCTACAGTGTTTGAGTATGCGTTTTTCTTGGGCACTGAAAGTTTTCAGGACATGTTGGAGTGGTGTTGCCATGACAAGATATTTGTGGACCGGCAAGGCAGGGGTTTTAATGCGGGGTATTGGCCACGCTTCTCTAGAGATTGGGCACGAGTTCTTCTGCTACTCCTGCTAGGGCGTGGTCATAAACCTCTTTTTGCAACTGCCTATTTTGTGTGGGGGTGCACCCAGGGAACTGGAGCTGGCCGCCAAAGCAGGCGTCTGCTATCTGAGACTGGAGTGGGTGTCTGGGGAAGAATCCTGGCAGGATTGCTGGTCCTCCCAAATTTGCAAGATGCACAATAAAATATATATGATAGCCGTACGGTGTTTTATACACGGTGGGATCCTGTATCCTATTCATGAGGTTACTTAGTGCCTATATGGTTGCTGCAAACCTGTGTGGGATACCGTCTGATGTATATATGAGAAACTGAGCAACCCTGCCTGGTTGTGTTTTCGCCTAGATGTTGTGAGGGCTGGGGTCTATGGGCTGTGAAGTTTGTGCAGGACTAGAGTCGTGAGGAGGCAGGTCTCTGATGAGTTCTTCTCCTACTTCAGTACAGACGATGTGGTAGAGTATGAATCTTAAATCTATTTCGTCAGGTCCCCTGTATTTTCCCTCTTGGGAGAAATCAGGGAATTCAAGATTGTGACGGGCAAAGGCGTCGCGAATTTTGCTTTGCAGTGGGTTCCGTGGCCAGGAGGACTCGAATACAGTGGGAAGTTCTAGGCCTGGGGATAGTAGGCGGATCCTTATATAGATCCACTCTGGAGTTCTATGCACTGACGTGCCAAATATTCGTTTATCGTAAACTGCCTGAAGAGCCTGCATGGGGTTTGTTTCCTGTGATTTGATAGGCAGGTGATGCAGAGGTGTAGTGAGTGCTGCTGTGATCCTTTACTATGGGGGCGGTGGTGCGTGGAACTGCTTGTGTGGGAGAGCGTTTACTACAGGCTCGGCGGGGCGTGAAAATGCTGGTGCGAGAGATAGAGTGACTTGACGAGGGTAGGCGTAATCGATATTGAGTGCCCGAAATATAGAGAGAAGAACAGTGCTACTGAGGGGTGTGACGTGGACGAAACAAGAGGGATGTCCGTCAGAAATGCCTACAACGTTATTGTTTATCAGGAATATGGTGATATGATCAGTGGTATGATCGCACATTCCCTTATGTGAAAGTTGGAGCAGTGTGATGGACTCTGCAGGTGTAGCAGAATGTAGGGTCCACAGTAAGTTATGACTAATCGGACAGTAGTGCTCTCAGAAGGGGTGATGTATCTTCTTGGAACTGTGGGTGATAGGAGTAGGAGTTGGAGGCGGATGGCGGGGGCAAGTCTGGAGCGGTCTCTGCTGGCGATGGGATGCACACTATTTCAGATGCAGCACCTAATTGTATGGAGCCAACTGAAGGCTCGTCGTCAGTGATGAGAATGGGTGAGGCAGCAGGGTAATTCGGGTATTCTAGGTATTCCAGGGGAAGAGAGTGGGGGACAGACAGGGTGCAAGAGTCAGAGGCGTGTTCTGTATATAGTAGCTGAGGGGCCGTAGTGTCAGGAGATGGTGGGGTAAGAGACAAGGCTGGGAGGCTATCCAGAGATTGTGCTGAGATGTTAAGCTGGGTGCCTGGCGTAAAATCAGCGCCGAGAAGTGTCCAGGCGGCTGCTAGTATGGTGCGGTAGCCGTCAGTAAGGAGAGTAAATTCGTTAGTAGCAGAGTTGTGGATGATGTCAGGTCTACCGTGAAAGAACTGAATAGTAAAATGTTGAATAGGTGGTGGGCTGCTGGACATTACGAAAAGAAGGTGTATGGCATGCCAGGTGTGGGCGAGGGATGTAGGGAGACAGGGGAGGATGAATGACTTCTTCCCTCCTGTTGGCAATCAATTGTGAAGCAAATGATTGGCACAATAATATGCGTACTATGCGTGGAAAAAAAAGGAATGGCAATGTGGAAAAGGCAATGCGCCCAATGGGGCGAGCGAGGAATGGGGTATTTATAAGGCGTGTGATTGCGTACTATGCGTGGAAAAAAAAAAGGAATGGCAATGTGGAAAAGGCAATGCGCCCAATGGGGCGAGCGAGGAATGGGGTATTTATAAGGCGTGTGATAGAGTGTACTTAGATGAGGGACAAGGCAGTGGGGCGGTGACCGAGATGAGGAAGGGAGTAACGGGTTACAGGGAAGGGAATTGGTGTCACAAAGCACAGCTGCTACTTACACAAAGCACATGAATGCAAGAGCACATGTGACATAGAGCAGGGCAAATGAACAAAACATGAAATTGAGAGGGTCAATATTCAACATAGTACATAATCAACAACATGATGACAGAACAATAAATACTGATGACATACAGAGGATGCATCCTGAAGTATAACGATGTAGAAGAACAGATGAATCACCAAGATATAAAAGAACGATGTAGATATTAAATCTCAGAACTTGAAGATCAGATCAATGAGCAATATATGAAATAAAAGAAAGATGTAGAAAATAAATTTCACTACTTGAGGACCAGAGCAAAGATCAAGACATGAAATGTCACTTTTTGACAATGTGATCAACGACCTGAAGATATCCACGGGCTGGGTATGAAATTCCAGTAATGGAAGAACAGAGATGGAATAAGTAAGATCATGGAAGAAGAGAGAACAGAGATGTCAGAAGTACCAATGGTGGCAAGGGAAGGAGTGGAGTATTTAGTGAGCGAAAGAATGAACGTCAGCAATGTAGAGATGCAATAGCAGGAGAGCGAGAGAGAGACAGTGTAAAATAATGTGAGCAGCAATGATAAATGCGACGAGGAGGGAGGGAAAGAACAGAGTGGAGTGAATGAAAGAGGTAGGTATGGATAGGGAGAGAGAGGAGTGTAGCAGTGGTAGTGAGAAAAAGAATTATGGAGGAGCACGGAAGAGGAGAAAAGATGAGCGAGAGAACGTGTGTAGAGTTGAAATGTTATAGACGGGTGGGGGCTCGGGGGAGCTGCGAGGCAGAGTGGCGCTGCTGCGCCAGGGGAGGAAGTGAGTCCGCGATGAGCGGAATGAACCACAGATAGCACAGAGCAGTTCCCCTTGCCGCTGATGTGAAAGGCAGGAAGTCCGTGGGCGTTGGCTGGGGCGCTGGGTCCGTGGGCGTTGGCTGGGTGGCCGTAGGAGCGGCAAGGAAATGTACAATAATACAGCCAGACCGTGTAAAAATAGGTCTGGAGGAAAGTAAAGCGAAGGCAGAGCCCGCATTGAGGAGGGGTGGACAGTAAATGTACAATAATACAGCCAGACCGTGTAAAAATAGGTCTGGAGGAAAGTAAAGCGAAGGCAGAGCCCGCATTGAGGAGGGGTGGAGAGTAAATGTACAATAATACAGCCAGACCGTGTAAAAATAGGTCTGGAGGAAAGTAAAGCGAAGGCAGAGCCCGCATTGAGGAGGGGTGGACAGTAAAGCTGAGAAGTGGAGAGGAGGGAGGGGTGGGTGTGGGAGTAGAAGGCGATGAAAAAAACAGAAGTAGAAAGGGCACGGTATGTAGTGAATAGACGTAGGAGAAAAGAGAAATTATTTATGGCATAACGATGAAAAAAAGAGAAAGAAGACAGTGTAGTATTTTATCAAAGGAGTGAAGGGAAGTAGCCAGTGGTAAAGGTAGGTGGCAAGGATGCCAGAGTGTGAAAGTCAGAGTCAAACGACCCCCAGTGGAGAACCTAGAACCTCCGACCCTGGATAATTCCAGGGGACACCCAGCTCCCAAGACTCGACTTGGAAGAGGGATCAGGAACCTGCCCACAGAAAAGGGGCAGGGTGGGTCTCAAACCCGAGTCAGGACCTGTAATGTCCGGACCACACCCAGCTCACAGACTGAAACTGTCGAGAGGGATCATAAACCTGGGGGTAGTTGACAGCAAAGAAGTAACCACAGAGGCGCTCTCCTCGGCCTGGAACCGACAGAGAGAGAATTGTCTGACACCGACAAACCACAAACCACAACAGCAATTGTTAAGAACAGATAAGTGAGAAAAAAATGAGGCGCAGAACCATTGACATGAAAATCGTAATGACAAGTTGGAAAATGTGACCACTGAGGGGCACAGAGGGTTCTTGGATCGTGACCATGTGCAATTCTGTGGGGGGGGGGGGGTCAGGAGTCTAGCCCAGAACCAGGCACACGGGGCCCGCACACAGCCAAGTAACCAACACCGGGACTCAAGGGGGAAAAAATAAAACGTTCCTTGACTCACCAATGGTAGGCAAGAGGCTGCGGTGGGGACACCCAATGCGGTTCGTGGAAGACCACCGAATTCCTCCTCAGAATGGATCAGGCAGGTACGATGAAGACGTTGGGCGCCACGTGTGAAGGGGAAAGTCTTGACCCCTTCGGTCAGTGGTCCCCACTTTTGGGTGTGGCTAAAATTCGCACATCACCAACACAGCACTTCACTGAGTAAGAAAAGGAATACAAATGTAAGATACCAGACGTTCCAGTTGGAGTGGCACTTTATTTTTCAATTAACAAAGAAAGAGCTAAATGCATATCAATTCAAGCAACAATGTAATTTTCTAAATATGACCCAGACTTCGCTCTGTCTGGTAAGAATGCTGGATGACTAATGCTCAAAATATCTCAAAGTAATACTGGAGTGAAATGTATTTAAAAACATAAACACAGGTGATCAAAGATTCTACACTACTGAGCACAAGAATATAGAACCCAACTGTCTATGGGCCAACCATCTATCACAGGTCCATTGTCATACATTGCACACTTCTATCAGAGCCCTGAATTGTGAGGGCAGGGCAAGGAAGGCGCAATTAGAGTTAGCTAAGATACAACATTTTGCTTCTAATTCAGTGTCTGGAAACAGCTGAGAGTGAGGCCAGTTACCTATGTTAAAAAGAGCCTATCATACAGGAATATATCTATGAAGAGAGATAGTTGAAGGGTCAGAGATCTAGAGAGAGAGGGAGAGATGGGCTATCTGCCCTGGGAGATCCACAACCTGAGTGAGGCGTCGACGTCCCAAGTCAGATAGTCTTCGGCTAGCCGAGAGATCCTTCCACGCTCATGCAGCAGGGCACCCGCAGGAAAGGTCTGACTTCAAATTTGACGGTTGGGTCTTGTTATACCTCAAATTGAGGAACTAAGGTTCTCCGGTGACACTGGCCTACGCCTTATTCTGTGCAGGCGGTTTGACCACAAGTGTTCCAGGACACCGGAAGGACACCTGTACTGAACATTTTGCTTTGGACACTTCTGAACAGTGAACATCTTGTTTTCTTTCCTAAAAGGGACAGGTTGTCATGTACATTTCTAAACTGTGACAGTTGGTCACGTACATTTCTAAACAGAGACAGTTGGTTACGTACATTTCTTCATATCTGCACGTGCTGGACCTAATGATAGGAGCAGAGTATTGCCAAAGGTTGCTGTTTGAACTTGAGCAAGCTATGTTTCAAAAAAAATAATACTTTTAGCAATGTTTTCAGGAAGCTATACCACGTGTACCAGGGTAAGTGTGTGTGTGTGTGTGGGTGTTGGTCTGGGAGCTGACAGTGAAGCTAAACACTCTTTTGAAGGCCTATTTTCATCTTGTTTATTTTGGTGCACAGAAACGTGTGTTTGTAAGCCTGCATGCATAGTGGGCCCTGGGGCCTTTATTTACTAATGAGGAAAGCTAGTTATCTTGGCATGTTTTCAGATTTTTTTATCACGCAGGGCCCACATCAGACCTTCATGTTACCAAGGCTGTCAGAACTCTCCTTTCTGGTGATGTTAGATGGTAGAACGGGACCCTCCATCACCACTATTGAAAAATGTAAAAGACTGACAGTACATAAGGGTCATATTGGTTGCCCGAGGGGAGCGTGCAGAATAGGAAGATGTGATTCAGATAGTGCTGGGTGATGAAGAGAGGAAAATAATTGCAGAAGTTGGTGACATAAAAGAGCACTGTTTGTTATATTACAAAAAGGATCAGCAATCATCCATGTTGTAAGACCTGGCCATAAATCAATTCATACATAGTATAAATACATTTGGAAACCTATATATTTGGTAAATTTAATGCACAAAAAAGTTGGAACATGTAGGCCCAGATCAAAAATCAAGAAGGCGTCGACGTTTCGACTCGACTTAGGGCCTGACGGTGAATTAAGCCTGGGCCACGCGAGTCTTCATCAGGACTAAAAATGGGCAACCTTAACTTTATGGATGACCCCTGACGGCGGGGGTGATTCTAGTGTATTTATTCTTTGTTTGGTCAATTAATGAGTCGTCCTCCTTATCTCTTACAAGGCGGTGTCGCCCACAAGGAGGGATCACTCTGGGATTATTCTCTTGTATGCCGTGGGATCCCTGTTCAATCAGTTGCGAGGGATGATTTAATTGTACTTGTCCCTTCAGCTGTTAACGGTGTACTGGTGCTTATTAACACCTTGCCTCAGAGGTCCTCTCAAAATCGGACCGCTAGCTCGTGCAGCCTTTCAGCGGTACTATGGGTCTCTCGCGTATTGGCCAGTACGCGACTTTCTAAGAAAGAGGCACGCAAAGGCCAATAGCGTGTGAGCCCAAAAAAAATGCACATGCACAAGCATGTGCTCCAAGTTTAAAGTCCTTACTAGAAGCCTTGCAGAGCAGCGCTTGCTCGCTGGTTCAGGCAAGGCCTAAAACGTCCTTCCCCATGCTTCCATTGTTTTTTGACTACCTATCATTGGAGTAGCAGGAAAAATTCACAAAACCAATTTTGAACAGCAAGAGGCAGCTCCCCTCGCGCCGAAAATCGTCTCCGAGCGAGTGCCGCCTTGGAAATTCCAACGGGCAGAACTGATGAGATTGCGCGTTCTCTTCAGTGGCGAATAGATCTAACCAAGGGTCTCCCCACTGCTGAAAGAGACCTTGCCCCACGTCAGAGTTCAGACGCCATTCGTAATCCATCATGCACTGGCAGCTGAGTTCGTCCTCCCTGGCGTTCAGGGAACCTGCCAGGTGTTAAACCACTAGAGTGATGCCCTGGTGTTCCAGCCACTGCTAGAGGCGCAGAGCCTCCTGGCAAAGGGTCCACGACTCCACCCGCCCTGTTAGTTGCAGTACCATATAGCGGAGGTGTTGTCTGTGAACACCTGCACTACACTTTCCCAGACAGAGGGAAGGAATGCCTTCAGTGCAAGTCGGATCGCCCGCAGCTCCAGAAGGTTGATATAGAGCCGGGACTCCGCCAGAGACCAGAGGCCTCTGATCTCCGCCTCTCCCATGTGGCCCCCAACCAAGGAGGGATGCATCCGTCACTACTACGTGCTCCGGTTGGGGTAGGGAGAGGGATCTGCCGCTGACCCAATCACGGTCCATGAGCTACCACTGCAACTGTTTCGAAGTGGCCTCCGAGATCAGGACGAGGTTGGACAGTTTGCCCTGATGCTGGGCCCACTGAAACTTCAGGTCCCACTGCAGAGCCCGCATCCGCCACCTGGCGTGATGCACCAGAAGGATGCAGGAGGCCATCAGCTCCAGAAGCTGCAGCGTCAACCTGACCGAGACTCGGGATAAAGGCTTAAAGATCGAAATCAGAGCCTGAATATCCCGAACCCGCTGTTCGGGAGGATAGACCCGAAACTGCGCCGAATCAAGAACCGCTCCGATGAAGAGGAGCTTCTGAGAGGGACACAGGTGTGACTACGGCACATTGATGGAGAACCACAGCAGGTGCAGGAGGTCGGCCGTAGTCTGGAGGTGGCTGACGACTGTCTGGGGCGAGCCCGCCTTCAACAACCAGTCATCCAGATAGGGGAAGACTGACACCCCTAATCTGCGCAGATGAGCTGTGACCACCGCCATCACTTTCGTGAACACCCGAGGGGCGCTGGTAAGGCCGAAGGGGAGCAAGGTAAACTTAAAGTGCTCGCGGCCTACCGTGAACCGCAGGGAACGCCGGTGGGCCGGCAGGACGGGGATGTGAAAATATGCGTCCTGCAAGTCCAACGCTACCATACAGTCTTCTGGGTGTAGGGCAGCTAAGACCTGAGCCAAAGTTAGCATCTTGTACTTCTCCTTCCGGAGGAAGCCGTTGACGTTCCGCCGGTCCAAGAAAGGGCGTAGGCACCCTTTGCCCTTCTTGGGAACCAGAAAGTAGTGGGAATAACAACCACACCCTACTTCTGGCCCAGGAACCGCTCCGATGAAGAGGAGCTTCTGAGAGGGACACAGGTGTGAGATCGGCACATTGATGGAGAACCCCAGCAGGTGCAGGAGGTCGGCCGTAGTCTGGAGGTGGCTGACGACTGTCTGGGGCAAGCCCGCCTTCAACAACCAGTCTTCCAGATAGGGGAAGACTGACACCCCTAATCTGCGCAGATGAGCTGTGACCACCGCCATCACTTTCGTGAACACCCGAGGGGCGCTGGTAAGGCCGAAAGGGAGCAAGGTAAACTGAAAGTGCTCCGGCCTACCGTGAACCGCAGGTAACGCCGGTGGGTCGGCAGGACGGGGATGTGAAAATATGCGTCCTGCAAGTCCAACGCTACCATACAGTCTTCTGGGTCTAGGGCAGCTAAGACCTGAGCCAAAGTCAGCATCTGTACTTCTCCTTCCGGAGGAAGCCGTTGATGTTCCGCCGGTCCCAGAAAGGGCGTAGGCACCCTTTGTCCTTCTTGGGAACCAGAAAGTAGTGGGAGTAACAACCACACTCTACTTCTGGCCCCGAAACACACTCAATAGCCCCCTTGGCCAAGAGGGCCATAACTTCCTCTTGCAGAAGTTGCAAGTGATCCCCCGACACGCGGTGGCACTGCGGTGGCATGGCTGGAGGGGTCGCCTCGAAGGGGAGGGAGTAGCCCCTTCAGACAATTTGCAGCACCCACCTGTCCGATGTGAAGGTGCACCAGTGGAGGAGGTGATGGCGAACCCTGCCCCCCCCGCTGGCGTCAAATGGGCCTGAAAGCTCGGACTAGGAAGGCTTTGAGGCGGATGCTTCGGGGGTGGATGTGGACTGGCCTCACCGCTGTCCCCTGGCACCGCCACAGCGGTTACCAAGTCCGCCGCCACGCTGGATGTTAGTCTGCGGCCCGTGGCTGGCAGGACGTGAGGGGGCGCCCCTTCCTTGGCCATGAAAGGAGCGAAAGGCAGAAGTTTGCTGGAGCTGGCCCGACTGGCCCAAGGACTTGACCGTAGCCCTGGAGTCCTTGAAACGCTCAAACGCACTGTCCAAAGAGTCGACAGCCATCAAACGGCATGTCCATGAGGGAATTCTGGACATCAGCCGAAAAGTTGGCGGACCTCAGCCAGGCGTGGCGGCGAACCGCCACAGTCGTGGAAATCGCCCTGACCATTGAGTCCGTGGTATCCAGCCCACATCGAATAGAGTATCGTGCTGCATCCTGCCCTGCCGCAAGAGATTGAGTAAGTTTGACCCGGGCCTCCTCCGGGCAATCTGGTAGCATGTCCGCGACCGTGTCCCACAGAGAGTGGGTATAACGGCCCAAAAGGCAAGCGGTAGTGACCGACTGCAACCCCAAACTAAGTGAGGAGAAGAGCTTCTTACCGAACTGCTCATACTTTTTGGATTTCGGATCAGGTGGAGCAGTCGGAAATGCGATCTGGGAGTTAGAGGCCTGGATAACTAGGCTCTCGGGAGAGTGGCGGTGGGACAGGAAGCTAGTGTCGCCCGGGGCCGGGCGGTGGCGCTTGGCCACGTTCCAATCTACAGGGGGACCTGTAGCGGGCCTGGACCAAGTGCCCAACAGAACATCAGTAAGGGCCTTATTAAATGGCAGTAGAGGCTCCGACGTGCTTGCCTGCGGTTTAAGGACCTCGGTGAGGAGGTTAGTCCTAACGGCCGCGATGGGGTGCTCAAGAGCCAAGGCCTTGGCCGCCCTCGTCAGCACCACGCTGTAAGCAGCCGTCTCCTCCGTAGCCACGGTAGATGGGGAGACAAAGCCAGTGTCGGGCGAAGTGTCCAAACCACTGGCCTGCCCTAGATCCACTGCCCAGTCCTGATACGACTGGCACGCTTGTGCCAGAGGGTCCTCAGACCCCTCCCAAACCTCCAGTCTCCCATCTCTTGATAGTCACGTGCAAAGGATGGGGCCGGATCATAGAAGAATTGCTCTTCTCTCGGCATCGAATGCGGCGTCGAGCGAAACCTGTCCGACGCCGGATCTGGACCGAGGGAGGGACCGGGGACGACATCCGGGGACGGCGTCGGGGCGACACCCTGGGGGTCGGCGCCTCGCGGAGGGGTTGTAAGGTCGACCAGCGGCGACCTGGATCCGGTGGGGCCCTGCGGCATCGAGACCGAAGTAATTGACGGCGCCGGGGCTGAAGCACTTGACGGGGCCGGGGCCGAAGCACCCGGCCCGCTTGGGCTCCCAGTCGGGGCCGCGGGACTCAAAGGTGCCACAGCGGGACCCGACGGAGGAGAGAGCGACCTCATGGCCATGAGGAAGGCATCGATCTCCTCGGCGTCGCGTTCAGCCCAGGGACCGGCGGATATGGAGCTGGCAGCAGCGCCTGCGCCGCGTGGTCGGTGTCGCCCCGAACCCCCGGCCGCATCGTGCGAGCGTCGGGGTGAGTCGGAAGAGCGATGTCATCTCTTCGACTTCTTGTGCCTCTTACCTGAGGACTTGGAGCCCGACGAATGATGTTGACTCGCCGAGCTGCGATGACTGTGGCCCCACGACCGGTCCTTCGACCTCCTCCTCGACCTGGACCGTCTGCCGGAGCTCGAGGCGCTTACGGGACCGCTCCGGCCTAGCCTTCGACGTCAAGGCCCGGCAGTCGGGGAACGACTTGTCGTCGTGGTCGGCCCCAAGGCAATACAGCCCCCGACGGTGGGGGTTGGTAACTGACATCAGGCGGTTACAGTCAGCACAGGGCTTGAACCCGGGCATCCCTACCCGCACAGAGAGTCTACCGACTCAAAAAAGTTAGTCAAAAAGTGACTAAGAAGTTCTGCTTTTTTCCGGATCTGCGCTTGCTGGCGTGGAAAAAAAAAACCTGACATCAGCGCGCGAGGGCGGCGTCTAAGTACTCCGGCGATGTCATCCCGGCGCCAACGACGCCGGACGCGGAGCCACAGACGACGCCTACCAACACGCAGGGGTACTGCTACGCAAAACCTTCCGGATCTAGTCTGATGCCTGGGGATATTCCAAGGTAAGGAATCTAACACTAACCTGTTTCTTTCAAATATCTCCATGCGATTAGCCTGTTGACGGTATGGGCAAAGGTTGGTTCATCCCAGCCTGCCCTAATAGGGTCCAGCAAGGCCTTCTTAAAGGCCAAGAGGGGCTTCATTGATTAGGACAATTGTTGGAGAACCTCAGTAAGGAGGTTTGGCTTACTCTTCAATGTCAGATGAGCCATGTCCAAAATGTCTGCAGCTTTTCAAATTATAGCATGGAAGGAAGAAACGTCTGGAGGAGAAGGGCCAAAAGGAAACTCCATGTCCAGTTCAGGTGATGAAGTTTAAAAGGTCAGACTGCAAGGACAGCAGGAGCAGATGGTTCCCACTGTCACCAGTCAGGACTTCTAAAGGAAAAGAATCTGATCCAAAGAGATAATGGGTAGTCTCTTTGATACTAGCTTTTGGTTTGCTTGTCTTCTGTTGACATTTTCTTCGGCAATGTGTTGAGTCTCCCTCCTGGAATGAATTATTGCCTCTGGGTCCTTTGATAGAAGAGGAGTGAGAGAAGTTGACACAGTCTACCTTGAAACTGGGAATGCCCGGACTGGCGGCAGTTGTGAAGATGGTGGCTCCAGCAATGGTCATTATGGCTCAGGATGAAAGGTGAATGGGGCAGTATGAACCCCAGAACCAGCATCATAAATAAATGCCTAAATGATTCAAAGGTGGCTATGCTGAACACTTGCACATCAATTCAATCATATAGGGTAGTAAATAAAAAGGTTAAGTATCTAAAGTGAAAAAAATAAGTCCTTTCCAGCGGTGCTCACATGATGACAGCACCCAGCCAACCAAGGTGCATAATACCTTACTGTATGACAGTCCGGAAACCGTGACAACTAAGCACTGAAGCACACACCTTCCTGTTTCTGCAAAATCCTTAATAAAAATGTCGAATGACTGACCAGGTAATTTCAAATTCTTCTGTTTTATACGCAACAAAATTCTGTACAAGGAACGAACGGTTTCGCCATGGAGGCAGCAGACGTGTTTAGTCTACAGGACTTATTCAAGGCTAGAAAAATGTCTGACTACCGCAACAGTGGACTAATTAATACACAAGGCAAATCCGCAGCACTTAATAAGTCCTTCCAACAAGACGTAAATTCGCAATAGTTGCCAAGCGATCGTCCCAATCTACAAAGCAGGCACTTTTCCCAATCAGGACCAATTAAAAGCCCAACACTACTAATGACCTGAAGACGCATTAAAATAATCGTCAAACTGAGGTTGTCAATGTAATAAAAACCAAATCAGACACTCTTTCCAAGCAAGACAGTGATAAGCCTGCCGACACCAGTCCGAAGACGCCAAAAGTATGAGCTCAGATCCAGAAGTATGAGCGCTTATCCAAACGCAAAGCTTGGGTCATTACTAGCATTGGGCTTTTTATTGGTCCTCCTTGGAAAAAGTGCCTGGTTTGGATTATTTCTAAGGGCAACCACCACTTGACGTGTTTTACTTGGGCCGGGTTGGCCTTCAAATACTTTTTTGAAGATTGGGACGATTGCTTGGCAACTAGTACAAATTGACTTTTTGTTGAAAAATCATAAATGCGTACGCTGAGGAGAAAGTTGATTTCGGTCTGGTGTCAGATAACAGCCCACATGGTAACAACGCAGGGGCCATTGGCATAAAGAAGGCTACTCATATTTCTACATAGGGCCCGAAGGTGCCCTAGAGGGGATCGCTGCTCGACTGAAAAGGGCAAATATTGAGCTGAGAATCACAACAGTGTAACTTCACAGAGTAGGACACTCAGGATAGGATGACGTTTGAGGGCTGGGGGCTCTGGGTGGGGTACTTGAGGCACTGTAGCGAACAGCACTGGATTTGACTGAGCGATGGGCCCCCAATTGGGGCTCAGAAGAGGAATCTGCATGAGGCAGTGTACGTAGAGAACCTGGAAAAGTACAGCACTATTAGAAGTCTTTGAGTTTAAAGGAGACGAAGACTTCGGGCAGGCTATTGAATGATGGCGGCTCAGATGATCATCATGGGCCCAGGTCATTAAATGCTTGACATACCTCTCTTTTATGGTCTTAAGGTGCATACAGGGGCTATAAGGAAATGCCTCTTTTTTATGGTCCATCCCAAGACTTTGGACCAATGCTGCTGTTTTTATTACTCTGAAGGTGCACTGAGACCTGCTAACCAGACATCAGTGCCTGTGCCCTGACCCTGAAGTAGCTATACCCAACTGGAAATGGCTGACTTACCCGTAAGTCCTTAGTAAATGGTACCCCGGTACATAGGGCATGTAAGTTAGAGGGGTGGAGGGTTTGAAGCACAGATTGTGACAACAAGGAGGTCCTCCAATTAAAACAAGTCCCGCAGTCTGCCACTGCAGACTGGTAAATCAGTTGTGCACTCCAAGCTCAACTTTGCAAAGAAAAGCAATGGCAAAGCCACCCTTTCCCCTGGACATGCAAGTCACCTCTCTGGCAGACCTACTGAGCCCTAAAGGTAGGGTGCAACAAATGATCCAGGCACGACATGTGTAAGAAATTGCCCCTTTTTACATGGTTACCCCCACTTTTTTTCTGACAACTGATGCACTTTGACTTGGTGCGCCCTGGGTCCCTGCCAATCAGGAACCCAGGGCCTGTGTTCTTGACAAAAACTGTACCTTTGTACCCACAACTGGCACATCTCTGGCCACAGGTAAGCCCCTTGTGTAAGGTGCCATGGGCAGCAAGGGCACTGTGACCAAGGGAGGCCTCTAAGGGCTGCAGCACCTATTGTGCCACCCTGTGTCTTAACCCCCACTCACTGCCATTGCAAGCTGCGTGTTTTGGTGCAGAGAAAAGTGGAGTCGACATTGCAAACATCCCTGTGTGCCATGCCTGCAACCCACTGCCTGGGGCCTAGGTAAGTCACCCCTCTAGCAGGGTGTACTAGCCGTTAGGTGATGGTACAGTGGCATGAGCCCTGTACCCCTACAGTGGCCAAGTACATTCTTAGACTTAAGAAAATATGGTCTGGAAGTTGGTCATTCCAAACTCCACAGCTCCATAATGGCTTTACAAAAACATGGGAAATTTGGTAGAAAACTTCTCAGCACATTAAACCCACACTGATGCCAGTGTGGGATTTTAATGTAAAATGCATTCAGAGGGCATCTTAGATATGCCCCCAAAATAACGACGAGCCCTGGTGTGGTCCCTGAATGGTTGCATGCTATTTGTCAGTACCAGACAGGTTTCTGGACCCTTAGGTAGCGAACCTCCGCTCTCAGGGTCCAAAAACAAAGCTCATCCTCCCCCAGGATGGGCAGGGTCCACGAAGGGGAAGCTTCAAAGGTCTGCCGCCTTTGTAAGCTGTCCCTGCTTTTTCTGCCCCTGGCACCTGGCCCCCACGTTGGATGGGAGAATCAGCGGCAAAACCAAGCTAGGAGGAGAGGAGTGCCTACCTTTGCCAACGCCAACCCTCAGGTGGGAGAGGCAAGGTGAAGCACGCATCTCAGTTCTCTCTATCTTGAAGATGAGGGGACCCCACTGGAGGGTGGCATAATAGAGGGTGTACCCACCCAAGGAAGGGACCCATTGATCCCGACCTGCAAATCCCTTTAACACCCCTAAGTTTAGTATTTAGGGGCAACCCTGAACCTTGCCTCCTCAGACTCGAGGAAGAAAGAAGGATCGAAGAGTGTTGACCCAGGAAGAAGAGGACAACAACTGCTTTGGCCCCAGACCTACCGGCCTGTCCCAACTCTGACCTGACTACAGAGAATCCCCGGTATGTGCAGCAGCCCCCCAGAGCCCTGAGGACCTGCTGTACACACATCTTACAGACTCTTTCTCCTGAAAGCACCGGATTTGTTGAACAAAGTCTCACCCACAGAATAAGGATCCAGGCGGCTTCGCGATATTACGCCACTCTAAACCGGATGCCCATGGCTCGAGTTCGAGTGGCCCAACACCATGAGGAGGTCTTCCCACTGATCCTGAACTGGGTTCTGGTGATCTCCGATGTCCCTCAAGCTTCAAGCAGACACCTGCAGCCTCAACCTGAAGGGTCCTGTCGACCGAGACTGGAGCTGATAAGAAAAACCCAATGCCAAAAGACACCCTACACCCGACGCCACACAGCCTTGGGTGGGCCAACTGACGGTGTCCAGGCATCCCCCAAGATCCCAACTTACCTCTCTAGCCGGTGGTCACCTTCAGGAAGCTTTCCTACCCGAGCCTGCAGAATCTTTGCCAAAACGGAGATCTCAATTGTAACCACATGGTCCCAGATATCACCTTGGTACGCTGTACCCGGCCGCCCATGGGCCACTGGTGGTGCAGATCCTGTGCTGAATGTTGGCCCCTGCAGTGCTGATCCTAACCCCAGGAGCTTTGCTCCAACCCCAAGTAGCCTGCTCGTAAGCAGTACCTGACCGTTGGCTAACATTGGGCCGCTGCACTCTGCACCTGGCCGCCCTACTGCCGGTTGTGGTGCAATCTGAGTGCCCAACTGAACCTTCGGGAACCTTGGTCCTAACCCCCAAAACTCCTACTCGTAAGTTATTTACTTACCTGATATCCGATAACATTCTTTTTCCCATAGGAACCAATGTTACGAGTTTTGTTCCTAAAAAACGTGTTGATCTACTGTTTTCTATGAAAAGAAAGTAACTGTGCATTAATTTAGGAATTGTTGTACTTCCATGTAAAGGACAACAGCCAGTGTGTGATTTCTTGGCACCACAAGACCTAAAAGAAACTGAAAAGTAATCCAAGAGTAATCAAAAGTAATCTCACTGTATTGTAAACTGTTTTAAAAGTAATACAACACTGTAGACTATTCTAATACAATCCACAATTGCATTTCTGTGTACAGCTTTGCGTTTGAAATTGTTCTTACTTACTTATGCCAAGTCCTGCTTGGTTTACAAAGTAAAATAAAAGTATATCTTTTTATACTTACATAATTGGCCTGAATTCAGTCTCTGGGTGTCTGCCATCAGCCTTTAGTGAGTGATACAATAAATGCTCAATACACCCTTTGGATAAGCCTAACTGCTCACCCACTTTACCATAAAGAGAGCTGTTAATGTAGCCTCTGCTATACCTCTGGGGACTCCCTAGACTCTGTGCACATTATAGCTTGGTTTGGTATAGTATATACAGAGCCAGCTTCATAAAACAATCACTTTGCATGTCCTGACAGTAAAACCCGCAAAACTGTCATTTTTACTGTTGAATGGCTTGATTGCCCAATTGGTAAGTACAAGGTTACACCCTGACTGCTCAGTCGTGCTAACTCCTGAACAGTGCGACCAAAGAAGGCACTCAAAGCTGCCACTTTGTTGCCTTTAAAACTCCTGTGCCTTTCTGGGCACACATGGAGCCTGCTCCATAAGACCGCTTTCTCCTATCCTGAAGGGATGTGCCAATGACACTCAGGAAGGAGAACCAAAGGGATTGCAGGCCAGTGAGGTGTCACCTCCCTCCTGCGGGAAGACACTTAGTCGTTAGCCCCAAAAGTCAAGCTTCAAAGATGAAGCCCACATCGAAGGACAGATGTGTTACACCAGGGGGGAGGGCTTCCCCACTGTTGAGGTAAACAGGCTGGCACTGGAAACAGAGGGAAAACCAGTTGCCAAACCGGTTTCCCCATGGGCGTGTAGCCCTGAGGTAGCCACCCCCTGGGTGTGGGCTAGTGAGGTCTGGACACAGAGAGGGATCTCACCCTCTTGGGAGTGAGGAGAATGGTGCATTCTGGGATAGCAATATGCCACACTCCAGAGGAAGTGGTCACCAGGTGGGAGGAAACCTGGTAGCCCATTGTCTACCAACCGCATCCTCCCCTGAGGGCACTGATCGTGCATAGAGACCTCAGATCTCGATCGGATTGGAGGAAGGTCCCAAGGAGGACTGCCCTGCTTCACCGAGGGATCATCAAAGAGATGCTGCACCAACAAAGCCTGCAACTACTGCTAGCAAAGAGAAGGACCTTGACTGCTGTGTCCTGTTCGGGAAGAAGCGGTCTCCAAAGCACAGTCAAGCCAAGAAAACTCAAAGGGTCAACTGGCTGACCTCCTGTACCTAACAGGGATACAACAGCTGAAGAAGACTGCTGGAGCAAGTTGGTAGCTTTAGGTCTTCAAGCTGCTACCACTGTCGCCGTCATGTACTGAGGACCAAGATCAGACAGAGTTACACCTGAGTTTGCTGAGCCCTGGAGAGCTGTTGGAGAGTTGCTGGGACCCTCAGAAGGTGAGTTATTGACCCAGGAAGGATTGTCCTGTGGCCGTGACAACGGGAGACTGGTAGTCCAGTGTCGACTGGTCTTTGGCCAGAAAAGAAAGGGCTTGGTGGGACATCAACCCTGCACCCAGGATCCCGTCACCATCTTCGTGACAAGAGAATCCCTGCGGAAAGACAACTGTCAACCGCATTGCATTCACAGAAACCTTTGAGCATCTTCAGCATCCCTCATCCCTTGCATTAGGTCCACTTGATAGGAATCTATTGAAACACGGATAAAGTGCCTGGAACTGCTGAAGGGCTGCTTCCCCTGTTAAGGTAACTGTTCCTGAGTATCCTACTGGTCCCTCTGACTAGCTCCCTGCGAAGTTGGTCATGACAAGTACTTCTAACCGGCTACATTGACATTCACTCAAGCTTTCTTTGAAAAAGTTTCTTAGTGCCCAATTCACTGGCTTTGCCAATCAATCAATCAATCAATCAGAACATTTGTAAAGCACACTACTTACCCGTGAGGGTCTCAAGGCGTTGGGGGAGGGGGCGGGGGGTGCTGCTACTGCTGGAATATCCAGGTCTTGAGAAGTTTTCGGAAGGTTAGCAGGTTCTGGGTCTGCCGTAGGAGAATGGAGAGGGTGTTCCAGGTCTTGGTGGCGGGGTGGGAGAACGATCTGCCGCCGGAGGTCACTCTTCGGATGCGGGGGACTGTGGCGATGTCGGCGGAGCGGAGCTGGCGGTTGGGGATGTGGAAGGTGAGTCGTATGTTGAGGTATGATGGACCGGTGTTGTGGAGTGCCTTGTGTGCGTGGGTGAGGAGCTTGAAGGTGATCCTCTTGTTGATGGGTAGCCAGTGCAGGTCTCTCAGGTGGGGTGTGATGTGGCTGCAGCGAGGGATGTCGAGGATCAGGGGTGCAGAGGAGTTTTGTATGCGTTACAATCGTTTCAGGAGTTTGGCCAAGGCTCCTGTGTAGAGGGCGTTTCCGTAGTCCAGCCTGCTGCTGACGAGGGCCTGGGTGACCGTTCTTCTTGTTTCGGTGGGGATCCATCTGTAGATCTTGCAGAGCATGCGGAGGGTGTTGAAGCAGGACGCAACGTCGTTGACCTGCTTTATCATGGAGAGAGTGGAGTCGAGGATGAATATTAGGTTGCGTGCGTGGTCGCTGGGTGTCGTCGGCATATGAGATGATGATAAGGTCATGCATTCGGGCGACGTGGGCGGTGCCATATAGATGTTGAACAACATCATGCTGAGGAATGAGCTCTGGGGTACGCCGCAGATGATGTCCGTGGCTTCGGAGCAGAAAGGGGGGAGACGGATGCTCTGGGTTCAGCCAGAGAGGAAGGAGGTGGTCCATTCCAGAGACTTGTCCCGGGTACCAGCGTGTGGAGGCCTGTGCGTGGAGTGCGGTGGCAGGCGGTGTCGAAGGCGGCTGACAGGTCCAGGAGGATGAGGGCCCTGGTTTCTCCGTTGTCCAGCAGGGCCCTAATGTCATCGGTGGCGGCGATGAGGGCAGTTTCGGTGCTGTGGTTGCTGCGGAAACCGGACTGGGATGGGTCCAGGAAGCTGTTCTCCTCGAGGTAGCGGGTCGGTTGTCTGTTAACAGTCTTCTCAATGACCTTTGCCTGGAACGGGAGCAGGGAGATGGGCAGGAAGTTCTTGAGGTCCTTGGGGTCAGCGTTGGGTTTTTAGAGTAGGGCGTTTATCTCGGTGTACTACCAGCTCTCCGGAAAGGTTGCTGTCTTGAAGGAGATGTTGATGGCTTTCCGGAGATGGGGTGCGATGCTGGTACTGGCTTTGTTGAAGATGTGGTGTGGGCATGGGTCTGAAGAAGATCTGGAGTGGAGGTGTTCATGATTTTGATGGTGTTGTCGTAGTTTATGTTGGTCCAGGAGAGCAGGGGTCGGTGCGGATGGTGGCGGAGGTCTCAGTGGTTATCGGGGCTGTCATGACGTTGAGGCTGTCGTGGATGTCTGCGATCTTGCGATGGAAGAAGGTGGCAAGGGAGTCGCACAGGTCTTGCGAAGGTGGGATGTCGTTGGTGCTGGAGCTGGGGTTGGAGAGTTTCTTCAAGATGTTGAAGAGCTCTTTGCTGTTGTGTGTGTGTTCGTGTCTAGGCGGTCTTTGAAGGAGGCTCTTTTGGCGGATCTGATGAGTTGATGGTGTCTGCGGGTGGTGTTCCTTTGGGCTGTGTGGCTGACCGGTGTCTGTTTGTGGTGCCATTTCTTCTCTAGCTTACGGCAAGTTTGCTTGGGGGCCTGGAGGTCTTCCGTGAACCAATTGGCTTTCTTGCTGGTGTGTCTGTTGGAGGGCTTCTTGATTTGGGCGAGGGTGTTGGCGCAGTCGTCGATCCATTGTCTGAGGTTGCGGGTAGCGGTGTCTGTGGGCGGGTTGCGGGCGAGGGTGGTGGTTAGCTGGTCTACGGTGACTTTGCTCCAGCCGCCGCAGGGGATCTGTTGAGTGCGGTGGTGCGTGGTGGGTTTCCGGAAGGTGAAGTGGATGCAGCGGTGGTCGGTCCAGTGGAGTTCGTGGGGTGGTTGAAGGAGACGTGGGAGCTTGCGGAGAAGATGGGGTCAAGCGTGTGGCCGGCGGAGTGGGTGGGTGTGGGGACGAGTTGTCTGGGTCCGAGGTTGGCGAGATCAGGGTGGTGGAGCTGCGGTCATTGTTGTTCTCGAGGTGGAAGTTTAGGTCCCCGAGAAGGATGTAGTCTGTGGAGGCAAGGGGGTGTGCACTGACGAAGTCGGCGATGGAGTCGCTGAACTGTGGTTGGGGTCCGGGGGGGCTGTAGACGATGGTTCCTCTGAGGGTGGTGTTGGGATCGGTGTGGATCTGGAAGTGCAGGTGTTCAGCGGTGCTAAGGGCGTCGTCGGTGTTGGTCGAGACTCAGGGTGTTCCTGTGGACGATGGCGATTCCTCCTCCTATTCCGTTGGTGCGGTCCCTGCGGGTGATTTTGTAGCCGCCCGTGATGGTTATGGCGATGTTGGGTGCCAAAGAGGGGTTCAGCCAGGTCTTCGTCAGGAAGGCGACGTCTGGGGAGGTTGAGTCGAGTAGGTCCCAGAGTTCAACGGCATGTCTGCGGGTGGAGCGGGTGTTGAGAAAGATGCATCTGAGGTGGTTGCGTTAATTCACGGTGGGTGGCTTGGCGGATGCTGGTGAAGCTGCAGTTCCGGCAGGAGAAGGGTCCCTGGGTGCGCTTCGGGGCAGCCAGGAAGCAGGTGTGTGATCGTCCGGTGCTGAGTGCGAGGAGGTTGCTGGCATGGTAGCGGAGACGTACGTTGTGGGGTTCGCAGGGACCAGGGGTTTCGGCGCTGGGCGAGGTCTAGGCACGGATGGGCTCAGACGGGCTTGCCTTAGGCACGCCTTTGGCGCGGCCCTGCAGCGGCTTCCATAAGAAGGGGAGGTGGGAGGGAGGAGCAGCTGGGAGGGGGGAGTGGACAAATGGGTCAGAGGGGGGTGGGGCCGCAGGCGACACAGCAGCGGGAAAAACGGGGGCAGGAGCGGCGAGGGGACAGAAGGCAAGAGGGCACAGGGCACTGAAACCAAGGGTGAATGAGGAAAACAAGCAAATTAAAAAGTTAATAACAGAGGCAATACAGTACAGGCAGGGAGGGCGGGGCAGCAGGGGGCACAGCAATGGGAAAAACCAGGGCAGGAGTGGCGAGGTGACAGGGCACTAAAACTCAGGGTGAAGGAGGAAAATGAGCAAATTAAGAAGTTAAGAACAGAGGCAATACAGTACAGGCGGGGGGCGGGCCGCAGGGGGCACAGCGGCAGCAGCGAGCAGGGAACACAGGCACAACAGGTGGTGCTGTTGCGGTGTGGGGGAAGCGACCTGCCTGGAGCAGGGTCAAGGGTTGTTCATGGTTGAGTGAAACTGCACTGATATATTATTCCTTCAAAATCAATATCTCCAGAACCTTCCTGTGGATCCTTTTCGTTCTAGTGTCTAAAAATGTGTACATTTAAAAAAAAAAAATTGGTGGTAGATTTCTTGAGTGTTGTGTTGATTTCTTCTTCAATATTTTTGAGTTGCTTAAATGCTTAATACTTGTACCTCTGTGTAAGCCTTGCTACCCAGGGTTGATCTGAGGGCTTTACAGACAAAACCTACTGAACCTAAAGGGGTTGGTAAGTGTATTACATAGTGAGATCGCACAACAACACCATATACTAAACCACATTTCCTCACAAATGCAAAACATGCAAGTGTGGGATTCTAGATCTGATCGGCAGCTGGCGGAGCGGCAGCATAGGTGAATCCAGCAGCAAAAAATCCTTATTGCATGTTCCTTCCAGCAGACATACATGAACCCTGAAACATATTTCAATAGGGCACCTCTGAATTAGAAGGTCCCTCCTAGGTGAGAGCCTTATGCATCATAAATGTGCATGGACTGCATGTATAGATAGGCAGGGATATTGACACAGTCCTGATGGAGGCCACAGACCGATGGGCTCTTGGCGAGGGCCGAAACATGTTGGCAAAACCAGTGGTAATCGAGATACTAATGCTCAATTAAAACAAAGTATCCGTTTTTAATCATGCCCATGGAACCCTGTTAATAAAAAAGGATTCTCTTCGGGTACACAATGAGGCATTTTTAGCTTCTCTTACCGATCAGGATTCCAGTTTTATCTAGAGAAATACTTTATACAAGAACTCCCTTCTGGTTGAGTCCACCCTGGCGGTACTACCAGGGTGTGGATAGGCGCTGATGATAAAACATGCCATTATTTAGTGGGTAAGGTGTGTCAATAATAAAATCTTTTTGGATGGCTTAGTAGGGCCGACAAGTGTTTTTTCTTCTCTCTTGTGCTTCTGAGCCTAGTTGTTTATGATGATATGACACCCGGCAGCACAGGCAAATGGACCGAGGGTCAGAAATAGACTTTGTCCATCACAACCCACACAGGGCTTGAAGTACGAACGCTTAGGGTGAGACATTCCTAGCACTGCACTAATTTTTTTTTGTGAGGAAAAACCTCTTCTGAAGTAACTCTTGAGGTAGCTGTGAATCAGTGTTAAAGGCATGGAAAAAAGGGAATTGACATCAGGGAGGGTGCTTGTGTTATTACGGCGTTGTTTTGGACACAGAAATTGAGCCAGCGCCATCTACCATCATGGGAGAACTAATGATAAGTTTCTAGATGCAGTGTAGCAAATGGGATATTCAGAGGTGAGGAATCTGCAGGTAGAAGTTGCGACAAGAAAGAGGGACTACAGTTTGTACATTTATATGTGTTCTTGTGACATCATACACCATGAGTTTGATTGTCGCATGGTTTGTAAATATCACCAGAATATTAATTCAACAAGTTAAGCACACATTAACCAGTTATGTTTTTTTTTTATCTTGACATGTTTACTTAGTGGCATAACATCATGTTTTTCAAATACAGAAAGGTTTATTGAAAACAGAAAGTAATTAGGCTGTACTGCTTGACTGAACATTGCAACTCATGAAGGGTTATAACAGAGTCTCAGTCCCCTATTTCAATTGTGAAATCAATGAACCTCCTAATTTAGAGGCCATATGAATACGTAAATGTCTGACTGAGCTTGCAGCAGTAACACTATCAAAAAGACACCATAGATTCAGAGAACATGAGCAGAGGTAAATACCTTTATTTTACAATACAATCACAAATCTCTGGTATTTCCAAGGGTAGCTGATAATGATTGTAGGTTGATTATTCCAAGTTTTTAAAATTCCACGTTGCCAAAGCTTTGACAACACCTACATAGTCTGTAAACATTTACTGACCGTTCTATTTAAAATAAATACCTAAAATCTATGAACTTTGAGTACAGACTGAGTGCAAAATGTTCATAATATGAAACAAACTATATTGAAATGCAGCATGGTGAAAGACTGCTGTGTTCTGAGAGAAGAATCTATAAAATATTTTTTAAAGGACAAACAGAATTTGCTGGTTTGACATGAAGATGCGTTTACTTGGGTGCTGAGCTGGCAACGGAAGAGATGTGTGTTCTGCAGACAACTACTCTGGATATCAGTAATAATTGTTGATTTCCACCTAGTGTGCTGTTTTCGTCAGAAAAATGCAAAAAGCATTATGGCGTACAGGATGGAATACATTTGTTATCTCCCTACGTGTCAGAAGAAACAAAATATATTGCGTTCATGACCAAACTGGTGAAAGCAGGACGTTAATTAAAAAAAACACATGAAATGCAATGAGTGCATCTGGCAGATAAAATGGCCGCCTCCATCTTTCTTGAGCAAATCAGAAATGGAGTGAAGTCCGAGGAGAAGTAAGCTGATGCTCTGAAATGATTAAGCACACCTTTTCTAAGGTTACTGTACATAAGGGAATGACAATGATTCAAAAAGTATAAAAAAAATAAACATCTCACTTTCAAAGAAGAGGGGCATACTATACAAAAAGTGATGCAGCGAGAATAATATAGTGTACTGCGCCTCTTGTTGAATGTTAACTAGTTATACTGCAAGTCTGTGCGATAATTGCCATTGGGCTTAGACCATGATAGGGTAAAGCTGAAGAGATGGGGAGATAAGTAAAATATATTGCACGTACTTGGGGCGCTGCAATAAGAAATGCGCCTGAGTGTAGGTCACAGTGACATCAGATGTACATTCCCCATGATAAAAGAAGTGCCATTCTGGTTCTCATTTTTCTCGCAACCTCAGTAATTTTTTTTTATCAGACTTGGAGGTATAGCCATATTATGTGCAGTGACATTCCACACCGGGGTACAATTGGCTTGTGCACCACTTTGTGCGTCCCTCTGCGCTTTGGTGTTACAGGGAGAGCCACAGAAGCTTGTGCACTTCCTTCTGTAATACTCATAGCGCAGGCACACATGTAGCGCAAGTACTCTCTTCCTACGCCGTTCCTTCATGTACGAACGGGAGTGACCCCATGCAATTGAGGTAATCACTTTGCCTCTGTGCCTGAACCATATTATGGACGCAGACAGAGTCAAACAGGCCCTTACGAGATGCAGTGACAATGCGCTACGGTCTGTGCGCCTCTTAAGGCAGCCTCTGGAGTGGGAATAAGGGGGTCCCAAGGACCCCCAAGACAACCCTCTGCAGGCGGGTGAAGCCACTCACTGCACCCTCCTGCAAGGAGGTCTCTCTCATCCCCACTTTGAATTGCAGGCAGTGGCCACATGCACTGAGAAAGACAGAGCTGCAAGGCATTTCACTGAATACGCTGCCCCCAGGGCATAAGTCGATTAAATGTAATAGACTGCACTGCCCTGGTTTGTGTTTGGCGCACCTGTTTCAAAATGCGTCGTGGCACAAACAAGCACAGTATGCCCTATCTGCAATGTGTGCCAAGGAATGTTCCATTAAGCTATATGTTTACATATTATTCATCACAACTGCCAAAGCTCTTTATTTCTTTTTTACCCCAAATAACTGAAATCATTGACAAAATGCAGATAAGTAAGAAATTCTATTAAAGAAATGAGTAGCAAGGGTGGGTGCTAGGCTTACATTGTATTTGATACCTATAGTTTACCAAAACAAGTGAAACTTTTAGCATTGCCTAAGTTACTGTATAAGTTCTCAATGAATGATCTATTGATTCTCACATTAAAGGGAAGCACTTTTTATCTCTGAACGGGTGGTCATGCAAATGCATGAAGGATTTTCCACATTTAGAATAAAAAACAAAAAATTGTTACCCTGTATTGCACATGAATTGTTGTCTTTATAAAATACAAACGCTGACCACATACACACCTTTCTCAAAACATCATCCAATGGCTTCAAATTCAGACCCTTGAACATAGACCTGCGCAGTTATACATAGTTATCCTGACACTATTGTAATAGTTGAATTGTTTAAGAGTAGTTCTGTTTCAACAATGCACTGTAATAGATGCTCCTGTAGCTTACTGATCATTTACGTGTGGTAGGTAATCTTAGTGGGTATAAAAACCGGGATCTAAGAGAAATAAACAAACTGGGGGACAATTAGAACCAACCAAACACTTAAGACGAAAATTAGAAAGTCCAAAAAAGAACATTAAATGAGTGACAGTGAGAAGTTTCGATGCATGCAATTAAAACAGGCCATGGCTGTACACATGGTAAAAATGCACAAGCAGGAGAGAACTCACCCCTAAAAGACAGAATTTGGACAACCTCTTCCCCGAAAAGGCAATATCCTTAATGTTCAAACAAAATCATCAGCAGCTCTCCAATAACATTGGGCAAACTCAGGGAGAAATGGTTACTGGAAAGCGCACACCGTTACACATAATTTGGACAGGAATAGGCTATTAGACCTTCCATAAGTTGCTTCTTGGCCAGTGCGTAGCAGATCTTGATACGGAGGACTATCCACCTCAAAAGGATCTGCTTCTCCACAGCCTTCCGATTCTTCGCTCCGGTGAACCTGATAGAAACCTGACTTTCCGAACAGTGTTCCTTGGTACAATCAATCTAATAGCTTGAAGCCCTTTTGCGGGTTAGCCGATAGAGCCTTTCATCCTCTTTAGGGATGAGTAAAGAATGCTTACAGAGTGACAGATTGGCCAACATGAAAGGTAGGGATGACTTTTGGTAAGAATGTCTCCCGAGTCCTCAACACCAACCTGTCCGAGAAAAAGATGGTGTGTGATGTTTGTACTGAAAGTACCCAGATTTAATTCACACAATGAGCTGAAATGATCAAAACGGGGGAAGGTAGTTGTCAAGGTAGGGAGACGCTGCATGCATCAGCTAGAAGGGTACACACATATAGAACCATCACGACCAAGTTAAGTTCTGACTGTGGCATGATTACAGTTTGAGCGGTAACATGTGTCCAACCTTCAATAAATATCATCACAGCAGGTGATTTAAACAAGAATGGAAGGTCCGGTCACTGCAGAAAGGGTGGACGAATAACCTTTAATAGTGTCTACTACAATGCCTTGCTGGCCAAAGATAAAATAAAGACAAGAACGTCAGACAGCTTTGCCAGTAAAGAGTCCGTTTTATGAGCGCCATACCAGGCAATACATTTGTTCCAACACCCGGCATAAATGGATTTTGTGGAAGGTCGTCTGGCAATAAGGATGTCATTGAACAATTGAGGTGTCAGCTTGAAAGCAGTCAGTTGTTGCTGCTAAATCTCTATGCATGTATGTGTGGATTGTGCAGATTTGTGTCAAGGACCCTCTACTGCTACTGTTGCAACAGAAGATCCTCCTGAAGTGGGAGCCTGATTGGAGGACAGGTGCATATGCTCAAATGCTTCACATACAACACTCTCCTGGCCCAGTCCGGAGCTACTAGGAGGATTGTTCTTTATCTTTTTTAGAACTCAGGGCAGGATAGTAGGACGTACAGGTGTCCCATTCCAGCCGTACCACATCTTTAAATGAGTGTTCTTGTGGAAGCTCCAGCACGCACAACTTGTAACACTGCGCATTCTCAACGCAGGCAAAAATACTTAACAAGGGTTTTCCCCATGAGAGCCACCTCAGATGTAGATATCACTCAACCTTTCAGGTGGTTCATGATCAAAAAAATGCCCTGGTGCTCCATCCAAATCCAGAAGTGCAGGTTCCTGGACCCCACTCAGCCCCTTTTGCTGCAATACCCCATGGTTTGTTGTTTGGGGAAACTTGCCCCCACTTCCCCTTGATTGACGTCACAACGGCCTTTAGAGCCACGCTAACAGCACACAAGTTTAATAGACTAACGTGTGGAGCTGGTCGTCTGTTGCAGACCAGATCCTCTGATTTCCAACTTTCCCAGATGATGTACCCAGCCCAGCAGGGACTCGTTTGTTACCACCGCCATCCCTTGGGGGTGAGAAGAGAGGCCGCTGCTGGTCCAATTGTGTTCCAAGCAGCCACCACTGCAGATCATGAGCAGCCTCCTTTGAGATTTGGATGATTTTCTTGATGCTGGGCTCATTGGAACCTCAGATTTCATTGTACAGCACCCTTGTGTCACCTGGTGTAGTTGACAGAAGAATGCAGACAGCTAAGAGGCCAAGAAGCCTGTAAGCTGCTCTCACCAAGATCCAGGGCCGAAACATCAAATTTATAGCCTGAATGTCCTGGACTCACTGCGGCGCTGCGTACAGGTTAGCTCAATAAATGGACGCCTCTGAAAAGGTGTCAGCTCTAACTTCAGCGTCACTGATAGTGAACCCCAACAATGAGGACGAGTTTCGACTTCGTCTGGAAGTGGTCTAGGGATGACTGGTGAGTCCACTTTAACAGCCAGTCATTGAGGTATGGGAAAATTGGTATCTCCAACCTCTGAAGGTGGTCAGCCACCACTTTCGTCACCTTTGGTAATAACCCAAGGGATGCTAGTGAAGCGAAAAGAAGTGCAAGAGTGGAACTGCAGGACAGGTAAATGGAAAGATTTATTGTGTTGGCCCAAGGACACCACCCAGAACCTGGGTTCAGGGCAGACAGAATCTGGGCTAGCATTTTAAAGTTATCTTTCGGCAGGAAGGCATTTAGAGGCTAAAGGTCCACCACAGACCTGAGAAACGTGGTTCTTCGGCTCAAGGAAACAGCAATTGTAACAACCATATCCTCTTTTTGCGTATAGCATTCTTTCAATAGCACCCTTGGAGAGTAACTTTTGTGTCACTACAATGCACATGTGCTCTTCTGAAATTCGCACTGATGCCTCTGGACTATTTCGTGATGAATCTCCACATCAGGAGGAAATGATGGATCCTGCCCTCCACTGGAGAGGCTTGTGTCACTAAGGATATACTAAAGTGGTTTGGTGGCTGCTGAAGCAGGGGGAAGAGGAATGTGAGGGCTGCTGCCCCATCTGCATCAAGTACTGCTTTCCAGACAGGCGTTTACAGCCTCAAAATGAGTAGGTTGACTGCTGCAGCGGTTGGGAAGACTGTTTCAGCTTATATGTCAGCACTCTGTAATAGTCTTAACTTTTCAAATTGGTGTGAGAAGGCAGATTCTGCATTGGAGTGCTTTACGGAAAGTACTCCAATGCAGAAGCTGCCTTCCCATCGAAAAGGCATGACTTATTAAAGGGCATATCCAGAACGAAGGTGTGCAAATTGCTGTAAAATCCAGTGGAGCGCACCCATGTGTTGTTGAAGTACAACGCTGCTGTTAACTACACTCCTAAGGCAATCATGAAGTACAACACAGCTCCTAACTACACTCCGAAGGCAATCAGTGGTAATTAGACCAGCACATATAACATAGTTGGTTGTGTCTTGCCATCAATAGTGTCTGAGCCAAAGAGGCCCCAAGATCTTCTGGACTGATGGCAAAATCTCGCTGTCCATGTCCCACAGGGCAGGTGTAGTACAACCCAGCAAGCCAAAAGCCTCAAGCCTCTTGGATTCCCTATACGGAGGAGTTGTGGGTAATGTAATGGGATCTCCTTTAAGGATTGTGGACTGGACCACAAGTCTCTCTACGGAGTAGAACGTTTGATAAGAAAAACAGGAGTGCCAGAAACCAGTCTGGGGATGCCTGGCCAGGGGATGCCTATGTAAAAGACACCATATGCGTAGTCAGCGGGGTGGGGGGCACCATCTCCATCAACACAACAACATCACCATCTACATCTTTAAGTGTCGCTTGCTCTGAATCAGAGACAAAAAGGTAATGGCACCTCTGCTGCTGTGTAAGCCTCAGCAGAGGCACAGCATCAGAGTCATGATGCATGACAAAAGACTCTGCTTCTGTAATTTCGTAGTGCGCCATTAAGCGCGATCAAGCCGCAGTTGGTTTGGTGACCAAAACTGGTGTCACAACCGGATCCTCTTCTAGCACTAGTTGCATCAGTACCAGCGTCAATGTGGAATCGACTGGTGTAGGACTTGGAGCTGAAGTGAAACCCTGTACCAGTGTCAGTGCAGAGCCCAAAGGGGCCCTAGGCATCCACCGGCTGTAACTTGACCTCTGTTATTTTGGGTCCTAAGGGCATGCTAGAGGGAATCACAAGCACATCAAAAGCCTGCAGCATAACCCCTTGGAAGGCTTCAATCTGCTGCGGCGTTGCTGATAGTCTGGAAAGCTCGAGGGACGCCGGTATACCAGCTGAGGAATCAGCTTTGTGAAACAGAGGCTAGAAGGTGAATGACTTCTGACGCCCCTGCACCTTCTCTTTCTGTTCAGAGTGCCTGGATAGAGTCTAGTCCCTTTTCACTATTTTTATTTTTGCAATTGGCTTTCAATTTTGACTTGTAGTGGGAGCCGGACTTATGTAAAGGTCACAACTTTTCCTTGTGTTTGGCAATGTACAGCTGCACCACCTTTGTGTGCATGAGGCACAACTGCGAGTCAGGGCCCGAGCCCACACACCAGAGACACATCTTCTGCGGGACCGTGATTAACATCCATTTTCAACAGTTGTGGTGTGGTTGGAAACCTGTAGCTTTGGGTGAGGACATTTTTCATAGAAAGAAAGGAATTAATGGCAGTGTTCAGTGGTGGAGCTTGTTGGTGGCTAGCACCACTACATCACTTCTGGGGGATTGTGTGGGGTTATGGAGCATACAGTGAGCCGAACAGCACCACTGAGTGGCACGTAGGAGCACTGCTAAGAAAAGCTTCCAGATTCAGTCTGGTGCCCGGAGGCTATTCCAAGGCGAGGAAGCTGCGGCTAGAAGTATTCATCAGGACAGAACCCTTCTGGGAGAGAGTGAGGGCATGTTGGATTCGAATAACCAGGAGTCTTGTGGAATTGAGTATACAACTATTTATCCTAGGAATATGGGGAAGGACCCCCCACAAAAATATGAAAGATTTTTCTGCAATTTAGGATTGATGATAGCAAGCACAAATGTAGCAAGATTCTTGGGGTCAAGATCACCACCTGAATTGGAGGAATGGAAGAAGTAAATGTACTGGTGCATATACTACAGAAATATGTATACGAGAGTAGATGATACCCAAAAAAATAAGAGAAAACATGGGGCCCCTGAAATGCACAGAGGGCTGTGTTATTATCTGTACGCGAAGTACTGGACTGCATACTGGGACGTTAATAATGGGCCGGTAAAACTGCTACGTTATGGACTGTGTATGATATGGAAAATGTACCCTACAATATCAAGACTTTTGGGAAAAGCTAAAGAAATGAGAGCTGTACTACACCGATCATGAAATGTAAGATGTTTTTATTTAGGATTAAAATCAATAAAAAGAATGAAAGAAAAACAATGCACTATATGTAAAACCTTTATAAAAAAATCTTTGTTATATTTCGGTGATGTGAGAACATCTTTGCTCACGTACAAATAAATTAAGGTAGAACAATATTCTAAAAACCAAAGGCATAACTTTTCTTTTAATAGTCCAACAAGTATTACCCATATTTAATTTGAAATGCAGTCAGCAGTGTGATGCAGTGACTATCCTATTTACACAAAACCAAAAGGGTCTGGTATGATCTACTAAAATCCAGCTTTAAAAAATATTTGGTCTTTTAATGTACAGCAGTGGCCTACTGGATTATGTACAGTTACTCTACTGCTAGAGTTACTGTACCAGAAACGTACTTGGGCAAAGTGAAATCTCTTGCTGACAAAGAGATCATTTTGGTCACTTGCTCAGACCAGAAAATGATTGTAGGTTCCACAAATTTAAATGTATTCATGATACAGTAACACAATGAAAACTAGGGATCTGGGATTTTGTTCTACAGTCGCTAATTCTAGAACAAGAAGCAATGAAGAAAACCAGGTTACCTGAAATTACTACCACCAAATGACAGATGCAATGAGCCAGGATTCTGTCAAACTGGGTTGCAGTTTAAATCACTCTTCAATTACAAAAGTTACCTCAACATTATATAACATATTTCTTCTTGAAAACCAGACCCATCCCAAAATTCTACTGTGTCAAATGTCAAAAAAGTTTAAAAAAGCAGATTGAATCAAATATCTACAACAGATTTCAATTCTGCTTTTCTAAGCTTTTCTGACATTTATGAGTGAGTGTTGTAATCCCAGTGAAGTGCTGGAATTTTCTACTCAGAATACCTAAATTGATGCTACAAAGCAAATAATAGAACAATTAACCAGCAACTTTTTAATCAGAGCTGTATATATCCAGGTAGGGTTTTACCGAACCAAATAATTTAGATTTTGAAGGACAAAAAAGAGAGAACGCAGAAAACTAGAGTATATGCCATCATTTTCATAGGGCTTGTTCTAAATGGTGAATACACCTAATTATTAAGTCAAAGTAGAACGATGGACATTTTAGCAGTGACTGGCAAAGGAAATAGATATATAGGCCATGGACCATGTAATTAATAACCCCTACGATGGGATGGCACTTCGTTTTTAATCACACCTCCTAAATTCTCACATTTCTGTGGAAGCAAAACTTGGGCTACCTTTGGTCCAATGCTATCAAACCACCGGTCCTGTGAACATGCAGAGGACCAGAAGTAACAATATTAACAGACAACACAATTGAAATATAGAAATACAGCATCTGTATCTATAATTTGGTCATATAGACACCAGTCTGCACTGTGGAAGCCATATTTTACACTGGTGGCAAATACGTATATTGGTCATGAGAGACCGGGTTTAAATTTAATAGTAATCGAGAAATCGCAAATTATTTAATTAAAATTAATACAAAACTAGGTTTACAATTTTCAGTCCTATGGGAAGGCAGAAAAATGCCCCAACCACATTCCCTAAACAAAAGATGGAGCTCTTTTTTAATTTCAGCATCCCAAGTGTCATGTAATTACCGTTATGCGAAAATCATTAGTTTGTGTGCCCTAAGAGTACCCACACTCTCAGATGGAAATCAGTTACTCCTATCATGTCCCATTATACAGTCCTCAAGGCAGAGCCACCCAAACTGTCAGAGCCAGTGTGCCTATAAAACAACAATGTGAACGTAGGAGCAAACCACTCCAGACAAATGTCTACAATACCTGTACATACAATCATATAGACAGAACACTCTCAAAGGTGATGAGACTCAAAGCTCAGATATTTTCTCACAGGATCTGGAGGAGTATTGTTGGACAGGAGTACAGCAGATTATAAATACGGAAATCTCCCCTAGAAAATATACATTGCTGCAGAGGCATGGGAGGATCTTGGACAAATAATTTAGGGAAGACAAGCTGTGCTTCGTGGAGATGCAGGGGTACTTTATTAATGCCTGGTGCCAGTAGGTAACACACCTGTGAAACTGTGACATCAGAGAACGCTTTCAGGCACTAGTCAACAGGTCACACTTACGCCATACAACTAGTGACATAATTAAGTTGTAGCAACTGCTGAGGTTATGCAGTGGTTAGCACTGGTCAGAATCAGGGTATGGACTTTACACAGGTGAAGGAGGACGAACTTAGTGCAAAACCTGACTCAGGAGGAATATTAGCGTGTCCGAAAAGCACTACTATCATTCCTGAAGATCCAATAAGCCAGAGGTCTGTGGGGTACCATCATGGAGGGCATTTGCAGATCAAATCGATCAACTCACCTCCAAGGCATCGTTTTGTTTGCTAGTGTCAGCAGAATCCAAGTCATCTCTTCACTTTCTCTACTCACCCAAAAGCCAGAAAATGTGAACTTCTAAGTCATCGTCAGAAAAAAAAATTGAACTTCGTTCTTCCACTGAAGATATTCTTCGATAAACACGGTCAAAACTAATTCAGAACTTAATGTCCAAAGCATACCAAAGCCGATTGATCTTAACTTGATCCATCCCACCTATCTCTAAAATGTTACTACTGGATGCGTTTAAATTAAATGTTAAAGATTAATCAATAGGGTTATTTAGTTAATGGTAGAAAGCATCATGAGAGGCAAGTCAAAGGAAACTGGAATCAAAAACTATGTAACAAATAAACAAGAATAGACTAAACATGTACTCCTGTGGGCTTCCATGCAAAAGGCGAGATTCAAAATGTGTGGCTATGGGTTTAAAGACTGAAGAAGTACAACAAGAAGCAGTAAGGGAAGAAAGGGATGCAGTAAGAGAACACCCAGAGTCTACTAATTTAACAAGTCCGTTTTAAGGAACGTCTCCTTCCTTGTTACTACATGTCGGAGAGGATCCAAGACTATTGCTGGGCTATTGGTAGATACATTGATTATCCTTAAATGAGACGCAAAATCCCCGCAATGCTCTGTACTGCACCATCCAATGGTTCTCATGAAAACTTCAAATGCATTCAATTTCATGTTTGGTTATTTAGCATGGGATCCTCAAGGCAGCATGTGATGGCAATAACATCTTTTTAGTTTAATCTTCTTGTGGACTACCTCCAATTGATTCGCATTCCTTGCTGTGTCTACTCCTACAGGCAAATAAACAGAGTGCTCTTCATACCAAAACTCTTATTTACATATAAAAAAGATATATAAATAAGGCCATACTCCTTTCCTTGCCTAAAGCGTTAATCCGCAAAAACACCCTGCGATGCAAAGGCAATGAATGTTTTCTGTTTTACCAAGTAACCATTATTTCTAACATTTCAGAAAAACTTTGAATGTTTGTAAATGAGAACATAACAGATCCTTTTTTTCACCTCATTACAACATGGGTTTGCTTTTCAGTAAATTACCTACTTTAATAATCACCAAAAAACAAAGGAATTCAGAAATAATTTTTCACAAGCGGTTGTCTGGTTATATTGAAGAGAATGGTTTATAGGTCTACAAAGAGCCAAAAACGGTTCCTGCTGCAGTGCGGTCTGATGCCAAAACTTTTTCTTTTTGCAACTTAGAGAGGATGTTGAGAACAGTTACCAGATAACTCCCTGTTGCTGGAGCCAACACATTCCAGTCCTGGGATTTTATCCCAAGATTGGGAAATATGTTATTTCCTGCTTAGCCCACCACTGGGAAACAATCCCCTTAGTCCGGGGGGTGAAATAACAGTGGGACTCGAAACAGCTGATACTGGATTGTGACCCCACTGGTGACCTCAAGTTCATCATAGCACTCGTTTGCTGTTCCAGAGTTAGACGATTGAAATCATATCTCTTTGAACATTGTAATGTGACTGTTGAGCCACAATATCTTTCCCTAAGTCAGACGCTGACCTCGGCATTCTAAAGCCGACCACCTTTAATTCCCTCACCAAGTGCATAAACCCTGGAGGATCAGACTACACTGGCTGCGACATTGAAGGCTTGGACATTTTTGCCATATTAAACGTGAGAGTTATTAATTGGAAGGTAACAGAGGTCCTCTTCCTCAAGCTTAACTGGAGGGGTTATTGTTTTTTTTCCACCGGACTCCTAAATAGTTTATCATTTTGAAAAACCTCTTGCATGTATACCACTTCATACATCCATTAATAGGCTACCAGAGGTTGAACAATGATTACTGCAGCAAAGGAAAGGGCACATCAAAGTCCAGATATATTCTGTCTGCATCATGGACAATACTTTGTCATCACTAAAAGGCATAAAACAGGGTCTTTTTTAAATAAATGGAGCGGAAAAGGGGATATGTTGTTTCTGAAATAGAAGGGACCTGTACAAAATGATTCATCATATTTACCTTATAAAACAGTCATTATACAAACAAAAAAACTCTCCATCTACAAACCCGGTTGGTGCATTCAACCGCTCCTCCAACCCCACTTAGAATAGCACAATGTACTCCCTAAATACAAACGTTGTACTGGGGTTCCTTGAAACAGTCCATGTGCAACAGAAGGCACTGCTATCCGTCTCATCCATGCCGCACAGCTAACACCTGAGTACACTCTTTTAATTACCTTAGGCCCATTTCATTTCCAACTGGCCTTTTTTCAGGCTTGTCGTTTCTATTTTTAAGTGAAGTTCAACTGATCCAAAATAACAGAAATATTTCGTCAATCAGCTGGTTAAGGTGTTCCGATGAAAACTGCACCGATAAATGCGCAGGGCACAAATGGGCAAACATAAATGTTTTCTGTCTTCTTTTCTCCGCTCTGAACGACTTTTGTTTTTACGTTGCACAATCAAAATGTTATTATGAAGTCTCTTTGTTACTCCCTAAAGTTCTTTTCCCTTCAGTTGCCACTCGGAGGAGCATCGCCAAAATTATGCGGTAAAAGTAGTCCTTTGTTGTCGAACTTGCACCCACTTTGTTGCTGGATGGTCCTAGACTCTAAAATGTAAAAGAACAATAAAAAGGTTTGTAGCAAGAATATCAATGTTCAATCAAGTATAAATTACATATATATTGTTTGTAAGTCCATTATCAGATAATCCCTCTTTCTCAACCGTATTTTGTAGGAGGTTGAGTCTTCACCTGAGAAACACAGAAGTTTGAGGCAGCTCTTCCGTAATGGCGAAGGAGTGTTGCCCCCACTGGTCAGAGTCTAAAGCAAGCATTTACAATGCAATGGTCTCGGCATTATTAAAGGTAGAGCTATTGGCATTGCTCATGACATTTTTTTTTTTAAATCATAAATAAATGGCATTGTCATTTACATTGCCAATAGCTTAATCGTTAAATAAATGGCATTGTCATTTACATTGCCACTAGCTTAATCGTTAAATAAATGGCATTGTCATTTACAATGCCAATAGCTTAATCGCTCGCAAATGCATGACCTATTGCATTTACACCCACACAGAGCCACACACACAAAGCCACCCACACACACATACAGAGCCACCCAAACAGAGCCACCCACAGAGTCATTCACATAGAGCCACCTACACAGAGCTACCCTCACACAGTCATTCACATAGAGCCACCTACAAAGCCACCCTCACACAGACAGAGCCACCCACACATAGAGCCACCTAAAAAAAAGCTATCCACACAGAGCCACCTACCCTTCTCAATCCAAATAACTGAATAGCATATCCACACTCAAATTACTTCATACTTCACTATACTAATTTTCAACACTAATCCGTTATGGGCTCCAGAGTAGCATCCTACTTGCCAGAAAAGCGCTTCAACACCTATCAGGGGTAACAGGTGCTACATGAATGCAACCCTTTCTTCCCTTTTATCCCTGTGCTACCCTTCCAACTCCAAATAACTGACCAATATCCACCACTCAAGTTACTTTCATATTTCACCATACTAATTCAGCACTAAAAGTTTATGGGTTTCTGGGGTAGTCTGCTTCAACACCCCATCAGGGGTAACAAGTGCTATATAAATACAAATCTGTTTTTCCTCTTCTATCCTTCTGCTATCTTTCAAAATCCAAATAACTAACTAACCTATCCACCACTTAAAATGTACTTGCACGTTTCACTATACTAATTCAACACAAATCCTCTATGGGAGCATGCTACTCGCCAAAAAAGCACTATGATGCCCCATTAGGGGTAGTAAGCGCTATAAAAATGCAATTACAATACAATACGCTAATTGCAGCAGTGCTCGGAAGTGTAGGTACTCACTAATTGGAGTACCCGTTAGTTTGCTTCTGAGAAGTGCCCATAATCTCCTATTACACAAATTGCAGCAGTGCTGTGAAATGCAGGTACTCACTAATTGGAGTACCCGTTGGGTTGTACTCTCCTATTACACGAATTGCAGCAGTGCTGGGAAGTGCAGGTACTCACTAATTGGAGTACCCTTTGGTTTGCACTCTCCTATTACACGAATTGCAGCAGTGCTGGGAAGTTCAGATACTCACTAATTGGCGACCCGTTGGTTTGCACTCTCCTATTACACAAATTGTATCCGTGCTCGGAAGTGCAGGTACTCACTAATTGGAGTACCCGTTGGTTTGCTCCTGAGAAGTGCCCATAATCTCCTATTACACAAATTGCAGCAGTGCTGGGAAGTTCAGGTACTCACTAATTGGCGACCCGTTGGTTTGCACTCTCCTATTACACGAATTGCAGTAGTGCTGGGAAGTGCAGGTACTCTCCCTTTCAAATGAAAGAAGAGCAGGTACTCAGTGCCGGACAGTACCTGCCCATTTAAAGCACTGCCCTCATCACATTCTGCATGGGGGCACCATCATTGTGAATTACGCCACTGGGGGTAGTGTGTGCTTTATTTCGCTGAATGTATTGTCTTGTAAGTTATCACCTCGTGTTTGTTTTAATGTGGCTTACACGGAGCGCACGCACGCTGGTCCTCCTCCACCCCTTACACCTTCACAACTATGTGTCCCCTTGGATGCGCCCCCCCTCCCCAGTTACCCCGTCTCATCTTGATTACTATATGCCGTGCCCTTCTCTTGTAATTTATCCGGTCCATGACACCCCTGCCTGCCCCATCGTTGGTGATAGGGGGTCTGTCCATTCGCCCTGTGCCTGCCGGTGCACGGGGCGCTGTGGGCCTGACTCAGGGGTGGAGGGGGCACGGCGCTGTGACTCACTCACGACTGACTGACTACTACAGGATGGAAGCAGCGGCTCTTAAAGCCATGAGAGCAACTGAGGGGGTAGTCTATACTGATCGTGGCTCGGGAGCGGAGAGCTGCAGCCCAAGCTCAAGAGAGACACCTCCACCCCCGAGAGCAGACCTTACGTCCAACTCAGAGCGCTGCAGCCCCAGCTCAGGAGAAACACCTCCGCCTCGAGAGCAGACCCTACGTCCAGGGCAGGGGAACCGCAGCCCCAGCTCAGGAGAGACATCTCCACCACAGGAACAGCGCCTCAGTATGGCGCAGGACGAGCACTGCAGCCCTAGCTCAGGAGAAACACCTCCGCCTTGGAAGCAGAGACTCCGTCCAACTTAGGAGCACTGCAGCCCCAGCTCAGGAAAAAAGATACTTCTAGCTCAGGAGCAGAGATTCCTTCCATCATCAAGAGAGCCACGGCTCCAGCTCAGTGGAGACACCCCCACCCCAGGAGCAGCGCCTCCTCCCCAGGAGCGGAGCCCCCTTCCAGTTCAGGGGAGATACCTCCGTCTCGAGAGCAGGGACTCCGTTCAACTCAGGAGCAGTCAGAGCCTACCTCGAACTCCGGAGCTCTGCAGCCCCAGCTCAGAAGAAGCACTTCTAGCTCAGGAGCAGAGCTTCCTTCCATCATCGGAGAGCCACGGCTCCAGCTCAGGGGAGACACCCCCACCCCAGGAGCAGCGCCTCCTCCCCAGGAGCGGAGCCCCCTTCCAGCTCAGCAGCACCACAGCTCGGGTGAAACACCTCCATCTGAGAAGCAAATCTCCAAAGCCCGACACGGGAGAAACACACCACTACACACACACAGATGCACGCACACGCCCAGGCACGCTCACACTGACACACACGCGCACACACACATTCATGTTTCCGTCTGCGAGGCTGGGAGAGAGAGTTAATTCCAAAGTCCCCGAGTGTTCACATCTATGGATCTTATGGCCATAATTCACAGACGTAGTCATCTGCTGCGTTGAGGCGGGTGTCAGCACGGCACAAGTACGGGGTTGTCTGTAGCTCTAACCCCAATAGCCGGTGAGGAGGAGCAAAATCGCAAGGGCACCACTTCAGGGGTCTCTCTACCACTGCTTCATGTTCCAAGCTGGTCTCCAGCTAAGGGGCGGCAACAACCGAACAGGTCCCCGGGGCATATGTGGCCCCTTGGGCCCCGCTTCGAGAAGGCTTATGATGGGTCTATGACGCACAGCAGGGCAGACGGTCGCTGTGCTGTGGGTAAACTCCCCAATGTGGCCTCCAAAGTACTCCCACGCCGTCGCTGTGCGCGTTTGGTAGGTGTCGGTGGGGGCCCGCTGTGTACAGACCTCGGGGCCGCCGCGTAGTAACTCCGCTCTTAGGTGTGGTCCCTCCCGGCCACACCGCAACTGCATCGGAGGAGCGCGGCCTGTGGGGCCAGCCGAGCCTAATTGCGAGGGCTCGAGTGTGCCCCCCGAGCCTTCTGCCCTCACCAGCCCCGCATCGCTCTCCTCACCTCCACTGGAGTCTCGGGGGCCGCCGCTCCACCGGTTCTCTTAGGGGCCGCCAAAGGTCACGCGCAGTGCTGGTTCCGACCCTGGTGCACCGAAGGGTCTCTGCCGCATCTCCTGTGTAGGCCCGGAGCCGGGGCCTCGATTTCTGCTGCTCCCGGACGGTTCTGCCTCACGTCGCCGGGAGTGTCGTGATGGCTGTCTCTTGCTCCGGCCCTCCTGGGGGTCGCCAAAGTCTACGTGTGTCGCCGATCCCCTTACCAGAACTTGTCCGACTACCTTTGAGCTGGAGCAGCCAGCCGCAGGAGCCCTGGCCTGGCCCCCCGCCCGCAGCAAATGGTCGGAGGAGGAAGAGGAGGGAACGGGAAAAAGGTGGCAAAGGCAAACAACGGGCCTTATAGGGATTCTGGCAGCCGCCGAGTATGTGCAAACACGGGGGCTCAATTGCCTCTTTCACGGGGGGGGTGCAGCACAGAGGTGCTCCTGAGGTCGGGGGGGGGGGGGGGGGGGAGGGTTCGGGGCCAATACACGCGCTAGCAAGAAAAACGCAAAATGACGGCCGCAAACATCCGAATAATTTCGGATTCGGGGGCGTGTTTTGGCGTTCTGAGTGACAGATGACGCCACAGGTGGAAATAACGCCAAAAACACGCCCCCGAATCCGAAAGAGACTGGGCTTTATTGGCTGGCCTCCGTTTAGGAAGCCAGCCAATGGAGTAGAGAGGAGGAGATTGGAAGGTTTAAGGCTCTATACTCCAAATCATTAAATCTCTGACCGGAGACTGTGCAAACGCAGCCTTTAGGTCCTCGACCTAAAAATGAGGAGTTCTGACTGACGGAGCGTGCGTGGGAGGCCGGGCCATGACAGGCAGTAGTGGTGGGGCATTTAAAAGTGTGCATGTAAGTTTGGCAGGCCGTCTTAGGCCAAACAGACATGCACCCTTCAAATTCTCTAACCCATCTGTGTTCACAGCCCTCTGAGGCAGCTTCAAAGCGACAGACCAGGCCACTCAGACCAATCCTGCCACTGCTCTCATAGCGTGAGAGCAGCATCTGGATTCGCTGGGCAGCCTGTGCCTTCCCAAAGACTACTGGGAGTGAAGCATCGAGGTACCTATCGGCATCGGGCAGCGAGTGGTAAGTTTTTTTTTTTAATGTTTTTTTTTTTTACTCTCAATCCCCCTGTACTCCTCCTCCTTCCGCCCCCCCCCCCCCCACCCCCGCCTTTCGTTGTGCGGCGGCCACCACTGAGTCTGTTTGGCCTTAAGAAATAACCACTTTAATCCCTCCCACAAGCTAACCAGCCACTGGCTGTGAACTTTCCTGGTTTCTCTTTCAGATAGTTCGACATCTCTGGCTTTTGCTGCCTGTTGTATCTCTTTACCTACATACTTGTACAATAGGCGGGAGGCTTTACCACTGTGTTTTTTGAGGACAGTTCTTTTTATAGCAAATCTGTTTCTCTGTCTTAATTTCTTTCCACCCTTCCCATCTCACCCTTTGTTGTTCTTACCCGTAATCTGCATTTTCATCCCTTCTCTTTCACCTCTTCCTCTCCCCCCCCCCACAAAGAATGTAATGAGGAGCCCCCTAGTCTCCCATACATGACAGATATCCATTTGCCTTGAGCTGAATGGGACACGATCTACCATCTCGGTAGAGGTTCTTATGCTATAACCTCTTATGAACATCTTGCCTGTAATTTATTCAAACGGGTAAATGGAGAAATTCCCTCACTCCTCCCATTTCTTTTTCTCTATATCAGGTAACTCGAGTACCTGCCAGAGATACTTCATACTGGTATCAGGGCGAACTTTAACGTCACTGGTATACTCAGACACCAACAACACCGGAATGCCCGAGGGGGCACCGGTAGGACTGCGCCAGAAATTCATTTTAGCGGTAAGTCCCCAGCAAACTTACTCAATAGACACAGTTAACTCTATATAGAAATGGGGTGCTGATTGTCTTTCCATCCTCCACAGGCCCCACTGAGAATACCAGCCTGATAGAGAGTCAAAATACATCATCTGACCACCACAAGACACTAGGTGAGTCCAGTCATATGCAGATTTAAAGAACTACCTGGAATCAATTATCCTTGGGAGAGGGGTCCTGACCCAGCACTCTTTTTCTGCCTAATAGGTGACCCACCCATTAGAAGCGTGGACGGAGGTCCATACTCAAACAACTTCACTGGTAATGTACCCAATACCCACCATCAACCACACTTGTAAATATGTTGTACCTAGTTTTTAATACCTACCCCATTCTTGTACTATAGGTGTTAAATCCAGACGATCTGTTGGACAACGGCTAAAGCTACACCGTCCCCCCCCCTTTTTTTACAGTCCTGAAGAAGATCCGCAGCCGAGGTCCCCAATATCCCAAGAGCACTAGGGTCGAAACGTCGACGCCTACCAATTGACTTGCCTGTATCCCTCTTAGTTTAATTGAGGTTTTTCCCCCCCAATTGACATTTATAGGGGACAGGCTCATATGATAGCGGAGGCTACCTCGCTTTGTATTGTGTAAATAATAGTTTATCACTATTGTCTATTCCTCTATTTTCCTAATCACTTGAGCACCCCTTTCCTTCCTCACTGACTATACTCTTGATAGTCTATTGCGCCGTTTAGACAACTGTTTTATCAAACTGTAAATAAATAAGTGAATTTTTGATATAACAAACATCCATAGTGTGGTTATACTTTGATTGCTTTTTCAATTTTCCGGTTTTTCCAAGTCAATTGTGTCAAACTTTTTGGGTATTGTCCACTATTGAATACATCTCTCCCACGGTTTTGATTGAATCAATGTATGCGAATTTAATTGCATAACCAAGAATGCAAATGCTACTTACCAGTATGCGTCTGTTCTTGGCATGTAGGGCTGCTGACATTCATATCTGTGCATAGATCGCCGCCTAGTGTTGGGTCCGGATGATTGCACATTGTTGTCCTGGAAGAGTCTTCGAAGTATCACGAGATAGGTGGCTCCTCCCCTGGACTACAGTGCGCATGGGCATCGACTCCATTCCCCAGAAGGTTTTTAGCCATTGTGGCCGAGATGGAGTGACCCTTGTGAATGATGACCATGCCATGAAATGATATGTAAATCCTGCAGCTGCTACAGGCGCCGGGGAGGAGGGCGGGCGATATGAATGTCAGCAGCCCTACATGCCAAGAACAGATGCATACTGGTAAGTAGCATTTGCAGTTCGAGGCATGTGGGCTGCTGAATTCATATCTGTGCATAGAATACATAGCAGTCCCTCCATTAGCGGCGGCCGCCGGTGCCAGCTGCAGCAGTTTGGAAAAGTGTCTTGAGAACAGCCTGCCCTACAGCTGCCTGCTGTTTGGAGTGCACGTCTACACAGTAATGTTTAGTAAATGTATGTGTGGTAGACCATGTGGCTGCTCTACAT
This sequence comes from Lissotriton vulgaris, assembly GCF_964263255.1. Lineage (NCBI taxonomy): Eukaryota > Metazoa > Chordata > Amphibia > Caudata > Salamandridae > Lissotriton > Lissotriton vulgaris. Next base: position 43,849,230 of record NC_141686.1, on the reverse strand, counting down.
ATGTCCTCTAAGGGAATGTTTCCAAGGAAGGCCATAGAGGCCCCCAACTTTCTGGTGGAGTGGGCTCTCGGTGGAATTGTAAGAGTGCGTTTAGCTTTCGCATAACAGATTTGAATACATTTCACGATCCACCAAGCAATACCAGCCTTGGAAATAGCGTTACCCTTGTGGTGTGACGCAAAAGCAACGAAAAGCTGCTTAGTCTTTCTAAAATCCTCGGTCCTATCAATGTAATACATTAGGGCCCTTTTAACGTCAAGTGTGTGGAGCATCCGCTCCGCCAGTGACTCAGGATTTTGAAAAAACACCGGCAACTCAATTGTTTGGTTTAAGTGGAATTGAGACACAACCTTGGGTAGAAATTTAGGGTTAGTGCGGAGCACTACCCTGTTAGCATGAACCTGGAAGAATGGCTCTTGGATTGTGAGGGCCTACAGCTCACTAACCCTCCGTAGCGATGTAATTGCCACTAAGAAAGCCACTTTCCAAGTCAAGAACTGAAGTTCGCAAGAATGTAGCGGCTCAAAGGGAGGACCCATCAGTCTTGTAAGAACCACATTGAGGTTCCATTCTGGAGCTGGTGGGGTCCGTGGTGGAATGACCCTCTTGAGTCCTTCCAGAAAAGCTTTGATAGCAGGCACTTTGAAAAGTGAAAGGTGCTGTCTATTCTGGAGGTATGCGGCCATCGCAGACAGGTGAATGTGGATGGAAGTATATGCCAAATTACACTGGTATAGATGGAACAGGTAACAGATGATGTTCTGAATGGAAGCATCAAGTGGATTAATGTTGTGGTTTGCGCAATAAATGACAAACCGCTTCCATTTGGCCGCATAACATGCTCTAGTAGTGGGCTTTCTTGCCTCCCGAATGATGTCCATGCAATTGGGAGGAAGGTTAAGGTAGCCAAACTCTAGGACCTCAGGAGCCAGATCGCCAGGTTGAGCTGTCGCGGATCCGGGTGCTGAATGTCGCCATGGCTCTGCGTCAGAAGGCTGGGTGTGAGATGAAGCCTTTGATGCGGTACCACGGACAGTTCCAGAAACGTGGTGTACCATGGTTGGCGAGCCCACGTTGGAGCAACCAGGATGAGAGTCATCGAGTGTTGCCTGAGCTTGCGTGCCACCAGCGGTATCAGGGGTACTGGGGGAAAAGCGTACGCAAATTTGCCTGACCAGTTCATCCATATCGCATTGCCCTGCGATTGCGGGTGTGGGAACCTGGCTGCGAAGCTTTGGCATTTTGCGTTCTCCCTTGTGGCGAACAGGTCTATCTCTGGATGACCCCATCTTTGAAAGTACGGCTGGAGTACTGATGGATGTATCTCCCACTCGTGCATTTGGTGGCTGTGCCTGCTGAGCAGGTCTGCCATCTGATTGTCCTTGCCTGGGAGGTGTTCTGCCATGAGGAAGATGTCCCTCTGAATGGCCCACTTCCACATGCTCTGAGCCAGATGAGACAGCTGCGGAGAGTGTGTTCCTCCCTGTTTCTGAATGTAGTACATGGCCGTCATGTTGTCCGTCCGGATCAACACGACCTTGTTGCACAGATGTACTTTGAACGCCTTTAAGGCCATGAAGATCGCCATCAGTTCCAACACATTGATGTGCATCTTCTTTTGCTGTAGAGTCCATAGTCCCTGCACTGTGTAATGGAGTACATGCGCTCCCCAACCCTGGAGAGAAGCGTCCGTCGTCAGGATAATCTGTGGCACAGGCTCCTGGAACGGTCGGCCCTTGCAAAGGTTTTGTGGATTCCACCAATGCAGAGAGTTGTATGCCCGACCGCTCACCAACACTAGGTCCGTCAATTGCCCGTGAGCCTGAGTCCACTGACGTGCTAAGCACTCCTGAAGCGGGCGCATATGTAGTCTCGCGTGCGGGACAATGGAGATGCAGGAGGCCATCATGCCTATCAACTGCATGAACACTCTTGCTGGAAGCGAGTGCTGAGGTCTGAATCTTTGGACCAGCGACTGAATACTGTTGATTCTCACTGAATTCGGCTGCGTAGTGGCCGCCAGAGTGTTTATTGTCGCCCCCAGATACTGCCGTATGTGGGCGGGCTGGAGATGGGATTTTGGGTAATTCAGTGAGAACCCCAGATCGTGCAGAAGGTGAATAGTGTGGGACACGTGGTCGGCGCACTGCTGGTTCGACTTTGCCTGAATGAGCCAGTCGTCCAGATAAGGGTAGACGTGGATGTTTTGACGCCTTAGATGCGCCGCCACCGTTGCTAGGCACTTGGTGAAGACCCTGGGCGCCGTGGTGACCCCAAAAGGCAGAACCTTGAACTGGTAATGCTGGTTCTGAATGGTGAACCTTAGGTACTTTCTGTGAGAAGGATGCAGGGGAATGTGAAAGTATGCATCCTTGAGATCCAGAGTTGCCAGGAAGTCCCCTTGCCGAAGCAGTGGGAGAACCTGCTGCAGAGTGAGCATATGGAAATGCTCTGACAGAATGTATAAGTTGAGAGGTCTGAGGTCTAAGATGGGCCTGAGGGATCCGTCCTTTTTTGGAATGAGAAAGTACAGGGAGTAAACACCTGTACCCCTTTCTTGCAGCGGAACGAGCTCTATTGCCCCTTTTTGCAGCATGACGTTGACTTCTTGCTGCAACAAGTGCAAGTGCTCGCCGGACATAGGACGGCTTTTTGGAGGTATGTTGGGTGGAGTGGATGTGAGCTCCAGACAATAACCGTATTGGATAATAGATCTGACCCACCTGTCCGTGGTGATGGACTTCCACACGGGCAGGAACTGCTGGAGTCTCCCCCCGACCGGTGTTGCGTGGTCGGGGGGCAGTGACAAGGCGTCACTGTTTGCTGGCGGTGGAGGACCTGGAGCTGTTATTTCCACGCCCTCTGCCTTTGACGTTGTTGCCACGGTATCCACCCCGACCCTTGTTGGTATATGAGGATTGGGTGTTACTTTTATAGAATTGCGTGGATTGAGACGCCTGACCACTCGAGGTGCCTCTGTTATTGGAGCGGCGAAAGGAACCACCCCGAAACTGCTGGGACTGCAGGGCACCCATAGATTTAGCAGTGTCAGTGTCTTTTTTCATCTTTTCGAGGGTGGCATCCACTTCTGGCCCAAACAGGTGGTCAGGATTGACAGTTTGGTTCAGGATGGTAGTCTGAATGTCCGGTTTAACCCCTTCCGTGCTGGGCGTATTTTCCGCCTGTGCTGACTCCGCCTTGCGCGGGCGGAGTCATGACGGAAGGGTTCCGTCATCAGCACAGCTCAGCCGATGCTGATGACGGAACCGTTCTGTCATCAGCATGGAAGGGGTTAAAGCCTGAGATTCTGAGCCATGCATGTCGGCGCAGTAGCACGCTAGTGTTTACTGCGCGTGAGGCGGTATCAGCTACATCTAGAGCACACTTAATTGAGGCATTAGTGATAAGTTTTCCCTTCAACATTTCAGCAGCCTCCTTGTACTGATCTGGTAAGTGCTGTAGAAAGGTCTCTAGAGTGTCATAGTGTGCCCTGTCGTAGCGTGCAAGTAGCGCCTGCGTGTTGGATATGCGCCATATATTGGCTGCCTGCGCAGCAATACGTTTCCCTGATGCCTCAAACACCTTTGATTCCTTGTCTGGGGGAGGAGCATCACCCGTGGTCTGTGAGTTGGCTCGTTTACGTGCGTTGGAGACAACCAGAGAGTCTAGCGGCAACTGTCCTTTGATGTACGTCGGATCAGTGGGCGCTGCCTTGTACTTTTTGTCAATACGAGGATTAATGACTCTTGCCCGGGTGGGCTCCTTGAAAACCTCTGGCGCATGCTTTAACACTCCCTTGAGCATTGGCAGTGTCTTGACAGTTTTTTCAGCCACTGAGAAAGTGTCAAAAAGAAAATCGACATCCACTGGGTCTGCATGGAGGTCGACGTCATGATTGGCTGCAGCCCTTTCAATTAGAGCGTTGAAGGCCGCAGAGTCTTCTGTTGGGGAAGTTTTTGCAGCAAAAAGTTGTGGCTCGTGTCCCGAATGGGGGTACCCAGGGTCTCCCCCGGCAGACCATGGCTCAGTGACATCCTCTGAGTCCGAGTAAACTGGATAAGCATACTCATCCTCGTCTTCTCCATCACCCTCCCCAGCATTTGAATGAGTGGGTGAGAGTTCCTGACCTTGCGGAGATACAGGCTCCAGAGGGGCAGATGTACCCGCAGAGTCCAACTTCTTTTTAAGTGGGATGTGGAAGTGCTCCAACGCTGGCTCCGGCGTGATCTTCCGTTTAAGGAGAGACAGCTTGCCTGTGTTGGCGTCGATGACCACCTCTCGACGCTCCTCCTCCGCCAGTGGCTGGTGTCGTGGGTTTGGAACCAGCGACGATGCCTTCGGCGTCGAAGCCAACTTGAAGGGCACTCCGGTCCCAGGTTTCGCAGTGAAAGCCTTCGGCGCCGTCCTAGGCGGCAGCGTGAAAAGGATCGGCGTCTGCGCCTTCGCCGGTTTCTGCAGAGGGTTGGGCGACACAGTCTTCTTTGGCTCGACCTCCGCGGCCCCCTCCCGAATACGCTGAAGGGACTCCGTGACCTTCTTGGTAAACGAAGCAGAGGGACGGACCGGCTCGAGAGAGTCCTCCGGATTAGGGTCGGCGACCAAGGCCGCAGTCTTCGGAGCCAACGCAGCTCCCCCCTTCGCCTTGTCAACCGGAAGCGGTGCAGCCAGAGACTTGGGGTCGTCCTGGCGCTTCTTCGGGGCCTTCTTATGGTCATCGACCTTTTTGGCGTCGACGCGACTTTTGAGAGCGTCGACCAACTTCGGCGCCGACGCAGCCGCGTCGGGCGCCTTCGCCTACGGCTTCGACACCGCAGCCTTTGGATCGGCCATTTTGGCGTGGCTCTTGAGCTCGACGGCCATCTTGGATTTCTTTGGCGCCGAGGCCTCCGAAGCCTTAGATCCAACCAGTGCGACTTGCCCTTTCGGTTTCGATACTGGTGGCGTCGATACCGACGGTTTCACTTTCAGTTTCTGCACCTGGAGCGGTGCTGCACCAATGTCCGTGGCCGGGCCGGAAGGCGGAGCCGTGGGACGGGTATCGAGGTCTTGGGTAAGGCCCGAAGGCGATCCCTCGACCTGGGCCTCATAATGGTGGCTGGCCCCGGAGTCAGTGTGAGGAAGCTCTTCCTCCGAGCTATCCTCTACGGTGGCAATGGCCCCGTCGTCGTCCCCTACCTCCTCGACGACTTCCTCGAACGCCTCATCTTCCGCGTCGTAGCTTTCCTCGACCTCTGACGCTGGGTTAGAGTCCGAGACATTTTGGATGGTGTCGTCTTCAACATCCTCCTCGAAGATGTTCGCCGGAGGGGGTGCCGAGCTCTGGGCCTGCAGTCTAGCGGCCCGTCGTAGCTTGAGAGTCTTCTTCGACCGGAACTTGGAACAGGCCATACACTTGGCCTCGTCGTGGTCCGGTGACAAGCACTTGTTGCACACTGGGTGCACATCGATGTGCGGGTACTTTGAGGCACACACTGGGCACCTCTTAAATGGACTTCGTTCCATGATGAAGTAGTCTGGAGCGTCGTGTAGGCCCGTCTGCGCCGATAGCACGCGGAAGGACAGCAGGTGTTCGGAGCCGATGAATAACCAACCCGAACGATAAACAATACCGACGTGAGTCCTAAAGACCTTTTGGTCTCAAGTAAATAAAGGTAAACAACTATCGATTCTGACAGAGGGAACCGAAACACATCCGAACCCAATGGCGGAAAAAAACAATCTGGGGATGGAGTCGATGCCCATGCGCACTGTAGTCCAGGGGAGGAGCCACCTATCTCGTGATACTTCGAAGACTTTTCCAGGACAACAATGTGCAATCATCCGGACCCAACACTAGGCGGCGATCTATTCACAGATATGAATTCAGCAGCCCACATGCCTCGAACACAAATGTTATTCATTTAAGTGTTTACTTAAATCAAAGTCAAGAACCATCATTCTTTACACTATTCATACCCAGGTCCTTTGATTCTGTGGGTGAACCCCATTGATTTAATGATTTGCATATGGCCATGTCTGAACTGGGGTGGTATGGAGTGCAAAAAAACGATGGATTTAGGCCCAGATGTCTGTACTGGGGTGAATGTATGACATTGTTCTGCATTCTGTCCATCAACTGTTGTTTTTGCGCTTTGATGGGCACAGCGCTTTCAGGAGCAGGATAGCGTTTGCCGATTATAGCGCTTAGGAGTTCACAGCGCTTAGCTCCTAGAGTTCACAGCGCTTTAGGAGCAGAGCCAGGTGTAGCCTGGAGGCATTCAACAGCAGCCCAGGAGCACAGGGAAGCGCTTAGATGGGGCAGGGCTTTTACCTGGTTGATCCCTCAGCAGTACTCTCAGGAGGTAGGTGATTCTTTACCGCGCTTGATGGTTCCAGCATCCTTCTTGTGTAGTTTCTTGGTGGGAGGAAGAAGGGGGGTTGCGTTGGTGGCTTCAGGGGCAGGATGGTTCTCCCTGGCACACTGGAGGTGGTTCCCCAACGCTGGGCCAGATCAGCAGGCTGGCAGAGTCCTTCACCCAACTTAGAAAAGCATTGCCTAGGCCCAGTCAGTCCAAGTGGTGTAGGTTCCTCCCCTAGGCCCAACCTCCTCAACTCCTGCAGAAGTTCCCTCAGGTCCAGTGGTGCCCCAACTGACAGGCAGGTTTCCCTCCTTTCCGCTTATACCCCTAAGTCAAGTGACCCTCCTCTAAAGGCGGCGAAGCGTAACCCCTCCCCTGGTCTGGAAGGTTCCAGGAGCTTCTACATTCTAGGCTATGGATTAAAAAGGCGGGATGGCAGTGTTACTGTATCCTGATGTCCCCGCCTGCTCCTGACTACTAGTGCGTGTCTACAAAGGCCACTCCGCAGTAGCAGGGGCCTGTGGCAGCCATGTTGTTGGGAGAGAGCACCTGCACCTCAGCACTGTTTGGCAGTGGTAAGGCGCCCAGAGACCTAGGTCCAACAAAAAAGATGGTGAAAAAAATAAGGCAAAGGGCAAAAAAAATGGGGTAAGACCACCCTAGGGATGACAGGTCTAATATGCGTCCCCCCCAGCCTAAAGTGGTGAGAGCTACCCAACCTCTAGGGAGTTCTCATCACTAAGGCGGAAAAACCGGGAGAGACCGTCAGCGTTGGCGTGGTCTACCCTGGGCCGATGTTCAACCCGAAAGTCCGTACCCTGGAGTTAAATGGACCACCTTAACAATTTGGGGTTTTCGCCTCTCATTTGCAGGAGCCAGCAAAGCGGTCGGTGGTCGGTCTGAATGAGGAAGTGAGAGCCAAAGAGGTATGGCCTCAACTTCTTCAGGGCCCAAACCACGGCGAAGGCTTCACGCTCTATCATACTCCACGTTGTTTCTTGGGGAGTATCCTTCGGGAAATAAAGGCCACAGGCTGGTCTTGGCCTTCTTCGTTTAGCTGGGAGAGCACAGCTCCTATGCCATGCTCAGAGGCGTCTGCCTGCACGATAAATTCCTTGGAGAAATCTCGAGTTGCAAGCACCGGAGCGGTGCACATTTCGTGCTTCTCGGTGCCAAATGCCTCTTGACAGGCAGCCGTCCAGATGACTTTTCGTGGCTGCTTTTTGGATGTCAATTCAGTCAGGAGGGCTACAATGGTTCCATACCCCTTGACAAACTGGCGGTAGTAACCAGTGAGGCCGAGGAAAGCTCGAACCTCCGTTTGGGTTTTGGGGGGATCTCAGACCAGGATGGTCGCAATTTTGGCCTGGAGGGGTTGCATCTTACCCCCGCCCACCAGGTGTCCCGGGTAGACGACAGATCCCTGTCCAATCTGGCACTTGCTAGCCTTGATGGTTAGGCCAGCCCGCTGTAGAGCCTGTAGCACCTCCTGGAGATGCTGCAGATGGTCCTCCCAGTTGCTGCTGAAGACAGCTATGTCGTCGAGGTACGCAGCGGAGAAGGCCTCTAGGCCAGAAAGCACCTGGTTAACCAACTGCTGGAAAGTGGCCGGAGCATTCTTGAGCCCGAAGGGCATCACCCAAAATTGAAAGTGACCCTCGGGGTGGAGAACGTGGTCTTCCCCTTTGCTCCGTCTGTCATGGTAATCTGCCAGTATCCTGACGTCAGGTCGATGGTACTCAGATACTGAGCTGCTCCCAGCGGGTCAATCAGCTCATCCGCCCAAGGGATCAGGTGAGCATCCTCCTTGGTCACGGAGTTCAGACCACGGTAGTCCACACAGAACCGAAGTTCTGGTGTGGTGCCCGGTGGGGCCGCTTTCGGCACCGGACTAGCCCACAGGCTGCTGGAAGGCACAATCACCCCCAGCTCCAACATCTTGGCCACCTCACTCTGGATGCTGTTCTTAATCTTGTCGGACAGCCGGTAAGACTTGGTTTTCACGGGTGGGCTGTCCCCTGTGTCCACGTCATGGGTACACAGATGCGTGATTGAAGGAGTGAGGGAGAACAACGAGGCGTACTGCTCCAATACCTGGTGGCAGTCGCTCTTTTGCTCAGGGGTCAAGGACGGGGAGAGGACCACTGCCTCCACCGATCCATCCTTCTCTTGGGCCGCCAGAAGGTCCGGAGAGGCTCGCTCTCTTCCTCCTTGCTCCCATTCGTCACCATAAGGAGAACAAGCTCAGATCGCTCATGGTGCGGCTTCAGGCGGTTAATGTGGAACACCATATAGGGTTGTCAAGGGGTCTTTAGGCCGACAACGTAAGTGGTCTGGCCTCGTTTCTCCACGATCTCCTATGATCCAGTCCACCAGTCCTGGAGGGCGCTAAGCTCTACGGGCTCCATGACCCACACCTTCTGTCCAGCATCCAACTCCACCGTCCGAGCGTTGCGGTCATACCACTCCTTCATGAGGGATGGCCTCTGGGTACCGGGTGACGTGGTCCACCAACACCAAGATGAACCCGTGTCCCGAAGAAGTCGGTGGGTTCATTGGCCCGACAATATCAATACCAACCCGCTCAAAAGGGGTACCGACAACCGGGAGCAGTTCCAAGGGGACCTTCAACTTAGTCCCAGTCATGCCACTCGCCTGGCAAGTCTTACAGGTCTTGCAAAAGGTGTCAGAGGCAACTCGCATTCTGGGCCAGTAAAAATGTTGGACCAACCGTGCAAAGGTTTTGTCCTGACCCAGCTGTCCGGCTACTGGTATCTCTCCATTATGCCTTGAAGAACATTCCAAATAAGTCCCTGCCTTGCCCAAGGGCCATTAAGAAATGTCAAACTCCTACACACCTTTTAAACCCTCACCTCAGCAAGGACATAGAAAAAAGGATCCACAGATACTCACCACCTTGCCAAAGGGCCAGGAAGTGACGTCTCGGCACTACCCTATGGATCTAGTTTTACAGACAAGTTAAATTTTCTTTTGCCACATTAAGAGTTCCTCATATGTCTAACCTTTGTATACAGAGCAGAAGGCACTATTAAAATAATGGCTGAAAACAATCACCTAGAAAATTATTTTACGACTCGTGCAAGAGTCAAAGCAGCTGCTTACTTTTCAGTTAAGTGTCCCCTTTTCCAGATATTTAATATAAGCACTATTTTTATATTTAAGTTGAAAATAAATAAATGATAGAAAAAGTATTTTCTTGAACTAAAGGGAAAGCAGGCAGTTGTGACCCAACCATGTTGGTGGACAAATTATTAAGGCTGTGGAGGATAGATGAAGAAAACGTGCAACTGTGTCAGAGCGGTTTCCCACAAAGAAATCACAAACCTGCATTGCTTCTCCTCTGCTCTGCAAGCGTGTAAATTTCTTGAAGCTGTTTCTTCTGATCTGTACTCAGAGGTGTCGTAAGCGAGTGGTACCAAGCTGCATCCCGGCTCTGCACCGCTATTGACAAAAAAGGAGGACAATGATGACATTATTTTGTTTCATTATACACATTTGAAACAAATCACTACTCCTTTTGATTATGTGTAATGAGGATTTTAATTTGAGAGTGAGGACTCAATACCCTTATCCACAGGAAAATGCACATTTAAAAATCCTATTTGTGGTGGTATTTTGCTTAAAAACACACCAGCTTAACACCCAAAAATTAAAACCTAGATATCCAAGTAAGATCAATGAGCACATGTGGGTTTTGTTCTGCCTATCTATCACTTTAATGAAGAATACACGTCTGCGCTCCGAATTTTCAACGTAGCCAACAACATGAAGAACACACTTGACTGTTGCCATTAATCTGAGACAGTGACCAAACATAACCACTATGAAAAATGCCGGTAAACTATAAACATGTTTTCAACTGTTTCCATTTCTACAAACCATCACAAACTAATTGGACCGTATACCATGGAAAGATAGCTATTGCAAACAATAGGCGGATGAATGATCAAAGGAAATTTTTGTTTCTAGAGAATGACTTATAAGATAGCAAAGACGTTAAAGAAGCGGAATATTTATCAAGGAATTTTAGACATCACATTATAAATATACATCTATTAAAAGATCTAAAGGAACAGTGATCTTTAAAAGAGGCAAAATCACAGTGGTCAAATTCACAGGCCACGCAAAAAACACCAAAATACAATCAGGTACATCTAAAAATGAATGCGAATGAGCAGAATAGATTTTTAGTTGATCTATGAGGCCATTACATTGTAGGATAGAAGGTTTATACTTACCTGTAAAATACTTATATTTACTTGTAAAACCTGTACCACGCATATGCCTTTACCATTCATGCTTTAACAATAACATTTTTGGTAAAGTCATAATCATTGTAAAAACATGCGTGTTGAAGGTTATGTGTGGTAACGGCATTTGCGTTGTTAAGGCTGCGTTGCAAAGGAATGCATTACAATAGAATGCGTTGTTGCATCATACATCCATAGTAGAGTGTACCATGCTGGGTTTGTTAGCGGGGTGGCTGAAGGTACCCTGGATGGGGCCACCTTTGAACCCGTTGTAGTATGTACGTTCCACCCTAGTTAATACCATATTGATGATGGTGCACGCAGTCCTTCCTACCTCATAGGGTAGGGTAGTTGCTAGGGGCGAATTTAATGCTGTGCCGCATCAGACCTTAGATGTTGATTTCCCCTCCAGTACACCCAGAATTATCCTACATACTTGGTCACTTCCTTGAGGAATGGGGATGTTTGGCATTGGTGGAACACCCCTGAAAAGTAAAACACACATAATACTGGGTCCCCTATCAGTAAGCCTTCTGTCTCAACAAATTGTTAGCCACAGCAATACAGCTCTGAGCTGTCCGGGGTGGACTAAATACAGCCCAGATGTCTGTTGGATCATGCACTGGAGGTTATGATGGGCCGCCCTAAATCAGAGCCCCATGGGCTTCGGGTGTCTTAACATGTGGTGGCTATGAGATCATACTAAGTATTTTGCACTTACTGCTCTGTCTGTCCCCCCTCAGCCACTGTGTGAGAGTGCTCATGGCTGTCATCTGAGGGGTGAGCCTTTTCCTTTGTGAAGAGGAGTGAGTATGTCAGGATTGGGGACTTCGCTAGATTGGAGGACTTAGGCCCAGATGTTTTAAGCTTAAAACCGCTCGCAAAGGGGCATATTCTCAGAATCTGCCCCTTTGCGACCGGTATTTTTGCATTTGGGATGCATCACCCAAAATGCAACAAGCATTTGCAATGCAATAGGTCTTGCATTAGGAAAGTTTGAGCTATTGGTATTGTAAATGACAAATATTTTATTTATGTGTTAGTTTTGAAAATAGCGAAATTAATAGCTTTGTCATTTATAATGCCAATAGTTTTAACTTTCGCAAACGTGACACCTATAGCATTTGTAATCAATCAATCAATCAATCAATCATGGACATTTGTATAGCGCTCTACTCATCCGGTAGGGTCTCAAGGCGCTGGGGAGGGGTCCGCTATTGCTCGAAGAGCCAGGTCTTAAGGAGCTTCCTGAATGAAAGGTGATCCTGGGTCAGTCGAAGGTGGATGGGGAGGGAGTTCCATGTCTTGGCCGCCAGGTAGGAGAAGGATCTTCCCCCGGCGGTGGCGTTGCGGATGCGTGGTACGGTGGCGAGGGCGAGGCTGGTCGACCGTAGCTGGCGGGTGGGTGCATAGAAGGTCAGGCGTTTGTTGAGGTACTTGGGGTCCAGGTCGTGGAGGGCCTTGTGTGCGTGGGTGAGGAGCCTGAACGTGATCCTCTTGCTGACGGGGAGCCAGTGCAGGTCTCTCAGGTGGCCGGAGATGTGGCTGTGTCGGGGGACGTCCAGGACGAGTCGTGCGGAGGCATTCTGGATGCGCTGGAGTCTTTTCTGAAGTTTGGCTGTGGTTCCGGCGTAGAGGGTGTTTCCGTAGTCCAGTCGGCTGGTGACGAGTGCCTGGGTAACCGTCTTCCTGGTTTCGGTGGGGATCCATTGGAAGATCTTACGGAGCATGCGCAGGGTGTTGAAGCATGATGATGATACGGCGTTGACTTGTCTGGTCATCGAGAGGGAGGAGTCCAAGATGAAGCCCAGGTTGCGTGCGTGGTCCGTTGGCTTGGGAGTGGTGCCCAGGGCAGGGGGCCACCAGAAGTCGTCCCAGGCGGAGGGCAATGATCCCAGGATGAGGACTTCCGTCTTGTCTGAGTTCAGTTTCAGGCGGCTGTTCTTCATCCACTCAGCGACGTCTTTCATCCCTTCGTGTAGGGTGGTTCTGGCGGTGGCGGGGTCGTTGGTGAGGGATAGGATCAGCTGGGTGCCGTCGGTGTAGGAGATGATGTTGAGGTTGTGTTTGCGTGCGATGGCTGCAAGAGGGCTCATGTAGACGTTGAAGAGGGTTGGGCTGAGTGATGATCCTTGTGGTACGCCGCAGATGACTTCGGTGGCCTTGGATCTGAACGGGAGGAGCCGGACTCTCTGGGTTCTTCCGGCGAGGAACGAGATGATCCACTCTAGTGCTTTCTCTTGGACTCCGATGTTGCTGAGGCGCTGCACTAGGGTGCGGTGGCAGACAGTGTCAAACGCTGCAGAGAGGTCCAGGAGGATGAGGGCCGCTGTTTCCCCGTTGTCGAGCAGGGATCAGATGTCGCCAGTGGCTGCAATGAGGGCGGTCTCGGTGCTGTGGTTGGCTCGAAAACCGGACTGCGAGGGGTCAAGGGATCCGTTCGTCCCCAGGAAGGCGGCAAGCTGTCTGTTGACGGTCTTCTCAATGACTTTGGCAGGAAAAGGGAGGAGGGAGATGGGGTGGTAGTTCTTGAGATCGGTGGGGTCTGCAGTTGGTTTTTTCAGGAAGGCGCTGAGCTCGGCGTGTTTCCAGGTCTCCGGGAAGGTGGCGGTGTTGAAGGAGGTGTTGATGACGTCCCAGAGTTGGGGTGCGATGATGGCGTCGGCCTTGTTGAAGACGTGGTGGGGGCAGGGGTCGGTTGGTGATTCGGAGTGGATGGTGTTCATCGTGCGGGTGGTGTCTTCGGTGCTGATCGGGGTCCAGGCGCAGAGGTTGGTGGTGGGGGGCGCTGGTTCGGTGGTTGGGTGCGTGGTAGATGCGCCGAAGCTGTTGTGTATATCGGTGATCTTGCGGTGGAAGAACGAAGCGAGTGAGTCGCAGAGGTCTTGCGAGGGGGTGATGTCGTTGTTTCCAGCGCTGGGTTTGGAGAACTCTTTGACAATGCTGAAGAGTTCCTTGCTGTTGTGGGCGTTGTTGTCCAGTCGTTCTGTGAATTCTGTCTTCTTGGTGGTGCGGATCAGCTGGTGGTGTTTGCGGGCCGCATGCTTGAGGGCAATCATGTTGTCTGTGGTCTGTGGTCTGGTCGTGGCGCCAGGCTTTCTCGAGGGTGCGGCAGTTCTTCTTGGAGTTCTTGAGTTCTTCGGTGAACCAGGAGGCTTTCTTGCTGCCGGGTCTGCTGGGAGGGTTCTTCAGTGGTGCGAGGTCATTTGCGCAGTTGGTGAGTCACTGTGTGAGGTTGCTGGCTGCTTCGTTGGGGTCCGTTGTGCTGGCGGGAGGGTTCTGGCGGAGTGAGGTGGTGAGCTGCTCGGTGGTGATCTTGCTCCAGGTTCTGCGAGGAATCTGTTGCGGGTGGTGGTGGGTCGTCGTTCTTCTGAAGCGGAAGTGGATGCAGCTGTGATCAGTCCAGTGGAGTCTGGTGGAGTGGCTGAAGGAGATGTGCTTGCTGGAGGAGAAGACGGGGTCAAGCGTGTGGCCGGCGTAGTGGGTGGGGGTGTTCACCAGTTGCTTGAGTCCGAGGTTGGCGAGGTTGTCCAGTAGGGTGGTGGTGTTGCTGTCCTTGTTGTTCTCCAGGTGGAAGTTGAGGTCCCTTAGGAGGAAGTAGTCGGCGGAGGGGAGAGCGTACGGGCTGATGAAGTCTGCGATGTCTTCGCTGAATTGGGTGCGTGGTCCCGGGGGTCTGTAGATGAGGGTGCCTCTGAGGGTGGTCTTGCGATCGGTGTGTATCTGGAAGTGGAGGTGTTCGACAGCAGTGAAGGTGTCGTCGGGGTTGGTCGTGATGTGGATGGTGTTCTTGTGTACGATGGTGATGCCTCCTCCAGTCTGGTTGATGCGATCCTTCCGGGTGATCTTGTATCCATCCGGGATGGGTGTTGTATTTACATGACTTAGATGTATTAATATTACAAATAACAATGGCTTTTATTTTTTTTTATAATTAAAAAAAAATAAAAGTTATTGTAATTTATAATGGCAATAGCTTAAACTTTTGTAAATAACTTTTGGGAAGAATATGTTCAGTGTATTTTATTGTGATGAAAATCCAAGAACAGCAGTGAAATATTAACTTTTTTTGTGACATTTGTAATGAAGCTTGAAACATTGAGAGAACATATTAGAACCAGTTGTTGAATGGTTGCACAGAGTGATGCTGTGGCCTTCAGTGGTGCTGAGTGATGCTGTGGCCTTCAGTGGTGCTGAGTGATGCTGTGGCCTTCAGTGATGCTGAGTGATGCTGTGGCCTTCAGTGGTGCTGAGTGATGCTGTGGCCTTCAGTGGTGCTGAGTGATGCTGTGGCATTCAGTGGTGCTGTGGCGTTGAGTGGTGCTGAGTGATGCTGTGGCGTTGAGTGATGCTGTGGCGTTGAGTGATGCTGTGGCGTTGAGTGATGCTGTGGCGTTGAGTGATGCTGCGGCGTTTTCACTAGATGAACTGCGGTCTGCCCCCCCGTTTTTGAACCATTGGGGATAACGTTTGTTGTTTAAAATTAAGGTTCACTTGAACTTAAAGTATCTCTCTCGCCCTCGACCACCGGTACAATGTCCATCGCGCTACCGGACTAGGCACGATAGAATTCGAGTGCCCATTGTGTACCAACTGACCCTTAGACTGAGCAGAATTCCTCAGTCAGAGGTGTATCGCCCAACTGATCTGGAATTGCGACACCTATTCAATTTCTTTTGGTGCTTCCCCGTCCCCTGTCCCCACATCCGTCCTGAAGAAGACCCGCAGCAGAGGTCGTGACTTTCCCTTATTGCGCCAGGGTCGAAACGTCGACGATCCCCCCATTGTTTCTTAAAAGCCTACACCTGCCCACCCCCCTGTCCCCCTGTATAATATTGTATATAGACTGTGAATGGGTAGGCTTAACATGTGCAATGTAAAAATAACTTCTTTGTTGCACTGAATCACTCTAAGACCTATACTTACACCTTCCTTCACTTGAGCACCAACCTTTTCCTTTCCTTTTCTCTTTTTGCTGAATTTTATGAAATTGTAAATAAACTGCAGTAGAATTTGTTGTGATATTGTTGTGTTGGGTTTTTTGCATTTACTGCATTTTTGTTGCATTTTTAGCTGAATTAAGCTAATAATACATCTCCATGTGTTTGTAGTTTCAGATTAAGTCTGATTTTTTTGACTGTGAAGAAGTAATACTCACATCACTAGCCGTGTTTATAAATTGTGTCTAGGACCACATTTTTTATATACAAGCGGCGTTGAGTGATGCTGCGGCGTTGAGTGATGCTGCGGCGTTGATTGATGCTGCGGCGTTGAGTGATGCTGCTGCGTTGAGTGATGCTGCTGCGTTGAGTGATGCTGCTGCGTTGAGTGATGCTGCGGCGTTGAGTGATGCTGCGGCGTTGAGTGATGCTGCTGCGTTGAGTGATGCTGTGGCGTTGAGTGATGCTGTGGCGTTGAGTGATGCTGTGGCGTTGAGTGATGCTGCGGCGTTGAGTGATGCTGCGGCGTTGAGTGGTGCTGTGGCGTTGAGGGGTGCTGTGGCATTCAGTGGTGCAGAGTGATTCTTTGGTGCTGAGTGATGCTGTGGCGTTGAGTGGTGCTCTGGCGTTGAGTGGTGCTGTGCCGTTGAGTGGTGCTGAGTGGTGCTGTGGCGCTGAGTGATGCTGTGGCATTGCGTGATGCTGTGGCATTGAGTAATGCTCTGCGTTGAGGGATGCTGTGCGCTGAGGGATGCTGTGCGCTGAGTGGTGCTGTGGCATAGAGTGGTGCTGTTGCATAGAGTGGTGCTGTGGCATAGAGTGGTGCTGTGGCATAGAGTGGTGCTGTGCGTTGAGGGGTGCTGTGGCATTCAGTGGTGCTGAGTGATTCTGTGGTGTTGAGTGATGCTGTGGCTTTGAGGGATTCTGAGTGGTGCTGTGGCATTGAGTGGTGTTGTGGCATTGAGTGGTGCTGTGGCGTTGAGGGGTGCTGTGGCGTTGAGGGGTGCTGAGTGATTCTTTGGCGCTGAGTGATGCTGTGGAGTTGAGTGGTGCTGTGGCATTGAGTGGTGCTGTGGCGTTGAGTGGTGCTGTGGCGTTGAGTGGGGCTGTGGCGTTGAGTGGGGCTGTGGCGTTGAGTGGGGCTGTGGCGTTGAGTGATGCTGTGGCGTTGAGTGATGCTGTGGTGTTGAGTGATGCTGTTGCGTTGGCGTTGAGTGGTGCTGTGGCGTTGAGTGGTGCTGTGGCATTGAGTGGTGCTGTGGCGTTGAGTGGTGCTGTGGCGTTGAGTGGTGCTGTGGCGTTGAGTGGTGCTGAGTGATGCTGTGGCGCTGAGTGATGCTGTGGCGTTGAGTGATGCTGTGGCGTTGAGTGATGCTGTGGCGTTGAGTGATGCTGTGGCGTTGAGTGATGCTGTGGCGTTGAGTGATGCTGTGGCGTTGAGTGGTGCTGTGGCATTGAGTGGTGCTGTGGTATTGAGTGGTGCTGTGGCGTTGAGTGGTGCTGTGGCGTTGAGGGGTGCTGTGGCGTTGAGGGGTGCTGTGGCCTTCAGTGGTGCTGAGTGATGCTGTGGCGTTGAGTGTTGCTGTGGCGTTGAGTGTTGCTGTGGCGTTGAGTGATGCTGTGGCGTTGAGTGATGCTGTGGCATTGAGTGATGCTATGGCGTTGAGGGATGCTGTGTGCTGAGTGGTGCTGTGGCGTTGAGTGGTGTGGCATTGAGTGGTGCTGTTGCGTTGAGGGTTGCTGTGGCATTCAGTGGTGCCGAGTGATTCTGTGGCGCTGAGTGATGCTGTGGCATTGAGTGATGCTGTGGCATTGAGTGATGCTGTGGCATTGAGTGATGCTGTGGCATTGAGTGATGCTGTGGCATTGAGTGTTGCTGTGGCGTTGAGTGTTGCTGTGGCGTTGAGTGTTGCTGTGGCGTTGAGTGTTGCTGTGGCGTTGAGTGTTGCTGTGGCGTTGAGTGTTGCTGTGGCGTTGAGTGTTACTGTGGCGTTGAGTGCTTCTGTGGCGTTGAGTGGTGCTGTGGCATTGAGTGGTGCTGAGTGATGCTGTGGAGTTGAGTGATGCTGTGGGAAGCTAATAAGGAGGATAGATAGAGGGTAGAAAAGAGAAAGGAGAGAAGAGGGGTGAAAGAAGGGTTGGCGTGGAGATGCAGAATGATGAGGTGAAAGATCACTAAACCGAGGAGGAGGAGGAGGTGTGAGAGCAAGAAAACGTATGGGCGAGAGGGAAAGGGGTTGGAAAGTAAAGTGAGAGAATAGATGAAAACAAGCGATGCGGGCTCGGAGCTGGGGGAGGGCCATTAGCCTGTAAGAACTTGCGGCGGACATCAAAGAAAGGGTGGGAGGGACATTGGCGAGCGATGGGCGAGGGGGTATGCAGCCTGGTGAGTTGAAGTGGCAGCAGAGGCGGAGCGTGGCGCGCACGAAGTGTCTGGTAGCAAATGGTCACCGTAGGTGACCGGGGTGGGGGAGAAATGGTGGGTGGGACAAACCGAGGAGAGGGTTCTGCAGATCTGGAGGCCTTTATAATAGAGCTTGGGGAAGGGCTTTAGGGCGCATAGAAGAAAGCGCGACAGGGAAAGGGCGCTGGGTTGGATGTGAACTGCCCATCCAAAATAAATCAAGGAATTGACCGGTGATTGGGCTGGATTAGATAATATAAAATTAAACAAACACACAGGATGGAATATCAGGTATTTTTTAGACTGAAAGCTTACCCTTAACATTTTAAATACAGTTGTAAAGTAGAGGTTATAAGTTAGGGTAATATCTACCAAATATAAGCAAAGAGGGCAAGAAGTATTCCCCAGTAAAATCTGGACACTAAAAAGATGCTATATTTCTCCTGTGCCAGATGCATTTATTACAAATTCTCACACATGGACAATTCTTAAATTCTTGTTGAGCCAGAAACGGACGGCATCTCAAACGTAAACAGTTTGATTCTGAACTTTTCGCTATATCTGAAACATACAGGAAATGCTAGTGTTAATGTGTGGCAACGTTCAGTACAATCTGCAAAAGGGCTCAGACCATCATAAGTGCTACTTACATGGAGATCACTGAAAGCAACAGAAAATCATGTTAGAGAATAAGGATTTTATTTTACCTTTTGCAGTGAAAAACAGGCGAGTCAGGTGACGGGCTTTAATTTTACAATTCCTAGTGTAGCCCCTTGCGTGTCAGCACTGGGGAAAGCCATTTTTGCAGGACTACTGGAGTAGCAGCCTAACACCGTGGGCTTGGATGGGAAGCCGTGCAACACATTTAAAGTGCTTTAACAGCGTATTTGCTTTATTCCTGAATGAGAATGTTTAGAATGCTTGTCATAGTTATTACAATTAGTTTGCTCTTGTGAACAAACTGATTCGAGACTCTCCATGAAACTAAACATGGAGCAAAAGTTCTATATAAGTGGGTGCTGAAATTCTCGAGGCTGCTGGTTATAACAAAATGCAAATTAAACGTGCCGTTGATTTTTCAGCAGAAGGAAAGACAAGAAACACGCAAGAAACACGAGGGAGGAATGTTGGGGTAATTAAAGATGGCCGAGCGCGCGCTGGGGAAGCTTCACGCTTGAATGCCTGAAGACGGTAGGGTGGGAGGGAACTAGGGAAGCTTCAGATGCCTGGCTCGGGGAGCAAATGGGAGCGAGGCTGATGGGTTTGTGCACGCGCGTCTCACACGAGTGCACCACATGAACTGGACGTAATCCGCCATTGTTCAAGAGTTTGTTTCCCCTACTATATGTCAGAGCTATATAATAGCTCGACCTAAAAATATCAATTTAACACTATCGCTGCTGCAGCAATTCCCCCTCTGTGGTGTTGATCCTTGAATCCCATTGTTCATGACGAGCTCAGCTCGTCATAAGCACACAACCAGTGTACTGCATGACGAGCTGAGCTCGTCATGAGCATCGAAGGGGTTAAGAAATCGCAAACTTGCTATTACTTAAATTGCTCTTGCATTCATTGAGATTTCTTAAATGCAATGCATTAAAGTTAAAAAATTAGCGATTTCGCTAATAGGGGGCGCAAATTACCATGAAGTTGAACTTCATGGTAATTTGTTCAAAGTTCAATTTTACACACAAACATGCCCTTAGGGCATGTGTGTGTGCAAGATGTACCCATATGCAGATTCCAGGGGTGCAACAGGGTGTCCTTTTGACACCCTGGCACCTTTGAAATTGCAATCTCAATTTGCGATTCTCTAATTGAGAATCGCAAATTGAGATTGTCTTCCCATTCATTCCTATGGGCCTCTAGGCCCATAGGAATTAATGGGGAGGTATTCCTTAATTGCGACTCGCAAATTGCTACTCGCAAATTGCTACTCGCAATTAAGGAATTTTAAGAAATCGCTATTTTTTAAGCGAGATCTTCATGCATAGCATTTTGCTATTCCTTATTAGCGAATCCTTATTTTTCGCTAATAAGGAAACGCAAAATGGGTGCTTGATGCATCTGGGGGTTGATCCCCTTGCTGAGTGAGAGTAAGGAGGTAGAACGTGGTCATCGGTCCCTGATCCCGACACTTAAATTAAGGGCTACACGTAATCAGCATGGACAATATTCCAGTAGCTAGTATAGGAGCTAGGTAATAAGGCAGGGAAGCAAATATACTGGCTGGCAAACAGAGGTGCTTCAGCCATATTTATTTCCTCAATATACACTGATAATAATAAGTGTCCCATTACAGATAGCAGCCACATTTACCAAAGAGTTGTAACTATTATCCTCAAAAACCTCACATAACTGCGCCTCTTACCAGCCTATTTCCCAGCATAATGCGAAGCTCAAATTGCTTGCTAAAATTATGGCCTCTCTTCTGACCAAGGTGATCAGTGCACTGGTCCGTGAGGCGCAAAATGGATTCAGGCCTAACCGACGCACAAGATTTTGCCTGCACTGTGTCCAGATGGCATTGTCCAGGACGATAAATCTTTCCCCTGCAGTTACAATAGTTTTTATAGATTTTAAAAAGCCCTTTGACATGATTCATTGGTCCTTGTTAATGCAAGTACTCTGGAAGATGAACATAGGCCCCCGTTTCTTGCACTACTTGGCGGCCCTATGCGCTGCACCTCAGGCTCAGTTCAGGGTAAACAGTGCTATCAGACCACCTTACTAAAGAGAAAGGCAAGCAGTAGGGATGTCCTCTCTCTTCTCCCTCGCCAATGAACCCTATCCAGAGTAGGTCAGAAATGATGAACAGCTGGTAGGGTTTTGTTGGTCTAAGAGGTCGGAGGTTAGATGGGGGTGTGGCTAGCAAGGCTCTGGCAGCTCATTTTCGTGTATGGGGTGGTGAAAAGAGAATACCTTTGGGTGGTGGGTTCCGCTCAGTCTCCCTCTATGCAGATGACCTGCTTATTTATCTAAGAGACAATACTTCTATTCCTGCTGAGATCACTTGCACTCTTCACCAGTTTGCTCATCTCTCTGGCTTGAGAGTCAATTGGACAAAATCCTGCCTCTTTCTATTGTCCCCGACCATGACTGACCCGGGTTTTAACCTGACCACAATCCACCTCACCTGTCAGCCCACCTTGTTCAGATACTTGGGAATCCAAATCTGTAATTTCCCTGCAGATTTATTTGAAGGAAACTTGACATAAGTCGTAACATCACAACGTGACCAGATGGCCTGGAAGACGTTACCCCTTTCAGTGGTGGACAGAGCAGCTCTGCTCAAGATAGAATCGCTTCCTGTACTATTTTGAAAAATCTGCACTTATATGTATGTGCTTCTTTATTTCGCTCATCTGAAGGCGTGATCAGAGGCTTCATTTGGAACACCTCCTGATGCCGGCTTGCTCTCAACTAGCAGTACCCAACTATGAGCAGTATTATTTGGCGTTCCAGCTTCAGTGGGTGGCGCGGTGGCTTGTCGCTTTGCATCAGTTTGACACTGCAGATTGCCCACTTGGAGTCTGTCCAGTCTCTTCCAGCTCTTTCACACCTACGCCAGACCACAGTACACTGCTGCCTCAGGCGCAGCCTCTATCTTGTGTTGCAGAATATCCCCTATTCACCGGCTCTAGCCCTCCTTGGCACACCACATAGGCAGCATTAATTATCTGTGAGGATTGCGGTGGGAATTCAGTCAGTAGGTGATCTTTATAGAAATGAAGTGCTTTTAACATACAAGTTGCTGGTGGAGGAGGATGGCCTTCCCCCTGGACAATTTCTCCTGCACACTTCAATTGTGGGGGCGCTGGTTGGGACACAGCTGGGGTGAAATGGCCTGCAAACCTCGTATGCACCTAACTGGCCCAGGGCAGGCATCTAGTCTGCTGGTTCTCTGAGTCTCTGCGTAACCACACAGCGCCATCACACCTCTCCCTTCATGGATGATAAGTCATGGACTTTGATTGTCCCTGCACAGACAGAGAATGGTCTGATCTGTTGGAGAGCCCTATTCGCATTCCTCACAACGCCCACCTACAACTGATTCAGTTATACATTGTACACAGGGCGACCCTCACACCTTTAATAATAAACCAGTAGTTTAATTGTACAGATGGTGCCTGCCCATGGTGTACATTGGTGAATGCGGACCTTATAGACATGCTCTGGGCCTGCTCCCACTTACAGTGCTACTTTCGGGTAGTGATGAGCCGCCTAACGCATTGTACTGACAGGGTTCTCTCCAATATGTGGGAGGTATGTATTCTGGGACCTTTAACTCAGGAGCAAGAAACACAAGGCAAAGTCTAGGTTCATTGACTTGGGTCTGCTGCTGGCCAAAAGACTGATCAACTACAACTAGCTTCACCTCAATCGGCGACAGATGCATAAACTTGATTCAATACCTAGATGAGCGCCTCTGTTTGGTGCGGGGGAGGTGGTGTGATATTAGTGTGAGCATAGTGGTTACTAGTACAATGTTTCAGATGTTTTAGTTTGGAATACTCAATTGTTTATGTCTGATATTGCAAACTGTTGTCTCCTATACACATGCATCCACCTACATAAAATAGTATAAATGCCTTCAGCCTGTTACTGCTCAATAGCTGCTGCAGGTTAAATGTTTGATTCTAAAAGGCTGTAACTACTGTCGTCAGTACAGTTTTTCTTTTTTGTATATGGTTATCCTTGTCATCTCATAATGTACCACTGTTAGCCAGTATAGCTAATGTATTGTGCATTATGGCATTCTCGCAACAAAAAAGCAATACAAAGATTTAAACACAAAAAGAGGTCGGAGTATAGATTATCCCTCTGTGCAGACGATATCCAGCAGTGAGCTTCTTGTCACTACTGCAGCAGATTTTAAGAGTCCATGGGGAAACCTCAAGCCTGATTGTAAACCGGCATAAATCCATCTACATACAGGTGCGAGGTGAAACACTGCAATGCCTTCTCTGTGCCCCTCTTCAGACAACAGAGGATCACTTTCAATACCTGGTTACAGCAATGACCCTGGACCAGCATACATCTTGGATTTAAATGTTGCCTCTGTGATACAAAGCATTTGCAGGAATATGGATGCATGATTCTCCTTGGCCATCTCTAAGAAGGGAAGGGTGGCCTTATACAAAACAATTGCATTACAGTATTTTCTCAAACTCCTGCAGAATTACCCTTTCATCCTCCTCTTGACTTTCTTTCCTTACTTACAGGCCATGTGAAGGCAAGTAAGATCTGCAATTATACAGGAACGGGGATGGAAGCACACTGCTTCACCTCCCAGCAATGTTCGCCCCTGGCATTGTGGTAAATGCAGTTTCGGTTACTTGCTTGCTTCAAGAGTGTTCGAGTGTTTCGCCACAGTTGGCGCAGATAGTGCTGATCACTAGACTTGTGTTTCTGGTTCTTTATCCGTCATCAGTAGAGTTTACAGTGTTTGAAATTTGGGGTTTGCGGAGTAGGCTGCCAACATCTTTCTCAGGTCAGGTACCTCTCACAGGCATGTGGGTGCTTCATCCACAAGCTCGTCAGCTCAATGACTCAGTGGAGGATGGAGAATGCGAGGGGCGAACCTTGCCTGAGAGGTCAGCGGTGTGCTCCCACATCCTGTTGTCTATTTAAAGTACTCCTGTGAGTCACAGAGCTGACGAGCTTGTGGATGAAGCACCTGCGCGCCAGTGAGAGGTACCGGACCTGATATAATGTTTGGCAGCCTAGTCAGCAAACCCAAAAAAATACAAGACTGTATTCTCTACTGATGACTGTTAATAAACCAGAAACACGTGTCTAGAGATCAGCACTATCTGCGCCAACCTTGGCGAAATACTCAAAAATATCGGAGCGAGCTACAAGACACTACATTTTCCAGAAGGCCAGGGGCGAACCTTGCCTGAGAGGTCAGCGGTGTGGTCCCACATCCTGTTGTCTATTTAAAGTACTCCTGTGAGTCATTGAGCTGACAAGCTCGTGGATGAAGCACCTGTGCGCCAGTGAGAGGTACCGGACCGGATATAATGTTTGGCAGCCTAATCAGCAAACCCCAAAATACAAGACTGTATTCTTTACTGATGACGGTTAATAAACCAGAAACACGTGTCTAGAGATCAGCACTATCTGCGCCAACCTTGTCAAAATACTCAAAAATATTGGAGCGAGCTACAAGAGACTGCATTTCCCAGAATGCCAGGGGC
Organism: Lissotriton vulgaris; assembly: GCF_964263255.1. Taxonomy (NCBI): domain Eukaryota; kingdom Metazoa; phylum Chordata; class Amphibia; order Caudata; family Salamandridae; genus Lissotriton; species Lissotriton vulgaris. Next base: position 43,825,074 of record NC_141686.1, on the reverse strand, counting down.
GAACTTTCCTCAGAGGTCAGCGGTGTGCTCCCACATCCTGTTGTGGATCTGAGATTATGGTTACCCCCACTTTTTGCTTGGTGTCAGTATGTTTTGATCTAGTCTGACTGGGATCCTGCTAATCAAGACTCCAGTCACTGAGCTTTATTCCTAAATTTACCATGGTAACTACTTTTTCACATCCACAATTGGCTACTGGTGTACCCTTGTAAGTCCCTAGTATATGGTACTAAGGTACCTAGGGGATGGGTGCACCAGGGGTCTATGCTCATGACGGAGCCGCTCCGTCATGAGCCTCGGTTGAGCTGTGCTCATGACGGAGCGGTTCCGTCATGGCCCGCTCGGCGCGCCGGCGCAGCGCGAATTCCGCGCCTTCGCTGGACGTTCCATTGAGCGGGCGGGGCCATGACGGAACCGCTCCGTCATGAGCACAGCTCAACCGCGGCTCGTGACGGAGCGACTCCGTCACAAGCATGCGAGCGCCGTTCTGCCCCCCCGCCCCCTTAGCGCTGTGGCAGAATTCCCGCCGCAGCGAAGGGGTTAAAGAGTCCACTTAAACTGTGACTACCGGCCTGCCACTGCAGCCTGTGTGAGTTGATGTGTACACCTCTAATGACAGTTATAAGTTTCCTTATATCTGTGGTCACTACACTTAAAACCTATAAGTCACCCCTAAGGCAGGCTCAGTAGTCCTGAGGTCAAGGTCCGTGGTTATAAGTGTCAGGGTGCCCCTGCATGAGCAGGACACCCCTACAAATCCCAGTCGATCCTCCAGGCTTTGTAAGTGCAGTCAGCTATTTTAATACATATAGTGGACATCAGTCATTACGAGATGTCTAACTATATAGCAGCTGCACCGAACCCGGTCATGTTTGGTATGAAACATGTTGGAATCATAATCCAAGACTGATTCCAGTGTTTTGAAGTATGATCCCATGTACTGGGGGACTCCCTTGGGGTACCAACCTGTATTCCTGGTAACAGCCTTTCAGGGGCTGACAGCAAGCTAGTGCTGATGCAGACCACAGACACGATTCTGACCTCCTGCTGCTGAGCCAAGCTCGAGCAGGGGAAGGTAGAACAATAGGTTTTCTGTCGCATGGAGGCGTGACCACCTGCCCCAACAGGACTTAGTGTATTGGGTGGGGGTGCTTGCCAGCGCCACAAGACTGCTTTGAAGGGCACATTTGGTGCCATCCTTGCATACTCCAATTGGAGCCAGTTCAGGGAGCCCTTGACTCCCATTCCTGTGCGAAATTGGACACAGAAAATGGGAGTATTCTCCCCTCAGTCCAGCCCCTCCTCTAGGAGGGACCCCTGAGTTGCCTTAACCCTTTCCTTAGGGTACTTAAGGGCTTACTTGTGGGTGGGTTTTTAGATTCATTGTGAGACAAGACTGAAACCATGTCACTCTTTGACCGTCTGGACACCTGGAACTGAGACTGCACCAAGGAAGACTCCTGTTGCATCTGGTCTCGCTGTTCTGCAAGTCTTCTTCGTCTGTGTCCAAGCTTCTTCCAGGTTCTTCACTAGACCTGTGGGCATCAGGGACACCTGAAGTATTCTCCCTTGGAGTGAAGGAGTCACTCCCATGCATATGCAGGCACAGCAACGAAGCTGACTGGTCTGCTGCTCCTGACTTCATACAGACTTCCTGAGGTTCAACAACACAGGTGGTGATTCTGCAACTCCCTCGAGGCCTGACCTGTCCTCTCTGCAATTTTGAGGACAGTATCCCTCGTTGGAACTACAACCCTGTGCACGGCGTTGAATTGCTGTTGCCAAGGCTTGTTGGCTCTGCACTCCAGAGCTCTTCAGGCAACGTGAAGCTCCAGCCTTTAGCATTTGTTTCCTCCAAGCTCAGTGCCCTTGCTGCATCAACTGCACCATTGGCCTTTGTTCCTGGGAAGCTGCTCAAGGTCCTCTTGCGACTCCTGTGCCGTTGGGTCCTCCTGAGTGTCTTCTCCTGATTCAGGGGGCTACCCTGCTTGCTCAGGCATGCTCTGACTCTCCTGAATTTGGGGAGTCCCTTGGATCTTGCTGGTACCAACATTGCTTCTTTTTTGTTCCCCACGCCAGTTGTGGCTAGCAAAGCTTGTTGGTGCTCCGCCACACACGGCCACCTAGTCACCGACATCTGATGTGGGACAGCTCGTGCATGGCCCCTGGTCTTCCTTAGCATCGCCTGGTTCTCACAGTTGCAGCGAAAACGTCACCTTCGACCTTCCTAAACCTCCCGACATCAGTGGGCATTGCTCTTCCGTGCCTCCTGGTCACCCCTGAGTGGTATAGACTCTGAACCCTCTCTGCTTGCCAATTCTTAACTTCCAGAACCCACCGTTCTTCTTCTCCCTCTTCTTCAGAGGCATTTTCTTCCAAATCTTCCATTGTCATCTAAGGAGGTTTCTGATTTCTTTTCACCCTTGCACCTGGCTTCCGTGGGGTAGGTAATCTGGTTCCCAGGGCATCCACAGGTGGGGTGGCTCTCCAAATTTCCGTTTATCAAGGGAATTCTTTGGGGTCCTCTGGGAAGGGTCCTTCTTCTACACCCTTTTCTGGTTCAGATGAGCATTGGCATCATAACCCGGCATTCGGTTCATCCCTCAGGGCCAGTTCTGCTTACCAAAAGTGGCCCACTAGGCACTTGCATTTCATGCCCTGCTCCACACCAACGAGCTGGGCTTCTTACCCATTTAAAGTTTGAGAATAGGTTGAGATCGGTTCGGCCCAAAGAACTCTAATCATTCGCTTTACTAGATAAAACTTGGGGCTTCAAGCGCCAGCTACCCTGAGGTAAACTTTGGAGGGAAACAGCTACTAGATGGTTCAATTAGTCTTTTGCCCCTATATCCAGGTTGGACAACCGATTTGCACGTCAGGACTGTTACGGACCTCCAACAGAGTTTCCTCTGATTCAGCTTGCCCATCATCATCATTCGGATCCTATCATGCACACCCATGCTCCACTTCCCCAACGGAGCGGGCAAGAAGGGACGGTGGTGCACTCACCTTCATTGCGCCACAGGGTTTCACTCGCCATCTGACTCGCGCACATGTTAAAATCCTTGGTCTGTATTTCAAGACAGGCCGGTGGGTAACCAATATCACCGCAGAACCCTAGCGCCCGGCATGGGCCTCCCCGCCCAGCGGTATGACGCCGTCGAGGTGCACTGAGCACAACCCGTCCCAGTCGACAGAGCAGGAGGCCCCGTCCACCTTCCCCGCCCCGGCGCGCCTTCAGGAGCGGTTGTTGGGGGGTGGTGTGGAGGCGGTCGAATCTCCCTCGGCCTGTGGACACGGCGAAGATGCTGTCAGAGGAACCATAACCCACATAGAGCCACCCCGAAGCCTTCCCAGTTGACCCGGAGCCAGTCGTGGTGCACCGCCGTGGAGGAAATGCACCCAGCAGGGGCCGGTAGCGCCCTGGCGGTGGTCCCATGGAAGGGGTCTGCCCTCCCGTGACACCGACCTTCCTGCCTTGTTGAATCCTCCAGGCGGACTGCACAGACCTCACCCGTTTACCTCTCAACGGTTTCACACCCTTTTGAACTTGCTCTTCAAAGTTATTTTCAACTTTCCCTTACGGTGCTTGTTGGCTATCAGTCTTGCATCCGTATTTAGCCTAAGATGGAGTTTACAACCCGCTTTTGGCTGCATTCTCAAGCAATCCAACTACGAGAAGTTCCGACCCCAGACCGCCGGGGGTACTACCGGCCAAACAACGTACATGAGGCGAGCCTCGATCGGAAGGACTTGGGCCCCATGAGCCACACCGGGGAGTCTGTCTTCTGTATGCTACATTTTCCGCGCCCGACGCCTGGCGGGGATTCAGCACGGGGCTCTTCACTTTTCTCTCACGATTACTGAGCCAGCCTCCTACACCATTGTAACTAGATACCTCTTTTTTTGGGAAGTAAACTCCCATGGCTCTCACACTCCAAATGCATCATACAACATTTGAAGGAGGGTTGGGGTGCCCTGGCTTATGCCTTTACAACTGAGGAAAAGAAACAATTGATGGATGATGGTGAACAATGCAAACATTCACCCCGAGTCACAAAGATCTTGGACCCAGCCATATCCAAATCAATCTTGACCCCGTTCCTCATGGGAACAGGCCAGCCCGAACTGCCAAGTCAGATCCTCCCTGGACCGGAAACAAGCATCCTGGGACTGGGTATCCTTCCCACTTACGGCGACAAAAGCAAAAGAAACAAATAATGGATGGAATGCTGAACAATACAACCTTTTGATAGATTTAGGCCCATATATCTGTACTGGGGTGAATGTATGACATTGTTCTGCATTCTGTCCATCAATTGTTCTTTTTGCATTTGTCACCCCGAGTTGGCCGGGTATGCAGAGTCGTTGGAGCCTTGTTCTCCATGCCACTGGAGTCAAGCTAGCCTGGCTAATGAGGGGTGAAACCCCGAACACGGTCCCAGGAAGCTTGTTTACAGTCCACGGACGACCTGGCCTGGCAGTTCGTGATGGACTGTTCACATATGGAGAAGGGTCAAGACTAGATTGCATATGGCTGAGTTCAAACTGGAATGGCAAGCACAGTAAAAAATACAATGGATTTAGGACCAGATCTCTGTACTGGGTTGAATGTATGACATTGTTCTGCATTCTGTCCATCAATTGATCTTTTTGCGTATGTCACCACGAGTGGGACGGGTAGGCCCAGATTTGGGTCCCGTGCTCTCCATGCCACTGGAGTCAAGCCAGCCTGGCTGATGAGGGGTGAAACCCCAAAACCGGTCCTAGGATGCTTGTTTCCAATCCATGGAGGACATAGCCTGGCAGTTCGGGCTAGACTGTTCCCATAGGGAGCAGGGCCAAGACTGATTTGCATATGGCTGGGGTCTACCTGGAATGGCATGAAAAGCAACAAAAAAAACAATGGATTTAGACCCAGATCTCTGTACGAGGTGAATAGTATGACATTGTTCTGCATTCTGTCCCTCAATTGTTCTTTTTGCATTTGCCACCCCGAGTGGGACGGGTATGCCCAGAGGTGGGTCCCGTGCTCTCCATTCCACTGGAGTCAAACTAGCCTGGCTCTTGAGTGGTGAAACCCCGAAACCGGTCCTAGGATGCTTGTTTCCAGTCCAGAGAGGACCTGGCCTGGCAGTTCGGGCTGGACTGTTCCCATAGGAAGCAGGGTCAAGACTGATTTGCATATGGCTGGGTGCAAACTGGAATGGCATGGGGAGCAAAAAAACAATGGACTTGGGCCCAGATCTCTGTACTGGGGTGAATGTATGACATTGTTCTGCATTCTGTCCATCAATTGTTGTTTTTGCACTGAGCAGCATAAAAGATCCCCATAGGAGACCGATTATTCTGGGACTGAGATGATACTCTAATGCACCTTGATATCAACACCATGAAGAATTATGGTACGCTGCATTTGCTACATAGGGGCCCTCCTCCCCTACTCCCTCCTGCAAATGAATGCTTCTCTTGCTATGTTGCAGTGAAGCACTGATAGCTAGGCAAACCGACAAACTTGACTCCTCTATGGTGGTGCATCATGTTACAAGGCTGGTAGGATTCGAACCCTGGGACATCATTGAGATAGCTTGCTGGGTAATGTGTGAGAAAATGACCGTACCAAATCTTTTAAACAACTCGCCCAAGACTAAGAACTGCACAGGTCCCAGTTTTTTTTTTTAGATATCTCCAACTACGTCATGCACTCTAAGTGCACAGGGTCAATCTAAAAGCTATTACAGAGTTTAACCTTTAGAGGCCAAATTAATATTGGAGCTCCTGAGACCGAAGGATATTTTCAGGCTGTATAGGTCCCTACTTTTCAATTGCCTAGGCAACTTGGGTAAGACAAGGGCAGCCTGGGGCTGTGACTTGAGTGAGCTGGATGACAAGGAATGGCTGGAGGCAACAGTGTCAGTGCAGGTCTGGCCACTCCCTCGAAACATCAGTTTAACTACTTGCACAGGACATACTACAGTCCTGATTGGTTATGGAGAGTGGGGAGAGCCAGCAGCTCTGCGTATGTACAATATGCGACCATTTTAGCTACATTTTACCATGTAGTCTGGGACTGTCCAAGCAGCCAAACCTATCAGCGAAAGACACATAACATTTTTTGCCAGGATTATACACACGCCTACTATACCTGATCCGAAGGTCGCCCTTCTGGGTATAATGAATAGTTTGTCCTCCTCTATGGCGCAAAGGACTCTTGCTGGTCTTGGTTTCTTGTTGCCAAATGACATGTCACTGAAGCCAGGCAGAACCACCATCTACAGGTGAATAGCAGAGCGGCATGGATTACTGCAATGCCGCAGAACAGGAAGTATACAAGCAGACAGGTGAACCAAAGTGACAGCTGGTGTTATCCATCTTGAGATGCCTTGCTTGGATAGAGATTGGAGTTTACACAACTCACTCAAAGAGACAAAGAGTTGATCTGTACAGCTGAAAAGGCCTTTTTTAGGCTTTGGTGCATGGCCAGTCCCACTCACTACAATAAGAGATCCCTGCCTGTCTGGAGTGCATTTGTGCAGCGAAAAAGCATCTGCACTTATGTCAGTTCTAATGCTGAGTGGCGCACCATATTAATCAAGCTGCTTGGCATTTTTTTTTTTTTACAGAAACAAACTCTTACAGTTTGCTTGGAGTTTTCTCTGCGCTCTTCACACAATTCTTTCTTTTCCTGTCCAGGATTCACATGCCTTGAGCTTGGATGTAGTAAATCTTGAGACCCAGCATGGTTAACTACAGAAAATAAAGCAGCAATTACCGCTATCTCATGTGGTCTGGTACTTTTTGTAGTACATTTTTGCTGCTAACAATGCTCTAGCTTGAACGAGGATAGAGTGACACGCTCACAAGATATCCAGGTGTAAGAACCCTAAGGGACCTATCCACAAACTGCATTTTGTAGCACTTTTAGTAGTACTACAATAGTACTTCAAAAAGCTATTCATAAACCTCCAACTCTCTTTTCTATTGAGAGATCCTCACTCATGCAAGTTGACTACTTAGTAATAAATGTTAGAGGGCAAGGGGAGTGTCTGTTAAAAGGGGCAGAATTACTAAATGGGAGGGGCCTGAGGAGGTTTAGGAAAGATTGGAGAGAGATTTAGGGAGGAACATGATCCAACCCACAAAAGAGCAAGTCCACTGATCATCACAAACTGCACTTCTAAAGTTATGACAGACATACTGGGAGCCCAAACAGAAGTTAATTACTCCAGCTCAGAGTTGGAGTAAGTCCAGCACTACACATGGCTAACTACTGGTACTGCACGACCCTCCGATAGAAAATAATGGTTGTAGGGACTAAAACTAGCACCCCATAAGATATAAAGTTAAGTTAAATTATTTAAAATAGTTACAAATACAAATAAAGGCAGTTTATTTAATGTTTATCTAAAAATAAAACATTACTGATTTAATTAAAAACATTTAAAATACTGTTTTAAATTCATAAATTAATGTACAATGTACTTGTATAAAAATATAATTAGTTTTAATTGATTCTATACATCACTTTTAATCATTACAAATGCATATTAAAATATGTTGTTTCTACTTTAGGAATAAATTACATTTTTAATTTAAACTTCGGAAAATTATGTAATTTAATATATGTAAATGAACAATTTAATTAAAAATTAAGTTATTAGTGCTAATTCTTTTTTATTTTGTTCTACATTTAAAATACATATATGAAATAAATTGGTGGAAGGGCGGGCAGTGAGTAATCTGTAGTCAAACAGAGTATGCCCCAGAATGAGGGCTAAAAGAAAGAGGTAAGTAACTTGTTATTCTGATGGATACCTCTTATCGCAGATTCCTTACATTACAATCGATACCAAAGCAGTACCTCCCCTAGGAATTAGGGTCTATGGAGTGGGCTAAAATGTCTGGCAAACTGAGTGGGGAAATTGTCCTTTCCATCAGACCTGGCAGTCAAAGTAGAAGTGCTTTTTGTGCGTATGCACAAGTCTCCACACCGCAGCCTGGTAGCAGCTTTAGCCCTGGGACTCTCAGACTTTCTGGGTGCTGCTCCATGGCCAGTGCGAAACAGATCTTTTCCACACAATTTTCCATTTCTTTGAGCCGGAAAAAACCATAAAAGATTAATATTCTACTAGATGGTTCCTGGAACAATCAATATAAAAAAATCAAGGTCCTTTTGAGGTTCAAACAATATGTCTTGTAAAAAGGCAGAGTAGTGCAGAGGCACTGAAGGTGTCTAGAGTTCACTTATACGACAAGCTGATATAATCACAATGAGAAAGACATTTTTTAGAATAAAGAAAAGCAGCAAGCAACTATGCATGGCTATGAAGTGAATACACATAAGAAATGTCAAAATGAAATGTATGTCTCACTGAGGCATCACAAACGGATTGCATGAGCGTCAAACCTATCATAACCCGCATCACAACTAGTGATTTAAACAATGGTTGTTTGGGCACACCTAGAGGCTGAAAGACCCCACAAATATCCTTTTACAGTGTCCACTTCAAGATCTTGCTGGGCGAAAGACAGAAGAAACAAACATTGCTTCGCTTCACGGTTAATGGATTAGTGTTTCATGCACTACATCGGGAAACTAATTTGTTCTATCACCCAGATGGATTTTGTGGAAAAGCATCTGGTAGTAAGGATTGTAGGAGAGTAGGGTCTGCAATCCTATGATCACCCGGACTTTTTGCTTTTGTTTAACTGGTTTACGACTTTCTCGGGCTGTGGGCCTGCCAATCAGACCCACAGCCTAACTGTTCTCTCGCTAAATTGATATGTGTACCTTAGGTGCATTACCCAATTGGAACTGGGCCACCCTGTCAGACCCTGTAACTCAGGGCATCGGTGTACCCAGGGCCTACCAGGAGCTGAAGCATGTATTATGCCACCCCTGGATGGCCATCTAAATCTGACACAACTGGCTGCACGACAGCCGGGGCAACGTGGCGTACTCGCCCGTTGCTGTAGGTATAGTATCCCTATGCCTAACCTTAAAGTGGACACCCGAGTTCCTATCAGTCACTCCTATGGCAGGCCTTGACAATCCTGAAGGCAGAGTGCATGGAACTGTGTGAATTGGACTCCGGCACGAGCCGAGCCCGGTTGCAGCTTGCGGAACCAAGACCCAATGGCTGTTCCATGATAACGCGTCCCATATCGGTAACTTCGGTATCGCGTTATCAAGACATGTCGAGTAAGGTGTCATACGAATCGGGGTGCTGCCCTCTCACCATTCCTGGCGACGAGGTTAGCATTCCGCCCTTCTAGAGGGACACGACATGTACGTAACTGTGAACCCCGGTTAAAGTTAACTGAAGCCTCAGCTCCACAAAATGGACGCTGCCACCACAGACACAAGTCTGACCTCCTGCTGCTGGGAGTCCTTCCAGCGAGGAGAGCTTGGACAAAGGGTTTCCTGTCAAGGGCGGTGTTCGCACCGTCCCAGACAGGGTTTGTGTATTCTGGGTAGGTAGGGCTTTGCAAGAAGGTGACTGCGGAGTGGCACCCCGGTGCTCACTACGCATCTGCCAGCTAGAACCAGTTCCAGGGGCGCGCAGCCCCTGACCTGGGGAAAGTCCAGCAGGGGGGAGAGGGGTGTAACTACCCCCCTTCCTGGTCCCACCCTTAGGGCCGGACCTAGTCATGTACCCGCCCCTTTCTTTAGGATAAAGGCCGGAGCGGGGACCCTTCCAAATTAGACCATCTTTGAATCAAGAATACTTTCTACGAAAGGACTTCGAGACTCTTCTTAAGATTTCTCCCTTGTGGCTAAGGAGTAGTCACCCTGCATCCGCAGGCACCATCTAAGAACTCTGCGGTTTGCTGCAAGTCCTTCCTCAAGGATCCGACGGACCAGCTCGACGAGAACCGGCTTCCCTGGCACCTCTGACCTCTACCCACGTCGTCAGCTCAGCTGAGATCTGTGGGTGCGACGAGACCTCGAGGGACCGGCCATCATCAAAACCTGCACGCTTTCTTAACCAGCACGACCATCGAGGCAATTCTCTGGTGAGTGCTCTGGGGTCCGAGAAGCCCCGACCCTGAGCAGCTCCAGCATCGAAGTGCAGTCTCCCAGCATCTCCACGATCTGCGTGGGGCCCTTCTGCTCGCTGCTCAGCACGTTGTCTGGTCACTAGCCGCTGGCTTGTGTCCTTCTTTGACGACATCCGACAACCAACGTTGCTGGTCTGGTTGCTCCAGACTGGCCCTTGCTCCCTTTTTCGAGAGGAGCACTCCGGACCCTCCTGGTCCACTCAAGATGCCCTCTTAGGCCCACCACGTGGCCCTGAGATCTGCCAAGGCTTGTTGCCCCAATCCTGGGCCCAGCGACGCCGACAGCATCAACCTTCGCGGGACAGCTCGCACCTCCATCCTGGTCGCCGACAACGCCTCCTGGTCCGTGAGACTGCAGAGCCTAGCGTCGCCCACTCACCTAGTCGAGGTGACGGCCATCCGGTGCCTTCCTGGTACCCTCTGACTACTGGCTAGTAGTACGAACTTGGTCCCCTCTGCTTTCAGGTGTCAACAATCACTGATCCAGGCTTGGATCTCTACGAACTATTCATCACTGGTCGCCGGCCAGCAACTCCTTTTCTTCCGGCTCCTGGCTCGTCAGCGAAGACCCGACGCCTGTAAGACTTGTGCAGCCGCAGCCCTCGTGGCTAGGTAACTTCGGCATTCCGGTGCCTGCATAGCCTCCTTACTCTAGGGTCCCGCGTCCCTCGCTTCCGACTTGCCTTATCGGGTCCGCCCGAGACCACTAAACTTTCCGTACCATCGGGCACTTGTTTCTAATTGTGCACTTGAAGTATTCTCTAAGAGCTTTTGGTTCTGTGCTTAGTACCCTGTCCTCATAAAGAGTCCAGGGCTGTTGTGATTCTTAATAAATATACTGTTTATTTTCATAACACTTGTGTGGTGTCCTTTCACTTGGTGTTCAAGGGGTATGTGATGGTATTACAGCTGGCTTAACACGCCCTCTAGAGTTTAGCCCGAAGACTGCTCGTATCCACGCTACTAGGATAGCTGGTCTAAGGTTGACTTACAGCCAATCACCATAAGGGTCGTTGGAACGATACATAGTGGTCGCTAGAATAGCGAACGCTGCATATCGGGCCACCTTCTCACAAGGATGACATCTGTCACTTTGGTCGGCCACTTAAACTCAAAGGGCTTTGCTCAGTTGCTGAAGTGGTAGCCTGATTGCTGGACATAAGCTCATGCTAAAGAATTTGGGGTACCACACTGTCCGGGCTCAATCCTGGGCAATTAGGACAACTTGATCCTGTTCGTTCCTTATCTTATCAGAATTTGTGGAGGAAGACGTTGCACCAGGATTGCGTACAGGAGTCCGTTCTCATTCCAGCTGGAATGTGTCTCATAATAAGGATTCTTGCGGGAACTATAGTGTGCTAAACTACTGGCACTGCGTTTCTCATGGTGGTAAATAGATCTAGTCATGGTTCTCACCACTGAAGGAATATGCCCTGCGCTACCTTTGGATGCAGATGCTACTCATGATCTACCGGGAAATGTCTGCTCAGTTCATCCACTCCGCATTCTGAGACCCTGCCACGTAGGTGCCAACTTGAAAGATGTGCTGCTGTTCCAGCCACATCTAGAAATGCAAAGCCCCTGTCAGAAAGTTTTACTTGAGGAGGAGCTACGACGGCAAACAAGATGGCAGCTTAAGTTCCCGGCTCCGCCGACCTCCGTACTCCGCTACAAGATCCTGCACAATATCCTGATCTTACGCCCAGCCTCTGCTTGGATGAAGTGTTCCTCATTCCGATGGTGAAATCCCCAAATTTTTATCAGCTGATTTCACGAACTTACACCGAGTTGAAGATCGTGGCCTGCTCCAGCGGTGAAGCCGGGGCCTCGAGTATCTGCAAGGCCAGGCTGCAGTGGAACAACATCGGTTGAGAGACCCTGGCAGGGTCCGGTCAACCGTAGTGGGGACTTCGTCTACGCCCGAATTTGGTGGCGATTGTTTTTCTTTCCCAGCGTTGAGAGAGAGGTGACCTGCTGTTGCTGATTGTGGGTGGGGATACCCGTCCCGCGGACCCGGTATAGATTCCTGCCGGGGTTCAGCGGGTCGGGACCCCGGCCTGCTGTGTTGCACCGGATTAACGCGGCTGTGGATAACGACGGGTTGCCGTCCACGCATGCCCTTTCGTGATCCTGTTCGTTCCCCCCGAAAAGGCCAAATTCACCCGGGGAGTTAATTGTGACTGGTACTGATCTTGATACCATGATCGAACGGCGTCTGGGCTAACGCTGAGGTCCATATTGGCAGAACTTCGGGCGTTTCACTCGCAAGTGGATGTGTTATACACTAAAATGGATACATGCCTAACTGAGATTCTGCTCGAGGTACCGGACCCTGCCCCACGGTTGAACCAGGAAGTCACAGCTATTCCAGCCGTGGCCATTTTGACTTTGTGCGAGCACCCCGTGAGGCAAGCAACATCGGGACAGTCCAGTTAAGAGAGGGGAACTTTCTGCGCTTTAAGTTCTTCTGGAGTTACTAGCTACGGGTGGCAATGGATTGACTTTCGATGACTTCCCTCTCATCTATGACTCGTTTGTGTGTTCATGGGTTTTGTTGGGGAGGGTTCGTTTGCTGGTTCGAAAGGGTCAAGGTTGAGTCAATTGAATCGGGATGGTTTGGAACTACTGTTATAGACGCTTGAACTGTATCTGTTTTTTTAAGAGGCTGGGCGGTGTATCACGGTGCCCCCTATTGTCTTTTGAAAGAGTAGCTATACATCCGTCTTTTGCGACAGGGGGTATCTGTTTTTGGCGGGGGAGCCGAGGGGCCGGGATCATCGTACGACTATGCCCTCCTCCATTCTTCTTCTTTGTTCCTTTAGGGTTTAGGTTAATGGTGCGACAGGCACGCTGCTAGTGGGGATAGGCTATAGCCATTGGCAGGGGTGCAGGGTGGGGGGTTATTTTGCCTTTTTTATTTTCTATGGCCTTTTTCTTCCTTCCCTTTATTCCCTTAGGATCAGTATGGTTTGTGTCTTATTTTGATTTCATTGTGATCTGGAATTTAGTGCCTATGCTTTTTACGTTAGTCGACCTTCGGGGTGGGCAGGCCCTGAGAACTGGCGTTCACGAAAACGTATATTGGTTTGTTGTTGTCTATTTTGATGCATACGCATTAACGCCAGAGTCCCACGAATGGCTGTTTCTATATGCATATCCTGTTTCCTTGGCCTGTCCCCCGTATCCTATTGTTAGATTGTATGGCACCAGATCCGCTCATTTAAATAATATAAAATGAAACCTTTATTATATCCTGTGATATATCAATGCGTTCTAATACAAGATCCATCCTGAATCGCTGCCGGACCTCAGGGTTGTCGGCTGAGGAGCTGTGTTGTGTAATGATAAATCGGGTTTTACTTCTGTTTAGCGGCCGGCCCCTACGGTTGTAGGCCCATACTTGTACTTTCTGAATGCTGCAATAAAGGTTTTAAAAAAAAAAAAAAGAAAGTCTTACTTGAAGTTTCCCAGAAACCTCACAGGAACCGAATGGCAAACTTTTCCCAATACCTCTCCGAGCCTTCCTCCACGCACCAAAAGAAACTCTAGTTGCATGAAAGAACTCCCAGGGAGGAAAGGGGATGAGACAGAGAAGAGACTGCTGGTCTTCAATCCAGTGTCTTCAACAGCTACCTTCTGCTAGTTCTTTTGGGCGCTGCTCACATTGGAATATATAAACAGAATTAACAACTACTATTCTCTTAAGTGAATATCTCTGAACATGCTCTCTCGCTCTCTCTCTCTCTCTCTCTCTCTAGAAACTACTACCTACCCTTTACAAGACCAAGCTATAGCCTCTCTTCTATTAGGATATAGTTGCCTTATGTTTTGTTGAGTAGTTATGTTGTAATATATCCTGCAAATTAACAAACAATTACTGTGGGTTTTTAACTGTTCTATCTTTCTCTAGAAAATACTTCTTTTCTTACTGCTGGTTTAATCTTAAAATGTTAACCTTTTTTGTCTTTTCTTTTTAATTTCTTGCACTATGAAAATAATTGCGCAGACTTCTACAGGAAGGTAAGTATAGTCCTTAATTTCTAGTATTTGTTCACCATTTACATGTTTCTAAGAAGAAGTCTTTATCTAAACGTTTATTTATTTAAATTTCCCCTCTAGGTACTTGCGTGACAGGATTAAGCAGGAGACTTGAAGAGGAGAAAACTATGGAGGTCTGGAAGCCGACTTCGAGATGACTTCTTTCAAGACTGTTCTTCGGGAAACCGACGCATAGATAACAAACTACCGACGGTAAGAATTCAGAAAATAATGCCTTGCTACACTCTAAACTACCACGAACGCAGTTAGAAATCTTCCTATTCCCTCAACGGACTTGGTGAAGTGCATGCCACTCAGAGCCAGCGTGACCCTCAGCTCAGCTCTGCTCTGGAGTCTCGCGCAAATCACCGGAAGGCTGCAGCGCTAAACGGACTGTGGCTTGGATGCCGAGGCGGATGGCAGCGTGAGCACCAAGCTTCACTTGTGAACCCCGCAATTATCCTGTTAATCGACCCCCTGGACCCTCCCGAGCAGCCACGGGGGACATGAATGCGAAGGGTAGTTGCCCTGGAGGAAATGAGTGACTTTGGATGACAAATCCGGAGATACGGAGTGATTTTCGACTCCGTGCCAACCGAGGATAGAAGATCTAAGATGGCGGCGTTGCCCTCGTAGGCGCCCACTGAACTAGTGGAGTGGGGAGCGAAGGTGCTGGCCTAGAGGGTGCGGCGGATCTCTTCAAGGACCGACCAGGAGCATGCGATAACTGGAGAGAGTGCTAGCGAGATCACTGGGTCTGCGACATCCGGAAGCCTGAGGTGCCGGAACGGTGGGGCCTACGATCGACGGACCGGGCGACCATTTTGAGTGCCAGCTACGCACTAACTTATCCTGCGTCCCGAACGGCTGTGGAGAGCCCTGGAGGTCGCTGATATGGGCAAACCCAGAGGGAGAAAAGATGGGGACGCGCCCCCCTCCGATGCAGAGGGCCCAGCCCGAGACGAACAAGACGCATCCGGGCCACCGCAAGACCAGGGCCTGCAACTACAGCTTGATAAAATCCTGACCGCCATATCGGAATCCCGCACTGCTTTACAACAGGACATTGCGCAGGTAGAAACTGGCCTGGACCTACTACGGGCAGATCACTCGAAGTTGGCAGACAGGGTGAAACAGACAGAGGTCAAGATTCAGGAGATCGAACCTGCTCAAGTCACACTAACCAAAGGCATGGCGATTGTACTGGAACGGATCGCAGTGCTGGAAAAGCCTGCGGAGGATGAGGAAGGGAGGAATAGACGGAACAATATCCGAGTGGTGGGCTTGCCGGAAAAGATTGGGGTATCAGACATGGTGCATTACTTGGAAACCTGGCTGCGAACAGTGGTGGCCCCGGAGGGCTTATCGTCCTTCTACACCCTGGAGTGTGCGCATCGAGTCCCCGCTAGACCACCGCAGCAGGGGCGCCCGCCTCGGCCTGTGGTGGTGCGCCTGTTGCACTTTAGGGACAGGGACTTGCTGCTACGGAAGGCCCGGGAGGATGGCCCATTCTTGATAGACAACAGCAGAGTCACTCTGTTCCCAGATTACTCAATTGAAACGCAGCGGCTCCGTATGTCCTTCCAATCCATCAAGAAGGAACTCCGCGCGGAGGGGATTCAGTATTCCTTGCTATTCCCGGCCAAACTGCGCATTGCTTTGGAAGGAAAAACTCATTTCTACGAAACTCCTGAGGAAGCATGGACCTGGCTGGAATCTTATAGGGCAGGTCCGATGGACAGATAGCCGAAGCACGAGAACTGGCTAGAGATTCTATGCCCCGTCGATCCCGGCACTGCAGGAAGGACCTGCAAAGACTATCAACCTCGCAGACTGAGCTGGAGCGCAGGGGAGCACTGCAGGCGGTATCGGAGCTCCCCGGGGACTTGTTGCAATCTTCCCCAAAAGGATCGGACTTGGACTCTGAGAAGGGGCAATCGGAGGCGGACTCGACTGCATCGGACAGTGTACATTTGCCACTGGTTACTCCCGGGACGGCGGATGGCCTGTTAGATGAGTAGACTTGATAACGCTAGCGTGATGTGGGGAGATTAGCTCTGATTAAGAATGGCACGGGGCTCGGCAGTACCTCTCAAGAACAGCTGGATGCGCGATACGATGGGATTCCATAATAACTTGTTATATGAGTTACTGAGTGGGGGGGCATGGAGGGGGGGGGGGGTGTTTCGTTTCAGGGGGATTCTGAGCTGGAAAGAGGGCGATGTGTTGATTTGCTACTGAATATTTGCTAGGCTCTATCCAGCCCCACCGGATGGTCCTAGTTTAGTTGCCTTAGCCTAGTTGAGGGAATTGTTGGGTTGGTTTGGATGGGATTCACTATGTTGGTGCCTGTTCTGGGGGGGGAGGGGGACGTACTGGGTAGGGTCGGACTGTTGGGGGAAGGGATTGTTCTGGTTTCAGGGATGAGCCTGCCGGCGCGGCAGCAGAGGAAGGAGGAGTGTTGGGGGGATTTCACACCTATACCATGGGACCATTGCCTGACGTGAAATGTGTGACTGGGAATGTGCGGGGACTACACTCAATGCAGCGGAGGTATAAGGTCCACTCCTATTTAGTTAGAAGGGGTGCGCAGATAGCGTTCCTGCAAGAAACACATCTGACCAAGACAGGGGGGGAGCACTGCAGTGAAGATGGCGAGGGCAACTTTACCACACTACCTATTCTGCTTTTGCGCGAGGGGTCTTGATTTGGGTAAGAGCGGGGGTCCCGTTTCAGATGACTGCACAGTTGGTTGACCCAGAAGGACGATATGTGGTGGTTGAAGGCCGCCTGAACGGACGGGAGGTAACCCTTTGTAGTATCCATGCCCCCAATGTGGAACAGATACCGTTCTTTGAGCGCTTGTTTGACGCTCTGGCGGGCTATTTTAGAAGCAGGTGTTGCTAGGGGGAGACTTCAATTCTATTACGGATGTGGACATGGATAGATCGCACCCGCCGTTGCTTGGTGCTCCAATCCATAGATTGGCTAAATTTAGGGCTCAATGGCAAGATCATTGGGGGTTTGTGGACATTTGGAGAGCACAGCACTTGGCTGAACGTGATTATTCCTTCTTCTCGGCGCTCCATGATCTGCACGTACGTCTCGATGCGATCTTGTGTAGTCCTGGTCTGGCTACTATGGCAGCTAGCTGCGAATATTTGACCTGCACGATCTCGGACCACAATCCCCTGTTGGTAGGATTTTGCTGGACTGAGCCGCGCCCGGCCATCCCGACCTGGAGACTGCGCCTGGAAATATTGGAGGATTCTGCCTTCCGTACGGAGCTGGGCATGGGTATTACACAATATTTTGTGGAAAACGAGGGCACAGCTGGAACGACTGCTTTGGAGTGGGATGCCTTTAAGGTGGTGACCCAGGGGTTCTGCATCGCCAAATGGGTGGGGGTGCGGAAACAGATATTGCAGGATGTTGAGGCTGCGGAGAGAGCCCTCAGGGAGGCTGAACGCGCCTTTTCGGTTAACTCTGATGAGCGCGACGTGGTCCAAACTAGGAAGGAAGCGGTGGCGGTTGTAGTGGAGCGCCGAAGGTCTTTTGACCATAGAGCATATCTGACCCGTGCGCATGCTGAGAGAGATAAGGTTAGCACGTTATTGGCGTGGCTGGCTAATCCTATACCTAGATGCATCCCGGTCTTAGCTTTGGCGTCTTCATCGGGGGACCTAGTCTATACGCAACATCAAATTAATGATCGGTTCCGTTCTTTCTATGCCGACTTATACACGAGTCGTGCGGAGACTGACATCTAAGCGTTTCTGACGGATCTGGAACTGCCTATGATAGAGGAGGAGCAGGCAGACTCCCTAGGACGGGATATCTCGCTTGCTGAAATCCGCTGTGCGATCAAACAACTGGTGCGGAATAAGACCCCAGGAGGCGACGGGCTGCCCGTGGAGTTTTACTCGACTTATATTGACGAGCTAGCTCCTAGACTGCTTTCGATGTATGGCGATGTATGTAAGGCCAGATCGCTGGGGGTGTTGCCAGCGTCCACTAGGGAGGCGATTATCGTTCCCCTCCTCAAACCTGGGAAGGATCCCACAGATCCAGCGGCGTATCTTCCTTTGTCAATGCTCACACACGGATTATAAGATCCTAAGTCGGGTGCTAGCTACTCGGCTCCTTCCTTTTATGACACATCTGGTTCACATCTGGTTCACCCCGATCAAGCTGGGCTTATCCCTACCCGTAACACTGCTGGCAGTATTCGCAGGCTTATAAGAGTGCTGGGGGGTGAGCGTGGCGATGCTAACCAGGCAGTGGCCCTCTCTGTGGACATTGCGAAAGCATTTGATAGCTCTGAATGGCCATATTTGTTTTCGGTTATGAGGGCGCTGGACAGAAATATTGTATACTGCTGCGAGTGCTAGAATAAAGGTAGGCCGGGTCATTTCCGCTTCGTGCTCAGTGGGTCGATGCACCAGGCAGGGCTGCCCGCTCTCTCCGTTGCTGTTTGCTCTGGCTATGGAACCGTTGGTGGCATATGCTAGAAAGGGGAGTGCATACCGGGGAATACAGCTTTGTGGGTGGATGCATTATATCTCACTGTACGCGGGCGACCAGGTGCTCTTCTTGAACGACGCAAATGAGGCATTGACAGGAGCGCGGGAGCTGCTCGGCCGCTTCGGAGAGGTCTCGGGCCTGCGAGTCAATTGGGCAAGGACTTGCGTGTTTCCAATAACTGGAGCTCGCGGCCCGCCTCTGCATTTGCCCGATGTGACGTGGGAACCCCGGTGCCTCCCCTATCTGGGGACGCACATTTACCATACGCAGGACGATCTGCTTGAGGGTAACATTGGTAGGGCTTAAGGGCAGCATGCACTTCTGGAGTACACTTCCACTTTCGGTGGCAGGACGGGTGGCACTATTGAAGATGGTGGCGCTCAAACGATTGCTGTATTTCTTCCGCACCCTGCCCATACGAATACCTGTCACATTGTTTCGTCAGCTCCGATCCGCGATGAGTGGCTTCATCTGGGGGACGGGGAGGGGCCGAGTGGCATTAGACACGGTAATGCGGCCTAGGGCAGAGGGGGGCCTCGCTGTCCCTGTCTTTGAATTGTACTATTTAGCGGCGCAGGTCCAGTGCTTCACACAGGCGGTGGCGCAGGAATTCCATGGCACGGAGCTCTGAATTTGCTCCGGATGTGCCGCGACATGTCTTGTCATTTGTGGTATTGCAGCAAAGGTTGAGAGCTGATGAACTGTCGATTGAAGAAGGTGCGCTACGGCACTGTTGGAAACGCTATCACAACTGAATAGGGGTACAAAGACCTTATGCTCCAAAGACACCGCTGGGAATGTGCACGGTTCTGCCACACGGGGGGATTGGTCACTCTTAGCGGAGTGGGAGATGCTCGGATTGCAGATGGTTGGGGACCTATTTGCTACTATTACCTTACGGTGCTTTGCAGGAGACTTTCGGACTCCCAAGGAGGCATTTCCTAATTCATACAGCCCTAGTTACCGTCATTCAGAAACACTGGGGGGAGGGCCTATCAGAGCCTCCAGTAAGTGCAGCCTGTCAATACGTAGTGATGGCAGCGGGCACCTTCAAGGCAGTAACTTGTCTATATAGACGCATGCTGGGGGAAGGGCTGACTGCATTGCAGAGGCTGCAGGCGCAGTGGGGGGGCGGATATAGGCAGGGAGATCCCGGACTCAGCCTGGTCACATGTGTTGAGGAGAGCATGGAAATGTACTAGGAATGCTAGATTCCAGTTAATTAAATTTTACATTCTACACAGAGCATACCTAACAACGGAAAAGATTAATCTGTATTTCCACACAGACTCTGCGCAGTGCCCCAGATGTAGACTGAGAAATGCAGATTTAGTGCACATGCTTTGGGATTGCCCACAGCTAGGTACCTATTGGGAGGAGGTCCTCACTTTGCTCTGCAAGACGACGGAAAGACAGATTGACCTGGAAAAAGGGGCCTGTCTCTTGCATTGGTTTCCACACACAAGCAAAACAAAGGTGACAAACAAGTTTTTGGACTTGGGGCTGCTGTTTGCCAAACGTGAAATTACGTCTCATTGGAAAGATAAGGTGGGGCCAAGCTATCTTAGATGGAGGGCAGAGATGCTTAGGTGGGCCAGCAGTGACGGTGCGGTGCGATTGCAACAGGCTCATAGGTCTCACAATGAGAGGGCCTTGGAAGCAGCTCGGGCGTGGGAGGCATTGATGGCGGATTTGAGGAAAGAGAATGAGGATACTGATTCAGAGACGAATGATATGACTGTGGAGGGGGACTAGGGGGCCACACACGTAGCTGATTGAGTTAGGAACAATGTTATGATTCCCCTTTTCCGTAATTGGTCACTCTGAACTATGTGGACGCCCTGACGGTGTCAACAAACGATTCCCTGATACAAATAGTTCCTCGTTATGGCTTCAATTACTGTCTTAGTCCACGTCGGCAGGAGGGAGGGTTGGGAGGGTTCCAGGGTGGGAGGTAGGCAGGTTGTTGCATGGAATATTCTGCTCAGAACACTTGTTATTTCATATTCCGTGAAGTGCTAGAAGTTATATTGATGATTATATTGGTCGCTCGAGACGTATACTCTAGCTGAGTACTCCTGGATAATGGACTTGAATGGATCGTAACTGATCAGCTATACAAGACACTTATGATTCTTGATTCCGTGCTGAACCGTATATGGTTGTTGATGTTGAAGAAAATAATAGAGATTCATAAAAAAAGGCTGCAACGCCACCATTTTGAGAAAGTGCCTCCTAACCAAGGCAGACCAACTTCCGTGCCTTTGAGATAAGGGAGAGATTGTGGCCCGACAGATTGTTTTCTTTGAGTATTTGTTTTCCTGACAGCTCCTTGGCACATACCATATGAGCCTATCTGCTGTGCCTTATGCAGTATCACATGACGGTGGTGTTTTCCGTGAGAACTCGCAGCAGCCTCCGAATAATGGACAGCTAGAAAGCCTTCAGAGCCAAACAAATGCCTATAGCTACAGTTGGTTGATGTGGAGCTGGCCCTCTGCTGGAGACCACAGCCCTCTGATATAGCCCCCTCTCGGATCGCCCCCTCAACCCAGTAACGATGTGTCAGTCACCATTGTCAGCTCTGAGTGGTAAGTCAGCCACCACTGTATATCCTGAACCATCTCCTTCAAAATCTGGACGAGGTCGAAAGTAAGTATTGAAACTAGGCCTATTGTGATATCAGGTTCCATTGCAGGCCCTACATGTCCCACCTGGAATAGTTCACAAGGAGGATGTACAAGGCTAAGACGCCAAAAAGCCTAAGAGCCACCCTCACAAGGATCCAGGATAAAGCCTGAAGTATCAGGATCACAGCCCGAATATTAAACGCTTACCTAGGTGTGGAAAAAGCCTTGACCCTCACCGTATCCAGACCACCCCAATAAACGGGATCCTCTGTGAGGGAATCAGGTGGGACTTCAACTCGTTTATGGTGAACTCAATGATGTGTTGCTTTGTAAATCGTTTGACTAACTTCAGCAGCCAGTCGTCGATGTATGGGAATACAGGAAATCTCAACCACAAAAGATGGGCAAAGATCACCACTGACATTTTCATGATCACCCAAGAAGGTGGGGGTGATGCTCAAGGGTAGCGCTGCAAATTAAAAGTGTTCCTGAATGACCTTGATTTGCAGGTAACATTGTGAGACTGCAGGTTGCTATATAAAAATACACATACTACAAGTCCATGGACACCATTGAGTTTCCCAGCTCCACAGAAAACAAGGTCTGACTCAATATGAACATTTTAAATTTACCCTAACACAGGAAAGAATTCAGAATAAAAAATTCCACAGAGGGGAGACTGAGGTTCAGGACCTTCGCAGCCCTCCTCCCCACTATTGAGCCGGAGCCGGCGGCTTGGATCCAGTAAGGGCTCCTCCTGAACCCACAGGGCCTGAAGCTGGGCTGCTCAAATATGAGGCACATGGCCGCATAAAACTCGCGAAGTTGAGCAGGGCCACACCAGCTCCAGAAAACTCAGGGAAGCGGGGAGCCGACCTAAGCGCTGACTGAACTGTGAAGCCAGGACTCGAATGAGAAAGCTCCCTCGATTTGTTGGCCTACAGACAAGGAGAAGTCAAAATCTTCTTTGACTTCTTGCTATTGGTCTTACGATGGGACTTACCCCAGTGGCCCAACGACTTTGAGTGCGACGAAGATTTCAGACTACACAATCGCTCCCAGGACCTTCTTCTCGACCGTATCAAGATCCTCACCGCCTCACACATTTAGCCACCAGGATCTTGTGGGATCGCTCCCTCAAGGTTTGCTCCCTTAAGGCCTTCGGGTTCATCGTGTGACAATAAGAGAAGGGCTTTGGATGCTGGTCGCACTCCAGGCCCAAAAGGCATACAAGATGCAGGTCAGTTACTGACATCAGGTCCCGCAGGGAATATAAGCCAACCTTCCGAGATGACATCACTGGCACACCAGGAGAAGATCTAAAAAAAAAAACACTTAGACAAAAGTAGAAAAAGTTTAGGTAAAAAAGGACTATGGGGTAGCTATTTCCAAATCTGTGCTGACTGGTGTGGAAAGAAAAGAACTGACATTAGCGTGCATGGTTGGCCCCTATACAGGCACCGCACATGTCACTTCTGATAAAGTCACGTGGAGTCAATCGATACCACCTGTAGGCAACAAGGTGCCAAAATCTAACCAGAATGAAAGTCAGGAGTGCAGTGAGGAATCTGCAGTTAGATAGAGTATCCATGAGAAAGAGCGTTACAGAAGAAAATAAACTTTTTCTTCTGATGGGTACTTATAACAGCAGATTTCTCACTTTTAAAATAGGTACCACAGAGGGGCGTGACCTGGCGCCAGCCAATGTGGCAGCATAGTCAGAGAGCTCCGCGGCGACCCTCTCGCCCTCAGTAAAATCCGGCATTATCTAACTGACCCTCCACGAGGAAAAAACGACTGGGTGCCAGAGCTGGAGGAGGACTTCGAACCAATCTGAAGAGGAGCTGTTATCGGCACCCTGGGAGACCTGCAGGCACTGGGCCTGGGGGATCGAGGCATGGCCAGGAGGGAGGAGCCCCACGAGGGTCGGCAGCATTGGGAAAGGGACCCAAAGACGGGACCAGCTGGCGGCCGGCTGAAGACTGTGGCAGCCGCTGGCCCTTTTGTGATAGAAAACACGCTATTGGGCCATAAACAGCCAGAGACAGCTGAACTGGCTAACAAGGCCTGAGGCACGCACTGGGACTGAGCTGCGGCGGGGGCTCTGCGGACCCTTTTTTCACACAGACCCTCCATCTCCCCGGCGCATCCCCCTGTGGATGTACCAAACGGGGGTATCTGGAGGAGCGGGGAAAACAGGGGCGCATTGGGAGCTACATTTGAAGACTGGGCCTGCCGGCAGCCGGCAAAAAACAGTCTACCACGGACCCTGCAGGGAAAGTGGACATATCACCGAACCCCGAGCAACCGGAAACCACAGATCTGACTGGCAAGGCCTACGACAGCGACTAGGGCTGGGATGCGAAGGAGGGCCTGGTCCTGGTGCTCCGGCGGCGGCCGCAGGACACTGCTTAAGCGCAATAGGCCCGGAGTGAGGGGGGGGGGGGCGGGGGGGAATGGCATCTTCACAATATACATTCATTATCCCCTTCGGATCACCATCTCCCCCCCCCCCCCCCACCCAGATGGAACAAGCATTGGCATAGCCAATAGGTCTCACTTTTAGGACCTTATAAGTATTTAGTTACACAGCACAATATCCTTGGTGCAACCCACACCAACCGTTGCATGGCTAAACACTTATAAGGTCCCAAAGGCGAGACCTATTGGCTATGCCAATGTTGTTGAAATTGTCACAGTCTCTCTTGTTTCTGAGGATTTAGCCCTTGTGTCAATGAGAGAATCACGGCAGGTAGAGAACCTGTATTTTTATTCACAGTTGCTGTGACTTCAACACTCACATTCTTATATTATATACTAATTTGATTACCTACACATTTTTTTCTTTGCACTTAACCAACGTGTTTTCCATCCCTCCTATCTCTCCCACTGATTGCCGTTTAGAGCTCAGTGCTCTGCTGGTCTGCAATTTTTCTCCATTTAATTTTATACTTATCATTCATTAATATGCTTTATTACGTATTATATGCATTTTAATGGGGCCATCCAGCGTAAGTGAGAAGGCAGTTCTCTTTGCCCGGGCCTGCGCTGCTAACGATCGAAATAGGCATTCTAGAATATTTTTTTGATGAGGTCAGCTTTTGTCAACTTGTGCTTTGAGAGTCTAGTGAAATCATTCACTAAATGGTGCCTTTTATTCATTACCGCATGTAAAGCCCTCCGGTGCCTTGTTGGCTTTTCACACACTACATAAAAACCTACAGATAGAATTCAAGAAGAAATTTATTTTTTTCAGTGGAAAGGGCGCACAGAGCACTGATAGTGCAGCCGAAGCCGGGGGCCCCGCCGCGGCCATAATCGCATGGACACTTAATCTCTGGAACCGCAACATAATCCTGCAAACTGCATGAACGAAGGGCGACCTACACTATGAAAACGTGTCAATTTGATTCTTCCCGGATTTCACCCTTATGGTCCAGCGGCAACGTCGCACCTTTGATGAAGCCAAGGGAACTCTGCGAACAAAAGACCTCAAATACATGGTGCTATTCCCACCAAGCTAAGAGTCCAAGACAATGACAAATCATGGTATTTCACAACACCAGATGAAGTATGGGAATGGCTTGAAGAAGGGCAAAAAATCACCTGACAACGTCGCCAGGAACCGAGTCGAGGTCATGCAGACCAGGGACCCCCCTCCCCTTCAACCCCCTCTGCCCCGGAAGAAATCACAGCGATGAGACGGAAACAAGTACTATCTGCTGAGCTGGCGCCCAGGTGCTTACCAGCTTTGGGGGGAGCACTAAGGAGCCCCAAAAGGCAGAGGACGTTAGGGCGACAGTGCCCAGCTTGAGAGGTGAGAGGGGCACCACAGGCCCTAGCAGGTAACCAAGACTCTCCTGATGACCAGGGTGAGACACTGACTCCTTGCTCAAGAGTTGAACGTAACTGATGCAAAGAGGGCGGGAGGACGACTGCATATACACGAATGACGGAGCCAGCCAAACCCAAGTTGTTAACATGGTTCTAATGGGCAGTAGGCGCTCTGCAAATTGTGAAGGGGGGTAGTTCGAAACCTACAGTGCAGGGTAGAAGGAAGGGGGGTAATTACAAGGGGGAGAAGTTGACTAACTACAAGGGTATGTTTGTTAAATGTTGTTTTTGACTTACACAATGACCCATCATTGAAGGCGAGGCACATTGGGCGGCAACTAAGGGGCAGACGGTAGAGGTGGGTGAAGGGAACGAGAATCCAGACACTAAGCACCTGACCATAGCTAAAACATTGCAGCTCACGACCACACTGAAAGTCCTGACATGGAACGTAAATGGCCTGTGGGACAAAATTAAGTGGACTATGGTCCTGCAATACCTCCACAGACACTCCTCTGACCTGGTCCTTCTACAGGAGACACACTTGCGAGGTAATCAGTACCTGGCACTCAATAGATATGGATACACTCTCGTAGCCCACGCAGGCTTCACGTCAGGATTTCGGGGGGGAGGGGGTGATGGCGATCTTGGAAAAAACTCAGTGCCACTAATACAGGGCCACATCTGGCATGACCCATTGGACAGATTTGTGACTGACTGGTACATGGGAAAGGCAAACCCTCAATTTATGTTCAACATACATCCCACCAAAGTTGCATACAGAAACCTTTCCTGAGTTAAGCAAAACATTGATGGATATGCCCCCTGGAGTGCTCATAATGCGGTGATGTCACACGGCCTAAACAGGACTACAGCACCAGCCCGGGTAGGGGGGACGGAATCCCTGCAGGTGTTTGCGAAGGCAATGGGCATATATGACCTATGGAGGTTGCACAACCCGGCCAGTAGACAGTACAAGCATATTTCCGCTGTACACTGCAGCGGGTCGCGCTTGGACTATCTCTTCTCGCAATGCATGCACATGTGTCACTTTCACAGAACACAACACAAAGCCAGAGGCATTTCCGATCATTCACTAGTAGAAGACCTGCTTCAGGTCCCGACCAGAGACTACACCACACTGCCACATATAGCACCCTGGCACTTCCATAATGAACAAGTTACTTACCTTCAGTAACGATATATCTGTAAGAAACATTAGTTAGCGTTAGATTCCTTACCTTAGAATATCCCCAGGCGTCAGTCTGGATCCGGAAACTTTTGCGTAGCAGTACCCCTGCGCGTCGGTAGGCGTCGTCTGCAGGCGTCCCCTGCGGCTCTGCGTCCGTCGTCGGCGTCGTGCGCCGTGATGACATCGCTGGAGTATATAGACGCCGCCTCCGCGCGCTGACGTCAGTTCTTTGTACACAGCTTTTCCGCGCCAGAAAACGCAGAGCCATGAGAGAACCAACACTGGTGCCATTTGAAACTAGGGCCCTGAAAGGGATGTCCTTAACCCTAGGTATCAGTTCGCAGAACGGGGAGGATGGGTGGGTTCGGTAAGGAATCTAACACTAACTAATGTTTTTTACAGATATATCGTTACCGAAGGTAAGTAACTTGTTCATCTGAAAGAAACACGTTAGTGTTAGATTCCTTACCTTAGAATAGATACCCCAGCAATACCAACCCCGGTGGTGGGTCTGCGAACCAATACATTCCTACACCAGAAAGTCCTGGAGGACAGAACGGCCAAAGAAGCCATCCCTCCGGACTTGACTGTCCAGGCAGTAGTGCCTCGCAAAGGTGTGCAGCGAGGCCCACGTAGCCGCCTGGCAAATGTCCTGCAAAGGGACTCCCCGGCCCAGGGCAGTTGTAGCAGCTGTGGCCCGAGTGGAATGGGCCCTCAGCCCAACAGGAGGCTCCTTCCGAGCCAAAGAGTAGCACGCTTTGATGCACAGAACGACCCACCGAGAGATGGTTCGTTTACACACCGCCCGTCCCTTCTTCGCACCCACGTAGCCAACAAACAGTTGGTCATCCACCCGGAACTGGCGTGTGCGATCCATATAAAATGAAAGCGCACGTTTTGGGTCCAGACGATGGAGCCGCTCTTCATCCTTTGAAGGATGCGGAGGCGGGAAGAAGGAGGGGAGGGTAATGGACTGCCCGATGTGAAAAGCAGAAACTACTTTGGGCAGGAAAGAAGGTCTAGTCCTGAGAACCACCTTGTCAGGATGAATGGACAGGAAAGGAGGTTGGACAGAAAGGGCCTGGAGCTCACTCACTCTCCTGGCAGAGGTGATGGCAACCAGGAAAGCCGTCTTCAAAGTCAGGAGACGAAGAGGACAAGAATGAAGGGGCTCAAAGGGAGCACACATCAGAAAGGTAAGAACCAGGTTCAAGTCCCACTGAGGCATCACAAACGGAACAGGTGGATACATGTGTGTGATGCCCTTCAAGAATCTCGTTACAATCGGGGACTTGAACAAAGAAGGCTGATCAGGAAGCCTCAGAAAGGCTGAAAGGGCAGAAAGGTAGCCCTTGATAGTGCCCAGAGCAGAGCCCTGCTGGGCAAGAGAAAGAAGAAACAGAAGAACCTCGGAAAGAGGGGCAGAAAGAGGATCCACAGCCTTTGCTGTGCACCATGCCACAAATCTGTTCCACCGACAGGCGTATACCGACTTTGTGGAGGGACGCCTGGCTGCCAGAATTACGTCACAGACTTCAGGAGGCAAGTCAAATGGCCTCAACTGCCGCCGCTCAATCTCCAAGCATGGAGGTGGAGACTGGACAGGTGGAGGACCGTCCCCTGCTGCTGCGAAAGAAGGTCCTCCTGAAGGGGCAGGCGGATCGGGGGACCGACTGACATGCTGAGTAGCTCGGGATACCAGTACCTTCGAGCCCAGTCCGGAGCCACAAGGATAACTTGGGCCCGGTCGCGCCTGATCTTCTTCAGCACTCTGGGCAGAAGTGGTATAGGCGGAAAGGCGTATAACAGACCGCAACTCCACTCGCGCCGAAAGGCGTCGCCGTGCGAGTGCCGTCTTGGAAACTCCAACGCGCAGAACTGATGACATTGCGCGTTCTCTTCTGTGGCGAATAGATCTAACCAAGGCTCTCCCCATTGCAGAAAGATGCCTTGCGCCACGTCCGAGTTCAGACGCCATTCGTGATCCATCGAGCACCGACGGCTGAGTTCGTCCGCCCTGGCGTTCAGAGAACCCGCCAGGTGTTGAACCGTCAAAGTCACGCCCTGACGTTCCAGCCACTGCCAGAGGCGCAGAGCCTCCTGGCAAAGGGTCCACGACCCCACTCCGCCCTGTTTGTTGCAGTACCACATGGCGGTGGTGTTGTCGGTGAACACCTGCACTACACTCCCGTTGACAAAGGGGAGGAATGCCTTCAGTGCTAGACGAATCGCCCGCAGCTCCAACAGGTTGATATGGAGCCGGGACTCCGCCGGAGACCAGATGCCTCTGATCTCTGCCTCTCCCAAGTGGCCCCCCCAGCCCTGGAGGGACGCGTCCGTCACGACAACGTGCTCCGGTTGGGGAAGGGAGAGGGATCTGCCTCTGACCCAATCGCGGTCCGTAAGCCACCACTGCAGTTGTCTCGCAGTGCCCTCCGAGATCAAGACGTGGTCGGACAAGTTGCCCTGATGCTGGGCCCACTGAAACTTCAGGTCCCACTGCAGAGCCCGCATCCGCCACCGGGCGTGATGCACCAGAAGGATGCAGGAAGCCATCAGTCCCAGCAGCCGCAGCGTCAACCTGACCGAAACCCGGGATAGCGGCTGAAAGATGGGAATCAAAGCCTGTATATCCCGGACCCGCCGTTCCGGAGGATAAACCCGAAACTGCGCCGAGTCCAGAACCGCTCCGATGAAAAGGAGCTTTTGAGAGGGACACAGGTGTGATTTCGGCACATTGATGGAGAACCCCAGGTCGTGCAAGAGGTCTGCCGTCATCTGAAGGTGGTGGACGACTGTCTGGGGCGAGCCCGCCTTCAACAACCAGTCGTCTAGGTAGGGGAAGACTGAAACCCCTAACCTGCGCAGATGGGCTGCGACCACCGCCATCACCTTTGTGAACACCCGTGGGGCGCTGGTAAGGCCGAAGGGGAGCACGATAAACTGAAAGTGCTCCTGGCCTACCGTGAACCGCAGGTAACGCCGGTGGGCCGTCAGGACGGGGATGTGAAAATACGCATCCTGCAAGTCCAACGCTACCATCCAGTCTTGCGGGTCTAGAGCAGCCAAGACCTGAGCTAACGTCAACATCTTGAACTTCTCCTTCCGGAGGAAGCCGTTGACGTTCCTTAGATCCAAGATAGGACGTAGGCCCCCCTTGTCCTTCTTGGGTACCAGAAAGTAGTGGGAATAGCAACCACGCCCTACTTCTGGCCAAGGAACGCGCTCGATGGCCCCCTTGGCCAAGAGGGCCGTAACTTCCTCCTGCAGAAGTGTCAAGTGGTCCCCCGACACACGGTGGTTCTGCGGTGGCATGGCTGGAGGAGTGGTCTCGAAGGGGAGGGAGTAGCCCCTTCGGACGAGTTGCAGCACCCACCTGTCCGACGTGATTGTGCGCCAGTGAGCGTTGTGATAGCGAACCCTGCCACCCACTGGCGTCACATGGGGCCGAAAGCACGGACTAGGAGGATTTGGAGGATTTGGAGGCAGATGCTGCGGGGGGAGGTGTGGCCTGACCCCGCCGCTGACCCCGACCGCCGCCACGGCGGTTTCCACGGCCGCCACCGCGTTGAAAGGATTGTTGCGGCGGGTGGCTGGCAGCACGTGTGGGGACGCCCCTTCCTTGGCCACGAAAGGAGCGAAACAAACCCGTTTGCTGGCGCTGGGTCGAAAGACCCAAGGACTTGGCCGTGACCCTGGAGTCCTTGAAGCGTTCCAGCGCGTGGTCCGCCTCGTCACCAAAGAGGCGACAGCCATCGAACGGCATGTCCATCAAGGCATTTTGGACATCGGCCGAAAAGTTGGCGGATCTCAGCCAGGCGTGGCGACGAATCGCCACCGTCGTTGACATAGCTCTGCCCAGCGAGTCGGTCGTATCAAGACCACACCGTATTGAATATTTAGCTGCGTCTCGGCCCTCAGCCACAGCCTTGCCGAGCTTCGCCCGCACCTCCATGGGGCATTCTGGCAGCACTTCCGCGACCGTGTCCCACACAGAGTGGGTGTAGCGGCCCAAGAGGCATGCGGTGTTGCAAGACCGCAGTCCCAGACTCAGGGACGAGAAGACCTTCTTGCCATATTGGTCATACCTCTTGGATTCCCGATCGGGCGGGGCCGACGGGAATGCGGACTGGGAGGTAGAGGCCTGGATCACCAGACTCTCGGGAGTGGGATGGGCGGACAGGAATTTGGGGTCGTCCGGACAAGGACGGTGGCGTCTGGCCACGTTCCGATCAACAGGCGAACCTGAAGCGGGCCTGGACCACGTGCCCAACAGAACATCTGACAAGGCTTCATTAAACGGCAGCAGAGGCTCCTGTGGGCATGACTGCGGTTTGAAGACCTCAGTGAGGATGTTAGGCCTCACGGCCGCGACGGGGAGCTCAAGGTGTAAGGCCTTGGCAGCCCTCATCAGCACCACTGAATATGCAGCTCCCTCCACCGACTCCACAGAAGGAGGAGAGACAAAACCAGGGTTAGGAGAATCGTCCAGACCACTGGCATCCCCCAAATCACCTGTCGAGTCCGGGTCATACTGGCACTCACGTGATAGAGGGTCCTCAGACCCCTCCCAACCTTCCCCGTATTCTTCATCTTCTCCATACTAGGAGTCAACGATGTAGACCGGCTCCTCGGGGTTCACAGGCCCCATCGGCGTCGAACCCGGCGTCGATCGACGCCGGTCCGACTCCGCGTCCGGATTCGGGGAGGGCATGGGGACGGGGCCGCCCGGAGCCGGCGCCGGACCTCCGGCGCCGGCCGAAGCCGGCACAGGAGAACCGGCGCCGCGCGGGGGCGGCGTCGGGGGCAACCCCGATGGAATCGGCGCCGAACCAGCCGGCAGGCCAGCCGGCGTCGACCCCGAAGGCCCTTGCGGCGCCGGGGTCGGAGCCGTCGGCGGCACCGGGCCCGGAGCACCCGATGGCGTTGAGCCAGGGACACCCGACCCGCCAGGGCCTCCGGATGGCAGCACTGGGCCCGAAGGCGCCGTAGGCCCCGTCGGAGAACTGAGCGCTCTCATGGCCATGAGGAACGCCTCAATCTCCTCAGGCGTCGCACCGTGACCGGAGGGTATGGGGCAGGCCGCGCCGGCGACTCACGCGGAGCCGCGGAGTTGGGGTCACCCGAACCCCCGGCCGCGTCGCGACGCGAGCGTCGGGGGGAGTCGGGGGTACGATGACGACGCCCCGACTTCTTGTGTTTCTTACCTGATGAGCCCGACGAATGGTGACGATTTCCGGAGCGCTCGGCGCGGCTCCGCGACCGCTCCCTCGAACGCTCCCTGGACCTCCGGCCGGACCGAGACCTCTCCTGACGCGGGGCCGACACCCGGAGCTCAAGCAGCTTGCGGGACCGCTCCCGTCTAGCCTTGTTAGTGAGGGCCCGGCAGTCGACGCAGGCGTCCACGTCGTGGTCGGGGCCCAGGCACCGGAGACAGAGTCGGTGATGGTCCGTGACCGACATCGTGCGGTCACACCCGTCACAATTCTTGAAACCGGGCATCCTACCAGGCACAAAAAGAGTAATAGAGTTGAACAAAGTTGGTCAAAAGACCGGAGTACTGCTCTTCGGATCTGCGCTTCCTGGCGCGGAAAAAAGAAGAACTGACGTCAGCGCGCGGAGGCGGCGTCTATATACTCCAGCGACGTCATCGCGGCGCACGACGCCGACGACGGACGCGGAGCCGCAGGGGACGCCTGCAGACGACGCCTACCGACGCGCAGGGGTACTGCTACGCAAAAGTTTCCGGATCCAGACTGACGCCTGGGGATATTCTAAGGTAAGGAATCTAACACTAACGTGTTTCTTTCAGATAGAGAGTTTAAAGACAAATTAAGACAGCTAACACAGCAATATTTTGATGAAAACTCAGGATCGTTTGATTTGCATTACACCCTAACGGAGGCATACAAAGTGGTGGTCAGGGGATAAAAACAAGAAACAATAGGGGGTCTCAAGAAGGATAGGCATATCAGGTGCGACAAGCCAGAACACGAGATCAAGACACTAGAACGACACAAGGCGACAAATCAAAGACCTGCGGGCTGCAACACACAATACACCTTAAACAAAGGGAACTGAGAGATGTAGAAGAAGAGGCAGCGCAATATCAGGCAGTAGCCACTCAGAGGTGGTTGTATGATCTAGGGGACAAGGCCAATAAGCTCATTGCATGCCTAGAAAAGAGGGATAGAGGGCGCAACTGGGTTGCAGGGTCTGGGGCAGACACAGCAGAGGCGTTTGCATCTTATTACAAGACACTCTACCAGTCAGCAGCAACTAGATAGGAGGATGAGAGTAGAGAACTGGTCAGAGATATTACCCTGCCAACTCTTTCAAAAGAAGACAGATATGCTTAGATACATACTTGGCAAAAGAGGAAGTGGAGGGGGCAATTCGGGACCTATAGTCATCGAAGATAGCCGAACCAAATGGGCTACCAGCAGAACTTTTTAAATACGTAGCAGGGGGGTGGTGGCACAACCAATGCTTGACATGTTCCAAATCCCACTGCAGGAGAGGTGTCTGCCCGAGGACCTCAGAGTAGCCACGATCGTAGTCATCCCCAGAAAAGGCAATCCCACGGACCAGTGTAGCTCTTATAGGCCTATCTCCATCCTCAACTTTGAAACTAAAGTCTTGGCGAAGGTGCTGGTGAATCAGCTCATCCCTATAATTTCCACCTTTATACACCTAGATCAGTCAGGATGTATACCCCACAGAAGCACAAGGCCTTATCTTAGACATTTGTATGGAGTAATTCACGCCACAGCGGCACACCCACATATACCTGCCGCCCTAATGTCACTGGACTTCTGAATGGCATTTGATAGCATTGAATGGTCCTATCTTAACGCAGTGTTACTTAGGTTGGGCATTGGACCACACTTCTGCACATGGGTCCGCCTCCTTTATCAGAACCTGAAAGCCTGCATAGGGGTAAACGGGTCGTCTTCACGGTCATTCGCACTTCACAGGGTATGCGACAGGTTTGCCCATTGTCCCCAATATTATTCACGCTGGCGCTGGAACCATTAGCAGCATGGGTCCGAGAGGACCCTCTTATCTGGGGCATAGACATCGGTGGGGGATGGGAAGAACATATCTTGCTATATGTAGATGACATACTGCTAAACGCGCACAAGACTAAACACAGGTTCCACAGACTTATAAATATATTCAGACTTTTTGGCACCTACTCTGGATACCAGATAAACTGGGACAAATCTCTCATTTTTACTCTTGCGGGTAAACTCCCACCACTCACGTCCGACTGTGCGGCCCTGACGCAGCACGAAAAATTCAAGTACTTAAGCATATGGATCACAAGGACAGCTGAGGAATTTCTAAATCTAAATGTATATCCCTAGATGGTGAGACTACGGGAGGATATAATGCCCTGGCTATGTCTACCGATCTCCCTCATGGGCAGAGCAGTACAATTCAAGATGATGGCCCTACCCAGATTACTCTATGCGCTGCAGAACACCCCATATAAAATCCCCACCTTTTATAGGGCCATTGAGGGGGAACAACACAACCTTCTGTGGGAGGGCGGCAAACCACGCATAGCGTTGCAGAAACGACAGCACGGGATGTACTAGGGTGGATTGGCGGTCCCAGACATTCGAAGCTACTACCGGGCGGCCCAGCTGGTCAACGTCTATGGCTGGGTCTTTGTGCTCCAGGCCGAACCGGCATATAGGGTTGCCCGATATGCAAAGGGGGACAGAGGACACCTGGCAACACTATACTGTAGGCAACAGGGGAGGCCACTACCGGCCCACACACAGGAGGCACGAGCATGGCGAGTAACTACTAAGCTGCTGGGGTGGGACTTGAGACTGAATCAGCAGACACCACTCTGGGAGAGCCTACAAGGCTTCCGTAGATGGAGACTAATTGGCATAGACACCCTCGGAGGTGTATGGTGGGGTGCGAAAATGCTTACTTTCGAGAAACTCCAGACTGAAGATCAAATGGCCGACAAAGAACGATTCCGTTAACTACAATTGGGGCATGCCCTGCGCCGCTACATACCAGATGGGAAGACCCTACCGGACTACTCCCCCCGGAGGACTCACTGTGGCTCAACCGCATAATAGACAAAGCAACATCCCTAACCTATCGAAAGATAATGAACAATCTTCCTGATCCCCTTGGGCCATTAAGAGCAGCTTGGGAATCTGACCCGGGTTTGCTGGAGGACGACGACTAGCAGGAAGCAATACAAAGCCTCAGAGAGGTCACCATACGAGCAAGATATAGACTGATCCAGCTTAGAGTCCTCCATGGATCATATACTCCTCGAACATTCCATCACAAATTGGGTTGGATCACTGCGTCAGGAAGTGTAGAGGGACAGGTACCTTCGTTCACAGCGTATGGAAATGCCCCGAAATCCAACACTATTGGACTCGGGTGACTAGAGCGAGATCTGAGGTGCTAGATATACACACACCTCTGGATTCCCGCTGGCACTTACTTGGCGTCACAGGCGACACCAGATTTCCGCACACACGAAAACCTGGCTAATGTTGGCCTCAGGGGTGGCAAAGAACAACCTAGCCAAGGCTGTGGGGGCCACAGGAACCAGTAAAGCTCTCTAACTGGAACAAGATATGGACTGGCGTGTGGTACGCAGAAAAATCTAAATACCAAAGTAGAGGATGCCCCAAAAAATGGGATAAAGTTTGGGGATCATGGGTAAAGTACAAATCTTAGGTGGGTGGAAACGCGAAACCAGGGAAGAAGAAAAGCAAATGCCCAACAACAATACACCTGTTGGGCCGACGACCCCTGGTTCACACAAGCAATACTATACCCTTGCTCTGAGAACTGTTGACTGTATTGATGTGTAATTATTGATCGTAACGATGCTCTGTTTACCTGTTCAATACATTTTTTTTTTTATAAAATAGGTACCACAGGTGCACCTACCAAAGTAGAGGGTCTGACGAGTGGCTTAGATTATGAAGTCTTGCAGGACAGTACAGGCATAATAGCCACATCATTGGACCTAGCTGCCAAGACGGCATTGTTTCATGAATGCATGCACCAATATCAATGTTGCATCGTGCCAGATATCCAGAACCAGCATCTCCCTGCCAATGCCACTGTAGCAGACATGGCTCTGGTGGAAGGCTCCCGCAGGCCTTAAGGAGGTTGCATCTTGACCAGAACATAGTTGATTGTGATGGAGGACTATCCATCTCGAATGGATCCTTTTCTGCACAGCCTTACCATGCTTTGCTCCAGAGAATCCTACAAAGAACTGACGATCCATATGTTTTTTTGAATGGTGAGTGTAGAAACTTGAAGCTGACTAAGCCTCTCTTCTTTTGAAGGGTAAAGTGGAGAAAAAAAGGTTTGCAGAGTGATACGATAGGCTGATGTTAGAATATGTCAGAACTTTGGGCAGGAAGGCTGGAGGGATCTCAAGGCTAATTTGTCCCAAAAGAAGGTGGTGTAGGGCGGTTGCACGAAGAGTGTCTGAAATACACTCATGTTGCAAGCAGAGGTGTTAACAAATCAGGAAAATCATGATCTTCAACAGTCTAAGTAAACCGGTGTGAAATGGCTGAAAAAGGGTATAGTAAAAAATCTCAACAGTATGTTCAAGTCTCATAGGGCATGATGAATGGCTATAGCGGTGACAGTAACGTGCAAGTCCGACCGTTAATAAAATGCATCAAAATACTCGATTTAAATAGGAGGATAAACACAAAAATGGCAAAAGGTCAGAGAGATAACCATTAACTTTCCTTTCCAGGGGGTAGGGACTTGTTTGAATGTGAATGTGAATGTGAATGTGTGTGTCTTGTTAAGCGCACTGCTACCCGGAGGCGTCCTGGTGCTATAGACCGCTGGGGAACCCATCCTGGCTTTCCCTGTGAGATGTTCCCTCCTGGGTATCTCCAAGGTGAAACCAGGCATCCCCGGCGTATGTGGGGGGCCGTTGTAGAGATGAGGCAAGCTAATGCCCAGAGTTGCCGAGTGTGTAATTCCTGGTTAGAGTAGGCACCGAGGCGAGAATTATCAAGTCCGCTGACCCTGGTTCACGACCCTGCTGCGTCGGGAATTGAACCCTGGTCCCGGCCGTCTTCTGCTTCCGGGTCTGCCGCCTCTAACCAGTGAGCCACACCACTCCACTGGGGTTAGAATGAGCCTCTCACTGAACTTCTTGAAGGAAACTCCAGTGAGCAGTAGTTTTATACACAGATCTAAGGTATACTATATCTAAAGCAAAGGGTGATTACACCACCTTGCCCCAGCTGTCGTGCAGCCAGTTGTGTCAGATTTAGATGGCCATCCAGGGGTGGCATAATACATGCTTCAGCCCCTGGTAGGCCCTGGGTACACCTACGCCCTGAGTTACAGGGTCTGATAAGGTGGCCCAGTACCAATTGGAAATGTACCTAAGGTACATGGAATACATTTTAGAGAGAGAGCAGTAGGCCTGGGGTCCTGATTGGCAGGGCCCCAGGCCAACTAAGTCGGAAAACCAGCAAAACACCAGGCAAAAAGTTGGGGGCAACCATAGTCAGGTATCCACCTTCCTACACAACCCCCCCCCCCCCCCTAACGAAAGGAGATAAGGCTATCCTTGACCAGGTAAGCCTATATTGCCTGAGTGGCCATATGAGGTGGTACATGCACTGGCATGGTTACCCCCTGTATCATGGTCCACTAAGCAACCCCTCACCCTTAGGGTATCTGAGGGTCTCCACCATAGGGAATCACTACCTGTGGTGTGCTTTGGCAAAGTAAAAGGCTGGTGTGGGAATGGAGTACTGAAGTGAGACTCCACTACTGTTGGGCTCAACTTCCTCCAATCACTAGCCACCATATGTGCCTTTCTTTCCAGTACTGAGTTGCTATGAGCTCTCAGGGTCAACCTCTGGCTACCTAAAGCTGGAGGCTGAGTCCCTCTGTTTGGCTTACTGGAGGGACAGGTCAGGTTTGGGGTTTTTAGGCCCCAGGTTTGGCTGTGCCCAGCAGTGTCCAGCTGTGGGAGTTCCCTAACTAAGTTTAAGGGGGATCCCTCAGGAGTGTGTTTTATTTTCACTTGGCTAGGACTACTAGCTCCAGTGATCCTAATCTGCTGATTGGGGATTTTTGGACAGGGGGGCCTTTGGGGTCCACCACTGGCCTTCCTGACCTCTACAGCCCTGGGCTGATGGAGGCAGGGTAGAGAGGTGCAGGCTACCTGCTCCAGACTGGGTCCCACCTGGGAAGGGCCCACTGCCATCAGGGGCTCTGCCAGGCTAGGCCTGACTACCTCTGGGGCAGTTCCTTCACCAGGGGTAGAGTCAGTTCCCTGAGGAGGCTGGCTCTCACCTAGTGTCTGGGAGGGGGAAGACTTTTCTTCCTCCTCAATGCTCTCAGTTTGGGTGGAGTGATCCATTGTTTCAGGCTTCACAACCCCACTATCTGTCTGAGTTTGAGCTGTGGCCATCACAACTCCACCAACCTTTTCAGGAAGGGACTCCGTTTGGGTTTGGGCTGTGACCATCACAGCCTTGCCAACCTGTTCAGGAAAGGCATCTTTCTGGGATAGGGCTGTGACTGGCACAGCCCTCCTGACCTGTTCAGGGAGGACATCTTGGACTGGGGCTGTGGCTATCACTGCCCCACTAACCTTACCATGGAGGTTTACCATTTTAAAATGGGTTTCTTGCTCTACCGCAGCCCAGGCTGAGGTCTCTAAATCATTCCCAAGTAGGCAATCTACAGGCAAGTTTGGTGACACTGCCACTCTCTTGTGACCAGTGACACCTCCCCAGCTGGATTTACCACTGCTATGGGATGATCTCTCTGCACTCCATCAATGTTCACTACCTGGTATGTGGCACCAGGGATAAGTTGCCTTGAGGGGACTAGGCTCTCAGCCACCATGGTGATGCTAGCCCCTGTGTCTCTGTAGGCCTCAACTTTTGAACCATTGATGAGGGGCTCCTGTCTGTACCTGCCCAAAGTGTTGGGACAGGCTGTGAAGTTGGCAAACCCCATGCCAGTCTCACAGACAAGAGTATCTAAGTCAGGGGACCTGGTTAGGCCAGAGTCCCCAGGCACTCCCAAAGAAAATGCACCCAGATTCTTGGGGGCACTCCCACCACCTGGGGGATTACTACTAGTAGTAACAGGAGGCTGGGAAGCTTTATTTGGGGGTATGTTCTCATTATTGTTGTTGGCCTTGGGACAACTGCTGTCAGTTTTGTAATGGCCTACCTGTTTGCAGGTATGACAATAAGGTTTCTTTTGGGTTTTGGGAGAAGTTTGGGACCCACCCTTTTCAGAGGAATTTTGGGGCCCTGTGGTTTGATCAGAAGATTTATTCCCACCCTTCTCTTGAGGCTTGGTTGATTCCTTCTTTTGGTCACCACCCTGGTTCTTAGGCCTGACCCTGGTTCTGACCCATCTGTCTGCCCTCTTACCCAATTCCTGTGGAGAGGTCAGATCAGAGTCTACCAGGTGCTGGTGTAATAACTGGTTCTGACAATTACTTAAGATTTGCTCTCTCATAATTAGATTGTACAATCCTTTAAAATCAGTAACCTTACTACCCAGTAGCCAGCCTTCAAAAGCCTTAGTGGCACAATCAACAAAGTCAGTCCAATCCTGAGACTGAGTTTTCTGGGTATCTCTGAACATCAACCTGTACTGTTCAGTGGTTAAACCAAACCCATCAACCAGTGTATTCTTCAGGACTTGGTAATTGTTAGCATCCTCAGCTCTAGTAGTGAGGAGCTTATCTCTACCTTTGCCTTCAAAGGAGAGCCACAAGATAGCTGCCCACTGACTCTGGGGGACACACTGTACAGTGCAAGCCCTCTCCAAAGCAGTCATCCATTTGTGGATGTCATCCCCTTGTTTAAAGGGGGGCACTATCTTACTCAGGTGTCTAGTGTCTAAACTCCTGTTTTCCCTTGGGGGGATGCTGCCACCAGTGGAATCTAGTCCACTCAATTCTTGCTCTCTAGCAAAGGCAAGTCTCTCTTTGGCCAGGGCAAGTTCTTCCCTTTCAATCCTCAGATTGACTTCCCTCACTTTAGCTTCATACACTCTCCTCTGAGGGGATGTCATCCCTCTTTGAGAAGAGCCCTGAGAGCCATTGGTTTGAATGGATCTGTTAAAGCCTCTGGATAGAGACCTAACTCGTCCATTCCCAATGTTAAGCTGGCCTGAGAGGGGCCCCAGGGATCTCCTAGTACCATTCTCATGCCTGCTTAAGTTGGACCTGGTGAGTCTTCTGACTTCTACCTGTCCCTTGTCTGCCTCATCCCCTGACAACTCATCCTCATCCTCAGCATCATCTGCCTCCTGGAGGGGATGGTCATGGTTATAAAAGGGACCCTGTAAGGTGGGCATATTCCCTTCTGGATGAGAAGGATCTGTGTTAGCAGCCCTCCTAGCATCATACGTCTCTAAGAGACCAATCAGAAAAGGAATTGTGGGGTTAGACCCCTGTTTTAGTTTCCTGGAGGTACACACTTGTCTCATCTCCTGGAAGCTAAGAGCAGCATATCTAGAAGTGACCTGTGGAGGGTCCACTGACACAAGGGGAGACTCAGAGTTTCCTCCTTTGTCTGACATGCTGATTCTAGTGTGGTGTAAGTGATGCACCTACCTACACTATATGTTTGCCTACTGATCCCTTGCTAAGAGTTGCAGCCAAGGTGTGCTAAGCCTTGAGGAGCTACAACAGCTGGTTCAGTAGAACTCAGAGTATTCTAAGCTAAGTTATATGTACCTGAAGTACTTATGTGATCTTTCACAAGATATTCTTAGGATACGTGTGGTAAAACAACAGCAAGCTCAAATCCCAACCGCTGCTCACCAATGTGAGAAGTTGGCCTGATATATAATGTTCACTATTCTAGTGAGCACTTTGTATCAGTCCAAACAACCCTTATGGTGATTGGTTGTAAGTCAACCTTATAGACCAGCTATCCTAGTAGCGTGGATACGAGCAGTCTTCGGGTTAAACTCTAGAGGGCGTGTTAAGCCAGCTGTTATACCATCACATATACCCCTTGAACACCAAGTGAAAGGACACCACACAAGTGTTATGAAAATAAACAGTGTATTTATTAGAATCACAACAGCCCTGTACTCTTTATGAGGACAGGGTACTAAGCACACAACAAAACTCTTACGAAAATACTTCAAGTTGCACAATTTACACAAGTGCCAGAGGGGCACGGAAAACCATATACTATGGAAGTGGAATGCGAATTACTAGCAGGTAAGTACTGTACTAATAGGCTTTGGAATCGCTAGGACTACGTTACTGAACCTTCAGATTACTAGTAGGAGGCCTAGGGGACTCGGGTGCAGAGTGTGCACTCTCACGCGGGATGCGGGACAAAGTCTATGGTAGCTAGATTTCACAAAGTTAGTGTTCTCGGGCGAACCCGACTAGGTAGATCGAAAACCACAGTGGATCCTGACCCTTGGATAGTGAGGCTATGCTGAGGCACCGAAATGCCGAGTTTACCTAGCCCAGGGGCTGCAGCTGCATAGGTCTCAAAAGACGTCGGGAATCCTCGTAGACGAACCAGGAGCCTGAAGAAAGAAGTTGCTGGCAGGCGACCAGTGAAGATAGTTCGAGTGATCCAAGCCTGGATCGAAGATGGATGACACCTGAAAGCAGAGGGGACCAAGTTCGTGACTACTAGCCAGTAGTCAGGTGGCACCAGGAGGGCACCGGATGGTAGTCACCTCGACTAGGTGAGTGGGCAACGCTGTGCTCTGCAGATCTCACGGACCAGGAGGCGTTGTCGGCGACCAGGATGGAGGTGCGAGCTGTCGCACGATGGATAATGCTGTCGACGTCGCTGGACCCAGGATTGGGGCAACAAGTCTTGGCAAATTCAAGCCCACGCGGTGGACTCAAAATGGCGTCTGGAGTGGACCAGGAGGGTCCGGGGTGCTCCTCTTTTGGAAGGGAGCAAGGGCCAGTCTGGAGCAACCAGACCAGCAGCAGTGATGTCGTCGGGCGTCGTTCAGAAGGCCACAAGCCAGCGGGCTAGTAGCCAAACAACGCGGTGAGCAGCAAAAAGCAGAAGGGCCCCACGCAGATCGTGGAGATGGAGATGCTGGGAGGCTGGACTTCGGTGCTGGAGCTGCTCAGGGTCGGGGCTTCTCGGACCCCAAAGCACTCACCAGGGGATCCCTCGGCGGTCGTGCTGGATAAGAGTCGTGCAGTTCAGATGATGGCCGGTCCCTCGAGGTCTCGTCGCACCTACGGTTCTCAGCTTAGCTGTAGAGGTCAGAGGTGCCAGGGAAGCCGGGTCTCGTCGTGCTGGTCGGTCGGATTCCTGAGGAAGGACGTGCAGCAAACCGCAGAGTTCTCAGATGGTGCCTGCGGATGCAGGGTGACTACTCCTTAGCCACAAGGGAGAAATCTTAAGAGTCTTGAGTTTCCTTTCGTAGAAAGTAGTTCTTGATTCAAAGATGATCTAATTTGGAAGGGTCCCCGCTCCTGCCTTTATCCTAAAGAAAGGGGTGAGTACGCGACTAGGTCCTGCCCTAGGGGTGGGACCAGGAAGGGAGGTGGTTACACCCCTCTCCCATGCCGGACTTTCCCCAGGCCAGGGGCTGGTGTGCCCCTGGAACTGGTTCTAGCCGGCAGATGCGTAGTGAGCACCGGGGTGCCACTTGCAGTCACCTTCCTGTAAAGCCCTGCCTACCCAGGATACACAAAACCCTGTCTGGGATGGTGCTAGCACCGCCCCTGACAGGAAACCCTTTGTCCAAGCTCTCCTCGCTGGAAGGACTCCCAGCAGCAGGAGGTCAGACTCGTGTCTGTGGTGGCAGCATCCATTTTGTGGAACTTTAACCGGGGTTCACAGTTACATACAT
Source organism: Lissotriton vulgaris (assembly GCF_964263255.1). Classification (NCBI taxonomy): domain Eukaryota; kingdom Metazoa; phylum Chordata; class Amphibia; order Caudata; family Salamandridae; genus Lissotriton; species Lissotriton vulgaris. The sequence goes on along the minus strand of NC_141686.1, from coordinate 43,782,927 downwards.
GTCGTGTCCCTCTAGAAGGGTGGAATGCTAACCCCGTCGCCAGAATTGGCGAGGGGTTAGTATTCCAATTCGTATGACACCTTACTTGACATGTTTTGATAAAGCGATACCAAAGATAGCATTTAACCGCGAGGATTATAATGCACTTAAGAGTATATGGTATGCGTTATCATGGAACAGCTATTAGGACTTGGTTCCGCAAGCTGCAAACGGGCTCAGCTCATGCCAGAGCACCATTTCACACGATTCCAAGCACTCTGCCTTCAGGATTGTCAAGGCCTGCCATAGGAGTGACTGATAGGAATCTGTGTGTCCATTTTTAGGGTTAGATATAGGTATACTATATCTAAAGCAAAGGGTGATTACACCACCTTGCCCCAGCTGTCGTGCAGCCAGTTGTGTCAGATTTAGATGGCCATCCAGGGGTGGCATAATACATGCTTCAGCCCCTGGTAGGCCCTGGGTACACCTACGCCCTGAGTTACAGGGTCTGATAAGGTGGCCCAGTACCAATTGGAAATGTACCTAAGGTACATGGAATCCATTTTAGAGAGAGAGCAGTAGGCCTGGGGTCCTGACTGGCAGGGCCCCAGGCCAACTAAGTCGGAAAACCAGCAAAACACCAGGCAAAAAGTTGGGGGCAACCATAGTCAGGTATCCACCTTCCTACAATGCCCCACTGATGAAGATGTCCCTGGCCAATTGTAATCCACCATCTGATGTCTGCGCAGGCATTCACAGATCCCTGCTAGATGGTTGGATAATGATAGATTTTCTGCTGGTACATCCACCTCCAGAGTGGTACAGCCAACTGGCATAGGACTCTGGACCACTCTTGCGCTGCTCGATACAGTACAACAGGGCAGTTATGTGGTCTGTGATGACCTGCACCACCCTCTCCTTAATGGATGGCAGGAGGGTTTTCAGGGCCTGGTGGATCGCCCAAACCTCCAGAAGCCTCATGTGGACCTGGCTCTCCACCTGGCCCAGGTTACCTTTCAACCTAGCATTGATGCATCTGACACAACCGTGAAGTCTGGGGAAGAAAGACGCAGTGATATGATTATGGTCAGGTCGGAGCTTGTCTGCTGCCACTGAAGGTCCTGAGCAATCTCCTGAGAGATATGCTCGAGTAAGAAAAGCAGCCCTGTTGCTGGGTCCATTGAAACCTCAAGTTTCACTGCATATGCTATTTGGGTCAACTCCAAGAAGCCACAGAGTCCTCCTCACCAAGGCCATTGTGTACCAAGAAAGCCCCTATGAAAGGGAGTTTTAGTGGGGTTTTAGCACAGTGATGGAAAACCCCGAATATGTCAGGAATTTGGCCGTAGTTTGGAGGTGGCATGTGATGGACTGCAACAAGCCTATCTTGAGCAGCCAGTCATCAAGATACAGGAACACATGTATTCACGATATCCAAATGTGAGCAGCAATCACTGCCATCATTTTTGGGAATACCTGAGAGACTGTGGTAAGGCTGAAGGGTAGCACAGCAAATTGGAAGTGTTCCAACCCAACGGAGAACCACAGAAAAAGCTTACGCAGACTGCTTAATGGATATATGAAAATACGTATCATGTAAGTCTAGGGACAGCATCCACATCACTAGATCCAGAGCAGAGAAAATCAGAGACAAAAAGCATTTTGAATTTGTCTTTCATTAGAAAGAGATTTAGTGGACAGCAATCAAGTATAGGCCAGAGGACTCCGCTCCTCTTCAGTAGGAGTTAATAGCGTGAACAGCATCCCTCTCCTCTCTCCGAATCCGGCGCCCTCGGTCGATTGAAGGTTGATTTCTTGCAGCAAGATTGCAGAACGATCCCTCGAAAATTGCTCAGATTTGCTGTACCCATCAGTCTGACATGGTGGAGCTCCAGCTGGGGAGGAAATGTTGCATTCACCCTCCTTGCGAGGGAAAAATAAAGAAGCTTGGAAGCTGCTGCAGCACAGGAGATATAGTGAGAAAAGTACAATTTCTACCCGGGTGAACAGGCTCAGTTGCCCTCAAAACTTCTGCGTCAAAAGTTCTGGCTGTGCTGCTGTCGCACTGGTTGGTAGGGTTGGTGTGGTTTGTAAGCTAACCCCCTCAAAAAGCCCAGAAATCCTCTGTACTGTTGTGGAAAAAGCTGACAGGAGACAAGAGCCCAAAGCCTGCACTGTGGCTCGACTGTCCTTATTTCATTTTAGTGCTGAATCAGCCTCCTCTCCAAACAATATGGAGTAAACAAAGGGCAGGTCCATCAATGACGCATAGACCGCTCCTGAAAACCTGCCTCATCTCATCCAGGTGTGTCCTCTAAGCACAACATTGTTACCAATAACTGCCAAAACAGTCTGTGGTGTCTAAGCCAGCACACAAGACATACTTTTCAGTGTCCTGTAATTATGTATTGTTTGAGCCAGCAAGGGTCGGAGATCTTGGGGTCAGCTTGCACAAAATCTTGCTGTCCATTCTCTTTAAAGCATGAACCTGCCCAGAATGCACACTGCATTCAAGGATCGTACGGATAAATAAGCTTAAGAGTACATTCTCTTTCCAAAGGCATTAATTCTTCCACTCTATCCAGAGGATTTGTAGAAAAGGTATTAAGAGTGACTTTTCAAGGCAACAGACTTTTGGCTTGGATGGACAAGCGGGAGACCTTAAGGATATGGGTTCCGGAGATATTAGATGACACAGGATTGAGACATATAACGGGGCATCTTAGGGGTGGCTGGGGGTGCGCTCTAGTCGCGCCGGCCTCCCACCCTCCTCACACCCTATATAATGTGCATCATGGCCAGACGGCGCAGCGGGCTGGCGCAGCGGGCGCGCGCCGAAGCTGCGCCTAAGCCAAGCCCGTCTGCACCCGTCCACGGCCTAGGGCCACATCCCCTGGTCCTGATGGCCGAATCACGTGGAGCAGGAATGATTTAGTAAGTCTGTCCTCTAATACATGCACACTCGGCCATCATAGCATAAGAGTTGGGGAGGATGAAGGGTGCAGACACTGCCAATTTCGTTTCTGCACATTGACAGCAGATTCCAGGGCCAGTTGCTTCTCTCTGTCCTGTGGTCTGCTCAATGTGAGGTCGCTTCGTCGCCACAAGCATGACATACACGATCTTCTTGCGGATAAACAACCTGATCTGCTGTTTATCACAGAAACGTGGTTGGATGCCAATTCTGACCCCGACATCATTCAGGCACTACCAGATGATTACCAGATGGTGAGACTGGATAGACCTGAAGGCAGAGGGGGAGGAATTGCGATTGGGTTCAAACAGCAACTTTCCTGTCAATTGGAACCAGTCCATCTGGCGGGAAGTGAGGCTGGTGTTTTCACCATAAAAATTGATGGGAGCACAACTGTGAAGGGCTTCTTAATCTATCGCCCACCGGGACCTATGGCTAGGTTTAAAGGCAACCTTTTAGAGTGCGTCACAGAAACAGCGATAAGGAGAGAGAAGTTTCTGTTACTTGGAGACTTAAACACGCACCTAGAAGATTTGTCCGACAAAGGAGCAATGGAGTTCCGTCTAGAACTTCAGACCCTATAGTTAGAGCTAAAGGGGCAGCTTCCTACACACCAACATGGACACTTGTTAGATCCAATATTCGCCAACTGGGAGGAAGTCTTGGTTGCTTCCCCGGTGCCCCTGCCCTGGACCGATCATTTCCCTGTACCATTTTCAATCTTCCTTCCTAAACATAAAGCCACAGACCCCACCCCCCTCAACTACCCCAGGCGTAAATGGGCTAGGTTCTCCCTGCCAGAGTTTAATAAGGCTCTCACCGCAGAGGGGCCCCCGGGAGGTGGCAATGCGGATACGGCAAACAAACTGCTCAATGACCGTATCACGGCTGCCCTGAATTGCACAGCCCCATTAGGCCGGTCAAAGGAGGGGGCCCGGAGACAAAGAACTGCACCTTGGTTCAACGAGGCGTTGCACTGTGCCAAGAGGGACTGTAAACGTGCAGAAAGACAGTGGAGAGTGGCCTACGATAACCAATTGAAAGAGAGATATCTCGTCAATAGACGGATTTATCACAATAAGATCCGGATAGAGAAAGCCGCATATTATGCTGACAAAATCCTGGGTGCAGAGAACTCAGCTAGGGAACTGTTCAGCGTATACAAATCAGTGTCCATCCCTAAAACCTCGACAGGAGGTGAAGAGTACTCGGTAGCCACCTGCAATCGTATTGCTAACTATTTTGGGGATAAAGTGTCCAAGATCTACTCTGCCTTCCCTGTCCCACCCTCAGTCGCGGAAGTATCAGCAGTACCAGCAGGAGAGGAAGCTGGACAAAACCTGCTTCTCAACTTTATTACCTCCTCATCAGAAGATCTAATTAAAATATGCAGATCAGTGAAGCCAGGTTCCCCTCGGGACCCAGCCTCTCCTAAGCGGTTGGGGGACAGCCTGATGACACTCGAACCCTACATCAGGCATCTGCTGGATGTCTCCTTCCGGTCCAGCTCTGTGCCAGAGGACTGGAAACAGGCTGTGGTGCTCCCACTCCACAAGAAGCCCAACATAAGCCCTGAGAAGCTGGACAATTTGCGTCCCATTTCCCTGCTACCTTATTTTTCCAAAGTGGCGGAAAAGTTGGCCAATATGCAGTTAATGCACTTTGTGGAGAAGACCAATCTTCTTCATCCCACCCAATTTGGGTTTCGGCCACGTCACTCCACGGAGTCAGCTCTCCTTATGGCAACTGAAACCATCAGGCAGGGTGCAGACGAGGGTCAAACTATGGCCTTGATACTTCTGGATCTCAGCGCTGCGTTCAACACTGTGGCACACTCCATCTTGCTACAGTGTTTGAGCAAAGGAGGGGTGAGAGGCGCAGCGCTGAAATGGATCCAATCATTCCTATCTGGCCGAGGCTTTCAAGTCAGGCAGGGTGACTTCTATTCGGAGCGTGTAGCTTTGGACCAGGGGGTGCCGCAGGGCTCATCCCTGAGTCCAACTCTCTTCAATCTCTACGTTGCTCCGGTAGCCACTATAGTGGAGAGTCACGGCCTGCGCATGGTGTCTTATGCCGACGACACACAGCTGGTCATCTCCCGGTCACGTGCGCCCAGTCTCGCGGCGGACATCTTCAGATCGTGCATGCAAGATCTTGCAGTCTGGATGTCCGCCAACTGCCTCAAGCTCAACGGAGGCAAGACTGAGGTGCTGGTCGTAGGGGGTGGCCAGGCAGAGTGGACGTCGGCATGGTGGCCGCCATGCCTGGGACCAACACCTACCCCCTGCCAGGAGGCGAGGAATTTGGGCATCTGGTTCGATTCCAACCTGACCTTTGGCCCCCAGATCAATCGGGTGGTTGGATCCTGCTTCGGGACTCTCAAGAGCCTTAGGAAGGTGCTGAAATTTCTACCCATCAAAGCACGCCAAACGCTAGTGCATGCACTAGTCACATCTAAGATGGACTATGGCAACCTTCTCTATTTAGGGACCTTAGAGAAGAATCTGAGCCGCCTGCAGGTCTTGCAGAACGCTGCTGCCCGATTGGTGCTCAGACTACCCAGAAGGGCTGCCTCTAAAGCGGCTCTTCAGACCCTGCACTGGCTCCCGGTAAAAAGCAGGGTGGAATTTAAAGCACTCTGCACTTGCCATGGAATCGTCAATGGTAGGGCACCCCTTCCATTGCAGGGACTGCTGACACAATACGAGCCTTCCCGTTCCCTTAGATCTTCCGGCTCGGGGCGTCTGTCCATGCCCAAGGTGTCTAAAGCAAGGATGGGCGGAAGATCTTTCAGGCATCTGGCTGCGTTAAGCTGGAATAAACTTCCTGCGGCGTTGCGTCTTGAGCCATCCGAACCAATCTTTAGAGCCAAGTTAAAAACAATACTATTCACCCGGTAACAGGTTCTGCCCCCCTGTAGTTTCCCTGCAAGCACTCGCTCCACAGCGCGGGGACACGCCGCTGTGCGTCACCAAGCGCTTTACAAAACCCCCTATTATTATTATTATTATTATTTGCATCCTATTACAAAAATCTATATACATCTACGTCCGGGTATGCGGAGTTAGATTGCATAGAATTCCTCAAGGATGTCAGGCTTCATGGTTTGATGATTGAGGAAAGAGATGGGTTGGAAGGCGACTTGACAGTAGAAGAGATTAGCACGGCAGCTCGGACCTTGCAGTCTGGGAAGGCGGCAGGACCTAACAGACTCCCACCAGAACTATTTAAATCTTCATTGGACAAGGTTGCCCGCATCTTCTCTCGAAGTTACAGGAGTCGTGTCAGACTGGGATTCTGCCCAAAGACCAGCGTTTGGTGCTGATTACAGTCATACTCAAGGAGGGAAAGCCCCTGATGAACTGTGGATTGTTTAGGCCCATTTCCCTCTTGAACTGTGAGGTTAAAGTACAGGAGAAGATACTCAACACATGCTTACGGATAGTAATCAGCTCTTTGGTGCACCCAGACCAGTCGGGCTTCAATCCCTGCAGAAATACCAGGCTCCACCTACGTAGGTTGTACAGGGTCCTGCATGTCACTGCTTTGGATCCTTCTCCACTCCTATCCTTAGATGCCAAAATGGTGTTTGACAGTGTAGAATGGAACTACCTGTGGGCAGTCCTGGCACGTATGGTGATTGGACCGACTTTCATTGGATGGATAAAACTGCTTTTTGAGCAGCTGTTGGCAAGGGTAAGAGCTAACGCTGCGGTATCCTGTGAGTCCAATATGCAAAAGGGAACAAGGCAGGGCTATCCACTTCCCCCATATATTGTTCGCTGTGGCACTGGAGCCGTTGGTGGCCTGGGTTTGTCAGGACATGTTGGTTTGGGGAATCTCAATCAGGAATGAGTGGGACGAACAAATCTCCCTGCATTCTGATGAGATTCTTTTATACGTACAGAGTCCAAGGCAGTCTGTTGATAGAATCCTGCAAATCTTTTGTATATTCGAGGACTATTCGGGCTATTGAATTAACTGGGACAAATCCCTACTGTTTCCATTGGTGGGGGATTCCTAAACTGACATTGCGGTGTGAGGTCCCTATGGAATTGGAGGGGTTTAGATACTTGGGGCTCAATATAATGAGGGACTCCAAAAAGTTCTATGAGGGGAACCTGTTGCCACAAGTGGAGAGGTTTACAAGACATGCAAGGAAATGGAAGACTCTACCCTTAGCGCTAAAGGGCCAAGCTGCCCTATTTAAAATGATGACGCTTCCTTGCTTACTCTATGTCCTGTAGAATTCCCCCTATCCGATCCCATCATCGTTCTTTGGAACGGTGGAGGCGGATTTGCGCTCCCTTCTATGTGTGGCATGAATAGTCTTGCATAAACTACAAAAGAGCGTCTATGATGGAGGAATGGCAATACCAGACGTAAGGTACTATTACTGGGCCGCCCAGCTGATCACGGTGAATGAGTGGATGTTCAGAGACAGGACTGAACCAGCCTATAGAGTGGACAGAGCTTGTATGGGTGCAAGGTGTTGTGTACAATCACTTTATGGTAAAAAAGTGAATAAAGAACTGCTGATACATACACAAACGGTAATTAAAGCATGGCGTGAGGCATCGTAAAACATTGGATTGGGGAGGGAAACTAACAGAGATGACACCCTTGTGGGCATGTGCACAACTAAAGAAAGTGGGTAGACTGCAGGGCTTTGAAAAATGTGAACTGCTGGGGATTTAAAAACTAGGCGATGTCTGGAGAAATAAAACATTCATAAAGTTTGAAAATCTACAGCAAGAGTACGAACTAGGACCAGGGGAGTGGTTAAGAAATCTGCAGCTGCGCAATGCCATCAGGGAACATATCTGTGAGGGGGAAGAATTGGTTGAGGCCTCTCCCTTGGATGATTGATTCTTAAGAGATCCCTTGGAGAGGAAGGCGAAACCATTAGTGTACAAAAAACTGGAAAACAATACACCGGACCCCCTGGGTTCATTGAGAGCGATTGGACAGGAGATGTTGACACGATAGAAGATGAGGATAGGATGGAGGCCTTACAGGACCGAAAAAGGTAACAATTCCCTCCTGTTTCCGTCTCATTCAATTAAAGGTCTTCCACGGCACATACTGCTCCAGAAAGTTAATACACCGTTGGGTAGGGCAGAGTCATCACAGTGCCAAAGGGGCTGTAACCAGGAAGGAACATTTTACCACTTAATATTGGAATGCCCACAGACACAGATATACTGAGATAAAATTGGAAGAAATAGGACTCTGGTGGTGGGGTGAAGGGCCCCCTGGAGCCGAAATAGTACCTATTGAAGATCCCTGGGGAAGAGAATTAGCCAGCATATACTAGAGTCTGGCTGGCATTGGCTACGGTGGTGGCCAAACTCCTGGGGAGCACAGGCTTTACCAAGGGTTGAGGACTGGGAGACAGATTTTAACTGGTACTGGTTGGCAGAAAGAACTATCTATTATAACAGAAGCTGTTCAAAGAAATGGGAAAAGATCTGGGGGTGTAGGCAAACCTATAGGGGATTGTAACAAGGACTTGAAACACATGGGGAGGATAGAGTATTACTGGTTGGGAAATGCTCTCATAGAAGGAAAGAAATTGTAAACCACTTGGTCGGATTATATGTAAATTGACAACATTGTTGATGTACTGCTATTTTGTTGTTTGCAATAAAAATATATATATTTTTTTTTAAAGAGTGACTTTTCTTACGGATGCCTGTACCACCACATTTTGAGGCATAGGATGCTTTGTTAAAAATAGAAGTTATTTACCTTGGGTAATGCTCTTACTGGCGGATACTCTCATTGCAGATTCATCATCTTTTGAATTTCCCCAGGTGCCAGACTGGATCCGGCAAACTTAAAAGCATTGTCCTGCATATAAGCTCTCGATTGCACTGATCTCAGTTTCTTTAATGAAGACTCCTACTCCCTCAGACACGGAGTCCATCAACAAACTGAAAGCTTCAGTCTGCAAAATCCTTTACTGGGATGTTTTTAGATGGAATAGACTATACCACAGAACAGACTGGTAGGAGGGCAGTGAGAAATCTGCAGTTAGAGGATCCCCAGAAAGAGCATTACTGAAGGTAACGCGTTCTTCTGACGGATACATCTAACCGCAGATTCCTCATCTCAGATACCAATCAATCAATCAATCAATCAGTGACACTTATAAAGCGCGCTACATACCCGTGGGGTCTCAAGGCGCTGGGGGGGGGGGAGCCGCTACTGCTCGAACAGCCAGGTCTTCAGCTTCTTCCTGAAGGAGAGGTGGTCTTGGGTCAGGCGCAGGTCGGTCGGGAGGGAGTTCCAGGTCTTGGCGGCCAGGTGGGAGAAGGACCTTCCTCCTGTAGTCGCTCTTCGGATGCGGGGGACGGCGGCGAGGGCGTGGTTGGCTGATCGGAGGTGGCGTTTGGGAGCGTAGAAGTTGACTCGGCTGTTGAGGTAGCTCGGGCCTTGGTCGTGTAGGGCTTTGTGTGCGTGGGTGAGGAGGCGGAAGGTGATTCTTTTGTTGACGGGGAGCCAGTGAAGGTCTCGCAGATGTCCGGAGATGTGGCTGGTTCGTGGGATGTCGAGGATGAGTCTGGCTGAGGCGTTCTGGATCCGCTGGAGTCTCTTCTGGAGCTTGGCGGTGGTCCCGGCGTAGAGGGCGTTGCCGTAGTCCAGTCGGCTGGTGACGAGGGCCTGGGTGACGGTCTTCCTGGTCTCGGTGGGGATCCACCAGAAGATCTTCCGTAGCATGCGTAGGATGTTGAAGCATGCCGAGGAGACGTTGTTGACTTGCCTGGTCATGGAGAGGGAGGAGTCCAGGATGAAGCCCAGGTTGCGTGCATGGTCTGTCGGTTTGGGTGCGGTGCCCAGGGCGGGAGGCCACCAGGAGTCGTCCCAGGCGGAGGGAGAGGAGCCCAGGATGAGGACCTCCGTCTTGTCCGAGTTCAGTTTCAGGCGGCTGGTCGTCATCCACTCGGCTACCTCTTTCATCCCTTCGTGCAGGTTGGCTCTGGCGGCGGCGGGGTCGTTGGTCAGGGAGAGGATCAGCTGGGTGTCGTCGGCGTAGGAGATTATGCTGAGGTTGTGTTTGCGTACGATGGCCGCGAGGGGGCTCATGTAGACGTTGAAGAGGGTGGGGCTCAGAGATGATCCTTGGGGGACGCCGCAGATGACTTCGGTGGCCTCTGACTTGTACGGTGGTAGGCGGACTCTCTGTGTTCTCCCGTCGAGGAAGGAGGTGATCCACTCCAGCGCCTTGTCCTGGATTCCGACGTTGCTGAGGCGCCGTACTAGGGTGCGGTGGCAGACCGTGTCGAATGCCGCGGAGAGGTCTAGGAGGATGAGGGCCGCTGTTTCTCCATTGTCCATCAGGGCTCGGATGTCGTCGGTGGCGGCGATGAGGGCGGTCTCGGTGCTGTGGTTGGCTCGGAAGCCGGACTGTGAGGGGTCGAGGGATCCATTCGTCTCGAGGAAAGCGGCCATCTGCTTGTTGACGGTCTTCTCGATGACTTTGGCTGGAAACGGGAGGAGCGAGATGGGGCGGTAATTCTTGAGGTCGGTGGGGTCCGCTGTTGGTTTCTTGAGTAGGGCGCTGAGTTCGGCGTGTTTCCAGCTCTCGGGGAAGATGGTGGTGTCGAGGGATGTGTTGATGATGTCTCGCAGGTGGGGTGCGATGACAGCGTCGGCTTTGTTGAAGACGTGGTGAGGGCAGGGGTCGGTCGGTGATCCGGAGTGGATGGAGTTCATCGTGCGGATGGTGTCTTCGGTGCTGATCGGGGTCCAGGCGCGGAGGGTGGTGGTGGGGGGTGGTTGTTCGGTCATGGTGTGCGTTGGTTGGTTGTTGAAGCTGTTGTGTATGTCCGCGATCTTGTTGTGGAAGTATGAAGCCAGGGAGTTGCAGAGGTCTTGCGATGGGGTGATGTCGTTGTTTCCTGCGCTGGGGTTGGAAAGCTCTTTGACGATGTTGAAGAGTTCCTTGCAGTTGTGTGCGTTGTTGTCCAACCGGTCCTTGAATGCTGTTTTCTTGGCGGCGCGGATCAGCTGGTGGTGTTTCCGGGTGGCAAGTTTGAAGGAGGTCCTGTTGTCCGGTGTCGGTTCCCTTCTCCAGACTTTCTCGAGGGCTCGGCAGTTCTTCTTGGAGCTCTTGAGTTCGTCGGTGAACCATGGGGCTTTCTTGCTGCCGGGTCTGCTGGGCGGGGTCCTCAGTGGGGCGAGTTCGTCCGCGCAGTTGCTGATCCACTTCGTGAGGTTGTCGGCGGCCTGGCTGGGGTTCGCTGAGCTGGCAGGAGGGTGCTGGCTCAGGGAGGTGGCGAGCTGGTCTGCTGTGATCTTGTTCCAGCTTCTGCGGGCGGTCTGTTGCTGGTGGTGGTGGGTCGTTGTTTTCTTGAAGGTGAAGTGGACGCAGCTGTGGTCCGTCCATTGAAGCTCTGTGGTGTGGCTGAAGTTGATGTCCTTGCTGGATGAGAAGACAGCGTCGAGTGTGTGTCCGGCGAGGTGGGTGGGGGTGGACACCAGTTGCTTGAGTCCCAGGTTGGTGAGGTTGTCGAGCAGGGTGCTGGTGTTGCGGTCGTTGTTGTTCTCCAGATGGAAGTTGAGGTCTCCCAGGAGGATGTAGTCAGCGGAGGGGAGGGCATGTGGGCTGACGAAGTCGGCGATGTCCTCGCTGAATTGTGTGCGTGGTCCAGGGGGTCGGTAGATCAGGGTGCCTCTGAGGGTGGTGTTCGGGTTGGTGTGGATCTGGAAATGCAGGTGTTCGGCGGTGGTCAGGGAGTTGTCGGTGCTGGTCGTGAGACGGATGGTGCTCCTGTGGATGATGGCGATGCCTCCTCCCATCTGGTTGGCGTTTCGGTCCCTCCGGACGATCTTGTAGCCCTCTGGGATGGCGATGGCGATGTCGGGAGCTGAAGAGGCGTTCATCCAGGTCTCCGTGAGGAAGGCAACGTCTGGAGCTGTGGTGTCGAGGAGGTTCCAGAGTTCGATGGCATGTCTGTGGATGGAGCGGGTGTTGAGCAGGATGCACTTGAGGTGGGTACTGCTGGTGTTCGGCTTGGTGGGTGCTGGTGCGAGGCAGGTCCGGATGCAGGTGAACTTGCAGGCGTGGCAGCTGAAGGGTCCGTGGGTACGTCGTGGAGAGGCTTGATGGCATTCTGGGAGTCGGCCGGTGTTGAGAGCGGTGAGGGTGGCGGCGGAGTACGTCAGGCGGGTCGGTCGGGGTCTTCGTGGGCCAGGGGTCCTGGCGCTGGTCGCGATCCGGTCGCGGACGGGCGTAGACGGGCTTACCTTTGGCGCGCCTTCGGCGCACAATCGGCGCGCCCGCTGCGCGTGACCGCTGCGCGTCCGCACGGTCGCCATTTAAGGCGAAGTGCGCGGGTGGGCGGAGCAGCTGGGAGGCGGGAGCGGGGAGGGAACAGAAGAGAAAAAGGGGCGGGGCCAATGTCGGTGGCGGGAAGCGAGAGCGGAGGGCGGCGAGGTAGGCGGCCAATCAGGAAGGAAACTGGACACGGCACAGGGGATACAAAGAAATTAACAGGCACAAATTTAGGGCAAAACAAATAAAAACGGCAAAATACGCGAGCAGACGGCAGAAACAGACAAGCACAAATTACGGGCAAAACGAGGAAAAACAGCAAAATACGTGAGCAGACGGCAGAAACAGACAAGCACAAATTTAGGGCAAAACAAGGAAAAACGGCAAAATACGCGAGCAGACGGCAGAAACAGACAAGCACAAATTTAGGGCAAAACAACTGGGAAACCAGAGGGGAGCGACCACGGCGTCAGCGAGGCAGAAGGCAGGCAGAGGGGAACACACGCAGCAGCTGGTGGCCGTGCGGCGCGGGGGTGTCCCACAAGTGGGTCAAAGTACTGCCTTGCAACGAGGTGGGTTTATGAAATAGCTCAGACTAAAAAAACAAAACAAGACAGAGCAGGCAAAATGCCCATCTCGAAAGACCTGACTGTTGTGGCATTTATGCTTTGTGAATGTCTGCACTGATATCCACATTTCTGCCTCACAAATACCCAGGACTGTCAAGTCAAGTCAAGTCAGGGACATTTGTATAGCGCACAAATCACATCCTAGGGGTCTCATGGCACTTGCAGCAGTCTCTGACAGAGGGAAATAGAGCAGTTAGTTTGCAAAAAGCCAGGTCTTTAACCTCTTACGGAAACAGCCGTGTTCAGGGGTGCTACGGAGATGAAAGGGCATTTTGTTCCATGAAGCAGAAGCCAAAACGAAAACTCGCGACCACCGTTTCTGGAGGTTCGTATTTTTAAAGGCGTCAGCAGAAGTTCGTTTCTGGATCGGAGTTCTCTTTGAGGCCGATACCATCTAAGTTTTTTGGACCAATACTTGGGGCCCTTTTCATTCATCTGTCTATGGGCCAGGCACAGTGTTTTGAAGAGGACTGGTACTCCTCGTGGTAATGCAGCATTAGCGGCCTATGGCCTGGTGCAGAGGGTCCTACGGCCTTCTAGAGGCTGCTTTTTAGCCAATGCATTACAGATCTTAATGCAGAGGACTATCCAATTGATACTGATTAAAAAGCTTGTGCCTTCTTGACTAATTTTGAGTGCAGGATGGGGTCAAGTCCCCCTTAGCAGTCTTGCATTTCTGGCACGTTTTTTACTTTGAGTTACTAGAAGTCATTGAGCAGGAAAAGGACTTAACACAACACCAGTCCCTTGAATAAGTTCTGAGCGGCTTACAACTTGGAGCAAGACCTAGGACTACACTGCGACCTCTTCTTATGTTAGACTATGTCGTTTTGTCTCCAAGATCGCCTTTTGGTGCACAAGGGCACATCATTTATTGCACTCTTCAAGTTATGACCAGAGTCCAATCATCAGAGACACAAGTGGTGCGCGTCTGTGATCGACATTTGCTTACTGCAGTCTCGGCAGGGCTTAAATACTGTCATCTTCAGGGGTGACATCTTCTCTAGCACACTATAAAAACAATTTAGGAAGATGTTGGAAGACTGACAAAGTGGAGCTCTGGATAAGCGTTGAAGGGCACGTAAAGAATGGAATTACTGTGCCTGCATCGTGGGAGATTATTTGTGGCTTCACTCGGTCACATCGGGACCATATAGAGTCAGTGCGGCGCAGTGGAGCAAGCTGAAAAATCTCTGTATCCAGTTGGTACATGAAGATATTCTAAAGGGGAGTAATCTATTATTACAAGTATCCCACAGACACTAAACTGCAAATTGTCGTGAAGACCTATCCACTTTGACAAGTCAGCAACTTAAACCTATCAGGAGTGGTTGGAAGGGGACCTGAGCAACTAAGCTAACCTTTGAGACAGGGTGAATTTATAGATATGGAAAGCACTGGGAAGGACACACAAGTTCCTCAAACGAGAATCTTACCACTCTTTAGGATGAAAGGAGAACTCATGAAAGATAAGGAGGCCCATACATTAAGAAAACCCTGATGGCCATTGGAGGCGCAGTGAACAAAACCCCACGGCGTAAAGTTCTAATTTATAGTTAAAACGATTTAAAGTGTAGACAGGGCAGGGGGAAAACATTGAGTGGGGCAACTCCTGGATCAGTTTCAGGACAGAATACAGAAAAGAACATTCCATGTGGAACTATCCACATATGCTATTAGGGTGGCATTCAGAGTATTACATAGACAGAAGGATCTTCCATAGGCAATTCAAAAAAGTTCACAGGATCTGCCAAAGAGACTTCACTACAAAGATGATGTACTTTCACCCTGGTTATGGGTTTGTTTGTGTCCAGAAATTTCTAAAAGGTTTTGGGATGGATTAGCAAGGTCAAGGATGCACATCTCCATCGATAATATTTCAAATTTTTTGGGATGGCAGCAGAAAATTAGGTATCCAAAAATTCGCTACAATGCTACATTAAATTTTGCTTGTGTCGTGATTACTGAGGCAATTCTTTCTCAAGTTCTTCTATTTGCATAGTTTAGCCCCATTAGGCTGTGCTGTGTTCATTCTACACGTATCCTTAGATTCTCTGATCTCTTTCATAGAAAGTGAGACGTTTCCAAGACATGTGTAAAAACCTTACTATCATGCCTCCCTACAGCCCAAGGTGAAATATTATCATCCCCCTTACCATCTATGCTGATCTTATTTTATTTCGTTTTTATATAGGTGCATATATTCAATTTGTGAATTGCAATGACACATTTATTGCTACGACTATTGTATTTTTGAATACTTTGGGGTCTTGAAGTGTTGCATTTCTTTTCATATTATGAAACAAAAATGAGCAATCCACTACTATAAAAAGTCAGGTCTCGAACCGTAGTCAGATAAGGACTACACACGAGAACTATCACACTAGAGATCAGACCAGTTTGCAGCACCACCAACTTCAGTCAGAGACGGCATTTGGGACAGCGAGAAGTGGCTTTAAGCCTGTCAATGTTGTTTTGCCAGCCCCGAACACACTGTGATAAGGAATAGCTGACTTGCCATGGTGTAACAAAAACACAGGTGCTGTGCGATCCATTTTGAGAAACTCATATATAGGCTTACTATTTAATGCTTTAGCTAAAATTAGCGTAGCGCTTCGAAATAGTTTAAGGGTGTTAGGATGCTGAGAACTCAATAACTATGTTAGAAATCTTCTTACTGCTTTCGCAAAGTGCGACGTGCTCAGTTGCACTCCTTTTTGAGGTGTGTGGTTATGATTCATATCATGTCAAAATACACGTCCCCTCTCTTATTGTTATTTTGAGTGTATTATTCATTTAAGAAAGAGGGTTTGAAGTTCCACTATGTTCCGGAAATGATCTTGTGTGACCCATCATTACCAGAAAACATTTTATGTGCAGCATTGTACACTTATAGCTACGCTCTGGGATTTTTGTATATTGCACTATATTCTATTTGCCTACTTTATTCTGATTTGTACTTATTCATTGGGCTGAGGGTCCCTACAGATTATCTTTAGTGGTCTGTGTTTTTTTTGATAATTGTTTCAGAATTTTACTTTTGAATCGCATTAGTGCTCACTAAAATGTTGTCGCCTGCACAGGGTAGCTCACCAGTTGTTTGCTCCGAAACCTCACGGGCCACATTCACCTAGTTTTTGTAAAGACGTGCCTGGATCAACCTTTGGCCCATTTTCGGTGCCATTTGCAAATGGGGATGTATGGATTCTCAGGAGACAACATACTCCGACTACAGGAAGGGTGCTGCTGCACCCCCCTCCTGTATTCAAGGGCTAAATCTGGGACATTATCCACAGCTCCAATCCTGATTTAATGTTTATTACAGAAACATGGCTTAATAACCACTTCATGGTGGAGCTGGCTCTGACAGTACCTAATGGTTATAATATTCCGATGCGTAACCGAGAAGGTAGGCAGGGGGCGTTGTTACAATTACATAGACTGCTATGAGTGTATGGTAAAAAATATATATCCCCTATCGACGATTGCGAGATGTTGCCATTTCAGCTCTACAGTAACACTTTGATTATTCTGGGGGGAGCAGATAAGGTGGCCTTAATTGCAGCCACCTTATCTGCAGTACTGTTCCCTTTGGTCTTAAAGTACAGACACTTGCTATTGATAGGTGATTTTAATTGTTACTTGGAGAAGGAGGATGACCTGCATAGCAGAAATATGGAGAACCAAATTCAAATGCTACAACTAACTCAGTGGACTAAGGGCACCACCCAGAGCAAGCCATACCCTGGACCTACTGTTCTCCTATCTTTACTCTATTTCAATTCTGTCTATTGACTATGTGTGTTGGTCTAACAACTTTTTACTAAACTTCAGTTTCATGGTACATATCAAGCCTCTCGTCAATCATATAACTCCTCTGGGGAGGACAAGGCCATGGGGGAGAGTTAATCTGGAGCTTTTTGCTGTTAACTTTTGGCAGAATTTTTCATGAGAAGATCGATAAGATCTACTCTACTTTGGAGACCCAACCCTCCCTAGCATAGTTTTTCCTGGAAGAAGTCAACCGTCACCCTGGAATGCTCATCCACTGGGGAGAATTTCAGGAACAACTCACACAAGAGATGGTGGAAAAAACCATGAAGGAGATGAAATCAGGTTTTCCATTAGACCCTTGTCCTCATTTTATGTTCTCCAGGTTAGCTCCTGTTTTAAGTCCCTACATCACCTGGCTGTTTAAGTCCTCCTTGGAAAATGCAGATTTCCCATCAAGTTGTAAATTTGCTCCTGTGGTGCCTCTATTAAAGAAGGTTGAAGTGGAAGCGGGCAAAACTACCACCCTATCTCTCTTTTTCCCTACATGGCAAAAGTGTTGGAAAGCCTAGTTAATGTCCAGCTATTACAGTTTTTGGAAGCAAATAATATTCTGGACATGTCCCAAATGGGCTTCAGAGCCAAACATTGTACAGAGTCTAACTTGCTGGCAGTGGTGGACAGAACCAGACCAGAGGAAGATCAGGGCAAGGCTGTTGCCCTGATCTTATTAGATCGGTTTGTTGCTTTTGATACTGTCTCACACTTCCTGTTAGTTCATAGGCTTCATGAAGCAGGCTTGTATTCTACCACACTACAAAGGTTTGGACCGCTCTTAACCAACAGATCTCATTCTGCTATTTGGCTCCGCTTACACTGACTCCCTTGCAGGCTAACTGTGGAGTGCCACTGGGGTAATCCCCAAGCCTGTGTCTGTTTAATGTCTATGTTGCCCCCCTGGCGAATATTGTCAAGTCTGTAGGCTTCAAGACATTTTCTTATGCGGATGATTCCCAGTTTATCATTTCCATTGACGAGAGACTTCCTCAAACTCAAGAAAATCTTTTGGGCTGCCTCTCTGACGTGGCTAGCTAGATGAGTTCACATTGTTTGAAGTTGAACGCAAAATAAACTGAAGATCTGTTGTTTGAAGTGGCAGACAAAGTTTGGATAATACCTGGTGGGCCGACCTCTCTGGATGTGGCACCACTACCTAGGAGAGCCACCAAGCATCTGGGAGTCGTATTAAGTGACTCCCTCTCTATGCAATACCAGGTAAACGGGTGTTCAGGAGGTGTTTTGGTCTCCTACACATTTTGAGAAAGCTAATCAGATGGATCCAGTTAGCCTGGCAATGGACAGTTACCCAGGTGCTTATTTTGAGCAGAGTGGACTCCGGCAATATCTTATATCAAGGGAAGGCTGATTACTTAGCCGCCGGCAACTCATACAAAATGAAGCAGCCTGACTGATCTGTAACAGTCCCAAATGGAGCTCAGCATCAGTCTGCCTCAATTGGCTGCAATGGCAGCCAGTGCGTAAAAGAGCCACTTTTAAACTACTCTGTTATATTCATAATTCACTTCATGAGTCAGGGCCAGTTATATTTGGTGGCAAAGGGGCTTTCTACAAACCCAGTAGAGTGGTGCGCTCGTCCCATCAAGCTGTGATTCGCACTGTGCGAATTAGGAAAGAAAGGTTGGGTGGCTGCTTGTTTGACCATCTGGTGGCACTTCACTGGAATTCCCTTCCCTAGGAAATGCGTCTTATGGAGGACTTCTTTGTGTTCCCGAAGGCACCTGAAAACCTGGCTGTTTCCACTTTAAGGGCACTTAATTGCAGAGTTTCCCTGTATCGGTTCTAGTGCCAGTATGTTCTTTTGGGGATGATGCGTGCCTTTTATGAATAAATCAAACAAATTAATAAATAAAATAAATATTGCTTGGTTGGTTGTGTATGGGCTGCAGTCCAAGTGGATTTTTAATTTGTATTGGTGCACTGACCATGTCCTAGCGCCAGTGGGTTAGAAATCGGACCCCTTGAGGCTGCGCTGAGGGGCAAGATCCTATCAGTAGCAGCTATAACATTGGTGGCTCTATTTTTGTACAATACAGACAGTTTTTGGGAAAACGCAATGGTTGCACAAGGCATGAAAAACAAGCACCAAGGAAACCCTGACATCAAAATTAGGGTACACTAACAGTTTCTAATGAATTTAGGACCTTGTTTCACACAGCAATGTAGCAGAAGTCAGGCGCCATTAAACACCCTTTTTGTAAATTAACTAGGTTGACAGGAAAGGGACATAGTAACATTACTTGAGCACATAGTAAATAAAACATGGGAGTGATTTGTTTTGGGAAAGCAATAAAGTGAATGTGATTCAGGGATGGGGCACCTCATGATGGTGGGGAAGGGTTTTGGGTAGAAATGGGGGAGGTGCTGGATATCTGGAGTTGGATGGATGCGACCAATCTCGACAATTTACTATTATCTCCACTTTCTTACTTTTATTCTCATGCTCTTTTTCTGCCAACGAAACCTCTTAGGTGTACAACTTCTAAACAGTTTATCTATCTGACTGAAGGCATCATCAGATAAATCTTACAAGCTGCCTCATAAGTGCTGGACCTCGATTTTACAGTCTAACAGGGTGAGGGTAATAACTGATATTATGGTCAGTTGCCATGACACACAGCAGGGCTGCTGCAATACAGGAAAAGATATATATTTGGATACATAGATTAGATGAACCTATTTCTGAATGCAAATTAAAATCAGATGAAACAAATATTTTTACCGGATTTTAATGAATTAATAATGAACTTCTGCTTACCTAAAAGGGCCTGTGTAAAAAACTGATACTCATCCACACTATTATCGCAGTCAAGTGGAGTGCTGAATCCTTCCAAAGCAGTTTCTTCCAAAGCCTCATCATCCCAATCATCATCATCATCATCTTCATCTTCTCCATCAGCACTCTGATTCTCCTGCATTGCCTGGGGCACTGGGTTTGTCTCATCTTCATCACTTGGTATCTCTTCTAGAAACATAATATGAAAAGACAGCCATTCATATCTTAAGACATGCTTTAACTTTTGCCACAGTTATTTTTGATGAAGCTTCATACATCACCTATTACACAAATTCATCCCATCCATCCTTCTCCTTATAATCTCACTATTTATATAGGCAAACATAAAATCGATCCATTATGCACATATTTTTATGCCACCTGCCAAATGAGCATTTATTAGAAACTGAATATGAACAAAAAAATACCACTCTGAACAGGACGGATCTACCTGCTGCTGACTAAATTAAATAGGAAGCAGCATTAAGATAAGCGGTTATAGCTTTATTTGAAAAGATTTCAGTTTATTATGTCCGTAAATAATATATGCACATTATTTAGATCAAACAGATCTATGTAAAAGAATATAAAAATGTATATGAAATACACTTAAAGCATTGTGTAAATTCAATTTCTGACTTAACAGATAAGTTATGTACCTGTGATAATGCCTTGTTTGGTAGAAACTCTATATCACCCCAGATTCCTCACTTTGTGAATATGCCCAGGTGCCAGACCTGGTCCGGAGTTTTAAATAGGAATTCCCTCATTGGTCGGTAAGTGGCGTTGTGTGGCTCAGCATCAGTGAAACTGCCATTCGTGAGCTCTTAGGCAACGATGGCAGTTTCTGACATGTAATGATCCCGCCAGGTGTTGTCGACCAAAGAAATGCCCTGAGCGTTCAGCCACTTCCAGAAACGTAGCGCCTCATGGCACAATACCCACAACCACACATCACCCTGTTTATTACAGTACCACATAGCGGTGGTATTGTCCATCATCACCTGCACGGTTCGTCCGTGATGGTCAGGAGGAATACTTTCAGTGAGAGCAAATCACTCGCAACTTCTTAAAACTGATGTAGAGACACGCCTCTGCTGTGCACCAGAGTCGTCTGATCTCCACCTCTCTCAGATGACCTCCCAATCCAACAACAATGCAGTTGTCATGATCATCAACTCTGGGTGGGGTTGGGAAAGCGGTCTACGGCAGGCCTACCTGCGGTGCAGCAGCCACCACTGTAGATGTGCCACTGAACTTTTTGATTCCACTGCAGAACGATGCAGGAGGCCAAGAGGCTCAGAAGCCTCATAGCCACTCTCAACGATACACAGGAAAAAGGATGAAACATCAAGATCATAGCCCGAATGCTCTGCACTTGTTGGGGCAGAGGACAACCTCGGAAGAACACTGTATCATGGATGGCCCAAATGAAGGGGAGCCATCTGGAGCACACATTGGTCACGTGTAATCTTCCTCCATCTGGGGAGGTGAAAAGTGAAGCAACCTCCTACCATGAGCTTTATCTGCTGCCAATGGTGACTTAAAGCAGTTTTTTCAACAGATGTAGATTGGGTGGGGGATATAGATCGCTGGGTAGATCGGTGCCCCTAGAAGCCTGAACCCTGTCTGCCTGCTTCGCTGCCTCTACCTCGAAAGTACTGAGGCCTGTTCTTGTTGAGGTATGATCTGATCTGGTGTTGCCTCTGCTGGTATCCACTGCTGAAGCCTTGAAAGGGGCAGAATAAGTGGGTGTACTGCTGAACCAGAGGAGCGAGAACTAGTAAATAAGCTGTAGCCTTGCTCTCATTAAATCCAAAGTTGAATCCTGCTTTACTCCAAAAGGCGATAGCTATCAAAAGGTATGTCCAGCTGTGATTGCTGGACATCATCTGAGAAGCTTGTGGAGCGAATCCGGGCTTGGCGCAAAAACTACCACAACATTTCAACTGCCCTACCCAGACAGTCAGTAGTGCCAACACCCAAACATATGGAGTACTTTGCTCCATCCTGGCTATCTGTAAGGAGGCATTGCAGGGATAGCCTGATATCATTAGAGACAACTTGCAAGATGTCTACCACTCAGTCCTACAACCCATGAGGATAAGTCCCCACGAGGCAGCTGGAATTGACTGACCTGAGTTCAAGACTGGCAGATAAAAACATCTGCTTGGGGAATGTCTGCCTTCGTTTCGACTCTCTGGCAGGGTGGTAAGAAACACACTGGGGTTGAGGCTGCACGTGGAAGCTTATACCAACAGGTTTTCTGGAGTTGAATGCTGGCAGAATCAGCCCTGGCACCAAAGGCGGCGACGGGCGCTGTGTCAGAGCTGGAGTCGTTAGTGCTGAGCTCGTAGGAGGGGTCAGCCGCGGACCACCGACTTGAGGCACGGTAGGCATTAAGGACAAGGTAGGCATTAAGGACAAATCTGCTGGTGGTAACCCCAAATGGAGGCTGCCTTGGACTCTTGCAGGCCAAAGGAGTACCAGATAAATTCGGTAGAGTACAAAATGCTCAGTCAGGGACCATTTTCAGGACTGCAAGTCTCGATCAGATAAAGCATTTACCAATGTCACCAACCAACTTAAATACAGGAGAAACCTACTCTACAGAGACATGTAAAAATAGCATGACCAGCCATATGTCTGTGTAACATATACCCAAAGTGGGCAGGAAGACCAGTATGATGGGCTGCATGGGATTCCACGAGACTAAGGAGTTGGGTTTCTGTTGGAAGAACACGTTTATGATCTTCAGGATTAGATTTAAATCCTATAATTGTTGACTGCTGCTCATAAAATGTATTAGAGAAAAATATTTACTTGTAATACTAGTTTTACGCAATAGATTTCTTTCAGACTTCATACATATGGGCATGATTCACATCTGAAAATATCTGAAACAACAATATACCCATATAGGAGGCAACATTTTCTGCTTTAACAAGAATAGAACAGTATTGACTGGAAATACCATTGCTAAAGCTGGTATAACTGTTCAACACCTTCCTCATCTAAGAGACACTATCAGATGCCTTGAAACTAGTGGTAAACCCTACAACCCTGAACTTACTAGCATTAATAACTACCAGTCCATTACCCTTCTTCCTGCACTGGGAAAGATAATGGGGAGGCGCAGCAAGTTTCCAGTCATTAAAGATGCCACTATTTTGGATCCTTAACAGATAGTTTCCCATCCTGGGGGTGGAACTGAATCCACATTGGTACATCCTTTGGTGAGATAACAGCGTTGCTGTATGAAGGAGTTGGAGTGATTTTATTAGATCTACTCTAGAGACAGCTTTTAGTTCATAAATGTTAAGAAGGTGACATTTTAGGTTTGGTGGTGAATTTGTTAAAATCCTTTGTGATAAAAAAGATGTTTCCCTGGAACTACTGTTCTCCAAGTTGGGTATCTTTCAAAGATTCACATGCTTGAATATATGTCCCATTGTCAGTCAGGGAATCGACAATACACAATGTTAATATAGCATTGGTCCTATACACTCAGATACCATTGAAGACATTCATGGACTAGACACACTGTATTCACCTCATTACATGACTCAAACTCTGGCCAATGAGGGTAAAGAGACGCAGGAATACAACGACCCAAAGAGGTTGAGCTGCTCACATTCTTGCAGTTAACCAAGCTAATATATCTATGTACAACTTTAAACCTCATTACCTGGGAGGGAGATGGTTGCAGGAAACTCCATGAAAAGGTACCAAACCTAGAGAACTGTAGTAACAGGTATTTAACATTCCCTTCTCAAACACTGCATCACTCATTGATTATAAATCTTCAAAATGGAGTAGCATATCAGCTCATGTATAAAAGACATTAGCAAATGCAGGCTGGTCCTAATTGAACAAGCTGTCGAGAACCACTTGTCCAACTGGCTTCTCTAATACCTTCTAGACATCAAGGCAGTAACGTTTCACAAATATACCCATCAATGCCCTTGATTTTGCCTAACAGATGTCATCAATTGATCCTCCCACGAAGAGTGCAGCTGTTGCAGTCATGCCCCTGGTGGAATGGATTTGAACGCTGCTTCTGAAAAGTCTGCTCAATTTTCTGTGGCAGAACGAGATGCATGCTGAAATCCAACTAGCAATGTCCCACTAAGACAAAATAGAACCTTAACTGGCATTGGTCAAGGATGCAACAATTTGTTCTTCTGAATTGCTTTATTCTATCAATACAGAATTTTAGGCAGTGGTTAATGCCTAAATAAAGAAGGGCTTTTTAAGGCATAGTGGTAAGGTGGGGGAAAAAGTTGGTAGAAGGATAGGTGCTCTAGAACTTATAGACTGACTAAGTAGGGTAAGGTATGGATGTTTTATGTAACAAAGTCAAGTCAAGAGATTTATATAGCGCGCTACATACCCAGAGGGTCTCAAGGCGCTTGAAGAAGGGTGGGGAATTACTTGTCGAATATCCACGTTTTAAGTTGCTTTCTGAATGCTAGGTGGTTCTGAGTAAGGCGAAGGTGAGTGGGAAGTGAGTTCCAGGTTTTAGCTGCCAGGTAGGAGAAGGATCTACCTCCCATGGTGGTTTTGTTGATGCGAGGTACAGTGGCAAGGGCTTGGTTGGAGGATTGTAGCTGGCGGGAGGGGGTGTGGAATGACAGTCGTGTGTTGAGGCATTCGGGTCCAAGTTCGTAAAGTGCTTTGTGTGCGTGGGTTAGGAGACGGAAAGTAATCCTCTTATTGACAGGGATCCAGTGGAGGTTTTTCAGGTGACCAGAGATGTGTTCTTTACGCGGGATGTCTAATATGAGCCTGGCTGAAGCGTTCTGGATGCGTTGGAGTTTTTTCTGGAGTTTTGCGGTGGTACCGGCGTATAGGGTGTTTCCGTAGTCCAGGCGGCTCGTGACCAGTGCGTGGGTGACCGTTTTTCTAGTTTCGGTGGGGATCCAGCGAAATGTTTTTTTGAGCATGCGAAGAGAGTTGAAGCAAGATGAGGAAACGGCGTTGACTTGTCTGTTCATCGAGAGTGAGGAATCCAGGATGACGCCCAGGTTCCGTGCGTGGTCCGTCGGAATGGGTGCTTTTCCAAGGGCCTCTGGCCACCAAGAGTCATCCCAGGCGGAGGGGGAGGTGCCTAGGATGAGGACTTCTGTTTTGTCTGAGTTCAGTTTCAGACGGCTGTGCTTCATCCATTCGGCTACTTCTTTCATTCCTTCATGCAGGTTGGTTTTGGCAGTGTTAGGGTCTCTGGTGAGTGATAGGATCAGTTGAGTGTCATCGGCGTAGGAGATGATGTTGAGGTTGTGTTGGCGTGCGATGACCGCGAGGGGGCTCATGTATACGTTGAAGAGGGTGGGGCTGAGTGAAGATCCTTGTGGTACGCCGCAGATGACTTCAGTGGCCTCTGACTTGAATGTGGAAGGCGGACTCTCTGGGTTCTTCCGGTGAGGAACGAGGTGATCCATTCCAGTGCATTTCCTTGGATTCCGACGTTTCTGAGGCGCTGTAAAAGGGTGCTATGACAGACTGTGTCGAAGGCTGCGGAGAGGTCGAGGAGGATGAGGGCGACTGTGTCTCCATTGTCCAGTAGAGTTCGAATGTCGTCTGTTGCTGCGATGAGGGCGGTTTCAGTGCTGTGTTTGGCTCGGAAGCCGGACTGTGAGGAGTCGAGGGATTTGTTGGTTTCGAGGAAGGCGGCGAGCTGGTTGTTGACCTCTTTCTCGATGACTTTGGCCGGGAATGGAAGGAGCGAGATAGGGCGGTAGTTTTTGAGTTCGGTGGGGTCAGCTGTGGGTTTCTTCAGAAGGGCGCTGAGTTCGGCATGTTTCCAACTTTCCGGGAAGGTTGCGGAGTTGAGGGAGCAGTTGATGACGTCTCGGAGGTGCGGTGCTATAATGGAGTCTGCTTTGTTAAAGATGTGGTGAGGGCATGGGTCTGTGGGGGATCCTGAGTGGATAGAGTTCATCAGACGGATGGTATCCTCAGTGGAGATTGGGTTCCAGTCATTGATGATGTTCAAGGGGTGTGGGGGTCCTGCAGAGGGTTGGGTGGGTTGGTCTTCGGGTCGGTTGTCGAAGCTGTTGTGGATGTCTGCAATTTTGTTGTGGAAGAATGAGGCTAGGGAGTCGCAGAAGGCTTGAGAGGGGGTGATGTCGTTGGAGTTGGCTGAGGGGTTGGTAAATTCCTTGACGATATTGAATAATTCCTTGCTGTTGTGGGCGTTGCTATCTAGTCGGTCCTTGAAAGCGGCTTTCTTGGCATTCCGGATCAGTTGGTGGTGTATGCGGGTGGCGTTTTTGAAGGCGTTCTTGGTGCTGGTGTTTGGGTCTTTTTTCCAGGCCTTCTCAAGGGAGCGACTGAGTTTCTTGGATTTCTTAAGATCATCGTTGAACCAGGAGGCCTTCTTGCTGCCTAGTTTGATTTGTCGTTTTTTCAGTGGTGCTAGGATGTCGGCGCTGTTGGATAACCATTGGGTGAGGTTAGTGGCTGCTTGGTCGGGGTTTGAGGAGTGGGCGGGGGGGTTTTGAAGAAGTGATGAGGAGATCTGGTCGATGGTGATTTTGTTCCAGTTTCTTCGCAGAGTGGGTTGGGGATGGTTGTTGGATGTGGACTTGTTGTAGGTAAAGTGAACGCAGCTGTGGTCAGTCCAAAGGAGAGCTGTGGTGTGGCTGAAGGAGACATGTTTGCTGGAGGTGAAGATAGGGTCGAGTGTGTGACCTGCGATGTGGGTGGGGGTAGTGACAAGTTGTTTAAGTCCGAGGTTGGCGAGGTTGTCCAAAAGGGTGGTGGTGTTGCGGTCGTTGTTCTTTTCAAGGTGAAAGTTGAGGTCTCCCAAAAGGATGTAATCCTCGGAGGTGAGCGCGTGTGGAGTGATTAAGTCCGTGATGTCTTCACTAAATTGTGCGCGGGGCCCTGGTGGCCTGTAGAGGAGGGTGCCTCTGAGTGTGGTCTTGGGGTCGATGTGGATCTGGAAGTGAAGGTGTTCAGTGTTGGCGAGATTGACGTCTGAGCTGGTTGAGATGCGGATGGATTTCTTATGGACGATAGCGATGCCTCCTCCTGTTTGGCCGGTATGGTCCTTGCGAATGATCTTATAGCCTTCCGGGATGGCAATGGTGATGTCTGGGGCTGATGTGGCGTTCATCCATGTTTCTGTTAGGAAGGCGACGTCCGGAGAGATGGTGTCTAGTAGATTCCAGAGGTCGATGGCGTGCTTGTGGACTGAGCGGGTGTTGAGCAGGATGCATTGTAGGTGGTTGGGGTCGGATATCTGTTGTGTGATCGTAGATGAGGCGTTGTTCTTGGTGCCGTTAAACTTGCAGGAGTTGCAAGAGAAGGGTCCATGGGTGTGTCCAGGAGCGGCTTGGACGCAGTTGGGGGAACGGCCGGGGTTAAGGGCTAGGAGGGTGGTGGCATCGTAAGTAATGCGGGAGGGGTGGGCATTACGAGGACCAGGGGGACTGGCGCTGGGCGCGGTCCGGGCGTAGACGGGCTTACCTTTGGCGCACCTTCGGCGCGACCGCAGCACGTGGCCGCTGCGCGTTGGGACATCTGACATAAATGGAGAGTGGAGGGGGCGGAGCGTGGGAGTGGCAGCTGGGAGGCGGGATCTAGGAGGAGCCTCGGGCTGCCGAGGGTAAACAGAACCGAAACTAAGACACAGCCGGAGTGGGCAACACGCACGAAAATACAGTGAAATGCACCCAGCACAATCGTCTTTTCCCTCACCAACTAGCAGCAATGTGCAGCAGGAATACAACACTGAGCAAGCAGGCAAATATCACCAAGCGCCGAATGCAGCAATAAGTAAATAAACAGCAAAACGATACCAAACGCTGAGTGCGCTCCAACAGCAGGCAGGCAGGCAGGCAGGCGCGAAAACAGTCAGCAGTGGGTGCAGCGTCTGGGGGAGGCAGAGGGCGAAGGGAGCGACCGCACAGGACAGTGTCCACTCGGTCACAGCTGGTGGGAGGCCGTGATGCGTTAGCTGTGCTTGTGGGTGGGAGGGGCAGCTGGGAGGCGGGATCTAGGAGGAGCCACGGGCTGCCGAGGGTAAACAGAACCGAAACTAAGACACAGCCGGAGTGGGCAACACGCACGAAAATACAGTGAAATGCACCCAGCACAATCGTCTTTTCTCTCACCAACTAGCAGCAATGTGCAGCAGGAATACAACACTGAGCAAGCAGGCAAATATCACCAAGCGCCGAATGCAGCAATAAGTAAATAAACAGCAAAACGATACCAAGCGCTGAGTGCGCTCCAACAGCAGGCAGGCAGGCAGGCAGGCGCGAAAACAGTCAGCAGTGGGTGCAGCGTCTGGGGGAGGCAGAGGGCGAAGGGAGCGACCGCACAGGACAGTGTCCACTCGGTCACAGCTGGTGGGAGGCCGTGATGCGTTAGCTGTGCTTGTGGGTGGGAGGGGCAGCTGGGAGGCGGGATCTAGGAGGAGCCACGGGCTGCCGAGGGTAAACAGAACCGAAACTAAGACACAGCCGGAGTGGGCAACACGCACGAAAATACAGTGAAATGCACCCAGCACAATCGTCTTTTTCCCTCACCAACTAGCAGCAATGTGCAGCAGGAATACAACACTGAGCAAGCAGGCAAATATCACCAAGCGCCGAATGCAGCAATAAGTAAATAAACAGCAAAACGATACCAAGCGCTGAGTGCGCTCCAACAGCAGGCAGGCAGGCAGGCAGGCGCGAAAACAGTCACCAGTGGGTGCAGCGTCTGGGAGAGGCAGAGGGCGAAGGGAGCGACCGCACAGGACAGTGTCCACTCGGCACCTTTCTTACTTCTAGGATATTGATAAGAAGGTGTGCTTTCTCTAGTTACCAGAGTCAGCTGATGGGCAGATCATGGACTTGAATACTAAAGATTCGGAGTGAAGCGATTTAATCTTTCGATCTGTGAGGATGATGCGTTATCTCATCTGACATAAGAACTTGCCTGGTTTAGGGGGTCACAAAGACCTTGGTACCTAGTGATCTGAAACCTTCCTCAATTATACACCTCGATGCTCTGAAAGAGAGCACATTTGGAGATGGACATTCTAGAAATAGAGTAATTGAGATGAAATCATATCAAACGGGTTTGTGCCTGCGTACTAAAATTTAGCTTTGTTTGCTGATCACCTGCACCAACAATGTTAGCTTTTCACCTTTGTCTTGAGATGGGTGGGCGTATATATGCGAGAACCAAGAAATACAATCTTTTGACTTGGGGTGAGCACTGACATGGTCTTCTTTAGCTTGAGATCCAGCATCTCCAACATTTGCAGTAGAGGTATGGTGATGCTCACATTCTGATGTGTGTGTTTGGAAGACAGATCTTTGATAAGCCAGTGGTCCAAGTAAGGGAACACTCAGAGACCTCTGCCGCTGTAGATTTGCTCTCTTTGGAGTTAGCCATTTGGTAAAGACTGTGGGTGCTGAATGAAGAAGAAAAAGAAGTGCCCAAAACTGAAAAGAATGTCTACTGACCATGAAACCAAGAAACATTTTGTATTTGGATCTATGATTGCATGAAGGTAAGCGCCCTCCAGGTCTAGAGATGCTATTTTAATGTTCCTGTACTGCAGAGCATCGAGAAGGGACACCCTTCTGAAAGACTGTGCACTAATGAACTTGTTGAGTGCCCTTAAATCATATACAGGATGTCATTCTCTTGAATTTTTCTATACAAGGAAAAATCTTTAATGCAATCGCTGAATGCATAGCCACTGGTTCAATGGCTATGTTTTGAAGGACTTTAAGCCCTTTAGATGTAGATGGTGCTCCTTTATCAGAGATGTAGACAGCCGTAAGATAAATTCTACTTTAAGAACATATCAAAGGACATTCAAGTCCCAGAAGTCTGAATGCAATTTTGGGAAATTTGGAAAGAAAGTTCATAAAAATCAAACAAGTCTGGTATCATCTTCTACTAAGGTGAATAAGAGAAAATGCCTTTTCTCATTCACTGTGAATGCCCTCCTAAATGTTGCCATATTGGCAGCATGTGGATGAGATACGTTTGTAGTATTCAGACTGGTAATGGATTCAAAAATTGCTAACACAGGAAAAGCCACAATGTCCATATTAATGCATTTTAACCAAACTGTATCTGTGTGAGCTTTGATAAACTGCATGTCTCCGTCAACATGCTGGCAGTAGAATTGTTGGCAATCAATAGGTATCTCAAGCATTTTAGACTTCACTTCTGAAAGGGAAGATAAGCTTTAAAACCAACCCCTGTTGAGGAAAACAGCTCCTGTCACAATCTGGCTGATTGAGTTCTTAGATGCACCCAAAGAAGGGAAAATTAGAGCCGATGAGACAAGGATCTATGTTGATCCTTGTAATAATAAGAACATTTAGTAAGGAAGATACGTTGTGACACAACTACCTGTTGTATTGTGCTAAAATGGAAGTGGCACTGGAAATCTTTACGAACACTGACGCAAGTCAAGTCAAGTCAAGTCAAAAATGTATTTAGCGCGCTACATACCCAGAGGGTCTCAAGGCGCTTGAAGAGGGGTGGGGAATTACTTGTCGAATATCCAAGTTTTAAGTTGTTTTCTGAATGCTAGGTGGTTCTGAGTGAGGCGAAGGTGAGTGGGAAGTGAGTTCCAGGTTTTAGCTGCCAGGTAGGAGAAGGATCTTCCTCCCATGGTTGTTTTGTTGATGCGAGGTACAGTAGCAAGGGCTTGGTTGGAGGAGCGTAGCTGGCGGGAGGGGGTGTAGAAGGAAAGTCGAGTGTTGAGGCATTCGGGTCCAAGTTCGTAAAGTGCTTTGTGTGCGTGGGTTAGGAGGCAGAATGTTATCCTCTTATTGACGGGGAGCCAGGGGAGATTTTTCAGGTGGCTAGAAATGTGGTCTTTACGCGGGATGAGTCTGGCTGATGCGTTCTGGATGCGTTGGAGTTTTTTCTGAAGTTTTGCGGTGGTACCGGCGTATAGGGTGTTACCGTAGTCCAGGCGGCTCGTGACCAGTGCGTGGGTGACCGTTTTTCTAGTTTCGGTGGGGATCCATCGGAATGGTTTTTTGAGCATGCGAAGAATGTTGAAGCAGGATGATGAAACGGCGTTGACTTGTCTGTTCATCGAGAGTGCGGAGTCCAGGATGACGCCTAGGTTCCGTGCGTGGTCCGTCGGGATGGGTGCTTTTCCAAGGGCCTCAGGCCACCAAGAGTCATCCCAGGCAGAGGGGGAGGTCCCTAAGATAAGGACTTCTGTTTTGTCTGAGTTCAGTTTCAGACGGCTGTGCTTCATCCACTCGGCTACTTCTTTCATTCCTTCATGTAGGTTGGTTTTGGCGGTGTTCGGGTCTTAGGTGAGTGAGAGGATCAGTTGAGCGTCATCAGCGTAGGAGATGATGTTGAGGTTGTGTTGGCGTGCGATGGTCGCGAGGGGGCTCATGTATACGTTGAAGAGGGTGGGGCTGAGTGAAGATCCTTGTGGCACGCCGCAGATGACTTCAGTGGCCTCTGACTTGAACGGTGGAAGGCGGACTCTCTGAGTTCTTCCGGTAAGGAACGAGGTGATCCATTCCAGTGCTTTTCCTTGGATTCCGATGTTTCTGAGGCGTTGTAGGAGGGTGCTATGACAGACTGTGTCGAAGGCTGCGGAGAGGTCAAGGAGGATGAGGGCGACTGTGTCTCTATTGTCCAGTAAAGTTCGAATGTCGTCTGTTGCTGCGATGAGGGCGGTCTCAGTGCTGTGTTTGGCTCGGAAGCCGGACTGTGAGGAGTCGAGGGATTTGTTGGTTTCGAGGAAGGCGGCGAGCTGGTAGTTGACAGCTTTCTCGATGACTTTGGCCGGGAATGGTAGGAGCGAGATGGGGCGGTAGTTTTTGAGTTCGGTGGGGTTAGCTGTTGGTTTTTTCAGAAGGGCGCTGAGTTCGGCGTGTTTCCAGCTTTCCGGGAAGGTGGCGGAGTTGAGGGAGCAGTTGATGACGTCCCGGAGGTGTGGAGCTATGATGGAGTCTGCTTTGTTGAAGATATGGTGAGGGTATGGGTCTGTGGGGGAACCAGATTGAATGGAGTTCATCAGGCGGATGGTGTCCTCGGTGGAGATAGGGTTCCAGTCGTTGAGGATGTTCGAGGGGGGTGAGGGTACGGCAGAAGGTTGGGAGGGTTGGTCTCCGGGTTGGTTGTCGAAGCTGTTGTGGATGTCTTCGATTTTGTCGTGGAAGAACGAGGCTAGGGAGTCGCAAAGGGTTTGAGAGGGAGTGATGTCGTTGGAGTTGGCTGAGGGGTTGGTAAATTCTTTGATGATGTTGAATAGTTCCTTGCTGTTGTGGGCGTTGTTGTCTAGTTGGTCTTTAAGTGCAGCTTTCTTAGCAGTCCGGATCAGTTGGTGGTGTGTGCGGGTGGCGTTTTTGAAGGCGTCCTTGGTGCTGGTGTTTTGGTCTTTTTTCCAGGCCTTCTCGAGGGAGCGACAGAGTTTCTTGGATTTCTTAAGATCATCGTTGAACCAGGGAGCGTTTTTGCTGCCTAGTTTGTTTTGACGTTTTTTCAAAGGTGCTAGGTTGTCGGCGCTGTTGGTTAGCCATTGAGTGAAGTTAATGGCTGCTTGGTTGGGGTTCCAAGAGTAGGCAGGTGGGTTTTGAAGAAGCGATGAGGAGATCTGGTCGATGGTGATTTTGTTCCAGTTTCTTCGCAGAGTGGGTTGAGGGAGGTTGCGGGTTGTGGTCTTTTTGTAGACAAAGTGAACACAGTTGTGGTCCGTCCAATGGAGAACTGTGGTGTGGCTGAAGGAGATATGTTTGCTGGAGGTGAAGATGGGGTCGAGTGTGTGATCTGCGTAGTGGGTGGGGGTGTTAACAAGTTGTTTGAGTCCGAGGTTGGCGAGATTGTCCAGAAGGGTGGTGACGTTGCTGTCGTTGCTCTTTTCCAGGTGAAAATTGAGGTCTCCCAATAGGATGTAGTCCTCGGAGGGGAGGGCGTGTGGGGTGATAAAGTCAGTGATGTCTTCACTGAATTGAGCACAGGGTCCTGGTGGCCTGTAGAGGAGGGTGCCTCTGAGTGTGGTCTTGGGGTCGGTGTGGATCTGGAAGTGAAGGTGTTCGGCGCTAGCGAGGTTGACGTCTGAGCTGGTTGAGATGTGGATGGAATTCTTGTGGACGATGGCGATGCCTCCTCCTGTTTGCTTAGTACGGTCCTTACGGATGATCTTGTATCCTTCCGGGATGGCAATGGTGATGTCTGGGGCTGAGGAGGCGTTCATCCATGTTTCTGTTAGGAAGGCGACGTCCAGAGAGATGGTGTCTAGAAGATTCCAGAGGTCGATGGCGTGTCTGTGGACCGAGCGGGTATTGAGCAGGATGCATTTTAGGTGGTTGGTGTCGGGTCTCTGTTTGGTGTTAGTGGATGAGAAGTTGGTCTTGGTGCCGTCAAACTTGCAGGAGTTGCATGTAAAGGGTCCATGTGTGTGTCCGGGGGAAGCTTGGGCGCAGTTGGGGAGTCGGCCTGGGTTGAGGGCTAGGAGGGTGGAGGCGGCGTATGTAATGCGGGTGGAGTGGGTAGGACGGGGATCAGGGGGACTGGCGCTGGGCGCGGTCCAGGCGCGGACGGGCGTAGACGGGCTTACCTTTGGCGCACATTCGGCGCAGCCGTAGCGCGTGGACGCTGCGCGTTGGTACATCTGTCTTAAGTGGATGGTGGAGGGGGCAGAGCGTGGGAGGGGCTGCTGGGAGGCGGGAGCGAGGTGGAGGAAGGGCCAGGGACCATACACAAAATGGCAGCAACAACAACAAACACTGCTTGGGGTACAGGCAGTGGGAGCAATGGGGCGCTAATAGGGCTATGTCTAGTCAGGGTAGTGCAGCAATTGAGGAGGAATACAAGCGCAGGGTCAGAGCGCTGTGAGAATATGCAGGTATCACACAGCACGCACGTACTCAAATAAATGCCCACAACACACACGTAATCAAAGAAATGCCCAGTAATGCGCGCTAGCGCTACAAGTTAATAATCAGAGGTCAAGCGATTGCAACAATAGTAATATTTAATGTGTAGTAAAGCGCTACTATGTATCAATCCAGTGCCGAGTTGAGCGCTACAACACCACGGGTATAAGGGGAGGAGCTAAACAAATGTCCGCAAGTTCGCGCTGGTGAAAGAAAATGCCAATCCGAGTTGGGCGCTATGATGTTAGAAGGGAGTGTGCAGGCAAGCGCTACGATTTAATATTAAAGCAGATTAAAGTTAAGCGCTACGATACCATCAGTTTCAAGAGAGGAGGAGGCGAGGGGAGCGACCGTTCGTGTCCAGGACAGGAGGGTCACAGTTCAACGTTCGTGCGAGGGCGGCTTGTAGCTCCAGTGGGTGGGAGGGGCTGCTGGGAGGCGGGAGCGAGGTGGAGGAAGGGCCAGGGACCATACACAAAATGGCAGCAACAACAACAAACGCTGCTTGGGGCACAGGCAGTGGGAGTAATGGGGTGCTAATAGGGCTATGTCTAGTCAGGGTAGTGCAGCAATTGAGGAGGAATACAAGCGCAGGGTCAGAGCGCTGTGAGAATATGCAGGTATCACACAGCACGCACATACTCAAATAAATGCCCACAACACGCACGTAATCAAAGAAATGCCCAGTAATGCGCGCTAGCGCTACAAGTTAATAATCAGAGGTCAAGCGATTGCAACAATAGTAATAATTAATGTGTAGTAAAGCGCTACTATGTATCAATCCAGTGCCGAGTTGAGCGCTACAACACCACGGGTATAAGGGGAGGAGCTAAACAAATGTCCGCAAGTTCGCGCTGGTGAAAGAAAATGCCAATCCGAGTTGGGCGCTATGATGTTAGAAGGGAGTGTGCAGGCAAGCGCTACGATTTAATATTAAAGCAGATTAAAGTTAAGCGCTACGATACCATCAGTTTCAAGAGGGGAGCGACCGTTCGTGTCCAGGACAGGAGTTACACAAGTTACATCATTACATATATCATTACACAAGTTACTACTTGTGTAATGATATATCTGTAAGAGAGACATTAGTTAGTGATAGATTCCTTACCTTAGAATATCCCCAGGCGTCAGACTGGATCCGGAAATGTTTGCGTAGCAGTACCCTTGCGCGTCGGTAGGCGTTGCCTGCGGCTCCGCGTCCGTCGTCGGCGCCGTGATGACGTCGTCGGAGTACTTAGACGCCGCCTCTGCGTGCTGGCGTCAGTTCTTAGACACAGCTTTTCCGCGCCAGAAACGCAGAGCTATGCTAAAAACCAACACTGGTGCCTTGAAACTAGAGCCCTGAAAGGGGATGACCTTAACCCTAGATATCGGTTCGCAGAACAGGGAGGATGGGTGGGTCGATAAGGAATCTATCACTAACTAATGTCTCTTACAGATATATCGTTACACAAGTAGTAACTTGTGCATCTGAAAGAGACACGTTAGTGATAGATTCCTTACCTTAGAATAGATACCCCAGCAATACCAACCCCGGTGGTGGGTCTGCGAACCAATCATCACACCAGAAAGTCCTGGAGGACGGAACGGCCAAAGAAGCCATCCCTCCGGACTTGGCTGTCCAGGCAATAGTGTCTTGCAAACGTGTGCAGCGAGGCCCACGTAGCTGCCTGGCAAATGTCCTGCAAGGGCACTCCTCGGCCCAAGGCAGTTGTAGTCGCTGTGGCCCGAGTGGAATGAGCCCTCAGCCCAACAGGGGGTTCCTTCTTAGCCAAGGAGTAACACGCCTGGATACACAAAATGATCCACCGCGAGATGGTCCGCTTGTGCACCGCTTTTCTCTTCTTAGCGCCCACGTAACCAACAAAGAGTTGGTCATCCACCTGGAACTGGCGTGTGCGATCTAGATAGAACGAGAGCGCACGTTTTGGGTCCAGACGGTGGAGCCTTTCTTCCTCTCTCGAGGGATGCAGAGGCGGAAAGAAGGTGGGCAAGGTGATGGATTGCCCGATGTGGAAGGCCGTGACTACCTTGGGCAGGAAAGAGGGCCTTGTCCGCAACACAACCTTGTCCGGATGGACCGAAAGGAAAGGAGGTTTACAGGATAGAGCCTGGAGCTCACTCACTCTCCTGGAAGAGGTGATGGCTACCAGGAAGGCAGTCTTCAAAGTAAGAAGGCGGAGAGGACAGTTGTGAAGTGGCTCGAAGGGAGCGCACATCAGAAAAGTAAGAACCAAGTTCAAGTCCCACTGAGGCATCACAAAGGGCACAGGAGGGAACGTATGCGTGATGCCTTTCAAGAATCGATTAAAAATAGGGGACTTGAACCACGAAGGTTGATCAGGCAGCCTCAAAAAGGCTGAAAGAGCAGAAAGGTAGCCCTTGATAGTGCTCAGAGCAGAGCCCTGCTGGGCAAGAAAAAGAAGAAAGAGAAGAACCTCAGAAAGAGGGGCAGAGAGAGGATCCACAGCCTTTGCTGTGCACCATGCCACAAATCTGTTCCACCTGCAGGCGTATACCGACTTTGTGGAGGGTCGCCTGGCTGCCAGAATGAGGTTACAGACTTCAGGAGGCAAGTCAAATGGCCTCAACTGTCGCCGCTCAATCTCCAAGCATGGAGGTGGAGACTGGACAGGTTCGGGTGTAGGACCGTCCCCTGTTGCTGCGACAGAAGGTCCTCCTGAAGAGGCCGACGAACCGGGGGATCGACTGACATACTGAGTAGCTCGAGATACCAGTATCTTCGTGCCCAGTCCGGCGCCACAAGGATGACTTGTGCCCGGTCGCGGCTGATCTTCTTCAGCACTCTGGGCAGAAGTGGTATAGGCGAAAAGGCGTACAACAGACCGCAACTCCACTCGCGACGAAAAGCGTCTCCGAGCGAGTGCCGCCTTGGAAATTCCAACGTGCAGAACTGATGACATTGCGCGTTCTCTTCGGTGGCGAATAGATCTAACCAAGGGTCTCCCCACTGCAGAAAGAGACCTTGCGCCACGTCCGAGTTCAGACGCCATTCGTGATCCATCATGAAGTTGAAGTTAAAAACATTTATAGAGCGCGCTAACACCAGGTGGTTTCATGGCGCTGTAACTAGACTTAGAGAGGGAGGGTGAGAGTAGAGGAAAAAACTAGGGCAATTATTGTGGAGGGAAAGCTAAGGAGAAAAGGTGAGTTTTAAGAGCTTTACGGTAGTCCGTATAACTAGGCAAAGACCGGATGGAGAAAGGGAGGGCGTTCCAGAAGATAGGGGCAAGAATGGAGAAGTGAAGGCCACCGTGTTTTTTCCTCTTAAAACGAGGGACCACCAAAAGAGCTTGGGTGGAAGAACGAAGGCATCTGTTGGGAAGATAGGGCCGGATTTTTGAATTGACAAACCCAGGAGCAGTGCCTGCAAGGGCCATGAAAGTAAGGCAGCCCAGCTTGAAAAGGGAACGCTGGGAGATGGGGAGCCAGTGGAGGGATTTAAGGAGAGGGGTGACACGATCATATTTGGGAAGCTTGTATATCAGCCTGGTTCTGAATGAGCTAAAGGCGCCGGAGCTCGTACGCCGGGATCCCTACAAAAAGTCCATTGCCATAGTCCAGGCGAGAGACGATCATGGCCATGACAATGAGCTTGAGGGCCTCAGCAGAAAAAAAGCGGGAAATTTTTTGAATGATGCGTAGGGATAAAAAGCAGGACGAGACAACGGCGCTGATCTGATGGCGCATTGTCAGGTCTTGGCTGATTAGGATACCCAGGGTTTTTGCTTTAGTGGAAGGGGGGGGGGGGGGAGGACCAAGGGCAGGGGGCCAGAAAGCAGGAGACCATGGGCTGGGGAGGTTGCCAGTGAGTATCAGTTCTGTTTTGTTCGGGTTGAGTTTTAACTGGTTAGAATTCATCCAGTCAAAAATAAAAGTGAGGACAGAGCAGAGGTTAGAGCTGGAATCGTGAGAAGGGGAAAGATTAAAGATGAGCTGGAGGTCGTCAGCGTAGTTATAGACTGACACCTCCATGTTTTGTAAAGCAGAAATAAGGGGGTGAATATATAGATTGAAAAGGAGAGGGGAAAGGGAAGAACCCTGGGGAACCCCACAGGTGACTGGGCGGGGAGAGGCAGAAAAGCCATCGAAGTGGACAGCCTGTGTACGATCTCCTAGGAAGGAGGTAAGCCAGGCCAGGGCAGTCCCCCGAATGCCAGCGCCTCCGACACGGTCGAGGAGAGTGGAATGGTCGACCCTGTCGAAGGCGGCGGACAAGTCAAGGAGCACCAAGGCCTGGGAGGAGTTGGTGTCTGCGCACTGCCTGAGTTTGTCCAGAACCGAGAGGACCACGGATTCCGTCGAATGAGCGGGACGGAAGCCGGCCTGATGAGAGGCTAGGAGGTCATTATCCTCAATGAAGGTCGAGAGGCAGAAGGTGATGTGGCTCTCAAGGATCTTACCTAGGAACGGGAGTAGGGAGATGGGGCGGAAATTAGAAAGGGAGGAGGGGTCGGCCCCAGCTTTTTTTTAGGATGGGGATGATGATGGCCGGTTTAAAGGCAGGCGGGACGATACCCTGTTGAATGGATGTGTTAAGGAGGGTAAGCAGGGGTTCAGGACAGTTCGAGAAGACCTCCTTCAGTATGCGGGCAGGGCAGCAATCCAGGGTGGACCCTGATTTGACTTTCTTTAGTAGGGTGAGAAAAGTCTCCTCAGTGATAAGAGGGAACGTGTCAAGATAAACGGCAGGAGTGGGAAGTGAGGGGGGGAGAAAGGAAGGGGGAGGCAAGGGTATGTTGTGCCTGATGGCGGCTATATTCTCTATGAAGTAGGTATTGAGGGAGTTGCAGGGAGATTGAGAGGGAACCGGTTTGGGTAAAACTCTATCTGCGGCAGCTAACTTGTGGACAATGGAGAAGATCTCCTTGGGTTTATTGCTATGTAAGAGGATTTTGGCTGAGAAGTACTCAGTTTTGGCCATCAGAATAGCTGTTTTATATTCGCAGAGGAGGGCGGAATATTGAGACTTGAGAGTGGGGCAGTACCTCCGTCTCCAATGGCGTTCTGCTTGTCTTAAAGAAAGTTTAAGAGTTTTGAGATCATCGGTGAACCATCGATTGGCCTCATGAGAGCGGCAGGACCTGACTAACTTCGGAGGGGCAGCTGAGTCACAGGATGCCGAAAGCCAATTGTTGACGGCAGCTACCTGTGAGTCCGGGGAGGAGTCAGCCAGGTGAGGGGGTGAGGCCGCAAGAGAGGAGCACAAGGCGGGCATGTCCACACGGTTCCAATTACTGAGCCACGCAGTTTTTGGGGGGGGAGAATTTATTAACAGCCTCAAGGTCGAGTGAAAAGGAAGTGAGCGAGTGGTCGGACCAGATGCAGGGGGAAATGGACAGAGACGAGGTGGAAATATTGGTAGCCCAAATTTGGTCTAGGATGTGGCCACCAGAGTGGGTGGGATGGTGGATCAAGGGGGTGAAGTTAAGGCAACCAAGAGATTCGGTGAAATCTTTGGGTGTAAGATCTTCCCGGGGATCATGGGGCCAGAAGTTGAAGTCTCCCAGAATAAGTACAGAGGAGTTGTTGACCACAAGAGTGGCCAGCAAATCATGTATGGCTGTGATAAAGTGAGGCATTGTCTGAGGAGGGCGGTATAATAATAAACAGGTCAAAGGGATCACGAGATTGACTGAGCGGGTCACAAGAAAATCGATTGAGGGGATAGGGCAGGAGTTGGAACTGGAATTTAGAGTGGACAATTATGGCCACTCCACCACCAGCTTTCCCACCCGGGCGGTCAGCGCGGAGGTCATAATAAGATTCAGGGAGAGTAGGCAGGACGTCCGGCAACGAGTCAGAAGAGTACCAAGTTTCGGTAAGGAATAGGATTTCGGGTTTTGCGGAGGTCAAGAGGTTGGACAGCTCGAGTTGGTGCTTAACCGCAGAGCGGGTGTTCAGTAGCATAGCGCTGGCCGGGGTGGGGGAGGAAGTAGTAGAGGGCTGCAAGGAGTGCCCTGAGAGCGCGAAAGATTCCGCTGGGGTCAAGATAAGTGAGGAGATTCCCAGGTAGCTGATGCGTTCCTGGGTGCGGAGGCTAATGCACCAGTCGCCCTGGAAGGCCTGAAGTTGAGCCGATGAGTAGGATATAGTTTGGGCATTATGGCAGGCCCCAGGCCCCGGTCGGTCGCGGACGGGCGCAGATGGGCTTGACTGTGGCGCGCGTCCGCTTCGCGGCCGGGAAAGAGGGGGCATCTTATGCTGTAGGGAGGTGGGAGGGTCTAGCGGCTGCACCGTCAACCCACGACTCCCTCCCTCCAAGATGGCAGCTGTTCTCGCTGTGCCCGACCCCTGCTGCAGCCCCAAAATCGGCTGTGCGGGGAGCGGAGCGAGGTGAGGAGGGGTGAAGGGAAGAGGGTGAGTGACAACAAAGTGATTTAAAATCACAAGCTTGAAGTTTAAAAAGAGCTACTCCCGGCTTCCGCCTCAGGAGTTGTAGATGCTAAGTCTAGTCAGCGCGCACGATGTTGGGGCGCGGCTTAAGTACCAGCGGGAGGCGGGAGGGTCTATCGGCTGCACCGCTAACCCACGACTCCCTCCCTCCAAGATGGCGGCTGTTCTCGCTGTGCCCGACTCCTGCTGCAGCCCCAAAATTGGCTGTGCGTGGAGCGGAGCGAGGTGAGGAGGGGTGAAGGGAAGAGGGTGAGTGACAACAAAGTGTGTTAAAATCACGAGCTTGAAGTTTAAAAAGAGCTACTCGCAGCTTCCACCTCAGGAGTTGTAGATGCTAAGTCATGCACCGGCGGCTGAGTTCGTCCGCCCTGGCATTCAGAGAACCTGCCAGGTGTTGAACCACCAGGGTCACGCCCTGAGGTTCCAGCCATTGCCAGAGGCGCAGAGCCTCCTGGCAGAGGGTCCATGACCCCACCCCGCCCTGTTTGTTGCAGTACCACATGGCGGTGGTGTTGTCCGTGAACACCTGCACTACACTCCCTCGGACAGAGGGGAGGAGTGCCTTCAGTGCTAGAGGAATCGCCCGCAGCTCCAAAAGGTTGATATGGAGCCGGAACTCCGCCGGAGACCAGAGGCCTCCGATCTCCGCCACTCCCATGTGGCCTCCCGAGCCCTGGAGGGATGCGTCCGTCACAACTACGTGCTC
The DNA here is from genome assembly GCF_964263255.1 of Lissotriton vulgaris. Classification (NCBI taxonomy): domain Eukaryota; kingdom Metazoa; phylum Chordata; class Amphibia; order Caudata; family Salamandridae; genus Lissotriton; species Lissotriton vulgaris. Next base: position 43,742,443 of record NC_141686.1, on the reverse strand, counting down.
CGGTTGGGGAAGGGAGAGGGATCTGCTGCTGACCCAATCGCGGTCCGTGAGCCACCACTGCAGCTGTCTCGCAGCGCCCTCCGAGATCAGGACATGGTCGGACAGGTTGCCCTGATGCTGTGCCCACTGAAACTTCAGGTCTCACTGCAGAGCCCGCATCCGCCAACGGGCGTGATGCACCAGAAGGATGCAGGAAGCCATCAGCCCCAGAAGCTGCAACGTCAACCTGACCGAAACTCGGGATAAAGGCTGGAAGATTGGAATCGGAGCATGTATATCCCGAACCCGCTGTTCGGATGGGTAAACCCGAAACTGCGCCGAGTCGAGAACCGCTTCGATGAAAAGGAGCTTCTGAGAGGGGCACAGGTGTGACTTCGGCACATTGATGGAGAACCCCAGTTGGTGCAAGAGGTCTGCCGTCGTCTGGAGGTGGCTGACAACTGTCTGGGGCGAGCCCGCCTTCAACAACCAGTCGTCGAGGTAAGGGAAGACTGAAACCCCTAACCTGCGTAGATGAGCTGCGACAACCGCCATCACCTTCGTGAACACCCGTGCGGCGCTGGTTAGGCCGAAGGGGAGCCCGGTAAACTGAAAGTGCTCGTGGCCTACCGTGAACCGCAGGAAACGGCGGTGGGCCGGCAGGACGGGGATGTGGAAATAAGCGTCCTGCAAGTCCAACGCTACCATCCAGTCTCCTGGGTCCAGGGCAGCTAAGACCTGAGCCAGAGTCAGCATCTTGAACTTCTCCTTCCGGAGGAAACCGTTGAAGTTCCGTAGGTCCAAGATAGGCCGTAGGCCCCCTTTGCCCTTCTTGGGTACCAGAAAGTAGTGGGAGTAGCAACCACGTCCTACTTCTGGCCCAGGAACGCGCTCGATGGCCCCCTTGGCCAAGAGGGCTGAAACTTCCTCCTGCAGAAGCTGAAAATGATCCCCCGATACGTGGTGGTGTTGCGGTGGCATGGCTTGAGGGGTCTTCTCGAAGGGGAGGGAGTAGCGCCTTCGGACGATCTGCAGCACCCACATGTCCGAAGTGCCAGTGAGAGTGGTGATGGCAAACCCTGCCCCCCACTGGCGTCACATGGGCCGAAAAGCACGGACGAGGAGGGTTTAGAGGCGGATGCTGCGGGGGAGGATGTGGACTGGCCTCGCCATTGTCCCCGACCGCCTCCACGGCGATTTCCACGGCCGCCACCGCACTGGATGTTAGCCTGCGGCGTGTGGCTGGCAGCACGTGTGGGGGCGCCCCTTCCTTGGCCACTAAAGGAGCGAAAGGCACCCATTTGCTGGCGTGGGGCCGAGAGGCCCAAGGACTTGGCCGTAGCCCTGGAGTCCTTAAAGCGCTCAAGCGCATGGTCTGCCTTGTCGCCAAAAAGGCGACGGCCATCAAATGGCATGTCCAGCAATGAATTTTGGACATCGGCCAAAAAGTTGGCGGACCTCAACCAGGCGTGGCGTCTAATCGCCACCGTCGTTGCCATCGCTCTACCTAGTGAGTTGGTGGTATCCAGCCCACACCGGATAGAATATCTGGCTGCATCCCGGCCCTCCACTAGGGCTAGGCCGAGTTTGGCCCGTACCTCCAACGGACACTCTGGCAGCACTTCCGCTACCGTATCCCACAGAGAGTGGGTGTAGCGGCCCAAGAGGCATGCAGTGTTGGCAGACCGCAGTCCCAGACTAAGAGAGGAGAAGACCTTTTTACCGTACATCTCATACCTCTTGGATTCCCTGTCCGACGGAGCCGACGGGAATGCGGTCTGGGAAGTGGATGCCTGGATGACCAGGCTCTCGGGGGTGGGGTGGGTGGACAGGAAAACCGGGTCGCCCTGGGCCGGGCGGTGGCGTCTGGCCACGTTCCTATCTAAGGGCGAACCCGTAGCGGGCCTAGACCACGTGCCCAAAAGAACGTCGGTCAAGGCCTCATTAAACGGCAGCAGAGGCTCTGTCGGGCAGGACTGCGGTTTAAGGACCTCAGTGAGGAGGTTAGTCCTCACGGCCGCGACGGGGAGCTCAAGGCCCAAGTCCTTGGCAGCCCTCATCAACACCACACTGTAGGTTGCCCCCTCCTCCGAAGCCACAGTAGGAGGCGTGACAAAATCAGTGTCTGGAGAGGTGTCCAGACCACTGGCATCCCCAAGTTCACCTGTCCAGTCCTCTTGAGACTGACACTCTCGGGTCAGAGGGTCCTCAGACCCCTCCCAATACTCCTCATCACCCATCTCCTGATAATCAGGGTTGTAAATTTATGGGCGGTTCATTGAAGGAAAACTCCCCAGGCGCCGTCGAGAGCGGCACCCAGCGGCGCCGTTACGACGCCGGTCGAAGGAGGCATCGGGGACGGCGCCACCCGAGGACGGCGCCAGAGGTAACACCTGAAGGACCGACGCCGGAGGGGTCGTAAGGTCCACCGACTTAGACCTAGATCCCGAAGCGGGTCCAGTGGGGTCCCGAGGCGCCGGGCCCGAAGGCGCCGGCGGCTTCGGGGCCAAAGCACTCGACGGCGTGGGGGCCGAAGCACTCGACGGCGTCGGGGCCGAAGCCCCCGACCCGCTAGGGGCCCCAGACGGGTCCGCTGGGCTCGAAGGCCCCGCAGAGCCCGTCGGAGGAGAGGGGGACCTCAAGGCCATGAGAAAGCGCTCGATCTCCTTCGGCGTCGCGTCTTGCCCAGGGACCGGAGGGTGTGGAGCTGGACGCGGCGCCCGCGACAGAGCCGCGTGGGCGGTGTCACCCGAACCCCCAGTCGAGTCGGGCGAGCGTCGGGGGGAGTCAGAAGAGCGATGGCGCCTCTTCGACTTCTTGTGTTTCTTACCTGACGACGACTTCGACCTGGAGGAGTGGTGCCGACTCCCGGAGCTGTGGTGGCTCCGACCTCGCGACCTGTCCCTCACCCTCCCGTGGGACCGGGACCTCTCGCGGCGGGAGCAGGCCTTGTCATCGTGGTCGACGCCTAGACAGAGTAGACACAGGTGGTGAGGATCCGTGACCGACATCGTGCGGTCGCAATCCTCGCAGTGCTTAAATCCAGGCATCCCTATGGCACCGATCGGAGTCGTACGACTTCGAAAAGATGATCAAAATGATCCAAATAGTTAGTCAAAAAGTGACTAGAAGTACTGCTTTTTCCAGATCTGCGCTTGCTGACGCGTAAAAAAGAACTGACGTCAGCACGCGGAGGCGGCGTCTAAGTACTCCGACGACGTCATCACGGCGCCCACGATGCCGACAACGGACGCGGAGCCACAGAAGACGCCTACCGACGCGCAAGGATACTGCTACGCAAAAATTTCCGGATCCAATCTGACGCCTGGGGATATTCTATGGTAAGGAATCTATCACTAACGTGTCTCTTTCAGATGCAAAGACTCCTACCCTCTTACCCATAGTATGGAGGCATTGGCCCTCCTTCTCAGGAGGTACTAAAGCCGGCTGAAGAAGAATTATACTTATACAGAGGTCGCTCCCGTTGCTGGAATTTTCATAAGGGGTAGGCCATCTTCACAAAGATGTTCAAAAAGGGGGACATATTTGATGAATTGCCTAGAGTTATTTATTATACTGAACAAGCGTAACGCTTTTTTTACCATAGCGATCAATAGAATGATTAATGTTACAACCCCTATTAAAATAAGGGTATGAAAAAGGTGAAATTCATCACTTGGAGAGTGTCTGTTGCAGCCTTGGACATCCTTCACATACTCGTCATACTCAGCAGGAACAGCAAAGTTATGAACACTAGCGAGATAATGATTACCATCATTGTCATCACCATGTCCTTAAACCATCTGAATCAGTTTCATGACACATTGAGCAAGCTTCTTGTACCCTAGTGGTGAGACATATCAGCCTACTAGAATCTCGGCTAATGGGAATTCTGCAAGTACATGCTGTGGTGCAGTGTCGGCTGTAAGCAATGATGGTAGCAGTGACAAAGACTGGTGGTCCTGAAAGTGGAAGAAGCAATGTTAATCGCTGTAGCCCAATGGCCATTCATAGAAGTGACTGTCATTTTAATCACAAGGCATTAAATGCATAGCCATATCATGACGATCAACTGCTTGATCATCATAGTCATCCTCATCTTGAGACACTTAAAATTCCTGGTGGGTCCCTCTTAGTCACTAATGTCATCGCCTTTCAAACATGAAGGAAGCTCCTTGAATAGGAGCAACACTGGAGTGATTCATATTGGCAAACCTGTTTACATCAGTGGCATGATAGGAGCCAAAGGTTTTTGCAGGATAGTTCAATCAACAGTGCCACTGAAGATATGCTTGTTGATGAGGATGCAATGGTGTTAAAGTTGATGAGAGGGGGCGAGTTGTTGATGATAATCCTGCCAATGAAGTCACCTTCTTCCTAAACAAGCATGCTTGAATGCCATTGTAGATGAATTAATGTTGAACGGACCATCATCATTTCTAGAGTCTTTCTATGTTAATAAGAACTTGCCTGACGCTGTCAAAAGATTTCAACAACTGAGTCACCAATGGTAGATGAGGCATTTTTGAAGGAGGGCTGAGGACAGAATTACAAAAGTGTTGTATATTTTTTTATTTCTTCTTAAGGTTGGCCATCTGGACCTGGGGTCTGCGCCTTAGAGGAAGGCACAGAGTTGGGTAGGGTATAGGAATCTCAAATGATTAGGTTCTGAACAAATTCAGTTTGTTCTTCTTTCTCATGGCAGGAGATGCAATTTAAGAATACACACGGTTCTTGCTTCTCTATCATTAAGGGGTCTTACTGCTAACATTTTGACGGATTGTATACATTTTGACTAATTTCCTGAATGATACAAGCACAGCAAGCAGTTCTTATGGGTCATCATGATAAATCTTCCTGGTCTCCAGGATTTGCACGGTCTGAAGAGTGCCCTCGTTTTGATGAGGTGTCATCCATCTGCAAGGTTCCAAGGACTCAACCAACCAAATAGAAAAAGGACAGAACAATCAGGTTAATTTCTGTCAATGACAACAAAACAACTCCCAGGTAAAAGACTGTAACATTTCATTTGTAAGAAAAACTTGCTATAAAGCAAAGAGCAGAGCTCTGAGGAGTCCTTGATACCAAGCTGGGCTCCGGTAGAAAATCTGAGCAGATCTTGGTCTATTGCTCTTTTCAATGGAAAATGAGGGTGTGGAAACTGCTCTTTTAACTTTAATTACAGAGAATTCCTAGCCTGACAGCTACGAACATTCAAGCTTGTAAATCTATAAAAGAGCCAATGAGTGAATAACTGTCATTCCAAAATTCTAACACTACCATCTGCGAATTTGGACTCCACTGGTGAAGTTCCAGATGGTTCATCTTTGTCTCAGACATTGTTTAACATCTAGATTCATTTTCTGTCCGCCTGGATCAGATTTTTGGCCCGACTGATCTATCTTATGCAGATAACATCCAATTTGATTGTCAGGCTGGAAAATCAGTTCATTCAAAGGTCAGGTCACGAATCAGAGTTTTTTAAACTATTTTTCATCAGTGGACGAACCACAAATATTTTAAATGTAACACAAATAAAACTGAGATTCTGCTCTAAGGTAGCGCATGTTCCATTACCCTTTCGGGATAGAGAAAAATTCCATCTTTTCTTTCCAAAAACACACACCCCTCTGTAGCGTTACAACTATGTTGTCCAGAATTTAATAATGAAACAAAACATATCTAGGTCTGCCCATGTCTGTTAATTACCAGGTTCTGAAGTTTGCAGTTGTAGACCTCAAACATCTCTGCAAATGTTATCATGTGAGAGGACCTGCGGGACCTGCACTAACTGGCAGATGAGCAAAGGATGACATTTAAGTGCCTTTGTATGGCATATAGGGTTTTCTAAGATTAGACTTGGATGAGATTCTCCTGCCTTCTAAGCTTACTTGGTTGGTTTGACAACCTGCATCTGAGTATACCTCATATTTGGAAAAAGAGTGCAAAGAGGCACAATCTACTTCTAGAATGTGAAGCAACAGAGGCACTCTTAAAGCACTGAAAACACATTATTTCTTTGCCAACTGTTGCCTGATTCAAAATCAGTTGTTGCAACAATCTTCGTCACGCTTTAGTATCTGTGTACTCTAAAACAAATAGACTACAGGTAAATACAAATCAATCACCACTCTCTCCTTGGGTTTTAAAATAAAAATAAAGCATAGAAAATGGAAAAGCACTCCTTTACAAATGCAGAACTGAGTAAAAATGACCCTGGAAATTTAGGATTTCTGTGATCTGTGTTGTTGCATTGTACGTAGAATGCAGTAAACCAGGTCAACTGGCATTCTGACAATATTAAGAAATGCTTTAATGTGACCCTAATAAACAATAGGGCCTGGTTCGAGGGGAAGTGGATGAGCCACATTTAGTGATAACGGCTATGACAGAAATTTAGGAATACAAGTAGCTAGACTGTTCTACTCGGATATTCATAAACTATATAGAATGGTATAGCAACCTGAACCTAAACTACAAATGTCTGAGAGAGACATTTCTCGTGATAGAAGCATGGATGCTTATTCAGTGGTGGGGTGAGTTTTATGTTTAGCTGTAAAGTTTGGCTTCCCTTGTAATTACTAAGTAATAATACAGGACAGTTTCATATCAACTCCATGCAAAGACCTTCCACCCTCAACGACTGGATAAAGGTAGCACGTCAGAGTGACATTGTCTGTTCAATCTGGTTGGTTCAGGGTGCTCTGAGGTTTAATTCCGACATTTAGCATCCAGTACTTCTGGACCTTTGTTGGCATTTTTCAATCTTACTTCACCAGTTGAGGAGGATTTGTCTCAATTATCAGAAGCAAAATGACTCAGCCTAATCGCATAGCAAAATCCGGGGATATTGGCAAGTCTCAGGACCCTCTCAATAAGCAGTCTTTTCCAGACAGCATTATTAGGCAGCATAAGTGTATTGATGAAGTAATGAAAGGGATTTGAGATTCTTTGGCGCCAGATGTGCTTTTTCTGGATTTTCTTTTTGTTAGAGCTTCACTTACATGGCAGATTCGGCTATTTCTATAGACAACCAATATGTCACAGGTGTTTCGGCAAAAGAAAACTTATTTGATGCATGAAAATGTTGATTCCTCCATAACGCAAATATTCATTCATGTTCTTCTCACTGGTTGTTTATTAAAGCACTGAGGTTTAATTCTAAAGTATGGCTTACAGGTCTTCTGGAACCTTAGATTTTTCCAATCCCACTTCATTGGCTTAGGATGCTTTGTCTCAAACATCAGAAACAAAACTGCTCAGTCTAATCACACAGAGGAATATAAGGACATTGCCAAATCTCAGAGCTTTCGCAAGAAGCAGTCTTTCTCATGCAGCAAAAATAGGCAGCAGGCACTCAGAAGCAATACTTCTCAACATGGAGTCAATGGCATTGATATGGCAGGATCCATTGGAGATAGTTGTGCTTTTTCTGGATTTTTTTGTCAGCCATTACAGATAACGGCTTACATGACAGATTATTTTACTATGGGTAACCTACGTGTTACAGGCATTTTGGTAGAAGAAAATCCTAGGATTTGTAAACTGATTTGACACATGAGGTTGTCGACGACTCCACAATGCAAATATTCATTCCTAGGTTGTAAAGAACAAGTTACTTACCTTCGGTAATGCATTATCTGGTAGAGACTATCTAGCTGCAGATTCCTTACCTTTGAATTCCAAGGCGTCAGGCTGGATTCGGAAACTTTTGCTGAGCAATACCCCTTGCGTGCGCCTTCGGGTGGCTCCATGTGTCATAGGCTGCATCAGTTATGAAGTCGCGGCCACCTATTTAGGTGCCATCCAGGCCCGCGGAGGTCAGTACTTTTCGTTTTTTCCACGGCAGAAGCACAGAGCCACTGAAAGGGGAGTAACCCTAGCCCTACAATATTAGTCTGCAAAGCGGGGAGGCATGGGGGTGGGGGGGCTGTAAGGAACCTGCAGCTAGATTGAGTCTCTACCAGATAACGCGTTACCAAAGGTAAGTAATTGTTCATCTAGGAAGTGGCCAAGCTGAGGACCAAGATGGCCGCGCGGCATTGAAGCTCCGCATGGTAGCCCTGCACGATCCGGACTGTCTTCATAATAACAGCACATTGACCAGATAAAATGCCTATAGCGAGCTCCGCATCTGCTGGTGCATCGATGGCCCTACTTTCAGCTACGCACACCATCCACAACTAGTTTAACCATCGATACAGGCTTTGGTGCGGCAGAGTCAGCAGCAGCCTCCGGCGCGGCCTCCTGAGGCTCCGAAGCGGACTATCCTGAGGCACGCCCGTCCCCTGTATCGAGGGAAGTTTGCGATTACCGGAATGCAGCCTTGACAGCGGTGAGTGTGCTGACGGCTCCCCCTTCCCGCTTACAGCAACTGCTGCGGGCACCCCCACCCGGTTACCAGCTTTTGTGGGGGGCACTGACTTCCATCGGCGGCGCTCCCGGAGGCCTCCGAGGTGACAGGGTCCTCGAGAGTGCAGGGAGGCGGGCACCCGGCCGGGCTCGCTGGCGGGGTGAGCTACTTGGTGCGCAAGAGGGCTGGCTTGAGTGCGACCCCGCCTCCGGCTCTACAGAGTTGCCTCCCTGACAAACTTTACACCTTTACATTGGGTCTGTGGCCTAGTTTTGCATCATGGCCTACCCACTCCTCAATTCAGCAGCCCACAGTCCCTGGGGACCAGTCTGCTTGCTTCCCCTGCCCAAGCCCCCAGATCTTTGAAGCTTGCCGCATGGGCCAGCCATCACTAACTGCCGGGGCACTGGTGTGCCGCTACAGATCTGCTAACGACCCTTTACTGGCGATCCTCATCTGCTGCGAGGTTGCTTGCGGTGGGCCTTCAAGCTCCCCCTTGGCGCCGCCGTGCAGCGCCCCAGCCCTGCGCTTCAACTGCTGGAGCCGTCAGTGGCACGTAATTCACCATACCTGGGTCACTTAGTTATGGGCAGGAAGGACCCCAAGCAGAGAATGCTCTCGTTCCCGGTGGCCTCATAAGGAGTACAAGATTGTGGAGCTGATATGGCTGAGGGTGGCCAGGTTTCAACTGCGGCTCCAGAACCGGCAACATCCAACCCCGATCTACTGCCAGAACTCAGGGCTGGGTTCAAGGCCTTGTACAACAGGTTTGACAAGTTGGAGAACTGCTTGGATAATCTTGGCTCCAAACTAGACATCCATGACCAATGTTTGGACACAGCAGAAGGGCGGGTCTCTGATCTGGTAGGCGGCTCCACGCAATCGACAAAGAGGCTGGAGCACATGGGAAAAATCCTAAAAGACATTGCAATTAAGAATGAGGCCTTGGAAGCACGCAGCCACTGCAACAACATCCGTATTATTGGGGTTCCGGAGTTGACTAACTTGACACATTTGTGGAATCCTTGCTGGTAGATTTATTTGGAAAAGAGGAGTTCACCCCCGAATTTGTGGTGGAGAGGGCACATCGTTCATTTGGTCCTCGGCCCAACCTCGGCTGCCCTCCCAGGCCTATAATAGTTCACGTCATGAACTTTGCTGAAATTGCATTAGTGTACATGGAGAAATATATGCAGGACTTCCTTGCAGAGCCATTCTCTAAAGATGAAATAACAGATGCTATAGCTGCGTGACTGCTTGTCTGCTCCCAGCCTTGATGATTTCACAGGGGACTTTTATAAGCAATATAAAGACATCCTAGCCGCAAAACGTATAGAAGTATATCACAAATCTTTAGAAAGAAACCACCTGCTGCCGACCCAGATGGAAGCAGTGATAGTATTGCTACCCAAACCTGGCAAGGATCCATTGCTCTGTGGGTCGTACAGGCCGTTATCCCTCTTGAACTTCGATTACAAAATATTAACGAAAACAATCTTGACGCAGCTTGCTTTGCTGATGGACAAAATCATATCCCCTGTTCAATCTGGGTTTGTCCCAAACAGATCTACTTCTTTAAAACTCCACACGCTTTTCGCAGTTCTACATAGAATCAACCCGTCTACTCCAGCCGCAGCAGTACTGCTAGACACTGACAAGGCATTTGATTCTGGCCTTTTCTATGGACGGTCATGCGCAAGCTTGGCATGCTCTTTGGGTTCATCAACCTTACGATGCTGCTCTACTTGGCCCCAACAGCCAGACTACGTTCAAATGGTACGCTTTCACTGTCCTTCACCCTATCCTGCGGTACTAGACAAGGCTGCACCTGTCCCCACTACTCATCTTTCAAGCAATGGACCCCCTCATTAGTCACTTCCAGGAGCGTCACCTTCATAGGGGGCTCCAGTTTAACACAGGGCCACTACTGGCTTCTTTATATGTGGACGATATTATCTTATACGTCCGAAATCCCTAAGAAAACTTAGACCCTCTCATCCGAGAGATCATCAGATTTGGTGGCTTTTCTGGCCTGGGTATAACTTGGCTTAAGTTTGTTCTCTTTGCCCTCCCTGCAGGTACGATCCGATGGGAGTGTGAATATCTGCTAACTTGGTGCTCGGACTCCGTCAGCTGTTTGGGCATAAACATACATTTACATTATAATTAAATCATATTATCAAACTATGGTACCGCGATGCATACACTGGAAAAGTAAGTGGACAGGTGGATTAGACTACCACTTTCAATTGCTGGGCGCATCACACTGATAAAACTGATTGTCCTGCCCAAAATTTTGTATTTATTCAATAATATTCCTATTCCATTACCAAATCGTTTTTTTAAAACTATATGCACCCACCTTATTAGGCTGACTTGGGGGTGGCAAACGCCCCAGAGTCCGCTGAGAGATCATGACACTCCCGTATCAAAAGGGCGGGTTTGGCGTTCCTAAGTTTTCAGATATATTATTTGGTCACTCAATGCAGCTACGTTCATGCCTGGTTCCATCCGAATGCCAGAATCCCCTACTTACGCCCTGAGGCAGATCTAGTTCTTCCGCATACACTACGTACAGTCTTGCCATTGGGTTACCTGTATGACCCACTCGACATTCAGACGGTCTCCTCAACAAGCAGGGCTTTGTTAAAACTGGTCCGGATGTTTGGGTCACTCTCTATACTCCCCGAGCCAACCGCTCCCGAATCCACTGTGGATTCCCATCACAGGTGAGGGAATAGTGTCGCAAACACTTTCACAATTCGACATGGCCTCCATTGGGGACCGCTACATTGATGGCCAAGTTGTTTCTGTCTCAGATGGAGACAAATTTGCAGGGGCGTCATTTATGGACAAGTTTATACTTACTCGACTTGGTGCAGCAGTTAAGGCCAAGCTTCCTGGTTACCCGGTCGACCTCGTCCCCCCCCCCCCTTAACCATAGTTATAGACAGTGACACTGGGTAACATTTGTTTTCCAAACTATATTGATCATGTAAGGAGATATTCCCAGTACACAATGCTAAAGTACCGGCCGCATGGGAGGTGGATCTGGGTCACCCAATTGCTGACGACCAATGGGCTGCATGCTGTCTACAAACCAAGGAGATATCTCTAAACAGCTGCCACAAACTCATTCACTTCAAAATCATGCGCCGTATTTACATTACTCTTGCGATGTCCCATAAACTAGACCTAGACAGATTTCATTGATGCCTAAAATGCAAATCCCCGCAAGCAGACTTTGCACATCTTACCTGGATCTGCAGCAAAATCAGCGCATACTGGTCCGACATACACCATGTACTTGGGACGATGACGGGCTTAGTCCTATCCCCCAACTTCGGAAGTGGCCCTTTTGGGATATTTGAATAATATCCCAAAGACTGTTCAGAAATTCACCGTCGTTGGGCTACTCTTGGCAAAATAGCATTGAAATGGGGGTGGAGGGTGGCTCCGACGAGCAAAGACTGGCTGCACCGTATGACATATTGTAACCTAAATTACGACTTATATGCCTCTACATTGCCAGCTCCTCCCGCCCACGGGCCATTTAGGGCCCTCTCAAACAATATACGGCAATGAGACAGTCTCACCTAGATGCACAGACGGATACCGGCATGGAACCTGCGGGTATTTGTGAAATCCAGGTCTACCCACACAAGAGACATGGACACGAGCTTTATGGTATTAAAAATAAGACTGTACCCCACATAAAGTCTTTGATGCGCAGTTGCAGGCGTTGAAGATGTGATGAGTGAGGTAGCACATTGTGCAACTGTACTTTCGTTTCCACACACTGTCAATATTGCCGTGGTATTGAATATCAGGAGCTAGACGACTTATGTAACAGAAACTTCTTTGTATCTATTATCATAAAACTGGAGCTGGAACGATATTTTGTTTCAATTTTATGCTGATAAAGTATTTTTTTTTAAAGTAACTTGTTTATCTGATAGAGACTTTGAGCTGCAGATTCCTTACATTTGAATTAGATACACAATCCATACCATCCCGGCGGTGGGTTGCGGACCAATATCCTAAACTAGACAGTCCTGCAGGACCGAGTGGGTAAAATGAACGTCTCTGCAGACCTGACCTTCCAGGCAACAGTGCTTTGCTAACGTGTGTAGCGATGCCCACGTTGCTGCCCAACAGATGTCTTGTACTGGGACACCCCGAGCCAAGGCCGTAGTTGCAGCCTTTCCCCTGGTGGTATGGGCCCTTAATACCTCAGGGGGCTGCTTCTTTGCCAGGGCATAGCAGATCTTAATCCAGAAAATGACCCAGCAAGAAATGGTCCTTTTCTGAACTGTGCTTCCCTTCTTTGCTCCCACGTAACATAACAGTTGGTTGTCCACCTAGAACTCTTTTGTGCGGTCAAGGTAGAACTACAATGCTCTTTTTGGGTCCTGTCGGTGGAGATGAGCCTCCTCCTTTGAGGGATGCGGAGGAGCAAAGAAGGTGGGCAATGTGATGGATTTGCCCAGATGGAATGGGGTCACAACTGTTTGCAAAAATGCATCCAACCTCTTGGATTCCCTATCCGGAGGGGAGGAAGGGAACGCACCCTGGGAAGTAGAGGCCTGCGCCACCACACTTTCAGGGTTGGGGTGTTGGCTGAGGAACTTTGGATCACCCGGTGCTGTGCGATGGTGGCGTGCAACCTTCCAAGAGCCCCTGTGCTAGGCTTGGACCACATGCCTAGAAGGGCATCTGCAAGTGCTTCATTAAGGGCAAAAGGAATTCAGAAGTGGAAGCCCTAGGTTGAAGCACTATGGTCAGGAGATTAGTCCTGACCTGCACTGAGGGTAGTTCTAGTCCAGGACATCAGCTGCCCTTTTTACAACCATAGCATAGGATGCCTCCTCTTCCGTAGCCACTGTAGGCAGAGAGAGCATGCCAGTATCTGGAGAGGTGTCCAGTCCATTGGCTTCTGCAAGTTCCCCATACTAGTCCAACTGCTCCGCAGAGTCTTCCTGATATTACAGAGGGCTCAAAGACCGCGCCCATTCCCCTCCTGAGCATAGCCCATCCTCAAAATGCTCAGGCGACAACATAGAACCCCTGGGTTCAATCGACGTCTGAATCAGCATCGAGCGACATTGTTCCAACTCTGTGTCGTCGGGGATGAGGATGAGGCTGGCACCGGCAGTGCTGTATACACCGACTTTGGGCACAGTGTCTGAGGAGGCTGCGTTGGCACACCGGCGTTGATCCAGATCTGGAATCGGATCCACGAGGCCCTCCTGGTGCAGACGGCATCAAAACCGATGGGGTCTCTTCCGATCCTTTAGCGCCCAGAGGCTCACCAGCTGGGTTGGCCCGCTCAAATACACGGCACATGGCCCCGTAAAACTATTACTTGAGCGGGGGTCGCTCTGGTTCCCGGAAAGGGAGGGAGGCGCGAAGTCGGCCCAGACTCTGGCTCTGCAGAACCATGCCTAGAGCGTCCGTGCGACAGACGAAACCTGAGGTGAAGATGAAGTCCGCTTGGACTTTTTATGCCTCTTCTCGGAGTGTCAAAATGACTAAGCGTTGGACAAAGAGGACTTAGGGCTTTAGAAGCGGTCCAGCAACCTCCTCTTCTTCGATTGGGACCAGGACCTCCAAAGAGTCTCACTCAATGTGTCAACTGCCGGGCTGCGAGGAGATTCATCGCCCGCTCCCTTAAGGTCTTCGGAGCCATGGCCCGACAGTCCGAGCACGACTTCGAGTCGTGGTCGCACTCGAGACACCAGAGACAGACGAGGTGGGAATCGGTTATCGACATCATTCGGTGACAGTCACCGCACAGCTTGAAACCTGTCTTCCTTGAAGACATCCCACGCACACGAGGATGGAAAAATGTCTAATTTGACGAAAATGTTGAGCAAACAAAATCTGTCAAAGAACGACAGAGGGGTAGCTCTTCCTGGATCAGCGCTTAACTGGCGCAGAAAGAAAAGAAGTGACGTCCACGTGCCTGGGTGGCACCTATATAAGTGATTGCAACATCATAACCGATGAAGACGTCATGCGGAGCAGAATGGAGCCATCCGAAGACGCGCATAAGGGATATTGCTCATCAAAAGTTTCCAGATCCAGCTGGATGCCTGGGAATTCAAAGGTAAGGAATCTGCAACTAGAAGTCTCTATCAGATTGTACTTTCTTGTCTTGGGAGGAGGTTTAGGGGAAAATGAGAATTTAGCTAAGATGTTGTTGATGAAACTGACTATTATCAAGTGTTTCATTTTATGTCAAAGACTGATATGCATTCACTGGATGTGGAAGCCTGGATGTTTGTGGGTGTATGAGGAAGTAGCCAGAGATTTGAGGCTTCCTGGGTCAAACAGTTAATTTTTGCTGAAATGTACTCCCCAACTCTCGCTAGGTGGGCTCAGCAGAAAGGTAACATAGATTGTTTTGCATAGCTATTTGCAAGGGTTCTCTGTAAATGTAGCTTTAGACACTCTTTTAGTCTGGCTGCTGTATTTCAGTGAAGAAAGGCTACATCATAATTGTAGCTTTGTGTCCTTTATAGAATGTAATCTTTGTTTTAGGATAGCTATAAAAGTTTACTTTACAGACAAATCCAACAAACAATTGTGACATATAGCTTTCGGAACATGTAGGCACTCACAAATTAGGGAGGGGTGAGATAACAGTGAGTACAAAGACAATAGTTGAGCAAATTCATAGACCTACATGTGTCCTTCAAGAAGTCCAATCCTCAGCTGTAGCAATGGTAAGTCACTGGGCATGATGAGCCAGTGAGAATGGGGGACATGGGCGCAGTATACATGTGCCCAAGCTTACATTAAAAATGCAAAAGCCTGGGTAAATCTGCTGCAGTTCTCTTCTTTATCAAGAGAGCCAACAGTTTAGGCTGGAGTAAAGCTGACTAGAGATAGGAGTGAAAAATGAACAGCTCAAGCATTTAGGCGCTTCAACAAAAGTATATGCATCTGGGAACCCAGCGATTTGAGTATAAGACTTAAGACCATGTGAATAAATTATACCACTAGTTCTCAGGTCCACCTGATTTGCCATATTGAAATGGTAGAGTTACTATTTTGGAGATACAGGGCCCTCTCCAGAAGGTGTTCAAAATTATTGAAGCACTGCTACTTGCAAAATAGCTAATATTTGGGAAGACAAACAGCACCAGCAAACAAAACTAGAAAAGGACCAGCGAAAGAAAGTCATGAGGGGAGTATTTTGATTTGTCACAATGAAGCTATTGGATGTCTATTATAATAATTATGCTTCTCTCTTTTTACCTCTATTCTGTGACAATTGAGAAAGTAGTTATAAAATAGTTTTTAAAAGGTGTGAGATTCCCACTGCATCCAATCCAATTACACTCAAATATGTCTCTTCTATCGCTGGGTTGGATTGTAAATGTTATGGAATATTCAACAAGCACAAGAGAACGCCTTTTTTTCCAGTGACTATCGTTCCTGCAACATTGCACATATTACAAAATGGGTAGCTCTGTGAGAGTGACTTTCAAATAGGCTTCTTTGACACTCCTAAGTGGACTGTTGTTGAATGTTGTGTTGTTCAAGTAGAGAAGGGACCGGTATAATGCTTTGGAGCAATACCAAAGATGATTAAAAAAAGGCAGTGTTGATTGGAAGTCACCAGTACCAACCAGAGTTTATGGTCTCCAAACAAAGCATACAACAAAAGACCTGATTTTGGAGGAACTCTATACTTTTTTAGAGTACCATGGGCAGTCTGAAACCATCTTTGCCTAGAGGCAGGCTTCACCTAAATGCCAGTCAAGCCTACTTTCCAGTGCTCAAATTTAACACATTTGTCAATCCACCAAATATCGTCTCATTTCATGTGCAAAACCAGAAAAAAGGTGTGAGAGGTCAGAAAGTACCTGACGTAAGCATTACCAAGGGAGCTACTTGTTGGTACTCACCAGTTTGCTCGTGCTACCATCATTGGTAACTTTCATGACCATGAAGAAAGAAAAAAGGTAGCGCCCTAATTTTTAAGAGGTGAAGAAAAGAAAGTGGGAAAGAATGCATTGTTGATGCTAATGTCATTAAGACCTTGGTCTTCCTAATGAGTTGTTAACTTTAATCCAGAGGCTCCATGAGGATAATCATGCTAGGATTAGGTGGGGCAGGCAGGGCATGACAACCGGTGACTTCCCAGTTGAAAGAGGGGTGCAACAAGAGTGTGCTATGGCACCCACGCTATTCTCCTTATACATAAACGGAATAGTTGATCGCTTACTGTTGGTGAACACAGATGCTCCCACTTTAGCGGGGGTAAAAGTCCAGATTTTAATGTTCGCCGACGATACACTTTTAATTGCTAAGACTCCCAGCGGACTCCAGCGGGCATTATTAATCTTTGAAGAATTTTGTTCGGAGCAAGGCCTTGAAGTTAATGTGAAAAAGACCAAATTCATGGCCTTTAATCCACACAGAACTTTTAAAAATTATTTTTTATTGACGAAGCAACCATTGGAGCAAGTAGGGTCTTTTACATACCTAGGGGTGAATATTCAGAAAGATTTAAAGTGGCGCCAACAAAGGGATTTGGCTGCCCTAAAGCATAGACAACTTCCGGGGGCGCTGGTTGCTGATTTAAAAAAATCTATGACTAAGCCCATTAGACCTGTACTTCAAGTTTATGGGGAGAAAGCTGTCAGTTCTGCCCTGTATGGTGCGGAATTATGGGGGTTTGGGAATTTGACTGATTTAATTATTTCTGAAAACAAGTTTCTGCGTGCCATTACTTCCCTTCACCAGAGTACACCACTAGTGCCCCTAAGGTATGATCTGGGTAGGAACCCAATAGCGGAAATAGCTAAACTGCGGCCTATTCTTTATTGGCGCAGATTGTGGACAACCCCCGAATTGTTATTGTACGCCGAGGGTTTCCTTGACGTAATAAAATCAGACGGTTTCCATAAAATAGGGTGGTTCAAAGAAGTAAGAAAGATCCTAGCGGATTTGGGAATGTATGAACTTTGGGAGAATCCTGTAGGTGCTTCTTTTCCGTCAAAAAAGTTTTGAAGGAGACGTATTGGGAGATGGTTACAAGCAAAGCCTTTAGAAGTACTGATTCTCTTTCTTTGCCAGGTATTTTTTTGAATATGAAACCTATTCCCAGTTTTGAACCCTTTTGGGATAGTATCACAAAGGTACAAGATAGAAAGTTGTATTTCCAGCTGAGGGTAGGATTGTTGCCCCTAAGATCTTTTACTACCCGGTGGGCTCGACAGGGTGATTGTATATGCCCCGTTTGTAAGATCCACACCGAAAAAATTGTCCATGTGTTTTTTGCCTGCCCGGCTTATGCTGTCCTAAGACAGGTTTGGCTGAGCCCGGTATGCAAACTACTTGGCACAAGGAGGAGTACTGAAGCTCAAAGGATTTTGTGTACTAGCACTATGCTTACCATCTTAGTGGGAGTTGCAAAGTTTTTAGGATGGGTGTGGATCATAAGACTGAACTGTGTAACAGGGTAATTCTCCCCCTTTGCTCCTTTGTCTTGCCTTTTATATGTTGGCCTAGAGTGATAGTCTTGGCTTTCTTAATGTGTATAGGTCTATGGGAATTTTGCATTTGTGTCCAATCTTTTAAAATAGCCAGTTTTAAAATAATTATTGTATGAAGTCATTTTTAATATCTTAACTTGGACCCTATATAATATATTTTTCAACCGTCAAGCTGTTTTAATGTATTTATCTGTGATGTTTTCGTCTTTTTGTAATGCTTTTATGACTTTTGTTGAATAAAGCTTGCTTGGATTGGATTGGCTTATGTCATTCTTAGCTAATCGGACCCCGTGATGAGAAAGAGGCTTCTCCAATCTAAAATGAGTTGTGACTCACTTGCAGTTATACATACTTTATTGATCACAGTGATCACACTCAAGTTAAAAGAACAGCATGTGTTAGACCATTTCAGTTAAAAAGGACTAACAAAGCAACCTGAGGTCTCACTCTCAAGTTTGACAACAGCAAGGTATATTCTACTATTGCACATTCTTCGAACGTTTCCAGGGTTGCTTTCAAAATTAAGTTAAAAGTATTTAAATAATCCCTTCTCTAGCACTGTAGCGTAATTGCGTTTATATAAGGATTAGTATCCCAACAAGTCGCTGAAGCTCCAAGTATAATTTTTCCATGAAGAGTTTCCTGACCAGTGTAACTACGTTTTTTTGTATTTGAATGGTGTAAAGGACACATTATACCAATACTAATAATAACATTTAATAGAATTGGCCAAGCTTCTCTTTAAGATTACATTTTAGTGGAGTCCAGATCATGGCATGAGGTTTTTAATTTTGCTGTCATACCAGCTTTGCAAGAACTCAGCAGTATTTCTGCCGATTGGGACAGCCCAGCTTACATTAATCAGGTTGGAGAACTCAATAAGAGTTTGGCAACTAAATTAGCTGACATATGTTACCCGGTAGTGCGCCCCAAAAAAACAAAAATGGGAACCCAGACGTGGTTTAATGATAAGTGCTGCAAGGCTAAACGGGCATTGATAGCGGCTATTAAAGCAAATATTAAGCTTTTAACTAAAACAAGGAGAGTTTTATATAAAGAGGCTGTCTGCCAAGCAAAGCAGTCCTGGAAAGTGAATAAATGGGAGGACATCCAAACCACCCTACTCAACCGGGATATGAAGGAATTCTGGGCTATAGTTCGCAGGGAGGGAACCCCATCGAATGAACCGAATATTCCAGCAGAAAAGTGGGCTGACCACTTCCGGGCGCTATATACAATGGAAACCGACATCGGTTTCCATTTTAGTAGCTACATCGATTCCCAAGGGGACCTTGTTGTAAACATTGGCCTGGCAGAGTACTTAACTACTCCTGTACCTAGGCATGCCGACGAGGTGACAAGGCAATTGAGAAACTCCCAGTAGGCAAAGCACCTGGCTTAGACAGGTTACCAGGGGATTTGTTCCGAGAAGAACCAACTATCTGGGGTCCCTATTTGTGCGTATTATTCGGTATTATAATGAATGGTATGCCAATCCCGGATACCTGGGCTGGGGCAGAAATTGTCCCAGTCTTGAAAAAGGGCTCTCCACTACTCCCTGCAAACAATAGACAGATCAGTTTGATCGACGTCACTCAAAAACTGTTTGCACGAGTACTCTTAGCCCGAATCCAGGGGTGGATCCAAGAGAATGATGTTTTAAGCCCCTACCAAGCCGGATTCAGGAAGAACACTTCCACCACGGACCTAAATATATAGATTCCAACTCATTCTTTGGAAAAAGGTGTCAATGGAGGGTGGCAGCCTCTATTTGATTTTCGTGGACCTGGAAACGGCTTTTGATTTGGTGCCCCGAATTAAATTATGGGGGGTACTTAGAGAATTGGGGATTCCCTCTTACTTGCTAAGCATGCTCATCAAGCTGCATGACGCCAACTATGTACGAGTAAGATGTGGAAAAGGGGGAGAATTAACAACCAGACTCCTAGTTGGCAGAGGAGTGAGGCAGGGTTGTGTACTTGAACCAACCCTGTTTTGCCGCTTTGTCAACGCTCTTATTGGCCAACTTACAGAGGTTAAGGACAATGATGCCCCCAAGCTAGCAAACTCAAATGTTCCAGCATTAATGTTTGAAGCTGACACCCTTCTGCTGTCCAAGTCGCCGATGGGAATCCAGAGGATACTGGACAGCTTTGTCATCTTTTGTAATAACAGGGGACTGGCGATGAACACCAAGAAAACCAAGTTTATGGTAGTCAATCCAGCAAAGAAAGCACGCTCAAATACCACCTAAATTGTATAGCACTGGAAAGGGTTCCTGTCTGACTATTTGGGGGTTACCCTCACTTAAAACTTGGACTGGGGGCCTCAAATAGCCAAAGCTAAGCTTAAATTAGCACAGACCTTCGGGGGAATAGCCAAATTGCTAAGGGAATCAACCCACAAACCTATTGGCCCTGCTATTGAAATTTATAGGGCTCAAGCAAGGGGAGCCACGTTGTATGGGGCTGAACTCTGGGGCCATTGTTCTCCTACCCTCCTAAGCAAAGTCGAGAACAGTTTTCTAAGACACATTTTGGGCCTTCCGCTTAGCACCCCGTTGACCCCACTGCGGCTAGATCTAGGTATAAGGCCAATTGAAGATGAGGTTGCTTTACAACCCTTTTCACGAGCTGAACTGGTGAGAAATTACCGAATCCAAAAACTGGAAGCCATTTAAGGAAATCCGAACTTAGGTGTTCTGACAGTAGAATTTCTCACTGTAAAAGATGAGTATAAATTAGAACCCTTTTGGATGAAATGTTACCGTTCTCAGCAAGAAAACTATACCTTCAGTTCAGATATAGTACCCTTCCGCTTCTGTTCTTTTGCCCGGGGTACAAAGTGGCTAGGCAATGTTGGATTATACAGTTTTATCGGAATTTGGGGTTTGTGCAATGCCAGGTGGCATTTAGAGTCCTGAAAGCACGATACCTCTAAGCCCATTGTCTTTTCGGTCTCCCGGTTCTTAAATGCAATGTGTCGCAGGTGGTGGGCACTCTTAGAAAAAGAAAAAAAGAGAGGCACATAACAACAATAACTCAAGCTACTAGTGCATAGATTATTTTACCATTGTAATAATGGAGAGAAGGAAATAATTCCTTTTTATTCCTTTTAATGGTTTTTAAATCTTTTAATCTTTTAATATGAAATGATGATTTTTAATTGAGGTACATTATGTACAATCCTCTACAGTTTTATTTATTGTATTGACTCTAGTAATTTTGCTTTGTACTGCTTGATCTTTTTAATGAATTGATTTGCCAGCTTGCATTTTTGCTTGCGTATTTTTCTTTTTTCTTGTGTGCCACTATTGCATTTGCACTTTCACTGAATCAAACGCCATGCTGGTCCATGTAGCCAATTTGCCCTTGTGGAAATAGTCGTTGCATTCAAACATTTATACCTGTGTTTGGTGTGTCTTAACTTTATAATGTTATGTTTATGACTGTAATGTATGTATACTTTTATGGTCTTATTGACCGAAATAAAGGTCTTTGAACGGAACTGAAATAATAACAATAATAATTATAACAGCAATAACAACAGTTATAAAATAGGATACCTGTTTATCACAATTATAATCATGTCATCATTGTTACTAAAATGATTATTTTGGAGTAGTGATAATAACACTAATAATCATAATAATATTTTGATATAGTTCCTTCTAAAGCCTCTGGTGCTCCATTAATGTCTGGAGGTTTAGTAGATGCTTTTTCAAAGGCCTCAGAACTTTAGCACAGAAAAAGGAGGCAGAACCCCCAACCCAGTTTCCACTTTGGAACCTGTTTCTTCAGTGGGAAGAGTGGGGTAGATAAGGAAGGATCATATCCCCATCATACCTCAGGAATCAGAAAGATCGACAAACCATCAACTTCACATCATCTCAATGGAAATTGTCCCCAATCTTTCTCATTAGCATAAGAATTAGCTATAGCTATTGAACCCTTTCATTACATAGGATACATAAACGTGTGGGTCTAAAGATCAGTCGAGCTGTGTGCAGGTGGGCTCGCTGCGGACTCCTGTCCCGAGCAAGAGCTGTGGTGACCGTGATTCGAAAGCAGGGAAGGAGCAAACTTTGGCAGGGTCTGTTGATGCGGAGGATGGAGACTATATAATTCCGGATGCTCTTGAATCCTCATATGGCCAATGCCTTGACAACCTCTTGTACGTCGTATCAGGACAGTTCCGTACCACCAGCACATGTAGCCTTCACACCAGCCCTACAGAGATCATCCTTCTACCATTAATCAACATTCTGGTCCATGGAAGCTTTGTGTCTTGAGCACCCATTTTGCAGTAGTGCACAGTCATAAACCACTGTACAGAGGATCTCATATCTGAAGGGAAGTACTTACCTCTACACAAGGTATGAAGCATTGGGTGATGCAAAACCAAACACCAGATGCCCAGGCTTCCCGAACACATCAACTTTATCTCAATTTCTAGCTGCTGTAGAGTAAGGACCCTGAGGATTATTCTGGTTTTGGCGTCACTTGCATTTCTTGGGATTCCAATGACCACAATCCCCTGCAGGTCCTGTTTACTGGATGCGGGAAGACACGTGAGAGGAGCGGAGCACGGAGCAGAGCAGGAGCGGAGCACGGAGCAGAGCAGCAGCGGAGTGGAGGAGAGCTGCCGCGAACTAGGACTCACTCGCGATGCTGGGTCTATGCCGCGAGAGCCACGAGAACGGAGCGGAAAGGAGCACGAAGCGTAGCAGGAGCAGAGCGGAGAAAAGCTGCCGCGAGCTGGGACTGAGCTGCGGTACTGGGACTGAGCCACAAGAGCATGTGACTTCGCCGACAAACCCCGGCAAGTACACCCTGCGCCGGAGCTGAGCGGACTTCTGCAGTAGCCGCGTGTGCCCCTTATTGCCTGTACCGCGAATGGCGACCGTGTGCGGCAGTTGGCGTGGACTGTCCTGATGGTGTGGGGAGTGGCAGTCGGGTGGTCCTATCCCGCAGCTTGTACCTCCACTTCCCCCCGCGGGAAGAGCTTCTGGCAGCGTGAAGACAACATGTTGTTTCAAATCAGTAAAAAACTTTCCCACAGAGTCCCTTGTTGCTGCATTTTGGACCTGTTGACCTGGCCCTGTGGACCGGTTTCCTGCTGGAGCCGCAAGATTTTTCCAGGCAGCTGCAAAAGTGCCATTTAATCGCGTCAGGAACATCATTAAGTACGACAGAGAGCTGCAAGTCGTTCTCCTGTTAGTCGCAAGTAGCCTATCTGTGTCTACCTATGCCACCCTGTGCCTTCTTGTTAGCTATGGTCCAAGGGGGTCGTTTTCTGAGTGCCAACTGAGGCAAAAAAAAAAGACTGGTTAAAGCTCTGGAGCCCTGGAGGTGTTGAAGGAACAGAGGGTGCTGGTAGGCAGCCGCTGGTGATGGTTGTGAGCCACTGAGGTCACTGGGAGTCGCTTAGAAACACAGTCTTGAGGATCCCTGGGGGTCTCGTTTGGCCAGCTTATGTTTGTTCAGGATCTCTAGGACTACCAGGATTGCTTGGTTTGCTAGTATCTATACTCTAGTAGTGTCCTTAGTCAGTATCCGGTGTTGCATGAGCGGTGAATAGGTCTATCCGCAAATAGGAGCTACATTTGTCTGGGTGTCCCTTTATCCTGCCAAGGGTCCGTGGCTGTGAGGTTCAAGCAATGACTGCAAAGAAATTGCGCTCTGGTAGAGTGCTATATACAAGAGTGTGTAAAAAAACAAAGCTAGCCCTTTAAGAAATAATTGATTACAAATATATATTTTTAAAAGTTTTAATTCCATTTCCTCCTTTTTACCTAAAAAAGAAAATAAGCCTAAATTTAGCAGGGATGGGGAAGCCTACTCCAAAAGTACATGGTCATGCTAAAGCTGTACCTGGAAATTCATTTACAAAAGTACACATCAATCATTTTCCCAAAACTGTTGGTTCTCGGTTGAAAGATAACCAACATCTGGATTTTAGGGAAACTGACTCTTCTAGCAAATCTAAGTACCCATTCTCTGGCAAATGAACTCTCTCATTCCGAAGGGGTATCTCAATTAGCCCCAAAAGTTGGAGATCCTATAGTGGAAGACTTTACGCTCCCAGATCTTCCTGATCTTAGTAAGAGTTTAAATCAGCCCTCAACGTTGCTTTGTGCACTTAATTTAGAGTCGTCCAGACACCTTAACCGAGGAGAAAAAATAAAATGAAACTGAATGAAAGCGAAGACCTATCTGATGATCTTCACTCCTCCACTCTCCAAGGACTTTTTGATCCTAAGAGTGTGGTTCCAGAGGGAATATCTTTATTAGTCACACAAGAAAAAAAGTTTTCTAAAAACAGGTGTAAACCCACCTACGAGTTGTTCAGTGGAGGATCTAGTTGTTGGTAGCCCCTCTCTTAAAGAAAAGGACACTAAGAACAAATCTAATAGCATCAGTAAGAAGAAGAAGGAAAAAAGACGAAGAATGTATTAAAAAAAAGGGCAAAAAAGCATTGCTTCGTCCCTAACGTAATCTATAATTTACCAATAGGCCAGGACCTAAATGTATTGAAGAAAGAAGATTAACTAGTGGAAAGTATAATAATCCTAGGGGAGCTGGAGTAACATTCACATCTAAAGCTATCTCCCATTTGATAATGTTGCATAACGATAAATTGCGTTGTTGTGGCATTGATGTTCTTATTCCTGAAGTAGAGTTAGCTTTAAAAAAAGTGGTTCAAAATCTGCAGTCTAATTCATATTCTGAAGTCTCTAACAGAGGCCTTTCCCATACTAAGAGAGAAAGCATTTTACAGGTTTCCTTTGGTAAAGAAGGCAGGAGGGTCTCACTCCCCGTTGAAGAAAAGACTCAGTATGATCCCCCTATAAATGAGGAAGATAGGAAATGGAGTTGGGTGGCAGGTGCTCGGAATAAAAATAAATCCCTAGATTTAAATTGCGGGATTTCCTCCTAGCAGGGATATCTCCGTAATATCTTGGAACGCAGCTGGCCAAAACTCCAATAAAAATAAATTCTTATTATTGAAGGATATAAACGTGGATATGATCTGCCTACAAGAGACCTGGATCACAATGGATTGGTCCATTGAAGATTATATAGTGCTGAGTCCGCCGGCACTCCAAGTGAATAGAGGACATGCTAAAGGCAGAATCGCTATTATGCTTAGTACACATTTTAGCTGGTCCTATAAAGAATTTTTCCATGATTCTAACTTGAGTCAGGCAATTAAGTTACATCTTAAGGATTCCCAGGATCATTTAGAAACACTGTTAATTGTAAATGTATACCTTCCTCCAGATGCATCTCATGCATACTTATTAAAAGATCTATTTGTTTTTATTTCCTCTATTCTGGAAAGGGAAGATTGTAAGTCTATAATGCTAGTATGTGATATGGATGCTAAAATCTCTGCACATACTATTAGGGTATTTTCCAACACCGAAAAAAAAAGAAGCCCTATAAATCCCTACGGCCCAATTTCCGAATAAAAGTAGGTCAGATAAAAGTGGCACCTTATTACTTGAAGATCTGAGAAGCTTAGATCTCATAATTGCTAATGAGAGGTTAAAAAGGAAAATGCTACTTACCAGTATTTGCTCTTGGCAAGTAGAGCTGCAGAGTTGTACACTTTGCATAGATCGCCATCTGGTGTTGGGCTCAGATGATTGCATGTTGTTTTTGTCTTCAAAGAAGTCTTGTAGTCACGAGACCGGTGACTCCTCCTTCGGTGTAGGGTGCGCATGGGCTTCGGCTCCATTGTTATATTGTTTTGCCAGTAGGGTTAGATGGAGTAGTTAGAAGTGCCATGCGTGATGTATCTAATTAAGATAATACTGGATCAGATATACTTATCCGGGGAGGAGAGTGGGCGTGTACAACTCTGCAGCTCTACATGCCAAGAACAGATGCATACTGGTAAGTAGTATTTTCCGTTCGAGGAATAGGAGCTGCAGATTGTACACTTTGCATAGACTATATAGTAGTATCCTCCTCAGTGGTGGCTACCAGACTCTGTTGCAGTAGTTTGAAAAGGTGTTTTTAATACAGCTTGGCCCACACTAGTTTGTTGTTTTTCTTGCACATCTACACAATAGTGTTTTGTGAAGGTTTGTGATGTGGCCCAAGTTGCTGCTTTGCATATGTCATCTAGAGGAATATTTTCTAAGAATGCCATAGATGCCCCTAGTTTGCGTGTGAAATGAGCTCTAGGGGGAATGGTTAATGTGCGCTTAGCTTTAAGGTAGCATATTTGTATGCATTTTACAATCCACCTTGCAATTCCTGTTTTAGATATAGGATTCCCTTTATGCGGTGGGGAGATAGCTACGAAAAGTTGTTTGGTTGTTCTAAATGGTTTCGTTCTTTCTATGTAATAGAGCAATGCTCTTTATACATCAAGAGTGTATAGTGCTCATTCTGCCACTGAGTCTGGTTGAGGAAAGAATACTGGTAATTCAACTGACTGGTTTAGATGGAAGGCAGAAACTACTTTGGGTAGAAAAGTAGGATTTGTTCTAAGAACAACTTTGTTGTGATGTATTTGTAAGATTGGTTCTTGTATGGTTAATGCCTGGAGTTCGCTCACTCTTCTAAGAGATGTGATGGGGACTGAAAATGCCACTTTCCAAGTAAGGTATTGTAATTCACTCTTGTGTAGAGGTTCAAATGGAGGGCCCATTAGTCTGGTAAGGACTATATTGAGATTCCACACTGGGGATGGTGGAGCTCTTGGTGGAATTATTCTTTTAAGCCCTTCAATAAAAGCTTTTATTGGTGGAACTTTAAAAAGCGACAGATGCTGTCTGTTCTGTAGGTAAGATGCTATGGCAGCTAGATGTAATTTAATGGATGCATACTCTAGATTACCACGTTGAAGATGCAAGAGGTAACAAATGATGTTTTGAATGGAAGCATCTAATGGGTCAATTTTATTGTTAGAGCAATAAATGACAAACCTTTTCCACTTAGCCGCATAGCACGCTCTTATTGTAGGGCATCTAGCTTCTTTGATAACCTTCGTACATTCTTGTGGAAGGTTGAGATATCCAACTCTAGGATTTCAGGAACCAGATCGCCAGGTTGAACTGACTGGGATCTGGATGTCTTATCTCTCCATGGTTCTGAGTGAGAAACTTGGGAGAGAGGTGTAGCTTTTGGTGGGGCCCTACTGATAGTTGCAGCAGAGTTGTGAACCATGGGTGTCTTGCCCATGTTGGAGCAACTAGGATCATTGTAAGGGAATGCTGTTGAAGTTTTTTCACCACTAATGGAATGAGTGGGAGAGGCGGACAAGCGTAAGCAAATTTTCCTGACCAGTTCATCCATAGCGCATTGCCTTTGGACAATGGGTGTGGATACCTGAATGCGAAGTTTGGGCATTTTGTGTGTGGCGATCAGATCTATGTTTGGCTGTCCCCACATGTGAAATAATGAAAGAAGAACTTGAGGATGAAGTTCCCATTCGTGGATCTGTTGTGTCTGAGACTGAGCAGATCCGCTATTTGATTGTGTACTCCTGGTATATGTTCTGCTAGGAGGTATATGTTTCGCGGAATGGCCCACCTCCAGATGCTCTGTGCTAGACGGTATAACTGGAGAGAGTGTGTCCCCCCCCTATTTTTGTATGCAATACATTGCCGTCATGTTGTCTGTGCTGACTAAGACAACTTTGTTGGTGAGCTGCGGTTGAAATGATTCCAGCGCTAGAGAGATTGCTAACAGTTCCAGATAGTTGATGTGGAACTGTTTTTGCTGAGAGGTCCATAACCCTCGAGTGGTATGGTTTTTGAGGTGTGCTTCCCATCCGGTGAGCAACGCATCTGTTGTTAGCACTAGCTGTGGAAGTGGCTCGAGGAATGACTGACCTTTGGAAAGTCTTTTTATGCTCCACCACTGCAGAGAGCGATGGGTGCGGTCGTCCACCAACACCAGATCTGTTAGTTGACCTTGAGCCTGGTTCCACTGTTGTGCTTAACATTCTTGTAAAGGGCGCATTTGTAGTTTTACATGAAGGACGAGAAAAATGCATGATGCCATCATTCCTATCAGTTGCCTGAACACTCTTGCTGGTAGAGTGTGTTGTGGTTGAAATTTTTGAACTAGTGTTTGTATAGCATTTATCCTGATGGGATTGGGATAAGCTTTGGCTGTGAGAGTGTTTACTGTTGCCCCCAGATATTGTTGCATTGTAGACGGTTAGAGGTGGGATTTGGTTAGATTTACTGTAAATCCTAGATTGTAAAGCAACTGTATTGTCTGAAGCGTATGTTGTACACAGCTTTTTTGGGAGTTTGCTTTTATAAGTCAAACATCTAGGTAGGGGAAGACATGAATTTGTTTTCTTCTGAGATGGGCTGCAACCACTGCAAGGCATTTTGTAAAGACCCTGGGTGCTGTGGTGACTCCGAATGGATTCACCTTGAACTGGTAGTGTTGACCATCTACCACGAATCTGAGATATTTCCAGTGAGAGGGATGTATTGGTATGTGGAAGTAGGTGTCTTTTAGATCTTTAGTGGAGAGAAAGTCGCCTTGCTGTAGTAGTGGAAGCACTTGTTGTAAAGTGACCATGTGGAAGTGGTCTGAATGAATGTAACAGTTTAACGGTCTGAGATCCAGTATTGGTAGTAGAGAGCCGTCCTTTTTTGGTATAAGGAAGTAAAGGGAGTAAACTCCTGTCCCTTGATGAATTAGAGGTACTGGCTCTATTGCATCCTTATGCAACATTGCCAAGACTTCTTGTTTGAGTAGCGTTGGAGGAATGTTGGGGGTGTAGAAGTGAGTTCCAGGCAATAACCATACTGGATAATTTGTCTTACCCACCTGTCTGTTGTGATGGAATTCCAGACAGGTAGGAACTGTGAGATGCGTCCCCCGACACGAGTGGGATGATCGGGGGGAAGCGTAGGGAAGTCATGGTTTATTGTTAGGGGAGTTGCGGGTGTTGCTACCTCTGCCTCTACCCTTGTTGTTGTTACCTCTGTAACTTCCTCTATTGTATCCCCTAGAAAAGGAGCCTTGGTTTGGACTTTTATAGGAGGAAGTAGGGTGTTCTGATGTAGTAGTTTTGGAACCTGCTCTGTAAAAGGAGCACTGAAAAAAACCTCTGGTAGATGGTGACTGCAGGGCACCCCATAGATTTTGCTGTTTCTGTATCCTTTTTTATTTTTTCCTAAGATGCATCAACTGTAGGTCCAAAAAGGTGCTCTTGATCAAATGGTTGGTTTAGAATTGTATTTTGCACCTCTTGCTTAAAACCAGACACTCTAAGCCATGCGTTTCTACATAGTAGTACACTAGTATTTATGGCGCGTGACGCAGGGTCTGCTGCATCTAGGGCGCAATTTATTGAGGTATTAGTAATTAGCTTGCCTTCTTGTACAAGGTCATTAGCTTTGTTCTTATATTCTGGTGGAAGGTGTTGAATGAGCTTTTCTAGCTCGTCATAGTGAGCCCTGTCTTATCTTGCTAGCAGGGCTTGTGTGTTTGCAATTTTCCATGAATTAGCAGCCTGAGACGCCATACGTTTTCCTGATGCGTCTTATAACTTAGATTCCTTGTCAGGAGGTGGTGCGTCACCTGATCCCTGGGAGTTTGCCCTTTTACGTGCATTGAATGAGCTTTTCTACCTCGTCATAGTCAGCCCTGCCGTATCTTGCTAGCAGGGCTTGTGTGTTTGCAATTTTCCATGAATTAGCAGCCTGAGACGCCATACGTTTTCCTGATGCGTCTTATAACTTAGATTAATTGTCAGGAGGTGGTGCGTCACCTGATCCCTGGGAGTTTGCCCTTTTACGTGCATTGGCTACTGCTAATGAATCTAAAGGAAGTTGGCCTTTATTGTATATGTCACTAGGGGCTGCTTTATATTTTTTATCAATTCGGGGTTAAGAACCCTAGCTCCGACTGGGTCTTTAAACACCTCAGGAGCATGTCTGATAAGGCCTTGTAGCATAGGTAAGACATGAGTGGATTTTTGTGGTTGTGCAAAAGTTTCTAACAAAAAGTTTTCTTGTACAGGATCTGTATGAAGTTTGACTTTGTGATATGTAGCTGCAATATTAAGAAGTTGTGCAAACCCCACATTATCTTCTGGTGGGGATGGCTTTGAGGGGTAGAAATCTGGATCATTAGTTACATCAGGATCCGTACTATAATCATGCCATGGGTCTGACTCCTGTGGTGAGTTGACAGGACTTAATGGCATTACATCCTCATCTAAATCTCCATGCCCCTGTGAATCATCAATAACCTGTAAATCTGGAGAGTGTGGTGGTGAAATTATTAAGTTAGGTTTAGCAGGTGGTGGAGGTGAATGTGGAGGAGAAGTGTTAGTAGATATATGAATCTTCTTTGGAGGAACTGGAACTTGGTGTAAATGTTCTGGTTTCCTCTTTGCAGGCAGCTTGGTGACTATATGACCAGTCTTTGGGTAAATACATATAGTAGTCAGCTTTGGATCTGGGAAGAAAAGGTCTTCAGACTCCACAGACTTGCTTGGCGTCGAAGAATTATCCCTAGGAACTGATTTTGGGTGTTATGGTACATTGTCTGATATAACAGCTTTTCTCGGTTCCGATGTTTTCAGTGCCTTGTGTTTTGATGGCACCAAAGTCTTTTCTATATGCTTCGGTGCAGAAGGTCTTTTAGTTTGTTTTAGGACTGAAGTTGTATCTGTTTTTTTCAGTGCCTGTGGTTTATCTGGCTGTTTCGGTGTCGATGCCTTGTCGAGTTGCTTCGGCGCCGACTTTTTAATCTGAGTCTTTCGGTGCCGAGGGGTCTTTTATCGGTTTCGGCACCGAGTGTTTCGTCGGTGTCGACGTAAGAGGGCGTGGCAACTCTGATGTCTGCACCTTAGGTGCCGAGGGTGGTTTTTCGGCGCCGAGTGGTTGGCTCGAGCCGGATGGCTTTTGTCTGTCCTTCGGTGCCGGGCCTGAAGGCGGGGCGTTCGAAGTCTTGGTACGGTGTGAACCTGAGCCTGAAGGCAAAGGTGTTACCGGTGCCATTGTTTTGGGCTGGGCCGGGGTTTCAGTACTCACGTCCCTTTGACCAGGAGTGATGTCATCATCGACCTCTGCCTCGGAGACGTCTGCTTCGGAGTCTAGGATCTCTTCTGGCTCCAGAAGGTTATCGGGACCTGGATTGAAGATGTCCGGAATGGAGTCTGTGCCTTGCTGAATGTCTCGCCGTTGAGCTCGAGGATCCCGGATAGTTTTCTTTGATTTAAATGAAAGGCAGGCTTCACAGTTGTCCTCTCAATGTTCTGGAGAGAGGCCCAAATTTCAGACAGGATGTAGGTTCGAGTGTGGGAATTTAGCACCACACAGTGGACATTTCTTAAATGGAGTCCGTTCCCTCGATGTCAGTCTACCGCAGCACGGGTAGGCCCAACGGCCCGCATCGAAGAGTGATGGAAGCTTTCGAGGTGCACGTCGAAGGCACGCGATCAAAACAATACCGTTGGTGAATGTAATTGCGCGTCAAAGAGATCTGGAAATGGTTCCAAACCGGAGCGCAGCAAGTTTAATCCGAACCCGATGGCGGAAAATAACGATGGAGCCGAAGCCCATGTGCACTCTCCACCGAAGGAGGAGTCACTGCTCTCGTGACTACAAGACTTCTTCCAAGACAAAAACAACATGCAATCATCCGAGCCCAACACCAGATGGCGATCTATGGAAAGTGTACAATCTGCAGCTCATATGCCTCGAACATGACATTCCTGCAAACTATACCCATAAGGCCCCAACAGAAAATTCTATTATAGATTATTTAATGGTCTCCTACAACTTCTTTTGTAATCTCATAAGCATGAAGGTCTTGGGATCTCATTTTAGTGATCATATGTTGATATGTTTTAAATTTAATTATACTTGTGCTAAGGTAGGCCGTGGAACTTTAGAGGCAGTATTGTAGGGCTTAATGTAAATAATGGTAGAATTTCTTGGAACACTCAAGCAACAGTCAAAGTAAAAACAAATTTAACAGCTCTGATAAAAGATCGATTCAGAAAAGGGGGTGGTGATGAACAGAGTGTCTGAATTAAGCAGACCACTCTTACCCAGTCCAAAGATCAGGGCTTGATCCATCACCGTTTTTTAGCTCACTGCACCATCCCAGCTCAGAACTTGGCTATATGCAAATTAGTCTGACCCTGGCCCAGTGCATCATGGGAACAGGGCAGACCAAACTACCAAGCCAATTCTTATACTGGGAAGGAAACAAGCTACCGGGGACCGGTTTCTGGCATTTCAGCCGTCTTCGGCCCGGCTTGCTTGAATCCTGATGGTGCAATGAGCTAGGGACTCACATCTGAGTATACCCTTCCACGCTTATGGTGGACAAAAAATATTCAGAAAAGGGGGTGGTGATGAACAGAGTGTCTGAATTAAGCAGACCACTCTTACCCAGTCCAAAGATCAGGGCTTGATCCATCACCTTTTTTTAGCTCACTGCACCATCCCAGCTCAGAACTTGGCTATATGCAAATTAGTCTGACCCTGGCCCAGTGCATCATGGGAACAGGGCAGACCAAACTACCAAGCCAATTCTTATACTGGGAAGGAAACAAGCTACCGGGGACCGGTTTCTGGCATTTCAGCCGTCTTCGGCCCGGCTTGCTTGAATCCTGATGGTGCAATGAGCTAGGGACTCACATCTGAGTATACCCTTCCACGCTTATGGTGGACAAAAATGATTCAGAAAAGGGGGTGGTGATGAACAGAGTGTCTGAATTAAGCAGACCACTCTTACCCAGTCCAAAGATCAGGGCTTGATCCATCACCGTTTTTTAGCTCACTGCACCATCCCAGCTCAGAACTTGGCTATATGCAAATTAGTCTGACCCTGGCCCAGTGCATCATGGGAACAGGGCAGACCAAACTACCAAGCCAATTCTTATACTGGGAAGGAAACAAGCTACCGGGGACCGGTTTCTGGCATTTCAGCCGTCTTCGGCCCGGCTTGCTTAAATCCTGATGGTGCAATGAGCTAGGGACTCACATCTGAGTATACCCTTCCACGCTTATGGTGGACAAAAATGATTCAGAAAAGGGGGTGGTGATGAACAGAGTGTCTGAATTAAGCAGACCACTCTTACCCAGTCCAAAGATCAGGGCTTGATCCATCACCGTTTTTTAGCTCACTGCACCATCCCAGCTCAGAACTTGGCTATATGCAAATTAGTCTGACCCTGGCCCAGTGCATCATTGGAACAGGGCAGACCAAACTACCAGGCCAATTCTTATACTGGGAAGGAAACAAGCTACCGGGGACCGGTTTCTGGCATTTCAGCCGTCTTCGGCCCGGCTTGCTTGAATCCTGATGGTGCAATGAGCTAGAGACTCACATCTGAGTATACCCTTCCACGCTTATGGTGGACAAAAATGATTCAGAAAAGGGGGTGGTGATGAACAGAGTGTCTGAATTAAGCAGACCACTCTTACCCAGTCCAAAGATCAGGGCTTGATCCATCACCGTTTTTTAGCTCACTGCACCATCCCAGCTCAGAACTTGGCTATATGCAAATTAGTCTGACCCTGGCCCAGTGCATCATGGGAACAGGGCAGACCAAACTACCAAGCCAATTCTTATACTGGGAAGGAAACAAGCTACCGGGGACCGGTTTCTGGCATTTCAGCCGTCTTCGGCCCGGCTTGCTTGAATCCTGATGGTGCAATGAGCTAGGGACTCACATCTGAGTATACCCTTCCACGCTTATGGTGGACAAAAATGATTCAGAAAAGGGGGTGGTGATGAACAGAGTGTCTGAATTAAGCAGACCACTCTTACCCAGTCCAAAGATCAGGGCTTGACCCATCACCGTTTTTTAGCTCACTGCACCATCCCAGCTCAGAACTTGGCTATATGCAAATTAGTCTGACCCTGGCGCAGTGCATCATGGGAACAGGGCAGACCAAACTACCAAGCCAATTCTTATACTGGGAAGGAAACAAGCTACCGGGGACCGGTTTCTGGCATTTCAGCCGTCTTCTGCCCGGCTTGCTTGAATCCTGATGGTGCAATGATAAAAGATCAGCACTATTTAGGTATGCTCGAATATGATTTGTTTCAAATCAATCTTCTGGAAGTTTTTTCCTGTAATATCGGTTCCTTGGCTGCATTAAGTAAATCATTGTGTGTTCCAACTAAACAGAAATCTTGTTATAATCCATTACTTATTCTAAATAGGGAAATCAACAAATTGGTGAGGGCACAGTTCCTGAACTTCTCTAATGAACGTAGTAATTTAATCAACTTATTGAAAAGGAAAAGGCTGAGAAAAATCACTCTGTGAAGCAATTTAAGGAAGATGGTATATGGATGCAGTTAAAAGAGGCAGTCTCCAAAAACAACTCAAAACATTTTTGGGAAATAATCGCTGACTGCTGCGGTACAGTAGTAAAATCTCTCCCCATTCCTGTTAAATAAGAGGATTGGAAAATCTACTTGGTAGCCCTCTATGCAGCAAATAGTAACTCTCCTAAGTTCCTCCTGTAGTGATGGATCTTACTCCTATAGGGCTAAGCAAAAAGTTGTCATCACTACAGAAGTATATGATGGCTCATTTTTTAAAGATTAATGTTTCTAAAAGTAAATTTTTAATTTTGAAAAGTGACAGAAGCAGAAAATTAAGTAAATTTAATTGGCTTATTGGCCTGAAAAAGGTGGAGGTGTTGGATTCTTATTTATATCTAGGGAAATAAATTGCAAGCAATATGAAGAATAAATTCACATTGAACACAGCACCAGTAAAGCTATGTCCCACGCTACTGGTCTGCGCATTTTTAATAATACAATGGGTACAAGGCATTTTCTACATCTACTGATGGTGTTGAAAGCAAAAATTCCATCAACCTTATTATATGCTATTGAATCAATCCCTGTAAAGGAATGGAGTTTTTAAGAGAAGATAGAAGGCCACATTTTACAAAAATTGTGTAATTTTAATACGTTTGTTTCTTCAGCTGCTATTAGATTGGAATTTGGACTGATAAGCACCTATATTCAAGGCATTTCCAGAGTTTTACGCTGGGTATACCGGTTAAAAAATAGTGAATTTTATTCACTATGAGGTTCACATGTGTAAGGAAATTTTCGGTAGTATGGGGGAGAAATACTCTTTAAATCGAGATTTCTCTCTGGCTCTAAAATTGTTTTGTGTTCAGGAGGAATCCGTGATTTCCCTACCGCTATTAGAATTCAAATCCTTTGTAAAAAAACTTAAGTGGTAAGATCAGCTTTACTAGAGATATTGAGTGCTGTAATACCAAAGAGAGACTAAAGATAATAGCAAAGACTACTTCCCGGAAACGTCCTCAGAAATATTTAACTTGGAACTTAGATCATGGAACAAAACGCTGGTTTTCCTTATTCTGATTAAATCTCCTACCATTAAATGATTTAACAGCACACTGGTCTCAGAATTCGAAATATGGAAAAAATTGTAATTTCTTTGAAGTGAATATCAAAAACTTGGATCATGTTTTGTTTGTTTTTCCGGCACTGGCCTTTCATCGCAGTCGCTGGCTCAGGCCAATGTTCTTACAAAATGGTGTTAAAGATGTCGTTTCTGCTTGCAACTTTCTTTTTAATCCCAAAAATGAAGCAGAGTGCATACAATTGTTTAACTTTTTAAAGGAATTTATGTATATATTTGAACTGTATAATTACCAAATGGAATATAATTTCTGAATCGTTGACCTTCTTTGTAGTCGTTTTATCCACTCCTAATTTCAAATGTATTTCGCTTTGTTCTGGCTTCTACTCTAAAGGCTTTCTGTTCATCTCATTTTTAACCTTGAATTTGTAATTTTGCACATGATACGGTTGCTAGCTGCTTGCTATTTGCACATTTCAAGATATGCCCTGTTCTCTCATTTTGGGCTGCTATATCCAAACTTTGATCCATGAAGGTGTTCTATGGTGTCCTGGCTGCTTCCTAATTGTTACTTCCACAACCCATGATATGCTCTGCTACTACATTGTTGGCTGCTAAATTCTAAATTTTATCCTTTGATACTTCTGTTTGTTCATTGTTGGTTCCTAAATTTGAAATGTTATCCTTTGATACAGCTATATGTTGAAAAATGTTGTATTCAGACCGCCTTGTCATTCTGTATTTTTACATGGTTCTATTGTATTGTATGCTTTAATTGGTATGTATCCTTTTAAGTGGACCTCATTGGAGTTCCAATGCTTTAATAAACTGAATTGAATTGTGTAGGTCTAAAAGATGGAAAAACTCAAAGCGCAACCAAACATTTATAGGTTAATTTAGTTCCTGCCTGTATTTTTCCAAAGTAAGCCCACTGAAGTTCCTTGAATTGGCAATGTTCGCGGAAATGATTCTGTCCCACCAGTTTTGATTTCAACAGTCAGTAACAAAAGACTTGACGTTACATTTTCCCCAGGGTGCACTGGTAGGAACTAAGGGCTATATGTACTATTTACAGGCCGCAAAATACTGGCCGCAATTTTCAAAAAATATTTTTTGACTTGTAAATATTTTTAGGAGCCAATCTATGTACTATTAGTTCCGTTTGTAAAAAGAACAGAATTGGATTGAGTCAAAATCCCAAAAACCTAATGAAAAAAAATTAGATAGGTCGAAATTGCAACTCAATCCAATTGGTCACAATCACAGGGTTGGGGGTCTGGAAAAGTAAGTAGGCTGGCATGTCTCTGATTGATTGTCAATTACATTTTTCTTTCTTTTTTAATGCGACCGGTTTTTATTTTTAAAGCTTAAGAGTTGGCATGGGTCCCCATAGACCACTGCATTCTCTTTTACAAACTTTTTTTTTTTTACATTCACTAGGCACTCTTTCCCTTTTTCTGAATGACTTACCAGCTCCTTTTAGGTGCTGGTACATTTTCAACGTTTTACGACCAGATTTTGGTCAGAAAACATTGATGCATAAGATACTGAGCTGCTAATTTGAAAAGAGGCCAACACATCCCGTCGGGATACCAAATAGTCCCATTTTAGAAGTTGGACTTTTCGGACTCCTAAAATTGGATTAGTACACTGGAAAAAGAATTTTACTAGTTGCAAACACATAGTCAGAGCGTTGTGACCATTAAGGTTCCTTTTTTAGAGTGACACTGACAGCATCCACTCTTAATATTGAAGACTAAATACCTGACACTTGTTGACGTATCTGTCCAACTCAAAATAATAAGGCACGAAAATGTTAACTTTACCACAGAAACTCCGTTTGTAATTTACAACTGATTTAAATAACAATTAAATGCAAACTGAAACGGGCACATAAGAAAGCAATATGTTGAAGTACCATGTTCTATAACTTAAACTAAGAATAAATAAAAAGCTTGCACAAACACTGGTGTTTTCTCATGACAGGCTTACACTTTGGAAGTCTATGAGGTAAAAACAAATACTACATATACTGTCAGATTACACCAAACTATTCTTTTTAAGCAATTTCACTTTGTATTGGGATTAGACTGTCGCAGTGAGCATGATACAGCATGAACATCTCATCCTGCTCTGACTGACACCTTTACCTGAAAAACGGGCCTGGAATTTAGAATGCAGTTCACTGTCCATAGTTTCATCTAAAGTTACAATGGACTACATATGAGATAGTACCACGTGCAAAAAGCCTTTCGCATTGAAAAGTAGATTAACTATCCTAAAATCAGTAGCTGAGAAAACAGGTACATTTCTGAAGTAAAACACATATGAAAGCAGATATAAAGCAAGTGGGGAAAAAGCCAGATGAATACAAACTACAAAATCAGGACTGCTTACCATTATCTTCTAGGATCGTTTTTGTCCTCTTCGAACAATTATCATGCTCGTTTAGCTCTCTAGTTGTGTACACTTGCTTCAATCCAAGAAACAGAAGAAGAATGGATGGTATGATTACATCTGCCACAGCATCCACAGCAGGGGGTCTATTTGGTAACTCCATTAGGATACTAAGTCCTATTATACAAATCTTCCGATCATGAAGTCTGAAAAAAACCACATGGTTGATGTTACAGATAAGGCCAGAAGAAATCATGAAGTCTGAAACAAACCACATAGTTGATGTTACTGTTAAGGCCAAAAGAAAAGCGCATCTGCTGCTCGCTGTACACCACCAGAGGCAAGGACAGTACCAGATAAGTCATGAATACATCTGGCTTTAGTCAGAAGTCTCCCTTGCACTGCGTTGAATGAGAGAACTATTTCAGTGACGCATCAAAAAGGATCCCAAGCAAGGATGACACAGTTCCTCTATCTTTTTACCTGAGCCCTCCCTTCTTCCATACCATACTCAAATCTTAGTTGTGCCACAGAAGAAATGGCATTGCTAACTGGTATTATTTCATAATAATGATCCAACATTGGAGGCATGTGGAATGAAGGGAATATTAGGAACTCTTGTACTTTTAGTCCATAATCACCTTCTGTTTTATTTATGGGACTCTCCAGACAAAGGTTAGTACCAAATAAGCAGCCCCGCTACTTTCAAGGGATCACAGCTAAGCTCCTCTGGTTTAATATACTATTTGTTCGAATTTTGGAGGGTGAGGAGGTGTCACGTCTCATGAGAAGCGAAGTCTCTAGTGAGTCATGATGAGCCTGCCCTCCTTCAACAATGGTAATAAATAAGTAAGATTAGTAAGGTTTATGAGTACACAAACGGAAAAACTTAAATGAGTACATTGGGCCAATTTATTATAATTAAAGAAGCACTATGCACATATTACATAAACATCTTTCAAAATAAATTGGTATTCAGAATTGATTTTAAAAAAATCAAATTAAATAGCTGGCAGAACATTAAGCCAGAGTAGGACATGTATGCAACACCAAACTCTGCAATAATCAAAATTCCACACGGTTTGAAAATCCAATCCAGTAGATGATCCTCATAGATGACATGTAAAATAACAGCTGGTTTTTCTGAGTTTCTCGACATTTTGAAGACCTATATTCCTCAGTTACCCTCTGTACACTGCAAAGGATACACCACTTTATTTGTTTTAATTACTAGCCCAATGGGGTGTACTGGTTCTTTTACCTATGTTTTGCTATGCAATGTCACCATCAAGTTTTGTACCCTATGGAGATCACTGACCCACTGTTACTGTCCTACTGTCCTACAGCTGCATACTAAACCCATCCCAAGTGTCTGTTTGACTAGTGAATTGCCACTGGATTCAAGCAAGCCGGGCTGAAGACGGCTGGAATGCCAGAAAACGGTCCTCGGAAGCTTGTTTCCGGTCCAGGGAAGACATGGCTTGGCAGTTCGGGCTGGACTGTTCCCATGAGGCACAGGGTCAGACTGATTTGCATATAGCCATGTCTGAACTGGGGTGGCAGAGTGGGCTAAAGAACGGTGATGGATTAAACCCATATCTTTTGACTGGGTGTGAGTGCTTGATTGCTTCAGATTCTCCGTCCATCACCACCCCCTTTTGTACCACTGAGTAGTGAATTGGGCAGACATGACAATTTTAGCTGTTGGCGATGAGGGTCATCTACAGAATGTCACTAACTCTTCAGATTGTATTTTCAAATGATGTGTTGAATATTATTTAATTCATGTATGCACTATCTCATCTAACAGGCAGGAATAGTCAAAATGCATGTTCAATAAGGATACCTGAATTTTTCTGGGAAACTAGAGGACCACATCCAGGCATGGCATTCTAGCACCAAACTGGCTCCCATAGCCCAAGACTGTCTGTTGAGTCCCAGGCCCAAGTGGATGACATATCTGACTGCATCCCGAAGATCTTGCATGGTCTAGTCTAAAGACGCCTTAAGACCCCTGGGAGCGCAGGTAATATCTCAGCCACCATGTTCCTTAATGTGTGCATGTAGCTGACTCAGCCAGCTCCAGCGGCAAGGATCTAGGATCCCACTCCACCATGCTTGTTGGAGTAGCACTTGGTGGTTTTACAGTCCGTGAAGATCTAGTCTAGTCTCCATTTGATGGACAGTAGGAAGGCCTTCAACATTAAGAGAATGGACCGCAACTCCAACAGACTGATGAGGAGGTGGGTCTCCATCAGAGACCAGAGTCATCTGATTTACACCTTTACCAGATGACCTCCACAACCCAAGAGCTACATATCCACTACCACTGTCTTCTCTGTGTGGGGTGGAGAGAGGGATTTACTGACTGTCCAATTGTGGTGAACCAGAGACCACAGTAGGTATTTTGCTGTCTCCTCGGAACCGGGATTGAATCAGACAGGTTCCTTGGTGCTGAGCCAACTGAGACTTAAAATTCTAATGCAGAGACCAAATGTGCCGTATGGCTTTGTCGACAAGTAGGATGCAGCAGACCAAGCGGTCAAGAAGTCTCAAGAGCCACTCTTACGGAAACCCAGGACCGAGTCTGAAACATCAGGATCACAGCCCAAATGTCCTGGACTCGTTGAATCAGAGGGTGAGCTCAAAAGTGGACCGTAATCAGGAGAGCTCTGATGAACAGGATCTTCTGCGAAGTCAGAGGTTATTAATGGCAAGTTAATCGAGGACCCCAAAAATGTAAGGAAGTTTGCGGTCGACTGGAGGTGGTCTATAACGGACTGTGGTGAGCAAGCCTTCGGCAGCCAGTCCATAAGGTAGGGGAAGACTGGTCTCCCCAACTCCAAGGATGTGCTGCGACCACTACCATCTCTTTCATGAAAACTTGAGGGGCACTGGAAAGGCCGGAGGGGAGCACCGAATACTGAAAATGCTTCTAGCCCATCCTTGAATTGCAGGTAACATCTGTGGGACAGCTGGACAAGAATGTGAAAATAGGTGTCCCTCAGGTTCAGGGCTACCATCCAGACTTCGGGATCCAAGGCAGATAAAACCCAGGCCAATGTAAGCATCTTGAATTTGTCAGTTTCGAGGAAGAAATTCAGTGGGCAAGATCTAAAATAGGACAAAGGCCTCTGTCCTTCTTCGGCACCAAGCAATAACAGGAATAACATCCAGTATGTATTCTGATGCAGTGACCCTTCCCTATGCCTCCTTTGTGCAAAATAGCCTAGAGCTCCTGCCACAAAACTTACAAATGATTCTCCAACAGGCGCCCTAATGGAGGTGGAAAATGCGGTGGATCGGAAATGAATGGTAGGGTGTATACTTGCTAGGCTATCTGAGGCATGCATCTATTGGATATAATGCTCTGCAACCAGTGGAGATAATAAATAATCTTGCCTGCAACGGGATGGCCATATAATGCAGAGGGAAAGCTAAAGTGGTTTGGTGGTTGTACTGTGAGGGGTAAGGGACTGAGCAGTTCCCTAAGCGTTGGGGTGTGAAAGATGGCAGCTGGAATCTCAAACCCGGCCTCGAAAGCACAAGGGTGGGATGACTGGGCTTTGATATGTTCCTGTTAAAGTGGACCTTGGTGTTGTCTTTGGGCCAAGGCCCTTCCAAAACCTCAAAAGGGGCAAACAGTTGGCGATATTGCTTTTCAGGCAAATAAAGGCAGAGAGAGAGCACACTGGTCTGCTTTTCATGAGCGCTGCAGGAGTCTGCTGTATCTCTGAAGAGACCCTTGAACATTCCCTGAGAAGCCTGTGGATCTAATCCACGTATGGCAGGACGAGGGAGAATCCTGCTTTCACTTCTTCTGATTCTTTTTAGGCTTGGACTTACCTGACGACTTGGGATTGTGAGGAGGTTCTTTCGCAGGAACAACAAGAAGCCTGGAAAGTCCTTGACTTCGACCTGGATCAGCCCTAATGTGCCTTCTGATGGCATACAGTGACACAGAGCTTGGCTTTGCAGTCCTAGATCTCCTTGTGGTCCAACTGGGTTCACTTCCGCAAGGCTTGGAGTTGTGCAAGGTCCCTAGACACCAGAGACTTACCTATAGTTTTCGATGGGACAT
Source organism: Lissotriton vulgaris (assembly GCF_964263255.1). Classification (NCBI taxonomy): domain Eukaryota; kingdom Metazoa; phylum Chordata; class Amphibia; order Caudata; family Salamandridae; genus Lissotriton; species Lissotriton vulgaris. Next base: position 43,700,760 of record NC_141686.1, on the reverse strand, counting down.
GCTCCCTTGCACAGTGTAGAGAAAAAGAAAGAAACAAAATAAGGCTTCGTTTCTTACCTGTAATCCTAGTTATCATCCAGGGGTATACTCATCATCAAATTCATAATCTATGAATAATCCCCGTCCATGTGCGGGATCCCGGAGCATATAGAAAATACATATATATACATATATATGCATATGTGAAAACATATACATGCAGTCTAAAATATTTCCACAATGGCAAAGACGCTGAAATTACATAGGTTTGCATAGTAGCACCTATACTCTCCCAACCCCTAAGGAAGAAAGAGAGCAGTAAACATTTTTCATACAACAATGCTTTACTGCCATAGAAAAACTTGTAATTGGAGGCATTTGTCAGTAGGCTGCAGCAGGGTATAAAGAAACAAAGAAAACTGACACCTTGCCTTTAAGGCATAAGAGTAGGGGTACCGTGCCTTTAAGATCTGTAGGCGACCCCCTGCTTCCAAAATGCACCACAGGTGGCAGTTAGGTCAGTTCTTTTTGGAGGTTCATAAACACCTGAGTAAATCCGTAAGTAACATACCATAACTTTGCAGTAATGCTCGTCCTGGGAGGTAGATGGGTCGCTTATGACTTTGATGAGTATACCCCTGGATGAGAACTAGGATTATAGGTAAGTAACTAATCCTTCTCATCCAGGGGATACTCATCAATAGTCAAAATCTATGAATAGATTAGCAAGCCCATACCCAAAGTCTCGCGGACGAGCAATGAAGTATACAGCAAAAACATGAATCAACATCACATTTATAATGCAGTTATGCAACCAAATTCCTTAAAGAGGCCTGTCCCACTTGGGCATCGGCCTGTGCATCTGAATCTAGGCAGTAATGGCGGGTAAAGGTATGTACTGAGCGCCATGTAGCAACCTTACAAATCTCAGATATTGGAATGTTGCGAAGGAGAGCTGTTGTAGAAGCTTTCCCTCTAGTAGAATGTGCACGAGGTTTGCCCTGTAAATCTTTATTAGCTAATTGGTAAGACAGAGCTATACAGGAGATGATAGCATCTTGAGATAGACCTTTTTGAAGCTGACAGACCGGTATTAGTTAAACCATAATTAACAAAGAGCCGGTCAGGCTTCCTAAGTGGAAGAGTTTTAGCCAGGCAAAACTTCAGAACCCTCCGGAGATCTGAAGAGTGTAAAGACCTCGCTGGGGGAGTGGTTGGTTGAGGGAAGAAAGAAGGCAGAGTGATGGTTGATATGGAAATCCGAGACCACCTTGGGCAGGAAGCCTGGATGTGTTCTCAGCACCACTCTATTGGCATGAAACACTGTGTAAGGTTCCTTGCAACACAGGGCCTGGATCTTGCTTACCCTGCGGGCTGAGGTGATGGGTACCAAAAAGGCAGCTTTCCAGGTCAAGTGCTGCAAAGATGCCTTATGAATAGGCTCGAAAGGAGCACCCATCAATTTGGTAAGTACGATGTTAAGCTCCCAGGGAGGAGAGGGGGACCTCACTGGTGGAAACACTTCCTTAAGCCCCTCCAAGAAATCTTTGACCACAGGCATGAGGAAGAATGAGGTCTGACAAGGAGACTTCCTATAGGCTGTTATTGCCGCTAAGTGAACCCTGATGGAGGGGTACTTGAGGCCTGACCTTGCCAAATGCAATAAATATGGGAGAATCACCTGCTCCTGACCTTGAATCGGATCAAGAGCATTGTCCATACACCAAATGTAAAATCACTTCCACTTGAAAGCATAGGACTTTCTGGTGGAGGGCCTCCTCGCTTCTCTCAGGATGTCCATACAGTCAGCCGAGAGGTCTAGGTGGCCATACTGGATGACCTCAGGAACCATGCCGTTAATCGAAGGGAAGGAAGATTGGGGTGGAACACCCTCCCCTCGTCCTTGGTCAGCAAGTCTGGGCGGCAGGGCAGCCTCCAGTGTGGGACCTCTGACAGCTGGAGGAGATCAGGGTACCACCACTGGCGTGTCCACTCCGGCGCTATCAGGATCATCCTGGTGTTGGTCCTGTAGAATTTCTGTATCACCACCGGGATCAGAGGCAGTGGAGGAAAAGCATACAGCAATGTGAGACCAGCTGATCAAAAGTGCATTCCCCGTGATCCCTGCTGGGGGAATCTGGACGCGAAGACGGGGCATTTTGCGTTTGCCGCGTCTGCCAACAGATCTATGTCTGGTACGCCCCATTGCTGAAACACCTCCTGCACAACCTCTTCGTTGAGCACCCAATCGTGCGCTTCTACGAAGTCTCTGCTTAGGCCGTCCGCCTGAACATACAGGATTCCTGGAAGGTGAACTGCAACGATGCGAGACTTGTCGCCAGAAGCCACTGCCAAATGGATTGAGCTGTCAGAGACAGAACTTGTCACCTGGTGCCTCCCTGTTTGTTCAGATAGAACAACGTTGTTGTGTTGTCTATCTGAATTTGAATGTGGCTGGAGTGCAGAGACGGGTACAGGGATTTCAGCGCCAGATAGACAGCCCATAGCTTGATATGATAGCTTCTGTCTGTCTCGGACCAGAGACCTTGTACCTGCAGCTGGTCCATATGACCACCCCAGCTGTGCATTGAGGCATCCGTGACCACTGTCTGCGTTGGAGGCGACTGATGAAACGGAACTCCTTGCAACAGGTGAGAACGTTTCATCCACCATCGGATGGAGTCTACTTGATGAAGGGAGACACGATCCTCCGAGTGGCCTGACCTCTGCGACCATTGGTCCTCGAGTGCCTGCTGCAGAGGCCCTTATGTGAAGGCGTGCATTGGGCACAATGTAGATACACGAGGTCATCGATCTCAGTAGTCTTGTCTGGCTGTAGGACTTTGGATGTCGAGCAGGGTGCGGCACTTCAGAAGCATTGATGACAACCTCTCCTCCGAAGGACACATGCTTGCCTCTGCAGAGTCTAAGGAAGCGCCCAGATAATGTATTCGTTGGGTGGGGTTGTGGACTGACTTCTTGTAGTTGACTTGCAACACCAAAGAATGCATCAGGTTGAGACAGTAGGAGATATGGCTCTGAAGCAGAACAGGAGTGGAGATTTTTAGGAGCCAGTCGTCTGGGTAGGGATAGACGAAGATCTTCTGCCTGCGGAGGAAGGCAGCCACCACCGCCATGCACTTGGAGAATGTCCTTGGGGCAGATCTGAGGCTGAACGAAAGCACTCGATACTGGTAGTGGTGACGGGCTATCTGAAATCTGAGAAATTTGCGCTGCTTTACTGAGACAGGTATATGAAAGTAAGTGTCCTGCAGGTCGATGACACACATCCAGTCTTCCTGGTGAAGATGCGGAAAGATCTGGTGCAGGGCTAGCATATGAAATTTCTCATTTCTGATAAACCAGTTCAGCAGGCGCAGGTCGAGGATAGGTCTGTACTCTTTGGCTACTCCCTGCTTTTGGACTAGAAAATAGCGGGAGTATACTCCTTGATTTCTTCGTATGGGAGGGACCTCCTATATGGCTTTCATGCGAGAATGGTAGATGCTTCTTCTTTCAAAAGTTGACTTTGGATTTGAGGAAGGCGGGGGAACTTGTGGAGGAGGAGACTTGAACCTCAGCAATTAACCATGCTGCACAATATTCAGCACCCATTTGTCTCGTTATGGCTTTCCACTATTCCAGGTGACAAGCTACACTCTCTCCCACCGGAGTGGCGAACGGCTGCGGAGGAAGCAACGACTCAAGGCTTAGGAGGCCGCTTGGAGGTGGACTGTTGTCTGTTGTTGTTGTTGCCTCTACTTCTCCAAGGACGTCTTCGTTGGAACTGGGATCTTTGTTTGTTCTGGGAGGAACATTAAGGGGTTTGTACAGAAAAGAATGTTTGTCGTCCTGACGGAAACGTTTCTTAAACTCCTTGCGCTTCTCCGGCCCAACCGCCTTGACAGTGTCTATCTCAGCCTTCATTTTGGTCATCTCATCAGCATGAGCCCCAAACAGAGATGATCCATTAAATGGGAGGTTCAGAATTTTCTTCTGGGCATCAGGCTTGAATCCTGTGAGAAGCAGCCAGGCCGAGCATCGTGAACAGACTCCATGGGAGTAGCCATGAGCGGCGAGATCTGAAGCGTCCACTGCAGCACTTATTACCTGATTGGCTACGAGCCCTCCTTTCTGCAGAATTTCAGTGAAATCCTGCCGGTCTTATTTGGGAAGCTTCTCGGTAAAACGTGTGAGGGAGTACCAAAGAGATCTGTAGTATCTCCCGAGAAGGGCAGAGGCACTCGCAACCTTCATTGATGACGCAGAAGTGTTGCACATCTTCCTCCCATATGAGTACGTCTGTTAGCTATCCTTCTCAGGAGGCACAGAAGATGAGGTAGAGATGGTGGTGGGACTTCATGGCTGCGGCCATAATGACCGAGTCCGCTGGTGGGTCAACCCTGAGAAACAAGGGATCCTCTGCTGGAGCCTTTTACTTTTTGGCAATTCTAGATGGCATGGAACCCACCGTCGCAGGAGTGAGGAAGGTGGACATCGCCGGTTCCAAGAATCCAGGCACCAGTAGTAGCAGCGGTCTAGGAGCTGTCCGGTGATGCAAAGTGTCAAAGATGACAGACGTGGGAACCATCGGGGTATGCAAAGTGATGTTGAGTTTCTTTGCACCCCTACCCAGAACATCTGTGAAGGTCGAGATTTCATCTATGGGCGACACCCGTGACGGAGGCTTTGAGGAGAAGGTCGGAGAGCAGTCCCAGACCGTAGATCTCGTAGAGGAAGACCATGTAGGTGATCTTGTGCGCCTCCTCTTATGGGGCCTGTCATGATGACCTCGGTCAGTGGCGTCACTAGGGTTGGTGTCACCCGGTGCGGTAACTCATGGTGTCACCCCCTCATAACTTACCGGACGGACCAACTCACCCTCTGCCTGCACCATGTCCCCTCTGCCTGCGCCATCTCTCCCTCTGTCTGCACCATCTCCCCTCCGCCTGCACCATTTCACCTACTGCCTGCACCATCTCTCCCTACGCCTACACCATCCCACCCTCTTTCTGCACCATCTCACCCTCTGCCTGCACCATCTCCCCTCTGCCTGCACCATCTCCAACTCTGGTTGCACCATCTGTCCCTGTGTCCACAACATCTCTCCTCCGCCTGCACCATCTTCCCTCCGCCTGCACCATCTCCCCCTCTGCCTGCACCATCTCCCCCTCTGCCTGCACCATCTCACCCTCTGCCTGCACCATCTCACCCTCTGCCTGCACCATCTCCCCTCTGCCTGCACCATCTCCCCTCTGGTTGCACCATCTCTCCCTGTGTCCACACCATCTCCCCTCCGCCTGCACCATCTTCCCTCCGCCTGCACCAGCTCCCCCTCCGCCTGCACCAGCTCCCCCTCTGCCTGCACCATCTCCCCTCCGCCTGCACCATCTTCCCTCCGCCTGCACCATCTTCCCTCCGCCTGCACCATCTTCCCTCCGCCTGCACCAGCCCCTCCTCTGCCTGCACCATCTCACCCTCTGCCTGCACCATAAGTGTAAATAGTTAGACACAGAGCAGAGGCGAGGCTGCAGAGCTCCGACCAGTCATTCTGGACCTTGGTAGCTCCATAGCCAACTCCTTCCCGTAGAAACATTGCACGATCTTTCATTACATGTTTTAAGGAAGGCAATGTGCACATAAAACAGAACACACAGGTTATTTTTTCGCACAAAACCGGTATCTTGACACAGAGCTGCCTTTCACATTTTACAATGTGGGAGGCAGGACCTGGGGTGCTGTAGCCATTTTAGTGACTTCATAGAGACCACTGCACCCTTTTTATGGCTACCATACGGCCTTTAGTAATGACTTGAGATAAGATATCATTGTCGCCTACTTCAGATAGACCTCTAATAATGATGTGCTTCTGGGAGATTGGCATTATGCAAGCCAGGAAAATGGGCCTTGTGCCTCGGTTAGGTTGCAAAAAAAGATAAAGCTGGGGTGCAGTGGGCCCCTCGCACCCAGAAGCACCAGTGCCATGTACCTGCTACACTGCAGATAATAACGTCGTTTCACACAGAACACGTCTTGCAAGTCATTGTGTCGCCGCTTCAACCAAAAGCACTTTCTGCAATACTCCTCCAAAGGGTGCCAGAAAGGCAGCACTGGTGGGTTTTTAATATATCCTAAGCAGCATATTGTTTGTTCTTCAGAGAAAATAAAGGATGACAATATGTTACCCCTTTCCAAAAAGCATATCTGAAAATGTGTGCTAGATCTGAAAGCTGCAAATGCCATGTTTTGTGATAGTAATGCACATGTGGTATATGGCCACCGGGGATCATCAGTGCAGCGCTGGCAACAGGGAAGTAAAAGCCTGACAAGCAGAGGGGAGGAAGAGGTAGCAGCAGCCTAGCAGATTGGAAACCAGTTAAGGTTTATCTACAGAAACAATGCATAAAATAAAGCACATAATGCATATACAACTGAGCAACTCGAGATATTAGCGGCATTGCGACTGATGAGTCACAAAATATCTTTGAAAATACTATCTTGCTTCTTATTGTGTACAGTGCAGATTTGTGAATAAGCCCAGACAATGTCTACAGCCACAACCTGGCTGATTGGTAAGCAGATACGTTTTCTGTATAAGTCACATTCAAGCAGGGGGAGAAACTACGCTGAGAAAATGTCCGGTAGGAGTTAGATCTACTATTGTGAGCGCCGTGATGAAAGAGTCTGCACAGAGTAAGCAAAACAGGAACACTTCTTGCTAGAAAGCAGGCCAACAAAATAAAAAGCTGTGTGAACTTGGAGCACTTACAAAGCGTGGAAGACCCGTGCAGCTAAGAACAGAGAAGTGATTTCTTCATTTATTCATTTCAAACGATTGCAGTGGTGGTAGGGAGGCCGATGTGCACTCTGATGTTTACAGGAATTACCAAATATATTCAAAAGAACCACAACTCCCCAAGATTAGACTATCTGAATCTGACCAGAGAGCAAGACTACAGGCGGTGAGTATTGCAATGCAAGAAGAAAGAAAATAAAACTAGAATGCATGAGCTAAATTAAAAAAAAATGGTGAGATTGCTCTGCAGTGGGTGATGGCCATGTGCTTAATGCATATTTTCCTTTGACACCATTATCTGTAGTGGGGCGTTACTGTAGCATCGATGTAATGCAACTGGTGCTATGTAAAGCCCTCTGATACCCGATTCGGGTCAAGTTCGCGCTATATGAAACTTTGTAAAATACAAAATAAATGTGCCGTATTACATGGCAGTGGCTACAACTCTTCTGCCCACAAAATAACCACACACTTGTCACCCGGACCTTGTAGGTTAGATCCACTTATGCCACCTGTTCGCCAGAGCATGCAATGTCCTTTTTACACAGTATAAAACCAATGATTGAGGGTTGACGGGACAGATTACCCTTCCAATATTGGTGCTTAAACAGGCATGCAAACCCCCTAGCAATGCCCATACACTCAACCAAATCCTGCTCTGTGAAGACAAAGTGCGACTAAAAAAACACACTATAAGGCAATATTACTCCAACAACTAAACCACTCCACACCTATTCTATTTTTTAAGATTTCCCGGTGCCCCTGATCTTAGACTGCACCACAGCCCTCCATCTCCGTCCAGCTGGTTCCCGCTTTGAGGCAGGCGAAAGCTGGGGCCCCATGACCGATTTGAAGGAAGGGGGAGGAAGAGCAGAGAGGGTGTGCTGGAGGAGCTTGTGGGGGGGGAACAGAACACTGAAAGCAAAACCAGGGCGACGAGAAAGAGCTCATTGATACCTGCAGTTCGCTGCAGAGTTTAGAGCTAGTCTCCGACCAGGGCAGCTGCGAGGAGTAGCCACAGACAGAGGGCCCTCTGCTCGGAGGCAGGCTGAACCGCAGCTCTCCCTCTCGCCTTCCTGGCTTCGCTGCTTAAAGCGCTCCGATACTTTTGGGTTTTAGTTCGTGCTATTTAAAAAAAATAATGGTGCGCAGTCTGTGTGGGGCATGGAATGGAAGGAAGGAAGGATCTAGGGTTAGTCAGAAACAGTCTCGTGCCCTCTGCCCTGTGGAGTTTGGGAGTTACACTTTGAAACTCAAAGATTACCCAAATCTCAGCAGCAAGTGTTCAACCTACTAAGCCATTTTGTGACCCACAAATACCAAGGTGCGTGCACAGGGCAAGTTCTGAGGAAATGAAAGGCACACAGCCTCTATAGTTAAAGCATGCTGTGCTGCCACAGAAAAGAAAGCAAGGCTCGTGACTGCTATAGAAAATGTGTGCCACGCTGTCAAATTTACCAAGCTAATGCCGGTGATATGCTTTTCAGTTTTACATCCCTAGAAGCCCTAAAATGTGTTTACCTTTTCTGTCTTTAACAGCAGAGCCGCCCGCTACCTTCCCTCGGCTCGAGATATTACTGCCATGAACCCTCACGTCTGCCGTGGACGCGCGCGTATGTACCGTCGTTGCTGCGTGACTGAGCTGTACATACACACAGCGTAACCAGATGGATGGTGTCACCCCTTGTGAGGGTGTCACCCGGTGCGGTCCGCACCCCCCGCACCCCCCTAGTGACGCCACTGTGTGCCACGCTGTCAAATTTACCAAGCTAATGCCGGTGATATGCTTTTCAGTTTTACATCCCTAGAAGCCCTAAAATGTGTTTACCTTTTCTGTCTTTAACAGCAGAGCCGCCCGCTACCTTCCCTCGGCTCGAGATATTACTGCCATGAACCCTCACGTCTGCTGTGGACGCGCGCGTATGTACCGTCGTTGCTGCGTGACTGAGCTGTACATACACACAGCGTAACCAGATGGATGGTGTCACCCCTTGTGAGGGTGTCACCCGGTGCGGTCCGCACCCCCCGCACCCCCCTAGTGACGCCACTGACCTCGGTGACGACCCCTGGACCTAGACCGACGTGTAGAGGGCATTCTTGGTCTGGATGGCGCCCTTGGTCTGGAAGGTGATCTTGGCCTGGAAGGCGATCTTGGTCTCATATGGGGAGACTTTGAGGGTCCCGCCGGAGTGCTTGTCCGAGGAGTGGGCCTGGATGGAGAGTATGTGCAGGAGTAATCCGAGTCCGGACTACTGCAGCCCCCTGACACAGCACCTTGCGGACGGAGAGGTGACAGACTGTGGGCCCTCACCTCCGCAGGTTTTTTGGGATGCTGCTAGTGAGATTTCACAATGTGCAGTCCTGGAGACGATGACCAGTCTCCTGACGATTATCTGGACCCAGGATCTGACTGTCGCGGGGACTCCGCAATCCCTATGACCTCTTCTCTCCACGTCGAGTGCTTCCACGGAGATGAGGTCTGGGTCACCAGCGGCGTCGAATGAGGTCTCGATGTCCTTGACGTCGATCGCCTGTGGCGATGAGGAGACCTCGACGTCGATCTTCGGCGTCAAGTTGGAGACCTCGGCCTGTTACGGTTTCGAGTCGACGGTGATCTGCCATGACGTCGAGTCGACTGTGATCTGCCATGACGTCGAGTCAACGGCGATCATTTACGACATTGTGTCGAAGGCGAACCTCCTTGCCGTCGTGTCGACGTCGATCTTCTCGACGTCGAGTGATGGGACCTCGACGATCCTCTCGACGGCGGCACGCACTCCGGCGGCGAGATGTTAGCCGTCCGTACTCTCGACGCCGACCCCCTCGAGGGTGGCGGAGAGTGTCTCGACATTGACGGAAGCCTCGACGTCGACGGAGACTTGGGTCTCTCAGCACCCACAGCCTTCGAGCCCGAAGTGTGGTGCCTCGACGCCGATTTACTTGCATGCAGCGGAGACTCTCAACGTCGAGTTGGTGTTCCTGAAGAGTGTCTGGGCCTCTTCGACGGCGACTTTGACGGTGAATCTCTCGTCCCCTTTCTCTTCCTAGGGTCAGGAGAGGTGAAACGTCGCCGCTTTTGACGTTGCTTGCTGGAAGATGATGTCCTGGGGCCTCCATGGCCACCCACCTGATGACTCTTGTCTTTTTCCAGCAGAGCATGCAGTTTAATGCGTTCCCTGTTGTTCAGGGTCCGCCTGGAGAACTTCTGGCAATGATAGCACTGATCAGGATTGTGTGAGGATGGTAGACACACAATACACACCGAGTGTGGATCTGCCAGTGCCATTTTCTTGTCGCAGGAAGGACATTTCCTGAATAAGGCTGGCATTCTGACTGGAAAAAATTGATGGAAGACCACAAAACCAGCAGCAGAAGCCTTTAGAAACCAGAAAACATCACATTTTCTGAAATATTCTCTTCAAAATCAGTTTTAGTGAAAAAACTGAAGAGCTCAAGTTCCAGGATCCTCACAGAAGGAGCCAGAAAAAAGAACTGACTTAACTGCCACCTGTGGTGCATCATAGGAGCAGGGGGTCGCCTACAGGTCTTAAAGGCAGGTACCCCTACTCCAATGCCTTAAAGGCAAGGTGTCAGTTTTCTTTGTTTATTTATACTCTGCTGCAGCCTACTGGCAAATGCCTGCAATTACAGGTTTTTCTATGGCAATAAAGCATTGTTGTATGACAAATGTTTACTGCTCTCTTTCTTCCTTAGGGGTTGGGAGAGTATAGGTGCTACTATGCAAACCAATGTAATTTCAGCATCTTTGCCATTTTGGAAATATTTTAGGCTGCATGTATATGTTTTCACATATGCATATATATGTATATATATGTATTTTCTATATGCTCCGGGATCCCGCACATGGGCGGGGATTATTCATAGATTATAACTATTGATGAGTATCCCCTGGATGAGAACTGATGTTCGCACAAAGGACTGGCACTTATATGTGGCTCGAGTGTCACTAACGGGGCACCACAGGACACTACCTGCTGGTGTGCAGGAGCTATGCTGAGAAAACTTTCCAGGTCCAGTCTGGCACCTGGGGATATTCGTAAGGTGTAGAATCTGCCGTTTAGAAGTAACCATAACATTGGAGAAATCAAGCTGGTGCTACAGGAATCAGCCAGAAAGGCTTTCTCTTGAGCTTGCAGATTACAAAAGGGGAAGTGGTGGAAAGGAGTTAGCAAGTCTTGAACCTGGACATCCTAATGGCATTACCCTCAAACCGGATTCCCAGTTCCTGCAAGTGAAGTGCCTTCATTTTGTGTAGCACAATCTCACAAAAAAAAAAAGATTCGGACTTGGAAAGCCCCATCACTGAACAATTTTGTTAAGCTGAGTCAGATTCGACTCCAATTCATGAATTACTGGGAGCTTTGTTGAGAGAGTCCACCCATGTGTTTTGTATCCTTGACAGGCATGCTGCTTTCAATGAGATGCCTTAGCTACTGGTGCTGTTCTACAGGTCTTGAGCTTCAATAAGAGAGTTAGGTATCTATTGCCACCCTGTTCATATAAAATACCATGGTGACATTGGCTGTTCTTATCAGAAATGGTGTCTTTGACATTCTTGGAATGACTGAAGACCCCTGCTGCTTACATTGTGCTGCAATACACTGATATGGCACTTCTCTTATGGGGATCAGTGGTTTTTACTTTCAGCTTCTGAGAATGGGCATCTAAACCCTCTAACAACGCATCAGGTGTCATAAACCATGTAGTCCCCTGATGGAACGAAAGACTCACAGTAAGGCCGGTCTATAAAAGACACCATAAGTGTGTTTTTCATAGCAGATGTGACCTCCACCTGGTGGTATAATCTGGTGACTAATAGACACTGTGTTCCTAAATGCTTCCTGAAGATGACACATACATACATGTAGGACATCATGCTCAAAAGAGACTTGTAGAATCAGTGTGTGACTTTGTTTATCTTCTGAATTTGTTACCCAACTCTCTGTATCTTGCTCTGATGGAAACACTTTTCCCAGGATTGCATTCTAAACTGCTCCTAGAAACTGACTGACTGTAGACCGTTTGAAAGTAGACCGGGTCTGTGATGTAGCCTTTATTTATTGCTCTCTATATTGACTATTCCAGTAAGAAAAACAAAGTAAAAGCCTTCATGCTTAACTCTAGGAAGGTGAAATATAAATTACCTACTTCGAAATATCCAGCCATAGGGAAGATTTTTGTCTACTATGCAATGGAAACGAAGTATTTGTTGACGGAAATATTCTACATTTAAGGTCATCTCCAAAGACCTTATGATGCAGAATGATGTCATACCAACTTTAAATTGAGTCCTACATCAAACAGCAAAATGCATTGACAGGAACTGACATAACATGTTTCCTGACAATGGTTTATAAATGGCCATCAGCTTGGCAATTATTTCTAAATCTGGAGGTCGGTCGACCCACCAAGGCCACGGACTGGCAGAACTGGCTGTCTGTCTATAAAAATCAGGCTCCAAGTCTAAAGAAGTACCAGTACAAAGGAAAAACAAGAGATAATTTAAAAATCTGATCTCCACATGAAGCCACAGCAAAGCTATGAAGAGACTCCCTTTCAAATAACATGCAGTAGAAAATCTGAGAGATGGGGTCTCTGAGGAAAGTAGTGCTTAGAGTACTGTCACTTCATTGGCTTAAGTTTTAGTTTTTGTCTAGGATGTTGTTTGGTTACTAAATTGGCATGGCTTTCAAGTCTCTGGCAGGTACACAGCTATGTAAAGGTTACCATGTGACTCCCAGCCCAATGACTGGAAATAATTCACACATGTAAATCTTTGAAAGATTCAATGCTGGGGAAGCCATATGCTCAAGACATAAGTACTTAAGTAAAAAATTAGATAAAGGGACTATTCGTCTATCTTAAAAAAGGACAGCACTTCCAAGGGAGCCTGTTGCCATCCTTGATTACAATGCGTATGATTGGCATTGTATATTGGTCTGTTTTTGTGGGGAACACCTCAAAATTGGTTGAGACATTCTTTGTCACTTTTTTATGGAGGGGCCAAAGGTGCAAGGCAGAAGGTGACCTGCTTACTGGGTTTTAATCCTGGAGAGTACTTTACACTAAGGTGTTTTTAAGCCAATGAAAACAGGAAGAATGTGGCGTGTAGAGAAATGAAAATATGCTTAAAGACACCTAGTATTTAAAGCAAGACATAATTCGCAGAAATATACCTCAAAAGAATTAGTCAAACAGTTAGGAAAAGCTTAACAAACTGTACTAATGAAATTAAAATGATTCTCCAACCGTCTATATTAAAAGTAAGCAAAGTGCAACATGTTCAAATAGCTGACATGGCAGTATTAACTATTCACTGCAGTACAAGTACAGAAAAAATATAACTGAGTCAGGAGCAGACTCAGCAGGGCTAAGGGACAGACAGTAGGATGAATCACCCGCCCTTAAATGGAGCTTCCAAACATAGAAATTAATCATCTGGGACCTAAGAGTGCATACAGTGTTTGGGGGTAGCTGTCGCGCTTAATACATTTCAGTATTATTATTATTATATAGTAATAGCAAAGAAAATACCACCTTCTTACAAACAGACTATCTATTAGAGTATGATTATTATTTAACACTATGTAAATACATTTTATATAGTGGTTTGTGCAACATACTATAATTTGGAAATATCGTGAAGTAAAAGGAATACTTGCCCAAGAAAACAATCTGTGTCATTTATCCACTGGTTAACAAACTGTGCTGTGATTGGCTCTGAGTTATGCGGGAATCTAATATTTTCCAATGTGTGCAAAAGAAGGACAGGGTTGTAAAAAAGAGCTGCAATAGCCACTTGTAGACACATAGTGCGAAGTTCACTTGTTTTTACGCCACGGGTCAACCGTTCCAATACTGCTTCTACAAACAGTGGGATACACTAAAGAAAAACAAAAACTAAGGTCAACATTTGAAAGTAAAGGAGGAAACAATATGTAACATGAGTTATATTCCCAGCCTTATATTCATAATTCTCAATTTTACAGAACACCAACACTTTATCTAAGCTCGATGAGCTCCATACTTTGACACTCAAAGCGCCAGCACATACCTTGATCTCAGTCACAGTTAGACTGGTAAGTACATCTGATTATTATTCTATCACGTTGTACTTGTAGTAAAAAATATGGAAAATGCTACTTACCAGTATGCATCTGTTCTTGGCATGTAGGGCTGCTGACATTCATATCTTAGCATAGATCGCCGCCTAGTGTTGGGTCCGGATGTTTGCACATTGTTGTCTTGGAAGAGTCTTCGAAGTATCACGAGATAGGTGACTCCTCCCCTGGACTACAATGCGCATGGCATATTTTCCATCTTCAGATTGTTTTTCACCATTGTGGCAAAGATGGAGTATAGGAGAGTAAGAGATGACCATGTAAATGTATGTAAAGAAGATAACCCTGCAGCTGTGACAGGCAACGGGGAGGAGGTGGGTGATATGAATGTCAGCAGCCCTACATGTCAAGAACAGATGCATACTGGTAAGTAGCATCTTCCGTTCTTGGCTTGTGGGCTGTTGAATTCATATCTTAGCACAGACTGTATAGCAGTTTCTCCTCTAGCGGTGGTCGCCCGTTCCAGCTGCAGTGGTTTGAAAAAGAGTTTTAACACCTTGGCTGCTTTGAGTTTTCCCCTCCTATGCTGAGCTTTGAGTTTCCCCATTGTTCATGACGAGCTCAGCTCGTCATAAGCACAGCTCAACCGTGCATCATGACGAGCTGAGCTCGTCATGAGCAGCGAAGGGGTTCAGGACTGTCTGGCCCACAGCTGCTTGTTGCTTAGTTTGCACGTCAACACAGTAATGTTTAGTGAAAGTGTGTATGGTAGACCATGTAGCTGCCCTTCATATGTCTTCTAGGGGAATATTTCTTAGGAAAGCCATGAATGCTCCCATTTTGCGCGTTGAGTGGGCTTTTGGGGACCTGTTAAAGTGCGCTTTGCCTTTTGATAGCATATTTGAATGCATTTAACTATCCATCTGGCTATTCCTGTCTTAGAAATGGGATTACCCTTATGTTGTGGTAAAAAGGCAACAAATAGTGGATTTGTCTTTCTGAATGATTTAGTTCTGTCAACGTAATATAGCAGGGCTCTTTTAAAGTCTAGTGTGTGTAGAGCTCTTTCAGACACTGACTGCTGGTTTTGAAAGAAAACTGGCAATTCTATGGACTGATTGATGTGAAAAGTGGAGATAACTTTTGGCATAAATTTAGGGTTTGTACGAAGCACAACCTTATTGTGGTGTATTTGGATGAAGAGTTCCTGAATGGTTAGTGCGTGTAGCTCACTCTCTCGCCTGAGGAAGGTAAAGGCAATTAAAAATGCCACCTTCCATGTTAAGAATTGTAGTTCACATGAATGAAGTGGTTCGAAGGGTGGTCCCATGAGTCTGGTAAGTACTATGTTTAAGTTCCAGACTGGTGAAGGTGGATGCTTTGGAGGATAATTATTTTATGTCCTTCTATAAAAGCTTTGATAGGTGGTATTCTGAACAGGGACACATTTATTTATTTATTTATTTGCGTGTTTATAACGCGCTTGAATCGACTCCTTTCGGAGTATCTCTGCACCCAAATACACCAGAAGCGTGGTCACTGGATAGCAAACTAATTCTGAAATAAAAATGTTTTGAGCTTCTTTCTGAAGCTCAAATGTTGAGAACATTGCCTCAGATTAAGGGGAAGCTTGTTCCACAAAGTGGGACCAACTACAGATAAGGCCTTGCCACCCTGTCTGGCCTTTCTCACAGCTGGCACTCTAAGGAGAAGCTGGTTACTGGACCTAAGGGACCGAAATGGGTTGTATGGAATGAATTTATCTCTCCAGTGCAATGGCCGTAGTCCATTTAGGCTCTTGTGTATTAAACAGCAGATCTTAAACTTTACCCTGTTACGGACTGAGAGCCAATGCAATTTCTCCAAGAGGGGTTTAGACGGTGTCCTAGGGGGGGGCATTTAGTACCAGCCTGGCAGCAGTATTTTGGATCATCTGGAGTTTGGCCAATACTCCATCATTGGCCGATAGCAAGAGGCCATTACAATAGTCAAAACGACTAAGTATCAGAGCTTGCACCAAGGTTTTCCTGGTGAAGTCCGGTAGCAGGGGAAAAACCTTTCGCAACAAGCCAATTACATGGAAACAGGAACCCACAGTGATGTTACAATGCTGCTTAAAAGAGAGTTCACAATCCAAGCGCACTCCTAAATTTTTCACAACCAATTTAGGGTCTGGGACCGGGCCAAGGTCTTGCGGCCACCAGTCCGGGGTCCACAGGATCTTTGCTTCCCCAAAGAGCACAACCTCCGTTTTACCTACGTTGCATTGGAGGCAATTAGATGTCATCCAATTTGCTACCGCCTTCATGCCATTGGAAAAAGATGTTTTCACCTCGTCTGTAGGATTTTTAAAAGGAAACAGGAGCTGGATATCATCCGCGTATGATACCGGGATGAACTCTCTCAAGATTCTAGCCAGGGGGGCCAGGTAGATGTTAAAAAGAGTTGGGCTCAAACAGGAGCCCTGTGGCACCCCCTTGGTAATCTCAGTCTCCACCGAACGAAATGCGCCCATACTAACCGATTGAGTCCGGTTAGATAGGAAACTTCTTAACCAGGCCAATGTTGTTATTGTTATTGTTATTGTTATTGTTATTTTAATTTTATACCGCGCCTAATCACCTGCAGGCCTCTAAGCGCCAGGAAAAGATGGTACAGGACAACAACATAACGAAGTCAGAGCAAAGAGTTTCCGAGCTCCTGTGAGCGTGCTGCGCTCTGTAGTGCTTCTGCACTGTGTCCTAAAGTTTCCAATGCTGAGCTCACGAGACCGATCTTCGCCAGCCGTTCGAGCAGAATATTATGGGATATAGTGTTGAACGCTGCCGACAAGTCTAATAGTACCAGGACTACCGAAAGACCCCTGTCCTGGTACATGTGTAGATAATCCGTTACTGACAGTAGTGCCGACTCTGCACTATGCTTCGGCCTAAAGCCAAACTGCGAGTGGTCTAGACTGCCGGTCTGTTCGATATAGCTCGAAAGGTACTTTCGATATAGCTCGAAAGGTACTTTTTACAGGCATGTTGTCTGTTTTGAAGATATGCTGCTAAAGCAGCAAGGTGTAGCCTTATGGATGGGTATGCTAGATTACAGCTTTGAAGATGTAGCAGGTAACAGATTATGTTTTGGATGAAGGCATCTAATGGATTGATTTGGTTATTATTACAATAAATTACAAATCTTTTCCATTGAGCTGCGTAGCATGCTCTGTTAGTGGGACGCCTTCCTTCCTTGATAATGTTCATGCAGTCTGGAGGCAAGTTAAGATATCCGAACTCTAAGACCTCAGGAGCCAGATCGCTAGGTTCATCTGATTGGGATCTGGGTGCATGATTTCTCCATGGTTCTGTGTTAGCAATTGTGGCGAAAGGCACAGTCTTTGATGAGGAACTACTGAGAGTTCTAGGAGCGTCGTGTACCATGGCTGTCTTACCCATGTGGGAGCAACAAGTATCATTGTCAGCGACTGTTGCCTTAGTTTGCTGGCCACTAACTGAATCAGTGGGGTTGGTGGAAAAGCGTACGCAAATCTGCCTGACCACTTCATCCATATCGCATTGCCTTGTGACAACGGGTGTGGGAACCTGGCGGCAAAGGACGGGCATTTTGAGTTTTCTTTTGTGGCAAACAGATCTATTTCTGGATGTCCCCACTTTTGGAAGAATGGTTGTAGAACTTGAGGGTGAATCTCCCATTCATGTATTTGTTGACTGTGTCTGCTTAGTAGATCTTCTATTTGATTGTCTATCCCTAGGAGGTGTTCGGTCAGGAGAAAAATGTTCTTTGGAATTGCCCACCTCCATATGCTCTGTGCTAGGTGAGATAGCTGCAGAGAGTGTGTCCCTCTCTGTTTTTGGATGTAGTGCATGGCTGTCATGTTGTCCGTCCGTATTAACACAGCCTTGTTGCGCAAGTATTTCTGAAAGGCTTTCATTGCTAGAAATACTGCTAGTAAATCTAAGTGGTTTATATGTAGTGTTTTTTGCTTGACTGTCTAGAGACCTTGGACTGTGTATTGAAGGAGATGGGCTCCCCAACCTGTCAGTGATGCGTCCGCTGGTAATACTACCTGTGGAACTGGCTCTTAGAACAGTCAAGCCTTGGAAAGGTTTTGTGGGTTCCACCACTGCAGAGAGTTGTAAGTGCGACTGTCTACCAATACTAGGTCTTTTAGTTGTCCTTGAGCTTGGTTCCAATGCCGTGCTAGGCATTCCTGTAGGGGACGCATTTGAAGCCGAGTATGAGGGACAATGAATATGCAGGAGGACATCATGCCTAGAAGCTGCATGAACACTCGAGCTGGCAGGGAGTGTTGTGGCTGAAATCTTTGAATGAGAGACTGTATGTTGGCTATCCTGGCTGGATTTGGATATGCCTTCGCCACTGAGGTATTTATTGTTGCTCCCAGATATTGTTGTATGTGGGAGGGTTGCAGATGTGATTTTGGGTAATTTATGGAAAATCCTAGACTGTGCAGTAGCTGGATTGTCTGCGACCTATGGCTTGCACACTGTGCTTATGAGTTGGCTTTTATGAGCCAATCGTCGAGGTAGGGGAACACATGGATGTGTTGCCTTCTGAGGTGTGCTGCTACTACTGCTAGGCATTTTGTAAAAACCCTTGGTGCTGTAGTTACCCCGAAGGGGAGAACTTTGAATTGATAGTGGTGACCTTCTTTTGTGAACCTGAGGTATTTCTTGTGAGCTGGATGTATAGGGATGTTAAAGTATGCATCTTTGAGGTCTAATGTAGCAAGGAAGTCGCCTTGCTGGAGTAGTGGGAGTACTTGTTGTAAAGTGATCATATGGAAATGCTCTGAGAGTATGTATTGGTTCAGAGGTCTGAGGTCCAATATTGGTCTGAGGGATCCGTCCTTTTTGGGAATAAGGAAGTATAGAGAGTATACTCCTGTCCCTTGATGTTGAAAAGGTTCTGGCTCTATGGCACCTTTTTCCAGCATGGATAGCACCTCTTGTTGTAACAGCGTGATGTGTTCTTTGGTGTTTGGGCGGTATATGTTGGGTGGAGTAGAAGTGAGTTCCAGGCAATAACCATACTGGATAATTTGTCTCACCCACCTGTCTGTCGTAATGGCATTCCAGACTGGTAGGAATTGTGTTATTCTGCCTCCGACTGGTGTTAAGTGGTCTGGAGGGAGTGTGAACAAGTCACTGTTTGTTGGCGGTGGAGGCTCTGGTGCTATTACCACCACGTCCTCTGCCCTTGTTATTGTTCCCTCTATAACCTCCTCTGTTGGAGCCTTTAATAAAGGTGCCTTGTGTAGTACTTTTAAATGATGAAGAGGTTTGGGATGTGTTGCCTCTGCCTCGAAAAGAGGGGTAACAAAAGGAGCTCCTAGACTGTTGAAATTGAAGTGCACCCATGGACTTAGCGGTGTCAGTATCTTTTTTCATCTTGTCTAAGATGGTATCAACTGCAGGGCCAAACAAGAAATCCTGGTTAATGGTAGATTGCACCTCATTTTTAAAACCTGAGATGCGGAGCCCGGTATGCCGGCGTAGCAACACACTAGTGTTGACAGACCTAGCTGCTGTATCAGCTGCATCAAGGGCACATTTTATGGATGCATTAGTGATGAATTTCCCTTCCTGTATTAGGTCATTAGCTTTTGATTTATAGGGTTCTGGTAGGTGTTGTAATAATCCCTCCAGTTCATCAAAGTGTGCTCTGTCATAGCGTGCTAGGAGAGCTTGTGTATTGGCAATTCTCCAGGTATTTGCTGCCTGAGAGGCCACTCTTTTCCCTGAGGCTTCTAAGATTTTTGACTCCTTGTCAGGAGGGGGTGGGGGGGGGGGGGGGGGGGAGGGCATCACCTGTTTGCGAATTTGCCCTTTTCCTAGCATTAGAAACAACTATAGAGTCTAGTGGTAACTGAGACTTGATATAAGAGGGGTCTGTTGGGGCTGGTTTATATTTCTTTTCAATTCTTGGATTGAGGACACACGCTCTGGCTGGGTCTTTAAAGATGTCTGGTGCGTGCTTTAGTACTCCCTTTAGCATAGGGAGTATACGTACACTTTTCTCTGATGTTGGGAAGGTGTTAAATAGGAAATCCTCCTCTACTGGGTCAGTGTGCATGCTTACGCCATGATACTGAGCTGCTCTGTCAACTAACTGGTTAAAGACGAAGTGTGGCTCACAGGTTAGAGGCGGCAGACCCTGAAGCAGAGATCAGGCCCGGGACCAGGGTTCAATTTCTGATGCGGCAGGGTCTAGGATCAATGTCCGCGGACTCGATAATTCTCGCTTCGGCACCTTCTCTAATCATGGGCCCCACGCTGCAACTCTGGGCAATAGCTTGCTTAATCTCCACAATGGCCCCACCAGCGCTGGGATGCCTGGCTCCGCCCCTCACAGTTAGAGCCAGGAAGGGTTCCACAGCCTAAGCGCCGAGATACGCTCATGGGTGATTCAGCGCTATATAAATCTATAACTAACTATATAAATCTATAAAGGCGACAGTGTCGTCAGTAGGAGATGGCTTTGTGGGGTATGTCTAGGGATCGGGTATGGGATGTGTATCATATGGGTCATCAGGGTCCTTCTGATCGCTCCATGTATGATTCTGGTTTCCTTGATCATCAGGGTCTATAGAATCCTGTTGAGGGTCTTCACCCATGTCTTCTCCCTCATCATAGTGTGGAGGTGTAGGAGAATATGGAACATAATGCATGTTAGGAGTGAAAGGAGGAGGTGTGAAAGGTCTAGAAGGGGATGTCCCAAAGTCCTTTTTCCTAGGAGGAACAGGAGAAGGAGCCTCAGTGTCCAGTCTTCATTTGTTCTTATTGTAAACTGTATCAGGTTCTATATACAGTCTATTTTGGTCTGGGTTCACTGGATAAGGTTGAAAGAGCTCTTCTTCCACTGTCCGTGGCTTCGGCGCCGATGTTTTTGGATCGGTCGCTTGCTTGTTTTTATTTTTCTGTTGAGCTTTTTTCAGCTCGACGTCCTTTGTCGGCTCGACAGCTCTTTTCGGCTCGATGGCCTTGTTCGACTCGACGACCTTCTTCGGTTAAACTGTCCTTTTTGGGTCGACAGCTTTTTCAGGCTCGGTGTGTTTTTTCGGCTCGACAACTTTTTTCGGTTCGACTGCCTTTTTCGGTTAGACGGCATTCTTCGGCTCGGTGCCAGTCTTAGGATCGACGACTTTCTTTGGCTCGATTCCTTTTTTCGGTGACCTTTTTCGGGTCGGCGGTTTTCTTTGGAGCGACAACCTTTTTTGGGTCGACAGTCTTTTTCGGATCGACGACCTTCTTTGGCTCGACGCCCTTTTTCGGATCGACGACCTTCTTTGGTTCGACGCCCTTTTTCGGATCGACGGTTTTTTTAATGTCAGCGCCCGTTCTCGGCTCCGCTGCTGTTAGTAAGTCGACGGCCTTTTTGGTAAGTGTTTTGCTTGGTCCTTGGGTACCGGAAAGCTTGGGTATTGTTTTCGGAGCCAAGCCTGAAGGCGGGGCTTCTGAAGCGGTGTTTCGGTCGCGGCCAAGGCTTTTAGGCGATGCTTTGACCGGAGCCTTGTCTGGAGGTGGAGGCAGGGAAGGGGCTTTGGTATTCACGGTTTGCCCCGGTGGGATGTCGTCATCGGAGTCCGACTGGTCTTCTACTGTGACTAGTTCTAAGTCGGAGTCCGCTGCATCTGGGAGTACATGTTCGTCGTCGAAAATGTTTTCCGGTTCAGGTGCCTGTCGCTGCATCTCTAGTCGAGCAGCTCTTCGGTTCCGGATAGTTTTCTTCGACCCGCACTGAGCACAAGCTGGACAGTTTTCTTCGTTGTGCTCCGGAGATAGGCACCTGTTGCATTACTGTATGCTTGTCGCTATGTGGAAACTTGGATCGACATTGTGGGAACCTTTTGAACGAGGTCCTTTTCATCGGCAGGAGGCCCACGTGGCGTCGACTACCATAGATAGACGGAAAGAGTTGTCGAGTCGAGGGATACAGAGCGGAAACAATACTGTCGAAAGTATAAGGTTTTTTGCCTTAGAAAGTTGGAAAACTTTGGTCCCGAAGTTAGAGTTGTCGAAGTGCATCCGAACCCAATGGCGGAGAAAAACAATCTGAAGATGGAGAAGATGCCCATACGCACTGTGGTCTAGGGGAGGAGTCACCTATCTCGGGATACTTCGAAGACTCTACCAAGACAACAAGGTGCAATCATCCAGACCTAACACTAGGCGGCGATCTATGCTAAGATATGAATTCAGCAGCCCACATGCCTCAAACATATATTTCTTCATAAAAGTTAAAGGGTGACATTGCACCCGAATCTCCTAATATCTTCCTTACCGCTATGCACTCATTGCAGCGATCCACAGAAGCAACCTTTACACTGTAATAAGTACATCTCCAAGGCAACATTCCAAACAAACATCCTAATTTTATCCAAAGATGTAAGCAATCACATCAAGAAGGCACTCTGCGTTCACTCATGAACTGTCGAAGCCACATTAAAGGACACAGAACAAAGCAAAACCAACAAAAATAGTGGAGAGCTAACAAGCAAAACACACTGTCTAATAGTTAAAGTGTAATCTTTGACAGGTATGTACGTAAACTAAAGAGAACTGCAGCAGCTACAGGTACCCGGGGAGGTGGGTGGGTGCAAGTGAATCTACAGCTCTACATGCCAAGAACAGATGCTTACTGGGTAAGTAACATTATGCGTTCGAGGCATGTGAGCTGTAGTTCACATGCTTTGCATAGACTATATAGCAGTATCCTCCCAAAGCGGTGGTTATCCTGTAGCTGATGGAGTTGTCTCGCTAACACATCTACACAATAGTGTTCGGTGAATGTGTTCGGTGTAGACCATGTTACAGCTTTGCAAATGTCAACTATGGGGATGTTTCTAAGAAAGCCATAGTGGCCCCTAGCTTGCGAGTGGAATGCGCTCTAGGGGTACAGTTAGAGCCCTCTGAGCTTTTGCATAGCAAGTTTGAATGCACTTAATAATCCACCTTGCAATACCAGATTTGGAGATAGAATTGCCCTTGTGCAGTGGTGCAAAAGTAACCAAGAGTTGTTTAGTTTTACAAAATGATCTTGTTCTTTAGATGTAGTACAAGAGTGCTCTTCCAACATCTAAGGTGTGCAGAGATTGTTCTGTAACAGAATCAGGTTGAGGGAAGAATACGGGTAATTCTACTGACTGATTTATGTGTAATTCAAATAGTACCTTAGGTAAAAATTTGAGGTTGGTACGAAGAACCACTTTGTCTCTGTGTAGTTGGAGAAAGGGTTCTTCTATGGTTAGTGCCAGTAGTTCACCTACTATCCTCATTTAAGTGATTGCAATGCGGAAAGCGGTTTTCCAAGAGAGGAACTGTAGTTCGATTTGTGCATGGGTTCAAAAGGTGGGCCCATTAATCTTGTGAGGACTATGTTAAGATTCCACACTGGAGCAGGTGGGAGTCTAGGTGGTATGACTCTTTAGTCCTTCCAGGAAAGCTTTAATTACGGGTACTCTAAAAAACTACAGATGCTGCCTACTTTGTAGATACGCAGCTATTGCAGCGAGGTGTAGTTTGAAGGAGGTGTACGCCTTCGCTGACTGCTGCAAGTGTAATAGATAGCAGATGATGTTTTCTATGGAAGCATCACAAGGGTTGATATGATTGTTATTGCAATAAATAAATCGCTTCCACTAAGCTGGGTAACAGACTCTTGTGGTAGGCCTTCTGGCCTCCCTAATGATAGTCAGAGTGTCTGGTGGAAGGTTTAAATAACCAAACTCTATGACTTCAGGAGCCAGATCGTGAGGTTCAGTTGTTTGGGATCTGGGTGTCTGATTTCTCCATGGCTCTGTTGAGGAGACTGGAGATTAAATGCAGCTTTTGATGCGAGACCAGAGAAGAATATGAATCGTTATTTCGCATACCATTACTTTGCAGCTTTTTACTTCGATGTTTTTACTTAGCAAATACCGTTACTATGCAAGTTTTTAGTTTGCATACCTTTACATTGCAAGTGTTAAAGTAAGCGAACTAAAAACTTGCCTAGTAATAAATACAGACATTTACCCCGCTTATTTTTCCTAACCCCTTTTTTTAATTGAAGTACGAGTTACTTACCTTTGGTAACGATGTATCTGGTAGAGACGATTCTAGACGCAGATTCCTTCACGTAGAATATCCCCAGTCTCGAGACTGCGTCCGGAAACTTTTTTGCCACAGAATCCCCGCGTGCCGGGAGTGGGACGACATCACACAACTTCGCCCAGGTGTCGTCCGCGCATATGATATCAGCGAGGTCACATAAGACCCGCCCCGGCACGCCTACGTCAGTTTTCTTCAGAGAAATTTTCCGCACCACAACGCGGAACCACCAGACAAAAAAGTGCGGAAGCATGGGAACAGTGTGCGAAAAGCAGAACATTTGGAAAGAAACCGTGACTAACAACACCACCCACACTAGTGTCACACCGCAGAACACAAGGCAGGGAAAGAAGAAAGAACAAGCAGAACCCAGCGCAGTCACCCTGCCAGCACATAGACAGCCTCCCATCCCTGTGCCCCAGAGGCACAGAACATGCGTAAAAGTCATGACACACGTAGTTAACCTACAACCCCCATCCTGAGCAAGGAATGTGACCAGTCCCGAGACAGACAGGGACAACAAACCTCCAAGCCACCCCAACATAGAGGGCAACCACCCACAAGGGACAAGGGCAAGCCCTGGCCAGAAGATAGCAATGGAAGGGGGAGGAGAGGGAGGACAGGGATAGAAAGCATTCCCTCCTAAACCTGGAGTAGCCGGAGTACCAGGGCATCGAAACACTGGGACCCCATCCTCCAAGAACCAAAGGAGCAATGAACTGCCCTCAGACAGAGTCACCCGTCAAGAACAAGGAAGGCACTCACAGGAGATACAGCCCCCGAGAGGTGAGTACTGAAGACCAACCTAAGGGTCCTCGCAGAAAAGGGGAGGAAGGGTGGGCTGTGAAAGAATCTGCGGCTAGAATTGTCTCTACCAGATACAACGTTACCGAAGGTAAGTAACTCGTACCACTGATAGAGACTACTAGCCGCAGATTCCTTCCCGTAGAATAGATACCCTAGCAATACCCCCTGGGAGGGAGAGACTGCGGAAGGACCCCACCAGCCGATACAGAACAGAGGGCCCCTGGGGACCAGATCTGCAGACCAGGTAAAACCTCGTCCCTGCCAGGCAAGGGGAACCCCCCCAAGCAGACCCCTACCGACCCCAAAAGGATGTAGGAGGGAGAAGAAGGCTGAAGAGGAATCAAGGGTAAGGCTGGAGAGGCCGAGCACCCCACTGCCCCACAAGGCAACACAGCTTCCGCCCAATGCCAAGACAGGAGGGAGGAAGAAGTAGAAGAAGCCTAGAAGACCGAAGGAAGCGAGGAAAGAAGGCAAACCCACTCCAGGTGGAGACAACCGCCAGCCAGAACAGCACTGGCAGTCAAAGCCGCCAGAAGCAAGAAGAACCGCCCGAGGACCCAGGAAGGCCGAGGAGGTGTCGCCTGGCAAGGGAGAACAAAGGATCATCCCAGACCTCAGGGCAGGAGCAGGGAGAGGATGAGATGCCCGGGCACACCACTACGAGTCGCCGCGCACACAACCTCCAGGCGCAAAGCAACCTACACAACGCCATGGAGAACAGGCACCCAAAGGCGACCAGAACCCTCCAGCAGAGCGCAAGCCATATGACAGCTACCCAGGGCACGATATGTCCCAAAATATGGGAACCCTCTTTGGGAGAACTTCCGCAGCAGAGGAAAAACAAAAGAGCCACAGGGAAAAATACCCCCGCGACAGGCTTGACAAGCAGCCCAAGCAAGCAGAAGGCCTTATCTCAGGGCCAAGTCTGCGTAACAATTGCAACATACATAATCAACAAAAGGGGCGTAAAGCAGCCAACAACGCCAAAGTCCCAAGGAAGGACGCAAATGGCCAGAACCACTGGCCTAAAAAGGGCCAGAATCAACCCCACTCAGGAGTCACTGAGGAGGGTACGGAGGAGGAGGAGGAGTGTAAGGCGGAGGAGGAGGAGGGCGGAGCCCTGCCAAGAGCCTCTGAATGGCGGAGTCGGCCGGAGCATGGCACAACAGGCTACCGTCAAACGGAAGGTCGATGAGTCGCTCTCGAATATTCTCAGGGAATACTCCATCCCGAAGCCAAGCAAGGCGATGGAGCGACCGAGGAAGCCATGGCCCGGCCCAGCACCTCTGAGATGTCTAGAGCGGAACGGAGAATAAACGCCGCAAGCTCCCGGCCATCCAACGCATGATGCAGTAAGTCCACCTGGCCACCCTCCTGGGATGCTGCGGATCCCAGAGACTCAGCTGAATCCCACGAACAGGAAGAGGCCTGAGCCAGCACACACAAGTTGTTAAGGGCCCGCAGGGCAGCGCTGGTTCAGGCGAACATGTTGCGCCCGCAAGAGTCCAACCAGCGTGCCTCTCGGGATAGTAGAGTCAACAGCGGTGGCAGGGAGGGAAAAGCAGTCCGCAAAAGAGGACTGGAGGCAGAGTGGTGGAGGGAAAGGCACGGCGGGTCACACGGCGCCGGGAGGTGACGGTGCAGAAGATGTTGAGGAACCGGGTTTCCTGAGGCAGGACGCCTCCAAGCTCCTGTCAAGGCAGAAAGGAGGAAACCTTCAAAGGGAAGACATTTTTCCCTCCCACCAGAGCCCTGGTGGAGGACCCCCAAAAGATGGTCTGCCGGGAAGTGAGCCACCAGGTCACCCATACGTAGGACGCCCACAGCCGTGGACACTGCATGAGCGAAGGCGGCACCCGCCTTTGTAGGGCCCCGCGGTGGGGAAAGCAGCTCCTCCGTGGGCGGCGGCTGCAAACTAAGGCAGCCGTCCTTGAGGCCAAGCGGGATGGGCAAGGGCCAGATCTGAAAGTCAGGAGGAGCCAAAGAATGAGGGACCTGCCGCTCTTCAGACAAACACCTCTGCCTCAGGACTGGCAGGGAGCCGCCCTTCGACGCCAGTGAAAAAGACACCACACGGCGACCAGTCTCTGGGGAGGACAGCACCAACATACAGCCCACCTCCGGAGAAGGAGCGTCGGAAGACGAATCCGCGGTACGACCCCTGCGCGGAGCCATAGAGTCTGAAGCCTGAGTCAGGTTGTCGGCACCATTCGACAGCACAGGACAAGGTTCCTCCAAGTCACCCAGCATCGTAGACAGGAGTGGAGACCGGAGCGGAGCTGAAGTCGAACCGGCCCTGGGGCGGTGCCGGGACGAGCCGCCTGAGCGGGGGAACGAGACGGGAATGCAGAGTAGCTCGAAGCCCTCCGCCAGCTGCGGCCCAGAATGAGGCGTAGATCACTCGGCAACCCATAAGGCAGTGCCAGGGATGATTCAACCTCCGACTCACCCTTCATCAAGGCAGCAGCCTGTGGGGAGGGGCGAGAGGGGCCTGGAGAGGGTCGAGGGCTCGAAACCCGCCCACGACCCGGACGAGGAGGGTTCACCGACTCCTGTAGCTCTGCAGGGTACAGCTGCTGCCGGCGCGGTACCGGTGTCAACTTGGCCTTAGACAGGACCGCCTTGTCAAAGGACGAGAGGGGCTCAGGGTGCGACCCGAGCCCCGGCGACCTTCTGCGACACCACAGGGACTCCCGCAGGAGTTTGCGGCAAGGCAGAGACGCCGTGGCCTGAAGGAGGTGCCCCAGAGGAGCCGCACACCAACAGCACCACATCCTCCAAGCCTGGATCTGAACCAGCCGGTGCCAGGGCCAGAGCCATCGGCGGCGCCGCGGAGGGTCCTGCGCGAGGCGAGGGGTCCGCCGACGCCCCAGGAGGGGTAGGAGGGGGAAACGCCGGCGAGGGCTGCAAAGCCTTCCCTTATGTCTCTGTTTGGACTCTGGACACCACAACACCGGGAAACAGTGTTGCACGTCGGTGTGATGAAACGGAAGGGCCTCCGTTTCCCTACAATGATGTGGATAGCCTTTACTTCACAAGCACTACAATGCATGCGATGTATCAACTTGCATAGTAAAAGCTACGCATTGTAACACTGCATGCGTTGTAATGCTTGCGCGGTAATGGTACGCAGTGTTACAGCCGCGTACTAATGGATGTTTACCCCAGAGACAGCTTCAACAGGGTAATGGACCAAGGTTGGCGTGCCCATGTGGGAGCTACTAGGATCAGTGCGAGATAAGTTTGCCTGACCTTCCGAACCACTCATGGAATGGGTAGGAGAGGCGGAAAGGCATAGGCAAATATCCCTGACCAGTTCATCTGTAGTGCATTGCCTTTGGATTACGGTTGTGGGTACCTGGAGGCGAAGCTTTGACGTTTTGGTGTGTGGCAAACAGATCTATCTTAGGGACTCCCCAAGCTTGGAAGTATGGGAGGAGAACTTGAGGGTTAAGTTCCCATTTGTGTATTTGCTGCCTCCACCTGCTGAGGAGGTATGCAATCTGGTTGTTCACTCCTGGCAGATGTTCCATTAGGAGATGAAGGTTGTGGTGAATGTCCCACCTCCAGATGTCTTGGGCTAAGTGGGACAGTTGGAGAGAGTGTGTCCCCCTGTTCTTGTATGTAATACATACATGTCTTGTTGTCAGTACGAACCAAGACAGTTTTGCCCTCCAGATGAGTCCGAAACGTCTTGAGAGCTAGAAAGATTGCAAGTAAATCTAAAGGACTGATATTGGCTCCACAGGCATTGCACTGTGTGTTGCTAAATATGAGCTCCCCAGCCAGTGAGGGACGCGTCCGCTGTTAGTACTGTCTGTGGAACCGGGTCTATGAAGGGCCGGCCTTTTGATAAATTTTGTATGGTCCACCACCTCAGAGAGCGATGAGTACGGCCCCTTAACAACACTAGATCGGTTAATAGACCCTGTGACTGGTTCCACTGACTGGCTAAGCATTCTTGAAGTGGACACATGTGTAGCCTGGCATGGGGGACGATCATGATGCAAGATGCCATCATTCCCAGCAGTTGCATATGAACCCGAGCTGGAAGCGATTGATTGGGTAGAAACTGGAGAACTAAAGCCTGAATCTTGCGAATTCTGGCTACGTTGGGAAACACCAGAGCCTTTTGAGTATTTAGAGTGGCTCCTTGGTAGTTTTGAGCATTGGCTGGCTAGAGATGTGATTTTAGCACATTGACTGTGAACCCTAGTTGATGTAGAAACTGAATTGTTCTGAAAGTGTGCCGGAGGCATTGCCGGTACGTGCTGGCTTTGATGAGCCACTCGTCCAAGTGTGGGAAGACATGGATGCTTGGTCTTTTCGGATGAGCAGCTACTACCGCCAGACACTTTGTGAAGACACTGGGGGCAGTGGTGACTCCGAACGGGAGTATCTTCAACTGGTAGTGTTGACCCGCTAACACAAACCTGAGGAATTTGCGATGAGCAGGGTGGATTGAAATGTGGAAAAAGGCGTCCTTTCGGTCTAGAGTAGGCAGAAAGTCACCTTTTTGCAGAAGAGGTAGTACTTGTTGAAATGTTACCGTGTGGAAATGATCTGACTGTATGTAAAGATTCAGTTCTCTGAGATCTAATATTGGCCTGAGGGAACCATCTCTTGTGGGTATTAGGAAGTAAAAGGAGTACACGCCCGACCCGTGGTGTTGTGGTGAACAGGCTCTATAGCCCTTTTTAGAAGGAAAGACTGTACCTCTTGTTTGAGGAGCTGTGGGTGATCTGATGAGTTTGTGTGACTTCGGGGGAATGTTTTGATGAGTGTTGGTGAACTCCAGGCAGTTACCAGAACAGGTAATTTGTAGTACCCACTTGTCTGTTGTTATTGACTGTCAGATTGGTAGGAAATCTGAAAGTCTTCCCCCGACAGGTGTTGAGTCATCGGGGGGGAAGTGTAGGCAAGTCACTGTTTTGGATTGAAGGGAGAGGTCCTTGTGTATGAACCTCTACCCCTCTGAAGAAACCCTTACAGGCAGAGGTTTGGTTATTGCCCTTGTAGGTGGTGTCTGAGGAGGTATTCTTGGAGCGTCCGCGGTAGAAAGAGCACAGAAAGGAACCACAGGCTTGTGCAGACTGAAGGGCTCCCATGGATTTGGCCACTACAGTGTCTTTCTTCATCTTTTCCAGTGAAGAATCGATCACTGGGCCAAAAAGGTGTTCCATATCAAAAGGTGTGTTTAATAAGAGGTTTGCAGCTCTGGTTTAAACCCAGATATACAGAGCAGGTGCGCCTCCTTAAAAGGACGTTGCTGTTTACAGCTCTAGAAGCAGTGTCTGCAGCATCTAGGGAGCACCTGATTGAATTATTTGAAATAAGTTGTTCCTCCCGCACTAGATCTTGCGCTTTAGATCTATGTTCTTGGGGTAGAAATTAGATCAATTCCTCCATCTCGTCCCAGTGTGCATGGTCGTATCGTGCTAGCAATGCCTGAATGTTAGAGATATGCCAGACGTTTTCTGCCTGAGAGGCCACCCTTTCCCCTGAAGCATCAATAAGCTTGGATTCTTTTTCTGACGGTGGAGCATCTCCTGTAGTTTGTGAGTTAGCTATTTTTCGTGTGTTGGACACAACCAGGGAGTCCATTGGTAATTGTCCCCTTACATACAATGGGTCAGATTGTGCTGGCTTGTATTTCTTATCTACTCTAGGGATAAGAATACGAGCCCTGACAGGGTAGTTAAAGATGTCATCTACATGTCTTATCATCCCTTTGAGCATGGGTAGTGTGTGTGGTAACTTTTGCGTGCTGCTAAGGGTTTCAAAGAGGAAATACTCTTCAAGGGATTCTTTGTGCAGCTGCACCCGATGGTAGTTGGCTGCTCTACCCAGCAATTCAATGTAACCTACACTGTTGTCCGGTGGAGAGGGCTTGGTAGGATACAAGTCAGGACCATTACCTGTGGGCAAATTAGTGTTGTAGTCGTCCCATAGGTCAATAAGTACTGGCTGATAATCTTCATCCCCATTGCCATACCCATCATCCTGGTTGTCAGGTGTATGTGGTGGTGAATGCTCAGGTGAAATTGGTAAAGGTTGAAAATTAGGAGAAGGGGGGGATGGAAGCGGGGAAGGGGAAGGGTTAGTTCCAACACTTCTCTTATTCAAAGGAATAAGATATTCCTCTTCTGTATCAGTCTTTCTTTCTAAAGTCTCTTTCGTGGAAATCTGTCCAGTCGTTGGTTGAATGTACAACCCCTTCTGTTTTGGGTCCAGTCAATGGGAGCATCAAAAAGGTGTTTATATTGGTGATTTCCGCACGTCGGCACGTCTGACTGTTTCGGCGCTAGTATCTTAGGCTTTGGTGTCTTCAGATCCAAAGTGTGTTTCGGTGCCATAAGTACTCGCTGGGCATGGATTCTTTTTTTGTGGCAGTTTTATACAGTGCAAATTTGGCTCGAGGCAGACATTAGTGTGCTATCCAAAAGGACCAGATTAAATTGCATACTTTTATAGGCACAGTGAAATGTAGTGATTTGCCCAGATTCACAGGATGTTGAGCTGAGGCTGGTATTTGAACCGGGCTCCCCTATAAAAAGTTGCCAGGTCTAGCCGCTAGGTCACATCTCCTCCCATTGCGAGGACCTGTGACATCTGGGCATAGGGAATCCTTCGCCTAGCACCTACAATAGCAGTAGGTGCAGTTCACTGTCTCACCCATGCTTTACAGGCACTGTTCACAGGGCATGGAGTTGTGTCTCACCTGAACCTTTACGCAAAATATATTCAAGGCTAAAGATACTGCACATGAAAACAGGCTTTGATCAGGACGTGTGCCCAACAGCCCTGCACTCAATACCAGGATATGACTGGAAGGTATGTCAAAGGCATCACTGTTGGCATGGGTTTTGACATGGCCTTTGATCTAGCTATCAACTTATTATGGAACAGATTATGTGGTGGTAAATAACACACTAAGAGGCAAAGTCACAGTCACAATATCGGAGCATGCCACAAAGTTCCCAACAATGGAGCTAGTCACACCAGAGCCTCACCACAAAATGAGACAACTTGCATATTAAAGGGGAAGTTCTATGAGAAATGAAAGACCCACAATACACAAAATACCTTTATCTTTCAGTCATGTTATTGTTTCCATTTCGTTGCAACTACTGTCACTTTTTTGTAACTTTAACAGTTTAAAGGGAACATTCGCTGGTGCCACCTCTCACTTTTTGATTTATTGTCATTTACAAATGGAAATTAAATGTATGATCCATTGTTAACTTACATGAAGCACTCATGTCAGTTCATCTTACATACATTAACAAAGTATTGTGTGTCTCGAGGATAGGAGAAGGTAGCACTGCCACTTGGCCTTTTTTACTACTGACTACAATTCATTAACATCATTATATAATAGTATGAACGCTATAAGAGCAGAACAACACATTCAGTAACTGATCAACATTCTCTTGGGTTATATATTTTATGTATTCATGTTATTTACTGATATAAGTGCATAGAACTAATGCAACAGGAAAGCACCCTTTTAATTCCTTTATCCAAATTGACATCCATGGAGGATAATCAGAAAGAGAGTATATGTGCAAAAAAGATTAATCAAACCCTGCCTTCCAATAACAAAACAATCATCTCATTCGTCTGTATCTGTCAAGACACAGAGCTTTGTCCAGAATATGTTACCTGATCTATTCCTCTTCCTTTACACTGAAGCACAATGACTTCAAGGAGCTTTGCTGCATGGCATTCTGCATCTTCCCCTGCATCCCCCATTAACACCTAAGAAAATAGAAGGGACAACTCACTAAAAGAGCATAACAGAGCATATTTTTAAAAAGCATTGCATAAACTCAGGTTTAATCTCATGTTCTAAATATTCAAAACTAGCTTATCTCTGCCTAAGTAACTGGAGTTCTTGGAAATGCCAAATATATGTAACTTATAACCATGTGAACAATGGGTCAGTTCCCTTAGAGTAGGGGTGCCTGCACTTATATTCCAGGCAATAACATCGACACCTTTGCATCAACTCTTATAAAAGCCTGCTTATCTATCATATGACTTTTCTGGTATAAACAGTGAAGCCTTGGAAGCATGCCAACATATAGAATTGCATAGACAGTAAAGTAAGCAATCAGGAGATGGGTAAAGGGTCTGAGTGAGTATAAGTGAAACTGATTTATGAGTTAAAAAAAGCAAGTCTGGAGGGAGGAATCAGGGCTTGATTAACCATAATGAACAGAGAGTTAACTCCCGGTAGGCTGAGTATACGGGTGGATTTCCTAGAAGGACGAGTTGAGAGAAGGATAAATTACTTACCCGTAATCCTGGATCTCTTCCAGGGGTATACTCATCAAAGTCATAAGCAGTGAATTATCCCCGCCCATGTGCGGGACCCCGGAGCATATATATGTGTGTAGGGGTGCCGCTCGCAGCCGTAGGACTTGCTTCTGACCTCTGGCGCTTGATTTTCCTGCTTGCCCGGATTGTCTTCTAAACGCTTGATTTCCGGAGATTAACCATTGAGGAATAACACGTCTCTGGGCTTTTACTGCCGGGGCTGGGACTGCGAGACCCAGGGTGCCTAGCGCTATACCATCAGAGCGCACCTGGTGTCTCTTCCCGCCCCCAACTCCCTATTTAGAGGACGCCTACTCCCGTGCACGCGGGACGCACGCGGGACTCAGCCCGGGGCTAAGCCCGGACAAAGGGCGGACAGTCTTAGCCAGTCCGAGACAGGATGTGACTGGACTGGGCTAAGAACTCTGGCCGAAAATAGCGTGAGTCGCACTATCTTTAACTCTGTTGGACTCCGAAAATTGTTGCAGCTTTGTGTACACATTGATTATATGTTTAACTTAGGACTCTACTATATTCTTGGGGCTTAAACCATACAGTGCCTAGCGGTCTAACATACTAGCAAAGGTCGTTATGTCTAAACTAAAGAATACTATTGCACCCATTAATACAATGGATAACTACCTTGTACAGGTTGTTGCAAAAATTAATAATGTGAGAAGATCCTCATTGGGCCTGAGCCAGTCCCCTATTCTCCCCTTGTCTGAACATATTAGAGGAGATTTACTGGAGCTGGATACTAGTAACGAGGCTCCTGTGGCTGATCAGACAAATAATGATATTTTCGTACAGAATATATCGGCAACTGCCGTGACTGAAATGGTAGCTGAGGATGACCTAGATTCAGAAGAGGAACAATCCCCTCCCCCAGTGCCCATGCCTGCACCTAGAATCACCAGAGGGAGTAATAAGGGCCAACCCAAACGAGGTGGGCTACGTTCGAGTAGAAAACGACCAGCCTCCCCACCTAAAAAATGTGACATAGCTGAAGGAAGGGGGGAGAACGGGGGGAGTATTCCCTTGGATGATGCCCAGCTTAAGAAATTAGTAAGCATGTTGGACACAAAGTTGAAGGGCATTATCAAACCATTAGTAGCAAAAATTGACCAACTTACAGAGGAGGTTCATAGACTAGGGGGTCTCTTAAAGAAAACTATAGAGGAGGTGGGAGACATTCCGAACCAAGTGGTATGTAGAGTTGAGTCAAAAATAGCACCTGTGGGGCCGGTGGTGGGTGGTGGTGAGAAAACAGTACCTACCCTCCCCCTGGTCACTATCAAGAGCTAGGGGACCATGTACTATCCGAGGACGGTTCCTCGGCAAGGCTAGCGGGACAAATTACATTGTGTCCAGAGAAAGGCCCAGTAGAGCTCATTGTAGAGTCCTCCCCCTTGTTTTGGTTTTGGCTAACGTTCCACCCCTGAAGCCTGGCCAGATGGAAACTACACCGTCCTTAGTAAGTAAAGCACTACATTGGCTATCCAATAACATGGCTATATCCCCATGGGGTAAGCAGCAGCTAGCAGGGGAAATAGTGACGGCAAGAAGAGTTGATTGGATAGGGAACAGCCCCAAAAAATGTGGGGGTGACTGTGTAGTGTTGCACTTTTCAGGACCTGAAGTACTCCCCAACAACCTGCCAAACTTATTTCCCCCTCAACGTAGAACTGCAGATATAATCCCTCTAACTCTTGAATTCTTTTATCCTAGAAAGGGAAATATTCTGAATTCAAGTATACTGAGGACCAAGTGGAATTTGGTGTCAAAGGGAAGGGCTAGGGGTGGTCAAACCTGTGATTGGGGTCTGAGTCTTAAAAATAGGTTCGCAGCACTATCCAATCTTAATGAATGCGATTGAGTTGGGTGTGGTAAAAGTACTGATTTCTATGATTTAACAGGGCTTGATGACCTTTGTACTATTGCTGATAAGGGTAATGTGGTTACTGTGCCCCTAGCAAGAAGGAGGGAACTACTTAACCAAAAAGAAAAAGGGCTCAGCAGGGAAGCGCCTGCACTGCTGAATGTGAGCAACTTGGAGAGATATACTTGTCTTGGGCTTGAAGCCTCTTTTTCTGGAATATTAGACCATCCCTCTACTAGTCTAGATCCTGAAGCTGACTTGGTATCTGTAAGTTTAGACAGGCTGTCACCCCCAGGGCAGGCATGTCTACCTACTGATAAGTCGAGGTTGTCCTACCTTTCTTGGAATCTCGCTGGGATAGCTAATAAACTGATCTCCCCGGAATGGTGCGACTTCATTGACCAACATGATATTATCCTGTTTCAGGAAACATGGTCATTGAGCCCAGTTTATCGGGCTGGGTTTCTTAATTTTCATATTCCAGCTACTAAAAATCCCAAAGGGCGCCCATCCGGAGGCTTGATTATATGGGTACGACAATCATTAAACTGTAAAATCCAACAAAGGACCCTCACGTCGCATGACATATTATCAGTGAACATTACATGGGCCAATGGCCAAGGGATGGCTATCTTTCACATCAATGCCAGGGGGGTCGGGGTGGGGAGGGGGGAACACATCTGAAGTAATATCTGTCCGTGACCAGGAGCTTGAGATGTTGCCAACACAGCTGTCTATAATAGTAGGGGGTGATATAAATACCACCTTTGAACCTTTAGGACAAGAGGACCAGTTTTTGGCCGTAGATGAGGATAACAAATGGGGAGGTCCCCAGCTTGAACTGGCTATGGTAAAGAGATGGTCTGCTGTGGCCATCCAAACAAAGAGTTTATGCTTATGCTTAGGGTCTTAGAGCAGCAAACGGCCGCACCCCATCTGATCGGCAAGGGAATAATACATTTGATAATGGAAGGACAACCAGCCGAATAGACTACTTTCTTGTGGATATTAGGGATTGGCATAGGCTGCATGATATGATTGTAAAAAGTAGAATTGAAAGTGATCATAACCCCTTTGCATGGATTTTCTAATTAATCTAGGGGTGAGAGAAATAAGCCCTGAGAGTGGCAAGGTGACCCTAGATATAGTTTCCTCAAACAATCAGCGCCATGTAAAATGGGGTAGATTGGTAGAAGACCCTAAGCAGATCGAGGATCTCAAGAGAGTGGTGGCTGAGGAAATAAATAGTCTGAAACCACATAGTGC
This sequence comes from Lissotriton vulgaris, assembly GCF_964263255.1. Lineage (NCBI taxonomy): Eukaryota > Metazoa > Chordata > Amphibia > Caudata > Salamandridae > Lissotriton > Lissotriton vulgaris. The sequence continues at coordinate 43,664,511 of NC_141686.1, read as the reverse complement.
TAAACCAAACTTCCATGAAATTATGGCTGAACCTTACCCTAATTTCTTTACTAAACTCCAGGGGTTCTTTTTGAAAACAGTAGTGCAAAATAAGGCTAAGAAAAAGCTTCCTAAACTAGGATGGTACAACTAATCTTGTAGACTAGCCCGCCAGAATCTAGGAACCGAGCTTAGGTCTAGGAATATCATAGGAGTAAGGAAGGCCAGGGATATATATAGGCTAGCCCCAAAAAAAGCTAAGAAACAGTGGGACGAAGATCATTGGCGTGACTTGAAATCTGCTTGTGCCGCCAAAAATAAAAAGCCATTTTGGGCAATTGTTAAGTGGGATAGAGGAGGGTCACCAGAGGCACCTCAAAACAATGCTGTCAAAAATCAGTGGATAGATTTTTTTAAGCCTCAGTATGCCTGTAACTTAGTTGCAGATTGTCATCCCCTACCCCCCACGGTCTTCTACAGCTGCCAAGTATTTACCACAAAAGATGTCAGCATTGCATTAGACTGTGTAACAGGGGGAAGAGCGCCAGGCATGGATGGCATCCCTGCTGATGTGTTTCTAAGTGATCGGAAAGCATGGTGTCAGTACTTTTCATGGCTAGCCAACTCTGTGGCTCAGGGTGCTCCTATACCCACTTCTTGGAAGGGTGCGGAAATAATTCCAGTATTTAAAAAGGGCGACAAAACGCTACCCAGTAACTATAGATCCATCAGCCTTATAGATTCAGCACAAAAACTGATGGGTCGATTAGTGCAGAACAAGCTTCAATCTTGGATAGTTGAAAAAGATATCTTGTCTCCTTACCAAGCTGGTTTCCGCCCCCTGACCAGTTCAATTGACCAGGTTTTCTATTTTATAGCCCTCTATTGGAGGAATGCGACCCTGATTAATGGCCCGCTGTATTTGTTGATTTAAAATCAGCTTTTGATTTAGTCCCCCGGCCAGAATTATGGAGTGTACTTGCTGAAGCTGGTATAAGGCCAGAATTGCTAACGCTGCTTGTCCGCTTACACGAAAACAACTTCGCTAGAATTAGGTGGGGGGCACAGGGTGAAGTGACTGATCCTTTCCCTGTGGAACGTGGGGTTAGACAGGGGTGTGTCCTGGCCCCTACACTGTTTTCCATATACATTAATGGTATTGTGGACTATTTAAGAAGGTTCCCTACCGATGCACCAGTTCTAGCAGGGGCTCGTGTGCCAGTCCTCATGTTTGCGGACGATACGCTAATAGTTTCACGAACTCCTAGTGGGCTTCAGAAGGCAGTTAATGCCTTTGGAGAGTTTTGTCAGATTCACGGGCTAGAGCTGAATACTTCTAAGACCAAGTTTATGTGTATGAATCAACGGAAGGCATTCAAAGGCTCAATTACATTTAATGGTACCCCCCTAGAGCAGGTAGAGGCTTTTACATATTTAGGGATATCCCTTCAGGGTAATATGAGATGGAATAGTCATATTGACATGGCAATTTTAAAATTCCACCAACTAGCAGGTGTGGTAGCGCTCAAACATAGAGCCTCGCTGACTAAACCAATCACCCCTGCTTTAGAAATTTACAACATGAAGGTGATAAGTGCCTCACTGTATGGATCAGAGTTATGGGGATTCTCTAATTTGAAGAACTTGTCATTGGCAGAGAAGAGGTTCTTGCGGGGCCTAGTTGGGGCACCACAAAGTACTCCTACTGTCCCTCTGCTGCTAGATCTTGGCAGAAAAAGCATAGAGGACCTAGCTCGTCTACGCCCTCTGTTATATTGGAGACGGGTAATGACAACCCCGGAATTAGCTCACTATGCTGCCGCGCTATCAGACATTATTAATGCTGACCGCTTCCATACCATCTTGTGGCTTAAAGAAATTAGGGGCCTATTATCTAAGCTAGGTCTCGACCATCTATGGGCTAACACTAATGTATCATGTTTTCCATCAAAGCCTATTTTGAAGAAAATGTATTGGGATATGGTTCAATTATCTGTTTCTTGTATTGGATCCAATTCCAAATTAACCCGACGTTTTCTTGACATCAAAACAGTACCATCATGTGAACCCTATTGGGATACCATTGAAAAGCCGTTTGATAGGAAACTGTATTTCCAATTTAGAATTGGAACTCTTCCCTTAAACGCATTTACACAAAACTGGTCTGCAAACCGAGATGAGAAATGCCATTATTGCAAAGATCTAACAGAGAATGTTTCCAATTTACTGTTTGCTTGCCCTCTCTATGACTGCCCACGCCGCAAATGGATAAAACAAGTGTGTCTTAACTTAGGGACACGCTGACACACAGTGGCGCTTAGAATACTGGAAACAGATTGTACACCTTACTTTGCAATTGCGGTTGCAAAATTTTTAGGTTGGGCTTGGACTATTCGCACTCGTAGTTTACAATCACTTGATGCAGCCAAATAAATTATTGTAACCATGGTTTTTACATATGTTTAGTTCTTATAACAATTTTAGATGAAATATCATATTCATGTATCCTAATGACAGCACAAAGTGTTTAATGTTTGTTTTAAACCCAATGATTTATATGAATTGTAAGTTTAGTATTTATTGTGTAGAGGTAGGATGTAACTGCTTTTATGACTTGCTGTTGAATAAAGCTTTCGAATTTGAATTTGATATGTGTGTGTGTGTATATATATATATATATATATATATATATATATATATATATATATATATATATATATATATATATATTGCACTCAGGTCAATGTAACACACAGGAGGCCATCCATTAAGTCAAAATATCCTGGGTTATTGCAGTCATAAACCAAACCAAACGTGACGCGTTTCGCTCTTCCCAGAGCGCTTGTTCACAAGGTGTGAACAAGCGCTCTGGGAAGCGCGAAACGACGTTGACGTCGACGTCGACCTGGCATGACGTCGTGGCGATCTGGACTTCAAATGACGTCGCCGTCGTGGTGATTTCGACGTCGAACGACATCGTGGTGATCTCGACGTCGAATGGTGCCTTACTCTCGACGTCGACTGGTCTCCAGTTCTCTTTGACGTCGGCAAGCTTCTCGACATCAACCCACGGTGAGGTGACGGAGAGTGTCTCAACGTCGATGAGGGTCTAGACGACGATACAGGTTTCGCCTTCGATAGACCCGCATCTTGGCCATACCTCTGTTCAGAAGCAGGGCGCTTCGACGTCGAGGCCTTTCTCGACGACGGAGACTTACCTAGTCTCGACGTCGGAGACTGTTCAGGCTTTTTCTTCAACGGTGGCTGCGAAACCGGCGGCGAACAATCTGGAATCTTCCTTTTTCTCGATGTTGTAGAGGCAGACGGTAGAAGATGTCGATGCTTCTGATGAGAGGAGGGCTCTTGATCCCCAAGGCCACTTACTGGATGTGTTTTTCCTCTCTCCATCACCGCCTGAAGCCAAATACTCTCTCTATCACGGAGTGTTCTTGAGGAAAACCTTTGGCAGTGATAACAGGCTACCTTATGAGAAGAAGGAAGAAAGGCGATACACATGGAGTGTGGATCTGACCTAGCCATCTTTTTTCCACAGGATGGACAATTTCTGAAGAGAGCTGGCAATTTGACAGAAAAAGATGACAAGTTTCTGTCAGAAAAAGAAGGTAAAACTTCTTCCAGCACAGGAGAAATGCTAAACAGCAAGAAAAATAAAAATTTCTGACTAAAAAGTCAAAAAACTGTCGAGCTCAAGCTCCAGGATCCTCACAGAAGGAGACGGAAAAAAGAACTGAACTAACTGTCACCTGTGGTGCATGCTGGGAGCATAGGGCTCTCTGAGGTTCTTAAAGGCAAAGTACCTAGATTCTTGTAAGTCTTAATCCCTTGCATGCTCATGACGAGCTCAGCTCGTCATGAGCTACAGTGCTCCGGTGCTCATGACGAGCTGAGCCCGTCATGGCCATTAGAACGCTTGCATGCTGGGATAATATCCCTGCTGTGCTGAACGTTCTATTAAAACGGGTGTGGCCGTGACGAGCTCAGCTCGTCATGAGCACAGGAGCACTGTAGCTGATGACGAGCACCGAGGCACTGTGCGCCCCCCCCCCCCGCCCCCAGTACAGCAGGAAAATTACCCAGGCAGCCAAGGGTTTAAAGGCGAGGTGCCAGTTTTCTTTTCTGTCAGAGGACAGTAATTCCTATGGGTTAAACTGCCTTCAAATACTTGTATATATATATATTTTTTTTGTTTGTTTTTTTTGTTATAAGCTCCGGTGTCCCGCACATGGACGGGGATAATTCACTGCTTAGAACTATTGATGAGTATCCCCTGGAAGAGATCTCGCCTTACCCCAGCCTATGCACTAAGCCATATTTATGGAAATGCATAAATAAAATAAAAAAGCACTTGGTCGAGATACTGACGGTCTCAAACAATTCCTACGCGGGAAAGGGGCAACCTGCTCCTTGAATCACCAGGATTTAAGGCAGCAACAAACTCTACAACACAATAAATTTTGGTAAGAGCAAATAGGACATTAGGACAATTCCACCCTATAAAATTTTAAAAAGAGCTGAATAGGGGGTTCGTCCGACAGCCATGTATAAACAAAATGTGGCAGATAAAGCTCCTTCAGCACCTCATACATTTACAGTCACATCCTGTGTAGTACATACATTTGAAAAGGTAAAGATAACCTACAATTAGGCAGAAGAGTCACCAGGACTGAAATCTACCATAGTCAATGAGGACTGAGGAACCAGATCCGAGTCTCAGCATCGGCTCAGCATCTTGTGAGTCTGGGCCAATCATTTAATCTCCCTGTTCCTAACAAAAAATTAATGTGACCTTGTATTATGCAATTGGGGCTCTTATAAAGCACACCAATGCCTTTGGGTTGAGTTTATGCTATATAAAAACTACAAAAAAACACATCAGGAGTTCTGGATATCACACATTATACCCAATCCAGTACCACTGGGTTGACTTGATAATGATTGTCTTCAGAACTCCGTCAGGAGAGGTATCAGCAGAAAAGAGGATAGGTGTCCTGATGCCCAATCTACATTTAACACGTCTCAGAGCGATAAATGCCTTGGATACTCCGGCGCACAAAAGTGCAGACGCTACGAATTCTTGGTGGTGGTGAAAGGATTGAGGCAAGGTTCTCTCCATTCACGGAACAGTCCTTGCACCATTAGATGTAGCTGCCATTCGTGATCTGCCTTCATCTTCCCTGATGATCAAGAAACCCGCCAGGGCGTGTCACCTGAAAAAATTGTTGGCAGTCTAACCCTGTCCAGAAAGGCCAAGCCTCCTGGCACAGGGTTCATGACCCTACCCTACCCTCTTTGTTGCAGTACCCAGTGGCAGTGGTTTTGTCCGTAAGCACCTGCATCAGCTTCCCTTTGATGGACATCAGGAAGGCTTTCAACAACAGGTGGATGGCTTTCTGCTCCAGCGCAGGGTCTCCGCCAGATACCAGACGTATCTGAGCTAGACATCTCCCAGGTGGCCTCTTCAAAGCAGAAGCGATGCATTAGTCCTCATTTGAACTCTGGTTGGGGTCTTCTACTGACCCAATCGTGGCTCAGCAGTCTTCACTGATCTTTTGCAGTCTCCTCTAAAACCCGAACTATGTGTGAAAGAACCCACTTTTACTGTGCCCAGTAGGACTTCAGATCCCACTGCAGAGTCAGCATATTTTCTCTGGTGTCCTTGACTAGCAGGATGCAAGAGGTGACTGTTTCCAGCAGCCTCAAAGTCATCCTCCCTGAGATCCAATGACAGAGGTTGAAATTCTGGGATCAAAGCATGAATATCCTGTACTCTCCACTCCGGCTGATAGACACCAAACTGAACTGTGTACACAATGGCTCTGATGAAGGGGAGCCTCTGTGATGGGGTTCAATATAACTTTTGCTCTAAGATAATGAATCCCAAAGATGCCAGGAGGTTCGCCATAGTCTGGAGATGGGAGACATCTTTCTGGGGCAAGCCCACCTTCAACAGCCAGTCATCAAATTATGGGAAGACTGAGACCCCTGACATTTGAAGATGTGCACCCGAGGGGCTCATAGAAGGCCAAAAGAAGCAGGGCGAACTAAAAATGCTTGTGACCTACCACGTGCCACAGCTAACACCGGTGGGCCTGCAGGAATGGGATGTGTAAATAAGCATCATGCAGGTCCAGCGCTAATACCCAGTCTCCAGGGTCTATTACATACAAGATCAGCATCAGGGTGAGCATCCTGATTATCTCCTTTTTTAGGTCTCGCTGAGCCAGCGCATGCGCTGCTCCGAGACATTTAGTATCAGGGTTTTCAAAGTGCTGCCACAGGCTTTTGGTAGCCTAGCGCTTGCGTTCACGCGAGCGTGCACACGCGCAGCCGCCATTTGCTTCCTTTCCAGTGCAATCACTTTTACTTTCTAGTGCTGCTGTACGCTCGCATAACTAGTGTTTTTTTTTTTTTTTGCCAGCACTTTGAAAACCCCCAGTCCGTGCCTCTCTCCCAGCTTCAATCCACCCCCCTAACCACCACCACAGCCCCTGTCACATGCGAGCAGAGGCGGCGGCGCTGGCGTGTGACTTGTGTCAGCTGCGGGCACTAATGTGGAAGCGAGAGATGTCGTGTGGGAGTGTGATTATACGTGTATTGACGTACTTCCACTTGAAAATATGAGGAAATGCTGATTTGTTTTCAGAACAAGTACCGGCATGTGGGTGCAGCGGAGATAGAAGCAGCGTGGTGGTTTCAATGTATCTTCGCCTTTCATGTCATCGCTCGTTACCTCTTCTGCCCTCCCCCGCCCTAGTCTGAACTTCACTCTTTATATTTCTATCACTTCATCTAGCGCAGTATTTCCCTATCTCTGCCTGCTCTCCCAGCCCTTACTTTCCTGCCACCGCCCGCTCAATCTCTATCTGAGCCTCTGTCTGTCTCTACTTTTCTCTAGGCTTGTCTCTTTACCACACTGTTCATGCTTTCGCGTACTTTCGTATCATTTTCTCTCTGCCTCCTGCTATCTCTTCTTTACTAACTCGCTTTCTCTCTCTCTTCCACTTTTTGCATTTCTGTCCATTTTCTGCATCGTAACATCTATTACTTTTGTATTTCTCCTTGTAAAACTGTGTGGCCGATTCATTGAAGCATCCGTGTTTACTGCCGAAAATATAAGGGTTTGAGAAAATGTCACTTTTACATCAAAATGTGGTTTGACAGTATACTGTGTGACTTCTTCATGCGAGGATAAACTTTTTATTGAAAAGACTCAGATACTGGCTGAAGAGTTGATAGAACAGAAAACATCCTTAGAAGATACATTTCTGTGCGAACGAGTCACTTGCATTCAGTAATCACGTGAAATTGTATACAGGTTAACTTTGTGAATTTTGTGTGCTACATAATTCAGAATTTGGTGCAAATTTCTTGGGTGTAATTCAACTTTTGCCGAGGCCTACAAGAAGAACTTTTTATGTCTCGTTGAGCCAGCACATGCGCTGCTCCAAGACATTTAGTTTTGGGGTTTCCAAAGTGCTGCCACAGGCTTTTGGTGGCCTAGCGCTTGCGTTCACGCGTGCGTGCACGCGCGCAGCTACCATCTGCCTCCCTTTCAGCTCGATCACTTTTACTTTTTAGTGCTGCTGCGTGCGCATCACTAGCGTGTTTTGTTTTTGCCAGCACTTTGAAAACCCCGATACTTTGAAAACCCCCAGTCCATATCTCACCTGTCCGTGCCTCTCTCCCCACTTCAATTCCCTCCCCCTCCTCCACCACAGATCGTGTCACTCTGCTGGCCTCCACCTCCCCCCTCTCTATACTGAAGCAGGCTGTAGCTTGCTTTTTAAAAATTTTCTTTTAGCGAGCGCACAACTCCCGGGCTGCCAATGCTCGTTTTTAGGTCGAGCCTAGACGAAAGCAAAAGCGAAGCTTTTACTGTCTAGGGCTCGACAACTTATGTTATCACTCTGGGGGGAAGGTGGACAGCAGACTGACACGCGCTTCTCCTGCCGGAGATTTTACCCCGTGGGCGCGCACGGCGCCGTGCCCCTCTCGTGCCTCATATTCCCGTGCGCAACCACTCACACAGCCACACACGCATGCCCACATACACAGCCACATGCATACACAGACACACACACACTGCATACACACACTCACCCCCCCTTAAACAGACCCACGCGCACATGGACAGACACACGCACAGACACACTCGAACACACACAGACACACGCGCGTACACTCCCCCCCTCCACCAGTCACCGGGCTCTTTCGGCGTGTTCCGTGTCTCCTCCGCAGCGCTGGTCTTCACCCGGGCCCCCTCCTGGGACCCGGGACTTCAGATGCCGCACTCAGCTTTGGCGCCGGGGCTCGGAGCGTGCATGCGCGGGCAGCCCCCGCCCTCTCACTCAGCCCGGGCTGCTTTCTGTTTCTGTTCTGTGTTGCTGGTCTATTTTGGGATTTTGAAGCATACTCCGTGTATTGGTTGTGCACGTGCTAATTACAGGAGCTTGGTCCCTCCGTTTATGCTCTCGTTCCGCACTAGAAGTGTTTATTTAATATTATTGAAAGGGATTTCCTGACAAGAAAAGTTCCAGAAGTTCGTAATATTAAAACGAAGTTATTCCTTATGATGAAGTCTAGTGTGGAGACTGCATTATGCATTACATAGTGAGCAGTGCAACTTGTGTTGGGTAGTAGACCGTCGGTGAAAGCCTTTGCTGTTTGGATGATGCCAGCCTTTTTTTAAATTTTTTTATTTTAACCACACATATAACTACATTCAGAAATCACTGCAAATACCTGATTTGTTTTCTTCGCCCAACCAAAATATATCATACATATATATAAGAGTAAAGTCATATGCTGCAAAGTAAAACCCGCCTAGTTTGGCCTTTTCACTCTGTTAGTTTTAGTCTAGTGTCTCTATGCGGACTACTGTTTAGTTTTCAGTAAAATACATATAGCTCTGAACCAAAGCAAATATCTAGCACCTTAACATTTGTAAACACTTTAATGAGCAAAACATCTAGACTAGAGCGACCACTGTATATTCCGTGGTAATTCTCATGTTTCAAAGCGCGAAATGGACTGTTTTTGCTTTATTTTAGTGCAATCACAGTGCCCTGGGGTAACAGTCTTGTTCGCTCTATTTCTCTCTTTCGCCATCTTTCTCTGTTTCCCTTTCTCCCTCCCTCTCTCTCTTGTTCTCGCTTGCTCTCTTTTCCTGTTTTGCTATGTCGCCCCCTCTTTCTTTCACTCTCTCTTTAAATGAAAGCTTATAGGCCTGCGAGGTCCATCTTTCTTTGTGACGAGTTCACTATAGACAATAGCAATGTGGCAATGACAGACCAAATTATGCGGTAGAGTTGACTACATTAGACAGTAAGCAAAACCAAGCTGTGTGGTGTTGTGCGGTGCATTCTGTGTCAATACTGTTTGGCTATTTATCTTAACACAAAATTAATGATGCTGCACACAAGTTTCACATTGTTAGAACTTTTTTTCGTCTTAAAAAGATGCACCAGGTGGTAGGTTATGTGTAGAATGGGATGAATCCATATTACCCCGGTGGCCACAGAGGCCCATAATTGTAATGCCTTTCATGGTTTACCCAGCTCCATTGTGTAGTCTCAGGTTGGGCAGTAAAAGGGTTTCTGGAGTGAAGGTGCTTAACCTCAGCACCTAACCCCTTGTTTCTGGAATAATTTATTGGTGTTGATTGTGTTCCTTATGGAGTTTACATAGCGCAACTGGAACTGTTCATGATTTTGACTTTTATTTTGAATGAGTCACTAATCTCCCAACGTTACGTTCCTGTTGGCCTGGACATTGAGCTCACCTAATTGAGATGTGGCTGTTGAACTTTACGTGAGCTGCAGGTCCCAAGTTTGATTCTTGGCCGAGTCAATTTAGCCTTTCATCCTTCCGAGGTCGATAAAAGGAGTACCAATTCCAAAGGGGTTATAGTAAATGGAAGTATTTTCTGTGTGTAGCGTTTAGGCAAAAGCATCACATATATAACGAAGTATTAATAAATTGTAGTTTTATGGGGCAATGCAATAGGTCTCGCAGTTGTGAGAGTTTGAGCTTTTGGCATTGTAAATGGCAATGCCTTTTATTTACGTGTTGGTTTTTAAAACATAAATAAAAGGCATTGTCATTTACAATGCCAATAGCTTAAACTCTCGCAAATGCGAGACCTATTGCATTGCAAATGCTTGTTTAACTTGCAGTGACCACATACTTGCATACATCGCTTTCACTTTCACAGTCGCGCGGCCGTGTCACTTTCACAGTCGCGCGGCCGTGTCGCTTTCACAGACGCGCAGCCGTGTCGCTTTCACAGACGCGCAGCCGTGTCGCTTTCACAGACGCGCAGCCGTGTCGCTTTCACAGACGTGCAGCCGTGTCGCTTTCACAGACGCGCAGCCGTGTCGATTTCACGGACGCGCGGCCAATGCTTGTTTTGGATAAGGAAGCCTATTTCAGGGAAAAGCAAATTGGACACAAGGTAATAATGTCAAGCAGCATCGACCTTCCTTTCGCCCTCAACGAAAGGTGTTTAATCTGGACAGCAGTGATAACACCTTTTGTCCAAGGAGCCATTTCTGTGCTCAGTAAAGAAAGGTGTGAGCTTCAATCTGTCCGCGCTCCCAATTGGATGATTTATAGGTCTCCAACATGCGGCTTTTCTGCAGTTTCACGCCACTCTTATGACAAAAACACCTTGATTTTCGCACAGTTCTTGAGGCCACACTTCTGTAACTCATATTCACCGGGGCAAGTCTACAAAGAGGCAGCTGAACCACAATCCACCTACAAAGGGATGTCTTGTTATTACATTTGTGTAGCACACGTCTGCCTCTAATATTGCTTCGTGGTGCTCTTGATTAATCCAGAGTGCGCAGTTTGCATTGTTCTGAGCGATAAAACTGATCACAGTTAAGGCTGTCCGAAATCTTAATTTTTAGCCTGTATATAGATTGTGAAGTTTTTGTTAATCGGGAGTCTTTCTGTGTTGATTCTATATATTCTGTGATGTGCTTGTTAGTCGGGTGTCTATATGCCTTGTCTGTATATATTCTCTCAAAGTGCTTGTTAGCTAACTGTCTTTCTGTCTAGCCTCTATAATATCTATATGTTCATATGAAGTGCTTGTTAAATGTCTTTTTGCCTTTTCTGGATATGTTCTGTGATGCGTTTGTCCTTATGCCTAGCCTTTGTATGTTCGGTGATGTGCTTGTTAGTTGGGTGTCTGTATGGCTTGTCTGTATATGTTCTGTGATGCTTTTGTTAGTCGTCTGTCTCTATGCCTTTTCTGTATATGTCCTGTGAGGTGCTTGTGAGTCAGGTGCCTTCATGCCTTGTCTGTATATGTTCTGTGAAGTGTTTGTTAGTTGGGTGTCTTTACTTGTAGTCTGTATATATTCTCTCAAAGTGCTTGTCAGCTAACTGTCTTTTTGTCTAGCCTCTATATGTTCTTGTGAAGTGCTTGTTAAATGTATTTTTGCCTTGTCTTGTATATGTTCTGTGAAGTGCTTGTTAGCTGAGTGTCTTCATGTCTAGTCTGTATATGTTCTGTGATGTAGTTGTTAGTCAGCTGTCTGTATATGTTCTGTGATGTAGTTGTTAGTCCGCTGTCTTTCTGCCTAATCTTTATAACCTCTGTAATGCTTTTGTAAGCCGGGTGTCTTCATGCCTTGTCTGGATATGTTCTGTAATTTGCTTGATAGTCAGGTATCCTTATGCCTAGCCTTTGTAGGTTCTGTGATGTGCTTGTTCATTGGGTGTCTGTATGGCTTATCCGTTTTATTTATTTTGAGTTTTATAAAGAGCAACCTTGACCCGTTAGGGTATCAGATCGCTTTACAGGAATCATAGCAATGTACAAAAAGCATTGGCATAGCCAATCGGTCTCGACTTTTAAACATGCAACAGTTAATGTTGTTGCACCAATGATATTGCGCTGCATGACTAAATACTTATAAGGTCCCAAAAGCGAGATCTATTGGCTATGCCAATGCTTGTCAAAAAAGCGTTGAGGGCAAAGGTCTAATATGGAATGGAACCACCCACCTTATTTGGCATCATCAAGTAACAGGAATAACAACCACAACCAACTTCTAGTGCCAAACCATCTCTTTTGCTCCCTTGGCCAAAACAGTCTACACTTTCTGCTGCAAGAAAGATTAAAGTTCAGCCGTACTGAGGATGGTGGTAGGTGCAGCAAGGTTTCAAGCAATGGTAAAGCGCATCTCTAGTGAACCATTTGCAGGACTTACTTGACCGAGGTTATTGCCTGCCACCTGGCAGAAAGTGTTGATTCCTGGCACCGACACGGTGGATGTGTGCTGATAAGGGCATTAAAGAGACTTGGAGGAGGCAGTAGCTGGGGGTGTGGAAGACTGGGCTGCCCTCTGTACCTGCTGCCCTCTCTGATGGGTACTGCAACTGATACAACAAAAATGCTGTGTAGAGTGTGGTACTTGTGTGGGCTGCTGATGGTAATGGTTGCCCCTACCAATACCCTAGAGGTTCCAAAGCTGCTGGTGTGGCTGTTCTGGGGAAGCAGAAGAGACCAGTGCTTAGCAGATCTTAACGCAGTGGACAATTCACCTCGACAGGGTTAACTTCTGCAAAGCTTTCCTTTTCGGTGCTCCTGAACACCCCACAAAAAGTTGATTGTCTACTTGATGGTCCTTGGTACGACCAACAATTTAAAAGCCTTCTTGGAGTTTACCCAATGGAACTGATCCTACTCCTTAAAGGAATATGGGGAAAATATAGAACGCTGATAAAGCGATTGATTGTCCAAAGTGAAAAGGAGTCAACACTTTCAGTAAGAAGGCTGCCCAGGCCAATGTGTCCAGGAAAAAGGTGACGTAGGGCAATTTTTCAGAAAGTGCCTGCAGTTCACTCACGCAAAAAGTTGACTTAATCGCAATAAGGAAGGAGAGTCCTCAAGGTCAAAAGTTATAGCAGGTGGCTATGTATAGGCTTGAAATGCATACACTTCAGTAATGTCAAGACCAGGTTTAGGTCCCATTGTGGCATTACAAATGGTTTGGGAGGGAGCATGTGAGTCAACCTTTAATAAACCTCATCACAACAATAGATTTAAAGAAAGATAGTTGGTCAGGAAACGCAAAGAAGGTGACAGGGGAGGCAAATAACCTTCCATCATGCTCACTGCATGGCCTTGGCCTTCCTTGGCTAGAGACAAAACAAACAGGAGGGTGTCCTACAGCTTTGTCGGTCAGGGATCAGTGTTCTGGGCACCATACCAGGTAACAAATCTGTCCCAGTGCCTGGCATAAATTGATTTCATGTAGTGGCATCTGGCGGCAAGGAGGATAACTACCACTTTAGGTGGCGAATTGAAAATAAAAAATTGCAGCAGCTCAATGTGCCTCTGCTCGGTCACTTCCAGGGCAGTATGGAGTTATGAGCAGCCGCACAGTTATAGCTGTCAGTATGCAGGAGTACTACTACAACATTCTCCGCATCCGGTCAGGGACCAGGGGAATATTCTAAGATACGGAATCTGAGGTTAGAAGTATCAGAATAAGTTTGAATATCGGTGTCAATGACTCACTCAGTCACTGAAGTAAACGTAAAATACAAATTGAAATATACATGCTTTTTGGTTGGTCTTTACTCTATCCTAATCACTAATATCTTGATAGTTAACATATCAACACATCTTCAGTGATATGTTGTTTGGAAACGGACTTAAGGAAAATATTGCAATTTGGTTAAAAATAAAGAGCTGAAAAGGTTGTCTTTCAGCGTCCCTTCCAACTGTGCCTGCCTTTGTATGCTTCGGACCATGATCTGACAATTTTAGAGATTTATGTATTGTATTCACTATGCAAAATGTATTAATTCTTTGTAACTATTACAATACTATGTCATATAGTCCACTGAATTATAGAAAAAGACCTTACAGATATTATATATTGTTTACTCTTTGTTTGCGACTGTTACTTTGTAAAGCTCACTGCCACTTAGTTGATCTTGCCCATCGAATATAAACCTGCTAATAACTAGATAAAAGAATCAAACCTATGGGATCAGCACACAATTTTTATAGGCACATACAAGAATTTCCAGGAAGTCTCCTGGGTATGGTGTCAACCTTTTTTATAGGAATATTTCAGGAGTTCTCTTCATTTATGAAGCAACATTATATATATATATTTTTTTAACTTAAGCAGGAACTATGAGATAATGAAGGAAAGATCTCCTCACACAGGTTTTTTCATTACCTCAAACCTGCACATGCTAATAAATGTTAATAGGCAGGACGATCAACATGCAGTTTTTAAAAGCATCAGTTCAAAGTAACTAACAGCGTATGTAGAAAAAACACAGACAATACATTTCTTACCTTTTTACACATAGTGTATATTATTTCTAGGTGTTTAGGGTTAGCCAACAAAGTTTCAGTGTCAACTGTAACATAATTGTGCAAAAGAGGCATCATATCTGTAAAGATAAAATAACAATTGTATATCAGTAAGAGGGCTTACACAAGTGACCAGCCACAGTTTATTTCATAGTTATTTGTTTAAAAAAAATCATCACCAACAAGTGAGAAAACATAAGCTCCAAGGAGGTTGCCTATTTCACGTATTGCCCATTTTTAAAAGAAAGACCAGATCCTCCTTCTTGTATGTGCTGTTAAAGAAACCTGGCTTCTAAAATGAAGTAGATAGCAAGGCGCTCTAATTGTAAATGAAGACCTGTATTCCCTTTGTTATCCTGCTTTAGCACTTTTGTATCAGACACTGCCCTAAACAGCTGCCATGCTAATCTATATAGCAAACACAAGGAGATGATAGACGGAGCGCTGAAACTTTTCAGACACTCACCCCCAGTCACAGATCAGGTTTGAATCCATCATCATTCTTTAGCTCACTTCACCACCTCAGTTCAGACCCAACTATATGCAAATCAGTCTTGACCCTGTGCCTCATGGGAACAGTCCAGCCCGAACTGCAAAGCTAGGTCTTCCCTGAACCGGAAACAAGCATCCTGGGACCGGTTTCTGGGTAACACTCTTCATCACCCCGGCTAGCTTGCATCCAGTGGCAAAGTGAGCAAGGGACCCACATCTGGGTATACCCAGCCAACTTAGGGGGAACAAAGCAAACACAAGGAGATGATGGACGGAGCGCTGAAACCTTTCAGACACTTACCCCCCAGTCACAGATCTGGGTTGAATCCATCATCATTCTTTAGCTCACTTCGCCACCTCAGTTCAGACCCAGCTATATGCAAATAAGTCTTGACCCTGTGCCTCATGGGAACAGTCCAGCCTGAACTGCCAAGCCAGGTCTTCCCTGAACCGGAAACAAGCATCCTGGGACCGGTTTCGGGGTAACACCCTTCATCAGCCAGGCTAGCTTGAATCCAGTGGCAAAGTGAGCAAGGGGGAGAATGTTTGCATTGCCAGCATTCGGTCCATCATTTGTTTACTGTAACAGTTTTCGCTTTATGTGGGATGGGTATGCCCAGACGAGGGTCTCTTGCTCACTGTGCCACTGAATTCAAGCTAGCCTGGCTGAAGAATGGTGAAATACCCTGAAACCGGTCCCAGGATACTTGTTTCCGGTCCAGGGAAGACCTGGCCAAGCAGATCGGTCTGGACTGTTCCCATGATTATGGCTGGGTCCAAACTGGGGTGGCGTAGTGGGCAAAAGAACGATGTATTAAATCCAGATCTTTTAACTGGGGAGAATGTTTGCATTGTCAGCATTCCGTCCATCATTTGTTTACTGTAATGCTATTCTATATAGGCAACGACTTGGAACCATTCCTAGATATAGTTCATTTTAATGTGTACATTGCCAAACAACATAATATAAAGGTTCCTTACCAGACAGTAATGGTGATCCTCATCACCAGTAAAAATAAAAATGAACCAGAAAACGTCATTTGTTTTTCTTTTTAAAGAGGTTTCTATTAATAGATGCAGTCCCATCTAAATTATCGTGCATCGCAACAGTCACAGTGCCTGAGTCCGACGTACATCTTCAATTGCAGTATGAATTCCATAAAAGTTTCACTTCACTTTTAAAGAAAAATATGGAGACTACAATTAAAAGAAATCTAATTTCTCCGTGATGGGGAGCTCTTCACATTATAACATATGGAACAGAATAGCAAGAAGCACTGCAAACAGGAGTGATACAAATTAAAAATGAACCAGCAGGGCACACAAATGTAATTTTAACAGGCTAATCAACACCCCGTAAAGAACTTGGCATCATCATCAAAAAGAAAACACGCTAAGTGAATGTGTAAACAGTTGTAGCAACTCTAGACAACCCCAATAGGGATATTGGTCAACAGCGTTTTCACTAAGTTACCTGCAGATCACTTTAAATACGATTAATCCAAAGATTGCTCAGCAGAACATGAAAAATTGAAGAGAAACAAGAGTGAGTTAATCAAATTAAGATACCCACAACTTTAAGAACAAAAGAAAGGCTTGCATCCAAAACCACCATTTGTTGTATGGTCAACCAAAAAACAATAAAAGGTTTCTCAAAAGAGAAAGCATCTATCTCCCTTATAGTTCTTAAATGAGTGATATGCTGGGGGCCTGATCCGCTGCCTCTGCCGGAGGACTGAGAGACCTGTTGTTGTTGGGGGACACTGTGGCATTGCCTTTGTTGATATACCTCCCCTAAGCCTCAAAAGGGGCGAAATTGTTGGGGAAACTGGCACTCCGGCGGAGCAAGCTCAAGAGCACATGAAACTGCCTTACTGTCTTTAAAACAGTCTATGTCCTTATCTGCCAGGTCTCTAAAGAGATGGGTCTCGTAGAAGAACATATCCATTAATGACTACTGGGCGTCACTAGAAATCCGGTGAAGTGAATACAAGCATGGCACCTTAGCACCACACTGGTGCCAACTGCGCTACCCAGACTGTCGGTTGTGTCCAGGCCTGACTGGATGGAGTACTTCGCTGCATCTTTTGTATCTTGAATATGGCGTTGGATGTTTGGTCTAACATCATTTGTGACCATGGGTAAGATATCTGCCACCATGTCTGAACTAGTTACTTTCTTTAGGTAACGCTTTCTGTGGTAGAGACTTTATCTAACCGCAGATTCCTCATCTTAGAATTACCCCAGACGTTAGACTGGATCCAGACAATCATGAGCAGTATCCCTGCGCATCGCTAGGTGGCTTTGATCGCCTCTGCGTTGGCGTTATCCGTGTTAGAAGTCACTTTTCAGTGTCCATATAACTGCACAGAACCACATAAAAAGTAATGTTTGACGAGTGTGCAGTGTGTAGTGTGACCTTAAGGGAGAAGAGCCCCCCATTCACAGATAAAGACTTCTAACCACAGATTCCTCACCTTAGAATAGATAGCAAGCAATACCTCCCTGGAGGTGGGTCTGTGAACTAGCTCAAACCAGAAAATCGTGGCGGATCTAACACACAACATTCCCGTCTCGATGGACCTGACTGTCCAAGCAGTAGTATTTTGTGATCGGGTCGAGTGGCGGCCACGTAGCAGCTTGGCAGATGTCCAGGAGATGTAATCTGTGTGCCAATGTAGCGGCCCAGGCTGAATGGGCAATCAAACCCTCAGGAGGCTGCTTCTTAGCTAACACGTAGCAGATCTTAATGCAGAGTAGAATCCATCGCGAGATGGTCAGCATTCTGCATAGCCTTGCCCGATTTATACTCCAGTATACCCTAAAGAGCTGTTCGTCCACCTGATAGTCTCTGGTGAGGTTAATCTAAAAAGAGAGAACTCTTTATTTAGGTCCAGGCGATGGAGTCTTTCCTCCTCCTTGGAAGAATGAGGTGGAGAGAACATGAAGGCAGAGTAATTCTCAGCCTGACATGAAAGGGGTGACAACCTTTGGTAGAAAAGACACATGTCCGAAGAACCAGTTTGCCAGTGAAAAAGCTGGTGTACGGAGGGTGAGCCAACAGGGCTTGAAGCTCGCTGACCCTCCTTGCCTATGCACTAGCCATTAGAAAGATCATTTTGATAGTGAAAACAGAAGAGAACAGATGTGCAGGGTCTCAAAAGGCTGTGAAATGTGAAGGCCAGAATGAGGAACCACTGGGGCATCATGAAAAAGGCAGGAAGGAACACGTGTGGCAACCTTTCAGAAAATGAGTAACATGAGGTGAGTTGAACAGAGAAGGTTGATCTGGCAACATCTGAACACCTGGAATGACTGCCAGGTAACCCTATTAAAGTGACAGGTCAAGGCCTTGCCAGGCTAAAGATAAAACAAACAGCAACACTTCTGATTGTGTTGCAGAAAGGGGGTCCAAATGGCGTGATAACATCCAAGTCACAAACGAATCCCTAATGTAGGCATATACAGTCTTAGTGGAAGGATGACTGCGTGCCAAAATCAAAGGCCTCTGGAGCACGATCAAAAAACCCTCAACAGTTGCCACTCAATCCCCATGCATGAAGGTGGAGAGTGTGCAGGTTTGGATGCAGGACCCTGCCCTGTTTTTGCGACAGGAGAACCTCCTAAAGGAGGAGTCTGATAGGAGGACCTATGCTCATGGTCAGGGGTTTGGAATACCATACTCTCCGTACCAAATCCGGAGCCACTAGAATGAGTTAGGCTGGTCTGTCCTAATCTTCTTGAGCACTCTAAGCAGGAGTGGTATAGGGCAAAAAGGCGTACAGGATACTGGAATTCTAATCGAGGTGGAATGTGTCTCCAAACGGGAGCCGCTTTATAAATTCCACAGCGCAGAAGTGCTGATGTTCTGTGTTCCTGGTGGTGGTGAACAAATCATGCGAAGGCTCTCCCTAGCCTTAGAAGAGACACCATGCCACCTCCGGATGTAGTTGCCATTTGTGATCGGGAGGGCATCGACGGCGGATTTCGTCAAGCCTGGCGTTCAATGACCCTGCAAGGTGCTACACAACCAAGGAGATGTCCTGGCCCTCTAGCCAAGCCCAGAGGCACAGAGCCTCCTGGCACAGGGTTCACAACCCCATCCTGTCCTGTTTGTTGGAATACCACGTTCTGGTGGTGATGTCTGAACACCTGAACGAGCCTTCCCTTAATGGACAGCAGGAAGGTGGCTACCAATGCCAATTGGAGTGCTCCCAGCTCAAAAAGGTTGATGTGGAACTGAAATTCCACCAGAGATCAGACTCCTCTGATCTTCACCTCTCCACGTTGGCGGCCCGAACACAGAAGTGACACATCAGTCATCACTGTTAGCACTGGGTGGGGAAGAGAGACAGGTCAGCCAAGAAACCAATCGTGATCCGTTAGTCACAACTGTGGATCTTTTGCAGTCTCCTTTGAAATCTGGACCATGTCAGAGATTTCCCTGGTGCGGCGCACACTGGCACATCCAAATCCTACTGCAGAGCCTGCATATGCCAGCTGGCCTGCTTTACCAGCAGGATCGCAGGAGGCCATCAGACCAAGTAGCCTCAGAGTCAGTTCACCGAAATCCAGGATTGAGGCTGAAACATCGGCATCACAGCTCAAATATCCTGGACTCTCCATTCCAGAGATAGGATCGAATGGCACTGTATCTTGAATGGGTTCGATGAAAGGGAGTGTCTTAGGAGGAGTCAGGTGTGACTTCAGCATATTGATAGTGAGCCCTTGCAAGAGTAAAAGGTTTACCATATTCTGGAGGTGGGGGAATGCCCGGAGCGAGCACCCCTTCAGCAGCCAGTCGTTGAGGTAGGGGGAATATGGGATACACAACCTAGTCCATGAAAGGCCTGGATAAGCTGTTGCATTGCCGGGTATGGTTGGCACTGCAGACAACCATAGGTGCCGCGGGGAGTGGTGCTGGAAGAGAAAGGCTGGGTCTCCTGGTGGCAGTGGGCAATCATGCCGTGCACAGGAGGCCCACGCAAGGTTTGTTTCAGGTCCCCGAATGAACATCTGTGAGGACTTCAGTGAAAGGGAGCAACAGTTCAGCCAAGCACGCTCTTGGAAGAAGCACCTCTGTCAAGACATTGGCCTTGAATTCGACTGCTGGCATCTGTAGGTCAAGGACCTCAGCTGCCCTGTGCATCATGCCCTCTAAACCTGGGTCCACTGCAGACTGGAAGGGCAGTTTATAACTGCTACCTCGACTTCGCCATATAAAGTAAAGGCAAAGCCAAGTCCTCCCTTTTTAATATATGCAAGTCATCCCTAAGGAAGGTCTAGCGAGTCTCAAGGCAGGGTGCTCTGTATTAAGAACTGGAACATGTATTTTTACATGATCTAACAGTAAAAACCTGTAAATATTGTTTTAACTGTGGAAAAGGTCAATAGCTCCATTGGCAAGAGCAGAGTTGAAGGATGCCACAGCAGCCCTGCTAATGACTGACTGGGACACTAAAGTTGATACTGTAAAGTATCAAACAACTCATTACATTAAGTCAGACTTGATGCCCATGTTGAAATTAATGTGACTTGTTCAGTGTGCAACTTTTACAAAGCTGCCACTTTATTGCCCCAAGATCCCTTGTGCCCATCCACGGTTGCACAAGGGGTGTACCAAGAGACAGCTTTCTGCCAAGAAAGGGGTTCTGCCATGTTGCAATTGGGCAGAATGGTGCATCCTGGGATGCCACACTTCGCATGCAGTGGTCATCAGGAGGGAGGGACCCTTCACCTGCCAAGCCTGCCAATTCACCTGCCTCAGGACCGGCCCGGTAGACGCCAAGCCCAGCGCCAGCAACAACCTCCTCAAGTGCATCCTGCTCAACACGCGCTCCGTCCACAGGCACGCCGTGGAACTCTGGAACCTCCTCGACACAACATCACCAGACGTCGCCTTCCTCACGGAAACCTGGATGAAAGCCTCCTTAGCCTCCGACATCGCCATAGCCATCCCGGAGGGCTACAAGATCACCCGGAGGGACTGCATCAACCAAACCGGAGGAGGCATCGCCATCATCCACAGAAACGCCATCCGCATCACGACCAACTCCGACGACACCCTCACCGCCGCCGAACACCTTCACTTCCAGATCCACACAGACCCCAAGACCACCCTAAGAGGCACCCTCATCTACAGACCCCCGGGACCGCGCACACAATTCAGAGAAGCCATCGCAGACTTCGTCAGCCCACACGCCCTCACCTCCACAGACTACATCCTCCTAGAGGACCTCAACTTCCACCTGGAGAACAACAAGGACTGCAACACCGCTGCCCTGCTGGACAACCTCGCCAACCTCGAACTCAAGCAACTGGTGAACACCCCCACCCACTACGCCGGCCACACGCTCGACCCCGTCTTCTCCTCCAGCAAGCACATCTCCTTCAGCCACGCCACCGAACTACACTGGACAGACCACAGCTGCGTCCACTTCAACTTCAGGAGAACCACGACCCGCCACCACCCGCAACAGGTTCCCCGCAGGAGCTGGAGCAAGATCACCGCCGACCAGCTCAAACCTCCCTCAGCCAGAACCCGCCGACCAACACGACGGATCCCGACGAAGCAGCCCGCAACCTCACAAAATGGCTCACCGACTGCGCCGACGAACTCGCACCACTGAAGAACCCTCCCAGCAGACCTGGCAGCAGGAAAGCCTCGTGGTTTACCAACGACCTCAAAAACTCCAAGAAAACCTGCCACACCCTCGAGAAAGCCTGGCGCCACGACCAAACAGCAGAACAAATGACCGCCCTCAAGAACGCCACCCGCAAACACCACCAGCTGATCCGCACCACCAAGTAGACAGCATTCAAAGAACGACTGGACAACAACACCCACAACAGCAAGGAGCTTTTCAGCATCGTTAAAGAGCTCTCCAACCCCAGCGCCTGCAACACAGACATCACCCCCTCGCAGGCGAGAGAGACCTCTGTGACTCTCTCGCCTCGTTCTTCCACCGCAAGATCGCTGACATACACAACAGCTTCGGCGCGCTGACCACGCACCCAACCACCGAACCAGCGCCCCCCCAACCACCCTTTGCACCTGGACCCCTGTCAGCACCGGAGACACCACCCGCATGATGAACACCATCCACTCCGGCTCCCCAACCGACCCCTGCCCACACCACATCTTCAACAAAGCCGACTCCATAATCGCACCCCAGCTCCGGCACATCATCAACAGCTCCTTCGCATCCGCCACCTTCCCGGAGAGTTGGAAACATGCTGAGCTGAGCGCCCTCCTGAAGAAACCCACAGCGGACCCCACAGACCTCAAGAACTTCCGCCCCATCTCGCTCCTCCCCTTTCCAGCCAAAGTCATTGAGAAGACCGTCAACAGACAACTCTCCGCCTTCCTCGAGACCAACGGATCCCTCGACCCCTCACAGGCCGGCTTCCGAGCAAACCACAGCACCGAGACCGCCCTCATCGCAGCCACCGACGACATCAGGTCCCTGCTTGACAACAGGGAAACGGCTGCCTTCATACTCGTGGACCTCTCAGCAGCCTTCGACACCGTATGCCACCGCACCCTGATACAACGCCTCAGCAACACCGGAATCCAAGGAGCGGCACTGGAGTGGATCATCTCGTTCCTCGCCGGAAGAACCCAGAGAGTCCGCCTCCCCCCGTTCCGATCCGCGGCCACCGAAGTCATCTGCGGCGTCCCGCAAGGATCCTCACTCAGCCCCACCCTCTTCAACATCTACATGAGCCCTCTCGCAGCCATCGCCCGCCAACACAACCTCAACATCATCTCCTACGCCGACGACACCCAGCTGATCCTCTCCCTCACCAACGACCCTGCCACCGCCAAAGCCAACCTCCAGGAAGGAATGAGAGACGTCGCAGAATGGATGAAGATCAACCGTCTGAAACTGAACTCATCCTCGGACCATCTCCCTCCGCCTGGGACGACTCCTGGTGGCTCCCTGCCCTGGGCAGCGCACCCAAACCAACGGACCATGCACACAACCTGGGCTTCATCCTGGACTCCTCCCTCACGATGACCAAGCAAGTGAACGCCGTCTCATCATCCTGTTTCAACACCCTGCGCATGCTCCGAAAGATCTTCCGATGGATCCCCACCGAAACCAGGAAGACGGTCACACAGGCCCTCGTCACCAGCCGTCTGGACTACGGGAACACCCTCTACGCTGGAACCACAGCCAAACTCTAGAAAAGACTCCAGCGCATTCAGAACGCCTCAGCACGACTCATCCTGGACATCCCTCGTCGCAGCCACATCTCTGCCCACCTAAAAGACCTTCACTGGCTCCCCGTCAACAAGAGGATCACGTTCAGACTCCTCACCCACGCATACAAGGCTCTCCACGACATGGGCCAGAAGTACCTCAAAAGCCGCCTCACATTCTACACACCCGCCCGCCAGCTCCGATCCGCCAGCCTCGCCCTCGCCTCCGTCCCACGAGTTCGGAAATCCACTGTCGGGGGAAGATCCTTCTCCTACCTGGCAGCCAAGACATGAAACTCCCTCCCCACTCACCTACGGCTGACCCAGGACCACCTCTCCTTCAGGAAACAATTCAAGACCTGGCTGTTCGAACAGTAGCGCCCCCCCCTCCCTCCCCCCCTCAGCGCCTTGAGACCCTCACAGGTGAGTAGCGCGCAATACAAATTTTGGTGATTGATTGATTGTCTGCAGTGTCTGCAGCAATAAGGGTACATCTGATGGTGGTATTAGAGATGGTCTGACCCTCGGCCACAAGCTTCTAGGCCCTTTGTGGTCTGAGCGATGTTGGATGAGTTCTCCCATCTTTTCCCACTGAGCTCGGTCATACCTAAAAGGTATGCCGACAGAGTTGGTGAAGCGCCAATGGATGGAGGTGTCCACCACATCTATCTTTTTGCTTTCTTTGTCTGGCGGTGGGGCTTCCCCAGTACCTTTTGCATTCACTAGTTTGAGTATGGTATGCACAACCAGGGGGAGCTGCCCTCTAATATAAGGTGGATCTGAGGGGCGGGGGGGGGGGGGGGGGGCTTTTATCTTTTTATCAACCCTGAGCATAACTACTTTGACCTTAACTGGGATTTTAACTGGGTTTTTGAAGACGTCAATGGTGGGTTTTAGCATGCCCTTGAGCATGGGCAGGCATTGGGTTGAGTGCTGCAGGTGTGACAGTGTCACAACTAAGAATCCATCCTCCTCAGTGATGGAGTGTAAGTCCACCTTGGGCAAGGTGGCCACTCTGTAAATGGCCCCGTGATACAAGGTGGTATCACCCGGAGGGGAAGGCATGGTGAGGTAGAAGTCAGGGTAATTTTCACTTGCGGGGATCACACCAGTCATCCCAAGTATCATCCTGGGGCTCTGAGTCATATAGGGCATTGTATGGGTCCGTTGGTTCTAGCAAGCTACCCTCTACATATGAGGAATGTGTGGACCCCTCTGGTGAAGCTGGTGGGGGATGGGGGTAGTTGCTTTAGGCAGAGGAGTGAGGGACTTGGGTGGAGGAGTAGGAATCTGAGGAGAACAGGAAAGAGGAGGAAGCTGAGAAGGCATGGGTTGTTGCCCCTATCTTGGTGCTTCTTGGGCTTGGGAGGAGGTGCGGGCTCCAAAACAAGCTGTTCCTCAAAGGGAAGCTTCCTCTTGCGAGGAAGAGTGTTCTGCACTGTCTGGGGCAGTTTGGCAACAATCTTACCTGTTTGAGTATGGATGAATAGGCTCTTTTGCCTACTCTCAAACTCCTCCTGGAGGCGCTGCAGAATTGAGGCATCGAGGTCCTTGGGGAACGCTGACGGAAGCGCTGTGAGGGGCAAGTAGGCACCGACAGACAAGGCTGCCCCGGCGGAGAGGAACTGGAAGGCATCGATGGTACTGCCGACACAGAGGAAGGCCAGATTTTTTGGGGCTGTTTGAGAGTCAGGGTCGGCTGCAAGGCCTTGTGACGATGCTGGCCATGGCTGGGAACCAGTGGCAGCCCTGAAGGTTGTTGTTAGGGTGGTGGGCTTGACGCCGGCCGCCAGAGCGGCGGTGGTGGGTGGGTGCTGTGAGTGACGGGGAACAGTACTGGTTAATGGTTTTGGGCGCTGGCACAGTGGATGCAGATGGTCATTTGCCTCAGAAACCCTAAGGAACCGAGAGAGAGTCTGAAAATGGCAAAGAACGCTATTGTTTCATGCCAATGGGAGTGGAAGAACCAGAAGACCCCAAAAACGTACACCACAAAGCATCAACTCAGAGCTTTAGATGGCGTAAGAAAACAATCTAACAATGAAACTGATGACCATGTGCAATACCAGCAATGGGAAGAGCCAAAACACATCAGAACTCAAAAGACTTCTTCCAAGAAAACAAGTTATACATGTCCAAGACCATACTTAGAAGTAGGAGTATGCAGAGAATGTGTATCAACAACTACGCATGTCATGAACACTTGGTCACAATTGTAATTTTTATCTCTGAATTCACGTAGGCATTACGGGAATGATTAGAGGACAGAATTAAGACGGGTAGAGGTTGTTGCATGGTTAATAGAGGTCGCTCTGGGTTTGCCCGAGTCTGAAAGGACAATCGGATATCCTTCAAACATTAGTGCCAGCGTCGGCGCTCAGGGCTGCAGTGCCGCCAATGGCACGGGCATCGAGCCGGGGTCAGGACAAGTGGCACCACTGGTGCTGAGGGCAGTTCTGCCAGCGGTAAACCGAATGGAGGCCACTTCAGATCCTTGTGGCCAGACAGAGCCTCAGATGGGGTCCAGCTGGATACTGAAGATTTGTTCCGTAGACTTTAAATTTTCAGAGCTCTTGCAGCTTCGGAGCAGGCCTTGGAAACTCAAAGTAGAGAGGTATGAGGGTCAAGATCAGTTCATGAGGCAGATCAAATTTGTGACCTTGCAGTACCCGGGCATCATGTGACTAAGTTAGAGAGCGGTGTTTTGACTTTGTGTTTTTTTTTTTTATATAAGACTTACCCAACTACCTTGACTTTGAAGATGACCAGTCACAAGATCAGTGCCAGGGGAAGCCATCAGAATTGACTTGTGAAGACTTAATCTGGCAACGCTAGCAAAACCTCACATCCAAGCTGCCAGAAGAAATGCCTTTCAGGATCTGTCCCACTTCTTTTTCTCATCCTCCTAGAGCTTGGCCTCCCACTATCCCCGATCTAAATTGGGTCCATCAGGGAACATTTGTCATTAGTGTCATAAAGACATGCTTCATGAGGAAGGAGGGAGCTGCCCCTGGCAGTTCAGGCTTCCATACACGAACTTCAGCAGTTGTTGTGTCAATAATATGGCAGGGGAAACCAAGCCCTTCTCTTATGATGCCTCCCTAGGCTAGGGCAGGGGGGGCCCAGTCTGCTGGCATAGCTCAAGGCTGCAACTAAACAGGGGACTTTTGATGTAAAAGGGATCCACCTCTGGCTTCTACCAGCAGGTGCTAAACAATCGGCGTGCAGGTAAGGAAACCATCCCGACCCTGTGGCAGCCCCCTCACATGTTTGGGGAGTGGCCAGGATTTATACCAAAGGTTTTATTTACCAGCATGCTGATCCTATTGCAAGTTCAAGAGAAACAGGGGAACCCTACTCACTAAGGAACCAGGGTAATAGTTATATAGGAAAAACAGTGGTTCCTGTGGAATAATATATTATGTGGTTATGATACATAAGCACAATCGTAATATAGAAGGTTAGATAATGGCAGAGCACGAAGGAACTAATAACACACCGATTCCAGTGAAGTATATTTTATGGATTTTTAAAACAAAGTTAGGAGTAAACATTATACATCAAAACAACATTTGTGCATAGTGTCCCAAATGACAAAGGGAACCTAAACCTAAGTGACAATGTGAATATTTTACGCAAGGTTTCCACAGTTTGTACAAGTCGACCATTATCAAAATAATTTCATGTAAACAGCAGCTATATACAAGGATATGTGCTGGGAAAATGGTTTGCTTTTTCTGTTTGTCGATGGTGTTTCTACCCTCAAAACAATGTGGGGTCTCTTCAGGACTATTGATGAAGGACATCTGTATTTATGATTGTGCAGCTTTGTGAAAATGATGTGCCACATATGAAGACTAGAGGAAAAGGGTTTATGATGATCCGTCCAGGTACTCAATGTGAGGACAGGCTGTCAATCCAGTGGGGTATGTAGGTAGGGCAGAGGAGCTCAATTAATTTTATGCCACAGGTGTAGCGTTGTAGAATCCCTGTCGATTAACAGTGACAAAGCACTGGGAGTTTCTCTCAGTAGAAGATTAGAAAAGCATGACAGCGATCTGTGTGTAGATTCAGAAAAAGCTGAGTCAGTCAGCTTGATCGGGTACAGTGATCCTATTGCAAGAGCGCTTTGGCTCCAGTCTGGCATCTGGGAGATGAGAAAGGAATATACAAATAGAAGTAATGTATCCATCAGAAAGGGGGAGAAGTTGTGTTTCTAACAGGTTTCTCGGATCTACATATGCCTCCCAAGTCCAGATAGGGAATCTCTCACAAATCCTATGAAAGTACTTTAGGCAGCTTTAAGATGGTGCAAGGGTGAAGTGGCTGCACAACGGATAAATAGGAGCCCAGCAATAAAGCTCAGCATTGACAGGCTGGAGTGAGAAATCTAGCCCAACAACTTGGTTAGAAAGTTTCGCCTGCAGGGAAGCTTGCAGAGGGGTTTAAATGACATGCTGGGTAGGTCAGAGGATCCAACGTTTTTCTTTGTTAGTCCAGAGTAATGAGTTTTGCATTATCAAAGTTTGGCAATCATGAGAAGAAAAGCTTAAGGGATTGTATTCGGCCAGTATCCTCACAGAGCATTTCTGCTGGAGTGCGGCTCTAGGAACCTTGATGAGAAATCTCAACGCAATGGAGGTGAACAAATTAATGAGTAAGTCCCTCAGATTTAGAAAACACCAGAAAGCAACGTATTGTTTAGTACCCATGTGTGTCAATCCGAAGGTTGCATGCTTAGTTATTCAATTCGGTAGGCCTGGAAAATGGAGAGATATCATATAGAAGGTCCTCAACAGGTAACAGAGCCCTTCCTTGATAGGACTCCTGAGCTAGTCCTCCCTTGTTTGTTGAGGTAATGCATCGCAATATAGCTATTCATTTGATAAAGTGTGTACGTGGTGGAGCGCAGAGGCAGGAAGGATTTCAGCGCTAGGTGACGTGTGCAAGAATACGTTTTTGAAACGGGAGCGAGGGGGCTTGAAACAGATTTTCTTTTTCCAGGAAGAGAAAGAGCCATGCCTAACAGCTGGTCATGAAGTAATCCACAGTAGCAGCCAATTTCCTTGCATAAATGAAGTCGTTTTCCTTAAGAACTTCTTTGCAATTTTGTATTGCCTAAGTATTGTTTCTAGGCATTAAATCATTTCTCTATGTCTAAGAATCAAAATGGGAGCACTGATTTTGCAAGTTCTGAATATGACGTAACTAATCATCTAGTTACGGATGTTAAAAATTGCATTTTCACCCGAAAAGTGGCTGCTTCATCTGGGTTCTTCACAATGACTAAGGAGGAGTGGGAGTGGATGCCCTTGTTAGTTTGATGTAGTGTAACTTATTCCACCTCGCTATTCTGTAAGAGATAGTACTTTTTGAAATAGATGGTCTACAATAATTGGTCTAGACACCCCTGGGGGTATAGAGGGTGGAGAATGTCAATCTTCATTATCGTCTGTAAAGATGGTAAATGGCTGGGGAGAGGCTGATAGGCTATGAAGGCAGTCACTCGTTAACTGAGCAATGGCCCTCCGCCCGAAAATCCTTCTTTATCATAACTGCATGACAGACATCTTTCTTCGCCCGTGCTGCAGTCACTGATCTTCTGCGTCTAGTTGGGGATGAAGGCAGTGGGAGTACCAATCCGCAGCCCAAGACTCACAAAGAGAGGTAAACTCTTAAGAATTGGGAACTCTCCGGCCAGAGCTTAACATTGGACAATGCAAGGCCCTGAGCTCACAGAGATCCTCTATCTGTGGCCAAAGAGGGTGTGTAAACGCTCTCTCTCATCTACCAGGAGATACTGACACGATTGCATTTCACATTGGGGAATTAAGGAGTGGTAGTTGGTGCCTAGGATGGTGTGGCTTATAGGCTGTGTCAGTTACTGCACCTACGAGAGTGCATTCCCGGATTAGGGTTGTTGGACCTATATTTGACGAGACTCATACTTCAGGGCAGTAATGGTCAATACATAATTCAAGTTAGAAGTGTATAATGGGTGGCACGCTTTTGATGTGATTGCTTGCAATATAACTTTTCACTTTTAACTTTAAGATACCATGAGGACCACCTGCTTTACCCATGGCAAGATTGAGCCATTTCTTCTAACGTTCCCTTGAGATAGCCAACAAACTATATACCTCCAATTTCCCATCTTTGCAGGTTTTTGCCCTGAAATGTTAACAGCTTGAATAACTAGTTCAAGAGAGGGGCAGGTCCTCAATGCAGCCAAGAGGCATATACCGGATAGTCTCCTTTGGCAAGAGATCATTTATTAATGCTCCATTTTTAATGTTTTTGGTCACTAAATTTTCACAAATGTCCTCCACTTTGCTCTCACCAGTGTTTCCAGTGGGGGATGACCTTTTTTTCCACAGAAATTCAACTTTCAAGCCAATAGATATAAAAAGGATCCCCACAGCAGATACATATTTGTCTCAGGAACCCAGGAGGGACACATGGTATCTGTATCTCTGCTCACTGCTCAAGACAACACCAGGGCTCCTATTAGTTGATGGGCATTTTAATGGAGATTTGGATTGGTGCTCTAAATAGCCAATCGTTTGCTCCGGACATCACCACTTAATTGACTTTGCATCTTCCCTAGGGTTAGTAGACATTTGGCACACGTATCACCCCACCACCACAGCCCACACCTTTTATGATTGGTTTCCAGATTAGATTACTTCCTGATCCCACTCGTTAGTTAGATCATGTGCATCTTCCCTTAGGGACTTAAATTATCCAGGGGGATTCCCTGCTCACTCTCCAAAACCTTTCAACCTCAAGTAAATGAATACACATATAAGAGGACAATGGAAACTCACAAGTGGGTAACAGACTGGATTACATGTTCGTGAGGCTGATTAATGTGGAAAATAACATGAAAGAGTTGACTGCCCTGTCAGATGTGCAGAAAAGTATACAATATGCGCAGGCGGATATCAATGACGTTTTAGCTGACTATTACTCATCCCTTTACACTAGACCTCTCTTGATAAACAGGTAAAGTCTGTATCCCTGCTAAATAGGATTGTGCTTCCATCGCTGCCCCCAGAGAGGAGTGAAGAACTAGATGTGCCATTGATGCTAAAAGAGTTGAAAGAGGCACTCAAACTCATGCAGTGTGGTAAGATCCCAGGAACATATGGCCTAAATCACCACCTTCACTGCACAGCTCTCCCCTCGGCTTCTGATAATGTTTAATGCCTCCTTTAAGAAGGGCAATCTTCCACAGCGATTATGATATTACAGATAATAGTGATCCCTGTGCCAGACAGAGCTCTAGTAGACAAATCCTCATATTGACAATTGTCGAAGTTGAACTCTGACTGCGAAACCTTGGCAAATAGGTAGTGTTTACCTTTCTATTGCACCAAGGCCAGAGTGGGTTTATACTAAGCCAGAGCGCGACGCCCAAGTTGTGGAGACTATGGCACACGATGCATGGTATGCCCGGGTACTGCTGTAAATATGGAAAAAGGTGTTTCTGCAACTTATAATACGGGGCAATGGAAAGTAGGCTGTAGTACATTATTCATGTGCAAAGTTCCATCATTTACTTTGGTAATGTAAAGCAAAAAACACCTGTGAAGGATAGATCCAGGATTTTGTTTTGCTAGACTTGGGGAGAGAAATAAGAAAGGCAAAGCCATGAGTGAAAGACCAACAGACTATCCGTAGGCAACAAGACCTGCTGAATCAACAGCTGCTCATAGGGACTGGAAAAAGCTCACAATCCCTCCTTTAACATCCCTTTGAAATATTCATTGTTTCCTATTGGAAGAAATTCAACAATTTACTTAATGCACTCACAGGGCCCCGTCAAACCACCATAAGATGGCAAAGGAGCTATTCACTGGCTTTCATATTTTTCTTCCCCATGAAATCCATTTCCCTGCTCTCTTTTTAAGAAAATACCGAGGAGCCAGATCCCAATGTGTTGTAGCCATTTTTTGGGTCTAAAACCAGTAGAGAACCTGATGGATGTATACTATAAAGGAAGAAATAGTTAGGCTTCGTAGGCCTGACCTTTTGTACAATATACATTTGACCAGATGGGTGCTAATAGTAATGAGCAGGCAAAGAATTCCCAGCAGATCCAAGCAGTAAAAGGATCCTCTGGCGGTCACAGATAGATAGTGGACTCAATAATACGCAGAGGAGTGAAGTGTCAGAAATCACATGGCGTATTGCGTCTTATTATTATTATTATTATTATTATTGCATTTATTGAGCGCACAGCTACCCGGAGGTTTCCCGGCGCTTGCCTTGGGAACCCGTCCTGGCTTTTCCCTGTGAGATAGCCCCTACAGGGCATCCCCAAGGTGAAAGCCAGGCATCCCGCCGCAGGGGGGCCGTTGTGGAGATTAAGCAAGCTTAATGCCCAGAGTTGCAGAGTGAGAACCCATGATTAGAGCAGGCACCGAAGCGAGAATTATCGAGTCCGTGGACATTTGAGCTCAAGACCCTGCCGCGTCGGGAATTGAACCCTGGTCCCGGGTCTGACCTCAGCTTCCGGGTCTGCCTGCTCTACACCGTGAGCCACACTTCTCCACATCTTCTCTTAGCATTGTACAGAGGTTTAAGTTCCCAATGTGGTGTCTCTGGGTTGGATGAGGCTAGTGGTATAGTAGTCATAACCATCCCCAGTTGCATCCTGATGACTTTCTCTAGGAAAGGATATTTGAGCCTATTGTACAACTCTTTGGAATGAGGAACACCATGGCCAACACGAAAGGTAAAATGGCTAACATTATTTATGGAAATTGTTTGATTGCCTATATTAGAAGAAAGTTCTGAGAATGTGTTTGTCCACTAAGCAAGTCCTTTTATATTTCTTCAGCAGAAGGTGAATCAATTTGGACAAAGTTGGCACCTGTGTTTTTTTTTTATTTAGTCTCAAAACAACAATCTGCATCCTTCAAATACTTAAGATCTAGAGGGATTAATGCTTTGAATGTCCAAAATGGTCCTTCAGAAAATACTTGGCACAGAAGACTTTGTTCCATCATCTCTTTGATATCTTTTCCATGGATGCCTTCAAGAGTATCGTGAGTAACTGTTCCTCCAGAGAAATACGATACAAGTGGGTTTCCTTTCGAGAGCCAGTGGAAAAGGTTTTGAAAAAACTCCCATACATCGTCAATCTTCAAGACCGGATTGGGAGGGTAATCTCCTTCCAGTCCACTTATTGTTGAGAGACTCTGATCCATATTTCCTTGGAAGGACTATGCTGCCTGAGTCATTGTTTCCATTTTAGCTGTATCTTTGACCTTACTATTGCTGGACCCTAAAAGCCTCCTAGTCAATATGAATGACTTTTGTTAGGCTTTGAAACAAGTAGCTTTGGTGGAAAGGATATATCAATTACAAGCAAGGACTTGTGGATGAAGCTACAAGGTTCTTGACAGACATAATTTAGTCTCAATTTCTGAAATGAGAAACTAAGATGTCTCCCTGTGAGTATTCAGTGCCAGCACGGCATTGTCTAAATGCTCATCCAAAAGTGCCACTGGCCAGAATGTTCTGATGTGCAAATGCCATGCCACAGCCCACAGAGAACTACAGCATTAACTAGTTATGGTAATGTTCATGGCCATGTTGACGAAAAAAAACGAAACCTTTGACCTTTCACGAATAATGCCTTTGGCTTTTGATTTTTTTGTCAACAGGGAGAAGGACGATGAATGGGCCAATTTAGTGCTATATTTGAATGTGAGTAGGGCGAACAGTAAACTGGATGCTTTCATCACTACAGGGGACTCAGTATTTGTTTCCTTTCTGAATATAGCCATTTAAAATTCTTCTTACTGACACAGCTGATCATGGAGTCAGTGGGTCTCTTGACTGTTTCTGGGAAAGCAGATATATGCAAGTCTAGTTCTGCCTTACTTTGTGAGCATGAAGGCAACATCTGATATAATGCATTCTTTCTTAATGCCTTGGATTATGTCAGAGGAGGGTTCTGGTGACCTTGTAAGTTGTCTCCTTTCCAATAAGTGGTATAGAATCACATGGAATTTTATATACGTGCTGATAACAGGAATATTGAAACAGTATTTTACTGAAATCCGATCTCTGCTTTGGTGTACTGGCACAGCTTCTGGAGATGCTTTATTCGGGATTGCAGATTCATCCCACTTGTTTTCTGTGTGGCTGTTTCTTCTTGGCCAAAAATTCCGCTTTTAAACTTTCAAATTCATCACTAAGTCAGGTTATTCATAAACTAGCATCATTAACTAGGTATGTCCAGGCAACTATTTTCTGAATGCAGCTCATGAAATATGAAAACTCTGAAATAAATTAATCATAAAGAGTTGGATCTAGCTTGTGATAGGCCCACTTTAGAAATGTGTTACCAAGGATATTTCCTTCTTACTGTGCATTATGCCAATACCCCAACAGTCTTAATACAATACATTCTCAGTCTGGTTATTTCCCCAAATATCATATACCCACATTTTCAACATACACAAAGTACACTAAAGAACTATCAGTTTAGTTAGCATGCAGAAAACTATTATGTTTTTTTCTCTGTAAGACATCAGCATCAACTCAGAGGTTCAACCTTGCTGGCTTCTTAAATCAGCATCCAATTTTGCCAACCAAACATGGCACCAATAAACGGTATTAGTATGTGCCTAATTGTCTTTTTCACCATTTTTTAAAGACTAATATTCTGTTAGCGGAGTTTGTAACATTACAACTGCATATTTCCGCTATAATTATCTCTCTGAATGCTAAAACGAGACAGCCACTAGCATAGCAGTTTTAGTAATGCCTGAAAACAAATTCACCGAATTGGAGGGGCAACAGGTTAGTGAAATGTGAGGTTCAGAGGTATTGGGGGGATGAACTCTACCATACAAAGGGTAGAAAGCTTGATAGTGAACAAGAAGATTGCCCACATAACACCTGCTTGTGCACACAAGGTGGATCACGTCCCAGTCTTTGACTCAACAATATATTCACAAATCTTTATGCAAAACAATGGCAGTGGATAGTCTCAAATAGAATAATGTAACAATTATTTACATCTCAAGTACAATTATTGTGAATTAAACCCAAATTCAAAACCTCTCATTTTCCAGTAACAATGAAACTTTCAAACATTTATTGACCCAAATGGCCTCTTGCTCCATCTTCAGACCTTCTCATCCTAAACGTCTGTGAAACCAAACAATTCTTGGAGACAAAGTTTGAAGGGAAAAAAGATTAATGGTAAATTTATATTATACTGTACATCTGTTAAAAACATACTTTGATCTATGGTCCACTAAAGGCATCTTATCAGGTTGACCACGTTCAAAATACAGAGCAAACAACTTGTAACCTACCTGTAAAATACTCAAAACAATCTTGCTGAAAGACTTCAAATAAAATTCCTAAAAGCTGCCACATTTGAGGAGAAATGATCTGGCACGTCAAGCTGAATGCTAAATTCAAGATTTCTTCATAGAATTCTGGAGAGAAAAAAAAAATGTAAGCTTTCTCAAAGAAGCAACAAGTGTCATCTATATTACCCACTGT
Organism: Lissotriton vulgaris; assembly: GCF_964263255.1. Classification (NCBI taxonomy): domain Eukaryota; kingdom Metazoa; phylum Chordata; class Amphibia; order Caudata; family Salamandridae; genus Lissotriton; species Lissotriton vulgaris. Next base: position 43,629,931 of record NC_141686.1, on the reverse strand, counting down.
GCATAGGATGTACTCTTGGCAGGATATCCACTGGACTTCCTCCTGGTCTGGTGCTTAAGACCACTTCGTGCAACAAAGCTAGTTAACAGACATGCACAGAGGAATAAAATTCACTGTTGTGAAGCCAGGTTACATGGCACAAACCTGATAATGAAAGACACTGTGATAGGGATGAGCCTCTCGCAACACTTTAAATTAGGCATAATGATGCAAGCTTGTAGATCTGACTCCTGCTTGTTTTGTTCAAATCCCATGCCTTCCCTATCAATAACTATTTTGGGCATCTTTGCTAACATATTTAGGAGATGTTAACAGCGACTATACTTTCTGAAACAAACTACAATAGGTAATTATATGTCTTGGTTTCAACAGGTTATGACAGTTGGTTCCCTGGAGATCAGCCCAGATAGGATTTGCCATATCACTTCTGCAGACCAGTACTTCTCGAACAACAAACAGTGTATGCTCTTAACCCCTTCCACGCTCATGACGAGCTGGGCTCGTCATGGCGTAGCCTTCTCGCACGCTGATGACGATCCCAGCTCGTCACGTAAAGTGCGTTTTTGAATATCTCAGCGCAGGAGCAGAATTCTGCCAGCGCGGATGCGGTTAAATGGAATATCTTCAGTCAAACTAAAGGATTCCCCCCTCCAAAAGCGAGATAGTGTTTACAGACTAAAAACAGAAATCGATTACTGATCTTGTCAATAACAAATGAACTGATCAAAGCTTGCTAATAGTTCTTTGCTCTGGGCAGCTCAATGGGAATGAAACAGTTGACATTTTTCCAATTAGCTTCACATTATATAAACAAATGTGTATTACAGTTAAGTTCTCCCACATGAGTGTATGGTTTTGAATCCCAAATATAATATACCGATCATTGTGCAGGAGAAAATGACAGCCCCACGGACCTTCTGAAAGAAGGAGCCCAAGTTCAGCTGTGATGCTAGCAACACAATTCATAAAACTCAAGAGCTTGCTTTACAAGTTTAAATATTTGCAGCAATTCATAGACAAGGTACAAAAGAGAACCCTTGTTAATGAAGCTATATAGGCCGACGTCTGCATCTGCATATCTGGCCTTGTGTGCCTTTCATGGTGTCTAGCAACTTTGTGCAAATGGATAAACATCCATTTGCAAAAAATAGAACAGAAGGTTTAAAGAACCATAAAATACAAAATCTCAGCCAAACCTATGACTATATGACCACCAAGAAAGAAAAATAGACGGCAGAAAAGAGCTGCCACTCATATACTCAGATAATTCATAGTTTTCACCTCACACTGTCTGATGCAGTATGAATGTCTGCCCAACCACATTAAGATAGAGCAGCCACATTTTTCTACAATCACTCCTGAAACAAGGTCAACATTCTTTATGACACAGAATGCTACTAGAAGAATAGTTATTAACTTGAAACATCAGTTCAATGAAACAAACTGATACACACTGAATAAATGTAAGATCCTGGAACACTTTAGAAGAGTAAATCTGTTTTCCATAAACATGTCGGAGGAAGGAACATTGGCTTTCTTTAAATAGATATCGAGCTATATCAATAAACAGACACTGACAATGCAGCAGCCTTTAATCTTTCAATATATATTTTTTAAAGATAGTGGGTAAATGGGCAGTACCAAATGTGAGCTGCAATGACATTCAGGACAACTTAAGTATGTTATATTTATTTTATTTCTTTAGTGTTCAATAATCAGTTGCCGTCATTACACATCACTTATCAGAAAAGGACAAGTGGGAAGTGGTAATTAAGGCATGGACAGCAGAATATGCTCAAAGCAAGGACAAGATTAACTAGGTGTAGTCTGAATTAATCTCATCAACATAAGTGAGCTGGGGACAAATGCCTTTGGGAATAGGATTTCAAACCTGGAAATTATGTTGGGCAGGTTGGATACTAAGCAGTCAGACCCTAACTTAAAATGTCTGGTTTACTGGTATTTGTGGAAGATCTTGGATTGGTGGATTGGAGCACTCTCACGCAGTGCCTTTTGGATGATGCTTGTGATTTTTAACTGTGTTCTGTTTTTACAGAAGCGAGTGCAGGGCTTGATGATCTGGGGTGATATGCTCAGATATGGGCATATTTATAAGCCAAGGAACATTATTTTGAGCCATTTGATCCTGGTTAATTGTTTTATCTGGTAGACCAGGGTAGTAGGCAATAGAATATCAAGCTCTTCCACTTTCCAAGTGGAGCCCATAACACTTAGCGAGAGGAACAAAAGGACTTAATTGAAGAGTCAGAATCTAGGCAGTAGTGACTGCAAACTTGCTAACAGTTCCCTAGGTAACTGCACAGCAAATCGTGACTCCTGGGATATTTCCAAGTCAGATTTCAGCAATCGATTTCTGTCTGACAATCTTTGGTCTTTCATGATGAAACTTATCTGCCTTTTACTAACAGTGGGTTATGCTGGATACGCCCTAAACAGTTAGGACCTGTTTTAATGCTGCAAGTCCTGTGTGAATGGCACAATAAATTATGAGCAGCAGCTTTAACCTACACATCTTTTCAGTTCTACCTAGATAATTTCTGAGATAGCAATTGTGTTAATAATCAGTAGGACAGAGAAGAGACAAGTTTATCAAAGGCTTTCCGGTGAGCAGTGTCAGCTTTCAAATGCATTTTTATGAAAGAGAATAATAGTAAAAAGTATTTTAGAAAACATATTAATGGTAGGACAATATTGTCTCTTCCAGGCAGATCATACAATGAACATCTACTCTCACCAGAGCTGAACCATTTCAGCTTGAATGTTCTTGACGGATGATCTAATGAAAGGCCACTTGTTTTTTGGGAGAATCATGCTATTGACTGCAAATTGCAGAAAACGATAGCTCCTTGAGTTTTAAGAATAAGGTCCATTTTGTGTAGCAATGGCCTGCTTTTTAGTAAAGGGTTCTATGCTTGTGGTTCACTGCGAAAAGGAATGATATGTGGACTGAAGTTCTCATCCCACCCCGCTTGGTTTCTTTGTATGGCTGGTGCTTGTCTTACGGCTCATTCACGGACCTATATTTCCTGGATATCCTCTTGTATCATTGAAGAGAAGGCTACCTCCACCTGGGGTGCTTCCCTGATAAAGACTAGAGGACAGTCTTCTTCCGCTAAGATGAAGTCAATCATCAGATAGTTGTGACAAAAAGACTGCTTTGATAATACACTGTATACTCCCTTCAATTTGCATGTTTAGATTGTAAATCCTATCAGGAGGATTTAAATGTTTATCTGGAGTTCCGAACTGTATAAAATCATCAGTTAGTTTGCGTCCAGAAACTACTTAAGCATCTGATGCACTATTGTGACTTCTGCTGCGCAGTCCAGAAGCACCATCGCCCATGTCCTGTTTCGCAGGTTGTCCCATAACTGTATCAGCATGTACATTGTTCGAACTTTACAAGTCTCCTGTACAAGGCGATTTTGTAATTTAATACCCCTATCACCTCCGCGTTTCTTAAATTGTGAGGGACGACGAACAGAAGTGTAGCCCACCATAACTGGCTTTGTGATCGCTTTATTGCTCAGGGAACCCAAAACAAACATTTCTGTGCGTATATGGTAACAGGCCAGCAAATCAATAATGGTTTTCCTGGTAGGTTCAAGGGATTTCCATATCTTCGTAAGTCCTGTAATGTGCTGGCGGGTCTTCTGCTGTATAGGCCTGAATCAGCATCGATAGGCTCGAACTCCACCCAGGAGTAAAATTTCTCAAAGGCATACGCCGCAAAAGTAACTGCCCCCTCCTCTCCGGGAACGCTTTGAGATGCTGAATAACTGCTTCACTCTATTTGGCCCCTATCACAATAGGTGCTGCCATAATGAACAAATTCAACTGAAAGTTGGATCAAAGAATTGGAAAATCCATTGAATAGGAAAGAACCTTTTATGAGTTAAGCATGACAAACCTACAAAAGAGGTCCTCTCATATCCCCAGTAGGAGGAACCATGATTACTACGGATTTCTCCGTAATTATATCATTTTGGTTCAGGTGTGTATGAACATTGTAAAAACTACAAAAGGAGTAACCGTAAGATACGGGCCCGTGTTGGACGCCAACTGTTATGTAAACTACGACTCTGGCGTAGTTCTGAATGGTGTGGTTTTTTTTTCACCCCAGGTGACATGGGTGAACTTGGTTGAATGCACCAACAATGAATGTGAAAGACATGTTATTATAGCCCTGCAGACCACTATTCGATGTGTTATTGGAATAGAGGTAGTGCTTTGGGGTTATTAGCATTCCCTAGGAAGGGATCAGTGCGCTGTAGTAACAGTAACAAACCTATTTCATTTTTCACAGTATTACACATCTAACGCCCTAAGAAGAATGTACACTTAAGTAAAAAGAATTTATCACTACAGGAATAACATGTTTCTCAGTACATCTCAGTACTAAAACAACTTCACAGAATAATATTTAAAAAAAAAAGCAAGAAGGCACGTTATAAACAACAATGAGAATAAAATGAACATTTCTAACATGGTTAAACTATCATCTAACACCTACTTCTATGGCCTGCACTAAGAGCACTGAAGGCAGAGCAACTTGCAGTCTAGAGTTTAAGAATAAGAGATGCATTGCATACCTTGTTGACAGCAAAGACTGTCTTTATCAGCATATGTGTGAAAACTGTTCCCTACGAAGGGCAAACAATGCTATGATGGCAGTCTTCCTCTAAGATTGGGCTTCATCAGCTTCAGGCTAAATGCATCATTTGCACAGTTTGCTGGTAGTAGGGGACACTGTCTCTGGTAAACTCTTGTGCGATAATCTGGGCGAAGGACCTCTGTGGTAAAGTGGAAGTCCTTATATACTAAATCTTATCAGAAATCAGAATTTCTTACAAAATTATAGGAATCGCTGACAGATTATGCGCATCAAGGTGTGCGTCCTAGATGTTTTCTTATGAACATATAAGGCAAAAGGACGTCAATTAAGACTAGACTATTTCAGATACATTCCTGTGTATGCTCTTATTTACCCTTGACATGGTGAAAAGTAGACATTTGAACCAAACTAATGTCGCATCAGGTGTTATATCCAAGTCATTAGTCGAAAGACTTGATACTTTCCTAGTTACTAGAAAAATATGGTCAGATGACATCTGCGTCAAATGGCAGTCATGACATTGATTCAACATAAATCACGAAAGATGGCGACTTTCATTGCCTAAGACTGAGAAGATGGCTACCTCCATCATCTAAGATGGAGTCAGGGACTACATTAAATGAAGGGGCTTTAAGACAATAGGTGCAAAAGATTTTCAAGATCAAGGCAGTTCAGTGCAATTAAAAGCATTCTAATGCAGCCTGTTTGAGGTTATCACTATTGGAATCATAAGAGTTAGCAAAAAAATATTAATTATGTCTCTTGCTGGTTCATCAAAACAGCGTTCCGCCTCACATACTAACTCATGACCATTGTGAGAATGGTAAATGATTTGAACTAGGAAATCTAAAATGGCCTACTCACAGCTTTCTGAAATGTCTCTACTGACAGCATCTACTGGTTAAGTCTGTACACTAAAGAGGTAAATTGCTTTGATACTGAGATTCCACAGATGAAGTCTCATAGTCTCAACCTCCCTTAAGAATGGGAGAAATGTAGCAGTATTTTCTAGAAGCTACTTGTAGGGCTGCTTTGAAGGAAGTCATTTGTATAATCTGTGCATCACAACTAGCAGGGAATTTTCATAATTCAGTCTTGACAGTCCTGTACAACCGGTCTGAAATGTTCTTTCTGGACCAGGCAATTTTAGGAACTGTTTGTGACTTTCCACAATCGTATTGTGAAAATAAGTATTTTGGTCCACTGCTTCAATATTGGGGAGGATTGCAGCTGGGACAGATAATAACCAGAGTTATTCTGCACTCCAAGGACTCTGCTGATAGAACCAATGATTCTTTAGTTGCTGCTATTGAGATGTTTATGTTGTTAAATTTTAATGTATTTATGATTGGTTTTAACACCCTTTTGTAAATTGTCTTTTATGATGTAAAAATCGAAAATAAAGACGTATGAAATTGAACTGAAACTGAGATGTTTATGGTCTGTAAACTAATACACCAATGGAGAAAGTGTATTTTGAAAGAGAGCAGTGGGGGTTAGAAATACTGCTATCCTATAAAGCCCAACTGCTTAGAAGGTTTAAAACGTTGCCCTGATTTTAGGACTGTGTGTGACTTCCCAACAGTGTGATGAATAAATGTTAAACTGCCAAATTTCTGCTGAACATTTATTTTAAGCCTTTGAGTCTCAACCAGGACAAAAGCAGCATGGAGATTCCTTGTTACAATCCATTAGTATAAAAGTCAGCTACATAAGCTGAGAAACTTAAAACTTAATCTAAAATTAGCATACCTTTATGGGCCACTTATACAAGATCTTGCCTGTACTCTCTTGGCAGGCCATGAATGACTCATTCCTATATACCACAGCAAATTGTCACACCTTCCTAACACTGCTGGAAGAACTGCCAGCCTTCGTTTTTGCAGCATAAGTGCTGAAGATTTTTTTATCCCACCTCATCTGTTCTGCAATCTCTCCAATTTTGAGCCATACAGAGGAAGCTTTAAATGTCCAGCAGTACTTTTGACTGCTGAAATTGTGCCTAAATGTGGTAGTGGGTCACTTTGGGAAATGCTGGACTCTACTCCACTCCGATAGTTAGTATTCTGTCATCAGTCCGGGTCTGTCGTCAGTCAAGGAGACATAGTCTTAGTGTGGTACAGTTAAAAAGAGGTTCTGGCTTGAGTGATTCAGAAACTAATGACATTTAGGGGCCAAGCACGAATGCTATGCTGCAAACAGCTGATAACAAGCATATGAGGAGCCCTGAACGGGATACTGCGCTTTATTGCCTTTGATGTGAATAAATCTTGAAAATATAGGATGATATTCTTTACAGGGACCTTGTTGGAGATAACAGAGAATTATGCTCACAATAACAAGACTGACTATGTTTCTCCTCCTCAGTCTTCATGGAAAGTCTGACTGTTTGGGGCATATCTTTCTAGTATATGGGGTCTTGAGATAGAAGATTTCTCGCTAGATGTTTCCTGAAGAGGAGGCACATGGGCACTAAATGATACAAAGAATCTACAGCACCATACATTTTATAGTCCCAGAAATATTAGAAGCCTCAGGTTAAAGGTAGTGACTGATATTTTTTTTATATTAAAAATAGCAGATATGTTCTGCTCTCACCTCAGAGCAAAAATGCACATCAGAACACATTTTGGGGCTTTACTTTCACTTTTATCAGATGATTTGTCTTTCTAGGTCTCGCTACGCAGCGCAAACGCGCTGCTTCAAGGGACTTCTTGGGATCGCTCAGCACTTTACTTGAAACTCGTGCATGTTTTGCACAGTTTCTTATCAGTGCTCGTGCATGTATGGCGATTCCCCTGCGGGAGCCAGCAGCAGTGCCATATGTTAGCAATTATCTGGCCTGCCGCTGCTTGCTACTGTAAAAGAAACGCTGTACATGCACAACTTTAACGTTCGCGGCTGCGAAGCCGCGCTTGACTTTCAGCGCTGGTTCTTCACTGGCTCCGCTCTGAAAGGACGCTGTGCGCAGCTCTGTTTTCTCGTCTTTGGCAGAACCCCTTCTGGCTAGAAACGTTAACCCTTTCACTGTCCTCGCCAGCACTTTGCAGGCTCCCCCCGTATGAAGTATGGCTCAAAAGATCCGCCGTGAAACGCAGGTGATTGGATGATATTTAACACACGCCATTCCTCCTTTATTGCCCGATAATGAGGTCAAATGAAGCCTCTATGGGTTGTATAGACGCCTAAGTGACACCCGCCTCAAATTCTTTCTGACAAAAAATAGCCGAGCTGCACCTTGGCTCCTGAACATGCGGACAGGAAGAGGATCACCTTTCTGACTGAACATGAAAATCCGTTTTTGTGTTCACTTGGGGAGCATTTGTTTAATGTTTCCTTAGCACCTCACATCTTCCCTTCCTACACCCCTCCTCCTTACGATCATCAATTTCTGTATCCCCTCCAATGTACCTTTCCACTCACACCCACGACCCCATCCTAGCAGTGGATCGATGGTAAATGCCCACATGGCGACGCAACAAACGGGGCAAAGGGACCCAAAATGACATGTCCTGCCCTAAATGGTAGATGCTGAGCCGTAACACGCAGGAGTTGGGAGTAAACTAATGTGATAATTAACTTTCACAAAGTCTCCGGAACTGATGAAACCGCTCTTTCTCATCTGTGACAAAAAGAAAAAACTTAACAGAAACTTCTCTCCTTGGTTCACAGCACACAAAAAAAAGGTTAATTTTCCCTCTCCAACAGTATTTACTCTTAAAGTGACAGATACCTCTTCAGGAAATTGTCCTTCATACATTCCTGCAGCTAGGTGCAATATCTGCACTGGGGACGAGATCGCACAGCCTGGTCACGTGGATCCCGCGCCTGGATACCCTCACGGGTGATTTGTTGCGCCTTACTGATCTACATATTATAACATAGCATAATCCCTAGCACAGTAGTCAGTGCAACTGGGGAGTTGAGAAAAGACAGTTCCATGCCCGAGAGGATGAAGCTCATAGTAGGATTTATTTTCTTTTAAATCGAGGATCCTCAAATCACAAAGAAATTCTGTGATCTGAGTTGGTTCGGGGTTAGTACTTATAAAAAAACAAGTCTAGATAACCATACATTGTATGAAGTAGGCAGCGCACACTTTCAGTTAACAAATATTGGCTTACAGGCCCACTGACTGCTAATTATTACAACTACATACAGAGCAGACATCTCCTGACCAAATAAAATAGAGCATCTTGCATGCAACCATAAGCTACATAATGCCAACTCCATTTTCTACTGAGGTTAGCACATCCACAAAAGGTTCTTTTGGGGTAGGAAACACGAGGTAAGCCTATGGCACTAATCAGCACTGTAATATACATTAGTTGTTATTTGGAAAAAGGGGACCCCTATATAGTACTATTGCACTTGCTATACATAGGAAAAAAGTAGGTTTAGGAAAGGTCTATAGCCAAGTGACAAATTGGATGAAGCAAACTGTTTTACTATTTTCTAACGTGGAATCAAAGGTATTATATACCACATATATATATAATGTGTAAAGTCCAGCTGTATATAAGACCAATAAACATTAGATATTTCTGATATAACTTTATTATTCTTTTTATATATAGATGTAGATTTTTATGTACTTTTTTTCTTTATGATCCGGTTTTATTTTTTTGTTTTTTTGGGTGATTATATTTTTTGTTATATAGTATTCAGTTAAAATTACAAAAGACAAAATACACAATCAATAGACTTGAAACTCATGTAGAATGTTGAAGGCAAAGCGGTAGACACCACTACGCGCGTTTCGGCTCTTGAGCCTTCTTCAGGTGACCGTCTATTGTTAAAATTTCAGATAGTCAATAATTCAGGTTTGAATGTGGCAGATTTAATAAATCAGTCGAAAAACAGCTTCTTGAAATCTCAAAATTGACGAAATAAAGTCCTATAGGGTATCTTGTGAAAAGTAAGTCCCTGACAGGTAATGGGAACGATTCTAGTTCGGATAGACATTTCAAATGATGTCTCCACACTTATGTTTCACTTCACGTGGAGGACAAAACAGCGGTGGAAATGTCACTGGAAATGGTTAACTATCTTCACCTGTAGAGTTTACATCCGGTAATGGGAGATGATAACGGATGATGAATGTGAGAAATGATTGATTATCTAAAAATAAGCTGGAAAAGGTTTCCCAGGAGCCAAAGTCTGTATAGTTGAGAATGTGACCTTATTTTTATCCGTAGTTTTGATGAAGATGTTATAAGGCTCCCACGAGCAAAAAGCGTCCGTATCCAGCATCCGTGATTGTTGGCCGTCGGTCGAAGCCTTGTTTTTGCACTACCGGGAGCCTTATAACATCTCCGCTGTTTTGTCCTCCACGTGAAGTGAAACATAAGTGTGGAGACATCATTTGAAACGTCAATCCGAACTAGACTCGTTCCCTTTACCTGTCAGGGACTTACTTTTCACAAGATACCCTATAGGACTTTATTTCGTCAATTTTGAGATTTCAAGAAGCTGTTTTGCAACTGATTTATTAAATCTGCCACATTCAAACCTGAATTATTGACTATCTGAAATTTTAACAATAGACGGTCACCTGAAGAAGGCTCAAGAGCCGAAACGCGCGTAGTGGTGTCTACCGCTTTGCCTTCAACATTCTACATGAGTTTCAAGTCTATTGATTGTGTATTTTGTCTTTTGTAATTTTAACTGAATACTATATATCAAAAAATATAATCACCCAAAAAAACTAAAAAATAAAACAGGATCATAAAGAAAAAAAGTACATAAAAATCTACATCTATATATAAAAAGAATAATAAAGTTATATCAGAAATATCTAATGTTTATTGGTCTTATATACAGCTGGACTTTACACATTACATATATATGTGGTATATAATACCTTTGATTCCACGTTAGAAAATAGTAAAACAGTTTGCTTCATCCAATTTGTCACTTGGCTATAGACCGTTGCTAAATATACATTAGTTGTTAACACCATATTTTATCTTCTTTCAGTCTTCTTATTTGATTGCCCATCTTCCTTGTCATTGTAGAAGATCTGAATCTTAGTTATAACGTCAGATATCCATTTCAATTTAACCCACCTTGATGTTTCAAATATTTTTTATTGGGTTTTACAATTAGCTAATGCTGTTTTACACTGTAACATTTAAGGTTTGACAAGGGTGACCCCATCATTTTTAGGTCTCAGTACGCAGCGCAAAAGCGCTGCTTAAAGGGACCTCTTGGAATCGCTCAGCACTTTACTTGAAACTTGTGCATGTTTTGCACTGTTTCCTATCAGTGCTCGTGCATGTATGGCGATTCCCTTGTGGGAGCCAGCAGCAGTGCCATATGTTAGCAATTTAACCGGCCTGTCGCTGCTCGCTCCCGTAAAAGAAATGCTGTACATGCACAACTTTAACGTTCGCGGCCCCGAAGCCGCGCAGTACGCAGCGCAAAAGCGCTGCTTAAAGGGACCTCTTGGAATCGCTCAGCACTTTACTTGAAACTTGTGCATGTTTTGCACTGTTTCCTATCAGTGCTCGTGCATGTATGGCGATTCCCTTGTGGGAGCCAGCAGCAGTGCCATATGTTAGCAATTTAACCGGCCTGCCGCTGCTCGCTCCCGTAAAAGAAATGCTGTACATGCACAACTTTAACGTTCGCGGCCGCGAAGCCGCGCTTGACTTTCAGCGGTGGTTCTTCACTGGCTCCGCTCTGAAAGGAGGCTGTGCGCAGCTGTTTTCCCGTCTTTGGCAGAACCCCTTCTGGCTAGAAACGTTAACCCTTTCACTGTCCTCGCCAGCACTTTGCAGGCTCCCCACGTTTGAAGTATGGCTCAAACGATCTGACGTGAAACGCAGGCGATTCGATGATATTTAACACACGCCGTTCCTCCTTTATTGCCCGATAATTAGGTAAAATGAAGCCTCCATGGGTTGTATAGACGCCTAAGCAGTGGTCGAAGTGGGGGGGGGGGAGGGCGGGGGGAGTAGGGGAACTGTTGGCGGACAATCAGAAGGTGAGAATAACCCATGGATTGGGTCAGTGGGTGGAGTCAGACTTGTGGCAGAAAGAGTTAAATATCCCAATTTACTTGTTTCCCATTTCACTAACCGGTTACAGCTTATTACGTTATTTAATTTAACCAATTTTATTTAAGGTTTAATATTAGTTATTGACATTAAAATACATTCACAAAGTTGGATACCTTTCCAATCACAGAATGTAACAAATCTCCTTAAAAGTGGAATCGCAAGCTATTTGTCTCCCAGCCATAGAGTTTCTGTCATTAGCTTCTCCCTTTTTCCACAAGAGCAGTTCAAACATGAATGGCAAAATATTCTAATTTGCAAATGTTTTCCGCATAATTACGGCTCAGCCATATTTACCACATAATACATCATCTGCTGCATAATCTGACGCTTTTAACTAATAAATTGTTTAGAACTCAAACGGATCAAAAGTTACTAAAAAATGTGACTTGTGCTGCTGTGAAGTGGAGGGCCCTTTGCAGAGGTTGACTGGTCATCTTTCTCTCTGTTGCAGTTGTATATTCCACTGGTACTAACAAGGAAACATCTCTGCATAGACTGTTAACATGTGTAAAAATGTCAAAAAATATAGTATCATAAAATTTACAGCACCGCTAATACCAGTGTAGAGTGTCAGTGCACTTTACATCACACATATTACACAGAGACAATCAATCATATGTGTGTAAATCACTGTATACGAAATGTTACATAAGACAAAGGAATACAAGGTGTAGGAGTCACATGACAACCATACTAGTAGGCAGCATAGTTTAATAGTGATTGGTCTGGAGAAATACAAACTCAGAATGTAAAACGTAATACCATGGTTGGGGGTTCTCTTTAATAATCAGAATTGATTTCTAACCAGATGAACCCTATTTTGCAACATTAAGATAATCTAAGATTGGTGAAAAAAATCATAATGCTCTCATTTATACCTTGTAGTTTGAATGCAGCTCTTACATGACACTTAATACCTCAATGTTCTATGTTAGGATTTTAACTTATTAACTGCAGGTAACAATAGGGTCTCTTTTACAAAAGCTGTAACCTACTGACCTATTTACATTATGTACACTTTGTGATCTGCATGGTACATGTTCTTAGTAGCAGGCACATTAACAGTCTGTGCTTCCTTTCCATGAGTTAAAGCTTCCACTAGACATAATACCATCTCACTCTACTAAGTGCATAAAACACTGGAGTTATCATGAAATTGTTATTGTTGCCAAAAATTGATGGAAGCCAGGTGGGAGTCAGCGAGTGCTTTTAAAACCATATTATACTTGCAAACACAACGCCCCTACCTGAAGTCAGCACCCGGTGCGGTCACACTGCGCTGGAGCCTCCCTGCTCAAGGGTCCTGTGACCTCAGTGACAGAGTCACTGTCACTCTATGGTGGGCTGCTTCATAAGCCTGCCTGCCAGACTGGAGGTGAACTTCAGAATGAATTGTGGTGGACAGGCCTTCAAAGTTACCCCACACTTGCCACTGCTAGGGTCCACCAGGTGGTGCTAAGACATCAGAGCTTTTAAGATCTTGCGAGGCCTTCTAAGGTCTAGCATTGGAATGTGCTCTCCCATGGGGGAATAGTCTGACGGACTGGTCGTGACGTCTGAACCTGGTTCCCCAGTTCCAAATTCAGCAGCACTTACCATAGTGCCACATCCTCTCCAATGAACACCATATTGTCCCACTGAGAGAAACTTGCACTGCACTGACCCCCTATAAACACCTGGATGTGACTCAATTCAAATTACGCACTAGACAAGAGCAATATGCTGCCTAAAAAAATTAACAACATCCTCGAAAAAGCAAACACTCATAGGGAATGCACGATTAGGTAAAGCATGTGAAATGTTAGAAGGAACAACAGGGTTACCTTTTTCCTTTTACACTTATTATTCACAAATTAGTGAGTGCTTTTGCCTGAAAGGTTAAGGCCATGACTACAGGGCCCAGAAGGGACCCTTTTCAATGGCCATTGCTCATATCCTTACAATACAATACAATATTCTTACAAAACATAAGCAGTATGGTTTAAAAATACTACATTTGGAAACACACAGCCACTGCACACATTTTGTTTTTCAATTCATCCATCAAGCAGATATTTCAGTACCTCCAGGTATAGTGCACTTGAGTGGGAAAACAATGTTATTCAAAGAGAGACTAAAAAACAAAAGTAGCGCTTCACTGGCAAACACTATAAAGTGGCGCTAATGTGTTTAGGTGTGAATAAATCAGAGAATCTGGCCACCTTGCAACCACGCGGTCTTGCTTTAGTTAGTTATTTTTCATATTTTTGAATGTTTTATTTCCTATCCACCCCTAGATTGCTCTTAGAAATTGAAAAATGTCATAAAAAGACGAGGTTTCTTTTTTTGGATCCATTTCACAGGGTAGCAAATAAACGAAAGGAGGAAAGAGAGGGTAATGCCCATTCTTGAAGTCTCGGTTTTCACTAAATGAGGAGGAGAGTGAGACAGAAAGAGCGGGAAGAGAGGGGACAAAGAGAGGGAGGGAGGTGGGGCAGCTGCCGGCGGCAATAGAACTGGATTGTCTTTGTCTTTTCTAGGCACAACGAAGGAAAAGACAGTCCTTTTCCTTTTCTGCGCGTCCCCAAGAGCCGAGTCTTGACTATCGGCCTTGGTGATTTCTGCCATCCAGGACGCATATTTGAAATAAGAAAGTAGGGGAACGGACTTGATAAAATTGAAGAAGTAGGAGCACGCCGTGCCCTGCCGATCCCGCCCACTTCGACCACTGCGCCTAAGTGGCACCCGCCTTAAATTCTTTCTGACAAAAAATAGCCGAGCTGCACCTGAACATGCGGACAGGAAGAGGATCACCTTTGTGACTGAACATGAAAATCCGTGTTTGCGTTCACTTGGGGAGCATTTGTTTAATGTTTCCTGAGCACCTCACATCTTCCCTTCCTACACCCCTCCCCCTTACGTCCATCAATTTATGTCTACCCTCCAATGTACGTTTCCAATCCACTCACACCCACGACCCCCGACCCCTTCCCAGCAGTGGATCAATGGTAAAAGTCCACACGGCGACGCAACAAACGGGGCAAAGGGACCCAAAAAGACATATCATGCCCTAAATCGTAGATGCTGAGCCGTAACACGCAGGAGTTGGGAGTCAACTGATGCTTGCACGGCGGGCTGGTTTTCCTTGCAGAATTATCACGCTGATTTTGCAAATTATCGGCCTCTAAAACCATTGCAACAGAGACACCTAGTGGCCAGTCGAATTGTGCATCATCCAAATGTGAATGATGACACAATAATGTAAATGGTGTTGGGTTATTATTACAAAGAGCTTGTGTCCGTGACCAGTTGAGTTGGTGGGATATGAAAAAGGTTTGCTGGAGAAAATTTCGAAAAAGGGGCCCCTCCAGTCGCGCTTGTTTTTTATGTTGCCCCTCGCTGTGTCTTAACAGTCACACAGCCTCCATTATATAGATAAGATACAGTTTAAGCTACTAATGATAAAATACAGTTAACTATGCAGATGGCAACAGCCTGCACCAGTTTGACCTTATTCTTGGTTTGCTTTGTTTGAAATGTGCCTTTGGACGTTTATCTCTACTTGCAAAGGTAGATTTTGACCCTCGTGGGGGTGACGAGTCTAGTATATTGCTTGCAAAAGAGTAACTGTCCCAGCAGGAGCAATGCTGTGTCTTTTTTATTGAGTCTCACCAGCCTTTAATGCAGTATTGTTTTTTTACCACGTGGGAGCGTCTCGTCTCCGCATTAATGATACCTTAGTGTAGTCAGCTAGTGCTGAGGCACTGCGATGTCATATATAGCAGGTTGGTGCCGAGGAAACGGTATTGTGAACTACTTGGGATTAGGAGTCTGGAGGGGTGGGGTCTGAATTAACTTCAGTAGAAGGGGTGGGGGCTAGGAACCGCAGACTGTGCGGGTAGGACAGGTAACCTTGATAGAAGCCTTTGCATACATAGCCTCTGATGTCACCTACATTTTGAGGTACTCGGGTCCTCCTTCCGGCTTGTGCTGAAAGATGGTTACGTTTCGGAAGACCTCAGATATGTTTCGGTGAATCGACCCCCCTTTCTCAGTACGAGAGCGCGGGATGAGAGGGGCAGCGTAAGATAACCAGTATTTCAGTTGAACCGGCTGGATTTCACCGGTTGTGCAGTAGTAGGTAAGTTATTTCCTTGCTTGTAGGAGGTAATATCAGTGAATAACCAGGTGTGACTCGGGCACCAGCGCGAGATGAGAGTGAATTGTAAATCATTTGCTAACTTTATCAAAGTTAAAGATAGGAGGATACGATGGGGAAATGTAAATACATTTGGGTGCGGCAGAGTCTGTGACCTTCATGCTTCAGATTCCTATTAGAACTAAATCAAGAAAATAATCATTCACACCCACGAATATGGTGGGTACAATTACTTATGTGGCGCTCTGGGCACCTGGTGATGTGCAATGATCTGTTTGTCCGCCTTGCAGAGAAACGTGAATGAGTAAGCATCAAAGTGGATGTGCGAGCTGTTCATTGAGAGTTTAGTGTTTGATATCCCTGCTTTTCAAGACTGTTTCCATGCACTTTTAATTTCATGGAACTGTCAAAACATCTCAGGGCAGCTTGGCCTCAGACGCATCGCCCCACGGCTCCAAAGCGTAAAATGAAAAGGGTGTGGTTCACTGCCCATATTTAACAAGCATTGGCCTAGCCAATAGGTCTCGCCTTGAGACCTTATAAGTATTTAGTTATGCAGCACAATATTCTTACTGTGACAACTTTAACTTGCATGGCTAAACCTTCTCCTACCTGGCCGCCAAGACCTGGAACTCACTCCCGGCCGACCTGCGCCTGACCCAAGACCACCTCTCCTTCAGGAAGAAGCTCAAGACCTGGCTGTTCGAGCAGTAGCGGCACCCCCACCCCCCCCCCCCAAGCGCCTCGAGACCCTACGGGTAGGTAGTGCGCTCTATAAATGTCTTTGATTGATTGATTGACTTATAAGGTCCCAAAGGCGAGACCTATTGGCTATGCCAATGCTTGTTTAAGTATTGTTTGTACCAAGCTCCTCTTCCCGCAATATACTTTACAGAAGCATTTGAAAAAACACCACTACTCTGCAGCTCGCATTAGCTCGCCCACCACAATCAGAAAATCATTTGTGCCCCTCAACCACTATGGACTCATTGGGTTATGCCTTGTGTTACTTAAAAATAACAGTGATGCCAAGCACTCTATTGGCCTCATCTTCTTGAAAATAATACCCATCAATCATTATCGCATATATGGGGTAATCTGAACAATGTTCATTACACCTTTTTCCAGATCTCTTTCATTAGGGTTAATAATCTGTCAATAGACTTTATAAATGTCTAAATGATTTGTAATGTAAAAGATTGTAGAATAATTTTAGTTAAAACATGAGTACTAAAAATGTAATTTATGGCTGGTTTCACTGCTGGTGTTGCGGTATTTAATCTATTGTAAAAGAAAAAAAGAAAAGCGAACGAGAAATAAACACCAAAATATGTCCACTGATATTTCTGCAAGTACGTGATTAAAATCAGACAAACAAAATAAAAAAAAAGGGCAAGGCACAATGATCAGGGATCTTAACTGGACAACTGCCAAAGCTTTGCTCTCCTCATTAGCAGAGGCAGCCTGGCGACCTAATGCTATCTTTCTTTTCTCTATGCTAAGGCTGCGAAACCAATTCATTTGATTTATTAATTTTTTAAGGTTACAAAAGAGGCATTAGGAAAGATTTAAGGCTGCTACATCTGCACAGCAAGTTTAATAGTTTAACCTGACACACTACATAAAAGTGATTTGAAATAGACCTGT